>NC_081251.1:73908210-74532141 GCF_030490865.1 Poecile atricapillus | reverse complement strand
TGTTGTGTACAAGTGCAGGCAGATGTGAACATCAGATGACTAACTTTCCTGACTGCTTTTTAGTTAAAGAGGTGGTTTTATATATATCTACATAAAACATAAATATACCTATATGTCCTGTGGCCACTGATGAACCTTTTGGATTGTTGCCCTGAATTTCTGTACTGCATGTAACACTGTTTTCATCAGAGAAAGTTCTGAACAGTTGGGAGGGGGTTTGCTGTACTATAATTTGCTCAGTGTGATACAGCTTCTTGCTGTACTTGTACTTATAAGGGCTTTTATCTGTGAGTAATTTGTGAGGAAGAGTTCTTTAAATAAATGCAAATAAAAAAGAGTTTCATTCCAAGGAAAGATATGAAATGTCATTTATCAGAAAAATTATAGAGAAATACCTTTATTAAGGGGGATAAACCTCTCAAACCATGTTTTCTGTGAGCCAAATGCCTGAAAAGAATGTTCTCTAGCACATGTCGCTCTATTAAGGAATGGCTGGGAAGAGACGACACAGACTCTCATGGAGTCAGAACAGGAGAATTTCTCTAGTTTATTACTTCAGGCTTGTTTTATAGACTGATCCGTGGAAAGCAAAGAAAGGAAACTCTTATTGGTTAATAAATTGCTATATCACCATCATTGGTCAGTGGTGAACACCACCCTCTGACCTTCTCCTGCAAAGAAAACAAGGGACAGACAAACAGCACCTGCAAGGGCTGTTTTCTGTCTTTGAGGATTGTGTTTAAATCCTCCCATGAATTTCTCAGGCTAGCTCTCAGGCAGGACTGAGCTATGTAGCCTGTAATAACTACAGGCGCTCTGGTTCAGATTCAGCATCCATACATACTTTTGAAAACTTCAAGTACGTTATATACAGTATATACACTATATGGCAGGTATAATCCATGCTGAAACACTCAATCAGTTTTAGAGGTTGACCCAAGACCCACTGAAATCAGTGAAATTATTATCTTGGTCTTCATCCCAACTCTCACTACGCAGCAGACACTTTAAAACAAATGTAAAGAATACATGTTGTGGAGTGCTAGGATGCGATTCACAGTTTTGGCTGTTCTGTCAGCCCTGACCCCACTCTCGAGGTAGTGGAAGATATTTAGTCCCTACACAGCCTTGTTCTCATATCTGTACTACTGTGCTACTAAAAGCATAACTCCTTAACATTAATCAATTATCACTGTGCCATCCTCAAGGAGAAGATGTTGCAGAAGTGCAGGTATAATTTTATTTCAAGGCATAAGGGAGAGAATTTATAGAATAAAAGGTGGAAGGACTTAACAGAGTGTTCCCACACTTGTGTCCTTAGAAATAGAACTTTGGAAGTTCTAGAAGAAATATTAAACTAAATGCTCTGTGTCAATCTCACAGTGTTGGTATTGAAAAGAAGAGTTGGAGAAGCCAGAGTTCTGCCCAAAGAGAAACAGGTTATTTTCACAGGGACATGAAAACTAATGGATTGCAATAATTTTTCCTCTTTACTGGGGGCTTCTTATGATAATGTATCAATTATAGGATACTATACACAGTTTGAATCAGTAATGTTGTGTTTGCTCCCACATTTCATTTGCCTGAATGTCCTAGAATCCTGTTTTAGAAGAAGAAAACTCACTTTAAGTGATTGATTTAAGTCATTGCTCTGTCCATCTTCAGATGCACAAGAAGATGACACATGGAAAGACATCTCAGTATGAAAATTGCCTCCAGCACATCTAGGTGATATGCTAATATGCTGGCTTTGGCTGAGATGGAGTTAATTTTCTTCACAGTAGGTAGCATGGTGCTCTGTTGTGTATTTGTGCTGGAAACATTGTTGATAACACAATGATGTTTTCACTCTTGCTGCGCAGGGCTCACACAGCATCAAGGATTTTTTTTGCTTCTCATCCCACCTCACCAGTGAGTGGGCTGGGGGTGCACAAGGGGTTGGGAGGGAACACAGGTGGAACAGGCAACCCCAACGGGTCTCAGGGTATTCTGTGCCATATGGCATCATGGTCAGCATATACAGCTGGCAGAAGAAAAAGGAGGAGGGGGTCTTTGGAAGCTATGTCATCTGTCTTCCAAAGTAAGAGTTATAGATGATAGATCCCTGTTTATCTGGAGGTGGCTGAACACCTGCCTGCCCATAGGAAGTGGTGAATGAATTCCTTGTTTTGCTTTGCTTATGCATGCAGCTATTAAACTGTCTTAATCTCAACTCACATTTTCTCACTTTTACTCTTCTGATTCTCTCCCCGATCCCACCAGAGGAATGAGTGAGTGGTCTGGTGGGGCTCAGTCCTATCTGGGGTTAGATCATGACAGTCAATTTGCTTGCCCAGTTAATATGATAGCCTTGGAGTAATGACCTTAATAATAAATGGCCTCAGGAATTGGAAAGATTGTGCAATTCTACAAGGTCCATATGGTAATCGGCGGGTTCTTTCTCTCAGCTTTTAAGGACCTGGGTGAAGTTTCTGTGAAGTAGAATCAAGAGGTTGCAAAACAATATTCTTGAAATAACATTACCATATGTTAAGAAGCAGACAGTGTTTGCTGATACCTACCACTTTCTGTAGTGAATTATGGATATCAGACAGAAAGTACCTTGCATATTGTCAGGTCCCCTTCCACGCTGGCATGACTCCTGTTGCTAGGGTTTAATAATGTTTCTCTAGATCTTTGTCCGGTCTAGTGCCTGGATAAAGACATTGGAAACTTTAAACCTGAGAATTACTTTGAATTATTGCAACAATTAGTTTTTTTATGGTGTTACCTTGCACCCTTTCATTAAATGAAAAATCTTAATCTTAAATGATTAAATCTTAATATTTTCTAGAGGTTCATATTAAACTTCTTAGGTGGCTTGTTTCTGCCCTGCTGTAATTTCTACCTCAAATGACAGGGCTTGCCCTGTAGATATGCATACAGGAAATTACAAGAGAAACTGTAGGACTGAACAGTACACATGGGCTTTTCTCTCCTATATGGCCATCTAACAGTCTACTGTAAGCTATGGGGAGCTGCGTCCCCATCACCTGGAGTGGGCCAGGTCATGCTTCTGAAAGCTGCTGACAGACAGGGTGAGGAGCTCAGCTCTGGCACAGGGGCAGCCCCAGCAGCTCCACTGACGATCATGGGCTGTCAGTGAAGATGTTTCAGGGAAACAAATCAGGCCATCGCATTCTGTTTTGCATCAATCCATTTTCAAGCCCTGACAACAAGGACATGCCAGAGATAGGCAGGGCTGTGTTCGTGATGTTCTCAGCTTTGGGAGTTCTCTGATGCTGCTGTTTTTCTAGATAATCTGCAAGCAAGATCTGCAGAGTTTGGATGGGGTGGGTTATTCCTTGTTTGTGTCATACTCTGGAGTCGTCCCAAATCCATGAGGCATAATGGTAGATGAAAACCACTGTTTCTCCCCTCTTTCAGGGTGGTTACATTTGTGTCTCTGGGAGCATAGCAGAAGGCTTCACACAGATGACCATATACTTATGTCATTAAAAAACTATTTCGAACATGCCCTCAATATTTTTCTAGCAAGGACCAACATCTTGAAGAGGAGTCATAAAAATAATTTCTTACAAGGAGAGTACAAATGGAAAAAAATGAAAGGTGAAAAGCGATTGATAAAGAGAAGCAAGAGTGCATAAGCATACTCTGGCCTTCCCATGGGGCTGTTTAATTAATTACAATTTAGTCTTACCAGTTAATTTCTACTCAAAGATTTTCTTTCATTAGCTCTAGGCAGGAAATGCACCCGAGCGGAAATTTGTGTGAAAGAGACAATCTGTAAACAGTGCTTCCATCCTAACTGGGAGCACATGCATTATTATAAAGCAACTTTAATTAGAGGCAACTTAGAAAAGATACCATCACTCTGAGAGCAACTACTGTGTACAGAACAAGATGAAACTCAATCCCTTGGAACCAAAACAAACAGGCCATCACAAGACACCACGGTTTTGAAACATGGTGTCTTAACTTTGGAAGGAAATGCTAGAAAATATGATACCATGAAAGCATTTTCTGGGTTACTCACCAAACCCAAAGGTTTTTACAGGGTCTGGGGCCTAATGAATCCCTAGTTTACTATATTAATAATATTAATCTATTGAAAAGATGCAGGTATTTTACGTCTTTCTCTCAGCTCTCAGGACAAAGAGTCTTATTTCAAAGTTTTAATAGTAGAAATCACAGAATCACGAGAAAATTTGTGTCCATTTGTACTTTCATCTGTTATTTATTACTCTCTATTGTGAAAGTGCTGACTTGCCCTGGTGACAGACCACATCCCCCGCTGCATCAAGTGCAGCAGAGCTAATCTTTTTCAAGCCTATGGATTTACAATCTCATTTGGAATAGCTACAATCATGTGGGCAGCTAATTAGGCAGGGACATGCACAGTAAGTTCATATACAAAGGTACACAAACATGGTGCAAAGGCACCACAAATGTAATGAGCATGGATGACTTTTATCAATCCTGGGGGTCGTTACTCATACTTGAAAATCAGTGGGAGGAACCACAGCACAACTTCAGTTTTCCCTGGCTTACTTGTTTCAGCAAGGATGCCACCATAATAATATGTTCTGCTTGTTCTTCTGAGCATGGTGACATCCACACAGACATGAAGTGAGCAGGAATCCAGCTGGAACCCTACTTTGTCAACTTTCTTACAGCCCTAATGCTCCCTGTAGGGACAAAACTCCAGTGAGATGCTTAGGGTTGCTGTTGATGTGAACAGGGACAAATCCAGATTGTGCTCATTGGCTGGAAGGCAGTATTTGCCCTGGAACTTAAGGCTAAGTAATAGGAAAATGTAATTGCCAGGCAGAGTTTTATATGGCTTTGCCAGTGTTACCCCAAACTTACCTTTGGCCCTTAGCACTTGCTAGTCTATTAAAATAACTTCACCGACTGCATGGCAACATGATTTTGGTTTGGGTAACTGAACATCAACATGTGAAAAGCACCAGGAGAATGTGTGATGCTTGCAAGACTTAGGAAGGTATTTCTGGGGTTTTTGCACTTCTCCATTGAGTTGTCTACGTGCTTGTGAGGAAACTGAGAGCTGAGAACTGTCACTGGGAATAGTTTTTGGGCATCGGGAATGTTTTGTAGTAACAGAGGATGATAAATACATGCTGAATAGTGGCCAGCAAGCAAATTTCTCTTCTAAGATGAAAGCTTGTGTAACATCTTTAATGATGGGTCTAAATGTAATATTTTTACTAGAAGGAATTGAGTGTTCTGCAAAGACATGGACCAAAGTGTGATGCTACTCACATGTGGTTGTTGTCCTAATGCCCAAAGCAGGACGTACAGATATTTTTGCCTCAGAAATTATAAAGCTGGATGCCAGGACTTGTCCAGGAGCAGTAAGGGCCAGGTCCCATAGGAACTGTCAGGGCAGGACCTGCCAGACAGAGCTTGTTCCACTGCCCCAGCAGCTGCAGGGCAGCCAGTTGTGATGATGATGGGTCAGGGCTGAGGTACAGGTGGGAGGTCAGTCTGTGGGTCAGGGTGAGTGTGGTACACAGCCAATTATAAGCATGTTTGCAGAGTAGCTCAGGAAGTTTCACCAAAGGTGAAGTAAGCTAAAATCAACTCTGAAACAAAGTGGGAAAAAGCCTGACAAACCTCCTCACTGCTCTCTGTCACAAGGCTGTTCTCCAAGCAGCTTGATCTGAGATCCCAGAGCTGTACTGTTCCAGGGCCAGGCAGGAGCACAGGAGGGCAGAAAAAAGTTATCAGGGCTGTGATAGGATTTTTAGGAAGAGAATGAGCATATTAATTTTGCTGAAACAAAATGTCAGTGTGAATAGCATCCCTCATTTTAAAACCTCATTTTAACCTCCAAACCCAGTCATTTATGTTTATTTACTGTCACATAATGCTTTATAGGTCACATCTATTTTAAATGTTCCTTCACATCAGTGTACTAGAAATTAATGTCACACTTTATATCTATCTAGTTTAATTTTCTTCAGCTTTGCTTAAACAATTTGCTAACTATGTTGTAGTGAAATTGGTGCAAGCTAAGCAGTACAGGTCTGGTGTTTCTGGTGCCCAGGGGTGGCAGGCTGCAGTACAAGACTCAAAAGAAAGCAGGCTGTCTGGAAGTTTGACCTTGATGGACTGGGATGAGGCCATTGCAGGGCGGTGGGATGAACTGTGGAAATCCCATTTGGTGGGGCACACAAACCTGCAGGATCCTTGGATCCATCCTCTGCCTCTTCTTCTGCTTTCTTTTCCTCTTTGTTTTTGTTCTTTAAAGTAAACCACCTTTGATTTTGATTAAAGGAAGACATCAGTTGTGCACACTTTGCAATGGCTGTGAGGTCCAGGATGAGATAAATAAACAACCAAGGGAAGGGTGTGATGCTGTGAAATACACTTGTTCTCTGAAGCAGCACCACCACAGATGATTTTACTTTCATATCCAATAGCCTACATTTTGGTTTTATGCCTTTGTGTGCAGGTGCAAGTATGTGCATGCTGTGACACATAGGTCAAATTAATCATTGGATTCAATCCATTTCTCAGTGGCATTATCCTGAGAATGAGCTTAGCTCACAGTATGTAGCAGCAACACCAGCTATAAGTCTGTTTCAATAACAACTGGAACAAGCAAGCCCAGATATGAATCGCTCTAGATCTTACTGATTTTAGTCTTCATGCTGTGTGACTGTGCACTTAATTGTGGGATCATTGATTTGAAGATAATCTAGATGATTTGTCCAGATGACATCTTTGAATATTAGAAGTTAAACTATTCTAGGATACTTTTCCTTTATTTACCTTTTCCTGTTTGGGTTCAATTTTTAGCTCTGTATCAGCCACCTCTGCTGATTACATACCAGTCATGGTTGCTTTAATAAACTGAGGAGAAAGGAACTCTAAATTTACGATTTATCAAGTTGATACTTTTCCCTTGATAAGTTTTCCTGTTACACTGCAAACCTTACACAGCTCACCAGATTTATGCTTTTTCAATTAGCAATTAAACTCTCCTCCATATGCATGCATGTGTGCTGCAGATCAATGCTCCCTGAGACAATTGTTCCTTATAGTGATAAGAATAAAATAACCAGAGGAGGAAGAAATAGCTGTAGGAGTTAATTTTAAGAGATTCATGTGCATGTGGAAGAGGTGCATGACTGAAAATTAACTATCAGTGTATGTAGCTCACTCTGTAGGATTTGGGTGCTGAACCAGACCACTGCATGTCCCAGAAGGGCACACTGGGAGCATGTGAAGGGGGCCCCATCTTGTTACAACAGGCCCTCAATTCTTTCTGTGATCCTGCTCTAATTGTCACTGCACCCCTTTTCTGGACAAAATGAATCAAGACTTTAATCTCTGACAAGTGTCTCTCTTGAAGCTCACGCACACTGAGCAAATTCTTTCATTTTCAGAAACCACATATTTATTTCAGGGTCTTGTTTTGCAGATGATAGATAACACACTGCCAGAACTTCTGTCTTTATAGTCAAACTCTGTATTCTTCAGTTCCATTTGTTTAGCTTTAGAAATATCCCACATCTTTCAGCCCACTCATCAGAGAGCAGCAATCTATTTCTCTGAAAGATTTGAATCTTGTCCTGTCTATTGCCTTGGACTTGCTTATATTAAATGTTTCAGTATGTTTGAATAACTCTCTCTATTTTAAGTGATGGTAAAGCAGAGTGATCACCTACCTGCCTTTCAGAGTTGGGATATAATGAACGACCCTTGGAATTAATGAAACAGCTATGCCTGATCAAAGCTGGTCAAGCAGACTAGTATATTTAACTCTCCTTGCACTTTTATCACACAGAATAAGATAAATCATGTAAGGCTTGTGAATTTCTTGGGCAGGTCTTTTGATGATTTAACTCTGGCCAGTGAACTCCCTAGCTTTCTCTGGATTCAGAGCTATTAGAGAGAAGTAAACACACGGGTGTTCAAAGGCTTTCTCCTCCCGCTGCGGCTCTTCCCATGTTCTTCCTAAATGGAGATGAAAAGGAAAGGGCAAAAATTGCTCTGTCCCAACATGCATTCCAACTAATAAAATAATTATCTTACAATGTGGTTTAGTATGGGGTAATTGTAAAAGAAAGCTGCCTGGCAGTGTGTCTTGGGGCGAGCAGCTTCTGTGATGTTTCCAATCCTTCACCCAGGGAGAAGCTCAGCAGGAGGGGTGGGATTATGAAACACAGCATATTTTGGAAGTCCCACCCTGGGCTTTGCACAGGGTGGTGCTAGTGTGTGCTTTTCAAGCCTGTAGTTTCTTATCCAAGTTTGTGAAAACTTGAGGAGTAGCCAGTGCTCCATCTTCTTCTGCTTAGGCTGTATCTTACATAACGTCTCCAAATCCAGTGACATTTTGACAGCCTCTCAATCAATGCCTAGGACAGAAATTGAGCTATTCCCTTGTATGCTTTAAAAAGGAGTTGCTCCAGAGCAATGTAGAGCTCTTGGTGGTGAGGCTGCACAGGGAAGCCTATGCTAGCTCTAGCAGCACATTATCTATCTATCTATCTATCTATCTATCTATCTATCTATCTATCTATCTATCTATCTATCTCACCTGACTGTTCATCAGACCAATGTACTTCTGCCCTCTTTGGTGTAATCTGTGGTCACCTTTGGGTCAGATTTCTGAGTTTTAGGCAACAGGAGTGATATAATGGTGTGAGAGTGTCCTGATCTTTGTGAAGGCACATTTATAGTGATGAAGAGTGAACTGAGCAGGGACAAGTTTGCTGTCATTTTATAATTCTGAAAGGCTCATAAATCACAGCACCACAGCCAGACAAACCATTTATTAGGCATGTAAACTCCTTAAAAAATGCTATAAAAGCATATGATACTTGGGCACATGCTGTATTGCTTGTCCTGAAGAAGCTTGCAGATGCGAGAAAAATGTTTTGCAACTCTAGGGAACGAATTGTTCCTTAAAAGTAGAAGAGCCTAATTGCAGAGGGAGGAAATATTTATCCATCAGGAACTCAGGTTCCCAGATTTACTCATGTATTTGAAAAATAAGAGTAGTGTTGAAGCAAAAATTAACAGGTCTGCAGAAATCTTGACCCTGATTAGTCTGTCTATTGAGCTCTACCTCAATGCCCTGTTTTGTAAGATGAAAATTGAATATAAAAAATCAGTAGGGCAACATGCATGGTGGACATGGTCCAGGGCTTTTCTTTACAGAAACAAATTTTGTTTAATTGTTCAGACAGTTTTTCCAGCACAACTCCAAATACAGACATTCCTAACCCAGTGTTTTTAAGTAGTTGAAAGTGCAATGGTTTCAAAAAGGCGCTAAATTATTTATATTGCTGGACTTATTTTCTTGAGGCTTGTCTGCTTGCCCACTTGGCCCATCTGTCCAAAGGTCTGTCAGACCTCTGTGCCATGGCAGCATTTGAATTTGCTCTCCAGTTCTCAAGAGTCTCCAAGATGCCTCATTCCTACAGGTATTATTAAACACAGGGGCTTTTTGAAGCAGTGCCCCAGCCAACACTCAGTTTGTCTGCAGAGGACTTTGTCAGCGCTATGAGTCTCACATTCTCCACCACATCTTTGTAGAAGATGCTTTGTCAGGGAGCCCCAGCTGTCTCCATCTGCAGTGGGGTCAAGGTGCTTCTCCTTGCCCAGCCCCAGCCTGTGGAGCACCACTGCTGCCGTGGTGAAAGCCCTGTGATTCCAAGGTCAGCTGAGGGCATCTGGATGGATGAAGGGCTTTGGCTGCTTGGGTGCTTGCAGGTAGTGCAGATGGCTGCTGGTTGTGAGACCTTCACAACCCAGCCAGCTGCTTATTTTTGGCACAAAGAGTTCTAGTGGATGTCACTATCATATTGCCCAATCCAAAACATCCATTAAAAAAAAGATAAAGGGAGTTATATGGCTATAATAGCAAAATATACAACTGACCTGTGTGGGATAGGGGAAAGGGAGCCGGTGTCTGGTTTCCAGCCCCATGGCATCAGCCAGAACCAGGCTGCTTTGTTCCATAAAGAAATCTCTCAAACCTGTGGGTACAGTTTCCTATTAGGACATTCCATCTCTCTGCAGCACCTGATATGTTTTCTCTGCAACCAAAATACAGCACTAGATGAGTGTGGTGTTTTTGGCTGGGGTAGAGTTAACTTTCTTTACATTGATGAGTATGGCTGTGTTTTGGATTTGTGCTGAGCACAGAGTTGATAATATTGAGATTTGTTTGTTATTGCTGAGCAGGTCTTGCACAGAGCCAAGGTCTTTTCTGCTTTTGGTACTGCCACACTGGTGAGGAAGTTGGGGAGAATGGGAATCTGGGAGGAGACACAGCCAGGACAGGTGACCCCTGTCATCTGACCAAAGGCATATTCCAGGCCATATGACATCATGTTCAGTATATAAAGTGGGGAAAGAAGAAGAAGAAGAAGGAGGGGATGTTTGGAGTGATGGGGTTTGTCTCCTCAAGTAGCCATTACATGTGATGGGGCCCTAACCTCCTGAAGGTGGCTGAGCACCTGCCTACGCACAGGAAGTAGTGTATTAATTCTTTGCTTTTCTTTGCTTCTGTTTCTGTTTCCTTTTGCTTTCCTTATTGAATTGTTTTTATCTCAAGCCATGAACTTTCCAGCTTTTACCCTTCTGATTCTCTCCCCAATCCTGCTGGTGGAGAAGCGAGTGAGTGGCTGTGTGGGGCTTGGCTGCTGGCTGGGGTTAAACCAGGACAATGGGTCATTAAATTTATGCAATGTGACTGTTCCTTTCCCTCAGCTTCCTGTATCTCTACTCCATTAATGGATTTCAAATCTTCTGGATATAACTGCAGAGAGCAGTGCACTAGATTTAGAGAAGCAAATTCTCAGAACTTGAAAGTGTAGTTTTTTTAAACAAAGGATCTATTCTTTAACCTTCCGTTGCTTTGGGCTTTTTTTATAAGTTACAAAATGTTTTTTTATAAAGACCTGGAGCTATTCTGAGATGAAAAAGCGTTGGATTGTACCTATAAAAAAAACACCAAGCACATTTTTTATCTACAAAGAGAAATGATCCACCACTAATCTGTAATGAAAGATGAACCTGAAATGAATCTGCACATTTCTTCTGAAAATCCAGATGGGCCGGAAGACCTGTTTAACGTACCTAGCAATGAAAGTGCCCATTGTCCCTACACTACATTATTGACATAATATAATTTCCTTTAGTGCTTCAGGTCCTGGAAATGGCAGCATAAAAGTAAATATTTAAGTCTGAGTTTATATATGAGTTCCCTGTCTTGACCAGGTTCTCCTTCCTTCTCTTTCTCTGGATTTTATAAGGGTTGCTCAGATGGCATTGACCTTACTGGAGAGCCCCCAAGGAAAAGCTAGCCCCCATGGCATTGCAGTCATGCCTTCAACCAGTGTTAAGCACAGTGAAAGAGCTATAGCACTTGTTTGGACTTCTAAATATGAACTCAGTCTTAAATGCTGAACAATTACACCCATGATGTCACCATATCCTTCCAGTCCCACCAGCACAGAGGGGCTGTACATGATGGTCCAGCTCAGGAGAGAGCCAAGAGAGCTGAGCTGGCTGGTGGGGTCAGAGCTGCAGTCAGAGCCTCAGTGCTTCTTCTGCTGTCAGCAGCCAGGACATTCAGCAGGGCTGCTGGATTTTTATATTGAGAGCATGTAAAAGCCCTGAATTGCTGTCCAGACAGGGAAGTTAAAAAGGTGTATCTGGAAGAAACATAGAAAGACACCAAGGACACTTACTGATGAGGTCACACAGAGATCCAGAAGAGTGACAAAGGGAATCTGGGAGCTATTCACATTGTCTCCTGGCTGGAGGCAATGAAGCACCTGGCCTTAGGAGGTGAGGGATAAGTGCAAAACACACACAGGGATCAAAGAGGTTAAAAACCATATCTGGAGAGTAGGAAGGGTATGGAGTCATTGGAGTAGCTCTCAAAATTGTTAATAGTAATGACATGAGAAAAACTGATAAACAACAGATTGGAATTTTTTTTTAATCACTGTTGGAGGAAAATAGCTGACAGTTGCGTCTTTCATCTAGTACACTCTATATCTTTTATAAATTTCTAGCTCTGGCAGGAAAACATTGGAGTTGGGCAAACCATTTTTGCATTGAAACTTTGTACAATTTTGGCCATTATTTTAATGACATATCTTGGAGTGTATATTGATTGCTCCCATGAGTGTATTCATTATTTGATCAATACATTTTCATGGATTAATTATCTGTAGTCAATATTCATATTCCAGTGACAGCAATGCCGAGATGTTATTGCTAACTCTGTTATTAAGTGATCTGCATAACTCTTCAGCTAAAGAAATCAGATGATTTTAATATCTCTACCTTGTAATAAAAACCTACAGCTCTCCCAGCTGCATGTAAAAATACATGTCAAGAGTTAGAAGCAAAAGTAAATTAGAGCTCCAATACATAGCTTGAAATATTTTGAGATTTGGAAGTCATTGTTCAATATTTAACACAATAAATAGTATTTAAAATAGCACAGATTTAAAAATTTGCTGTTGCACATGCATAGTAGATTTTGCACTTTGTAGTGAGTGAATGTTAGTAGACATAAAATTTTTAGAAATAATCTTTATCTGAAAGGCAACTAAAGATGGCAAAGGCAGTTTGAGAAAAGGTCAGAATAATGTTCATCTGTTCAATCAAAATTCTTTAAAATGTTTGTTTAAGAGATATTTGAACTGAAATGTCATTCAAATACACCAAAGAGGGCTGCAACTGATTTAGGCTGGTCAATCAGAAGTGAGAAACTCAGCTTGATATTAAAATACAGTCAGTCGGGTAGGAAAACTGAGGGACAGGATGGATGATGAACATGAGTGTTGGGGAGAACTAACTTCTGTAGAAATGAGATACTGAAAAATAAGACTGAACTTGAACCCTCAGTTTGAGCTCCATGGACATTTACAAATGTAATCTCAACTGTCAATTTAAAACAGGAATGGATGGGTAAAATAATCAAGTGAAAAGGGGATCCATCAAGCACACTCAGCCCAGCCATGTGAACTTGGCTTTGCTGCACTCCCAGTCCAGCTGGCTTTCTGTCTGCATGCACACACTGACTAATCTGCTGCCTGAGTGGGCTGCTGCTGCTTGTTAAGCCAATTCTTAAAATAGTGGCTGACCTAATTATATAGCATGGATCTTTACCTTAAATATATATGATGACTGTTTACATGAAATGCATCCTGGATATTTTTTAATAATTACTTTTCACATCTCATCACATTCTTCCTTCACTGAGCACAATTAAAATGATGTGTATTTATACATCAAACTTTACAGCACAGATTTAGAAAGCAGAACATGTTAAACTGATTGCTTTCCCCTAGTAGGCACTGAGGAGGTGGATAAAGGGGAGGAATAGTGATAGTGTCATTATCTGTCTTTAATAACTTCTCTGACATAGGTTGAAAGCTTCTAGACATGTAAAATTGTGAGTGCAGTAATACTATCAACCGGGTACACATTTTTATTGCTGAGTTCATTATGTAGCCTGCTAGGTTTTAGATCAGAGTCATTAATTACTGTGAAAGTGTCAGACATTGCAGGTATTCTCTTGATGTAGAGTCTATTTAGCATCTTCTCTACTACAATGAAAAAGTAGCATATTTTACAGGTGAAATCAATGGAGACTAATTATCCACCATCTATAGATTAATAAATAGATCGATTAATAAATGATCAGTGATAGAAACAGACTTGCAAATGGGCACTACCCACTTTCTGTGTACAAAAAAGCTGGCTCATAGGCTATAAGCAGTAGCTGAGTGCTATTGTTATAGATGGTTTCTGCAGCTCCTCTTCTCTGCTCTCTATTAGGGCCACCTTGGATGTTTCTAGACCAGCTGTAGTTACAGCTTCAAATGCACTGTAGACATGGTTAAATCAAGGTTAAACTTTCCCATAATTGTGCCTTATTCTGTGATTTTATGAGACCAGTTGTTGCAGAATTGGTTTTAAATGCTGCAGATGAAGCAGACAATTTTATTTAACTTGTCAACACCTTTTCTAGAATGTTTGGTTTTAAGGACACTTAAACAGGTTGCATCAGTATTTCAGCATGGAAAGTTCAGGTTTTAATTTCAAAATTGTAATTTTCAACAAAACTTAAGCAACTTTTAATAAGAAATAAAAGAAAAGAAATTAAATATCATGACGTGGCTCAAAAGTCTGAAAATTAAAGTAAGTTTACTGAAACAGAATGCCTTGGATTTGCCCAAACAATTTTTTCTCCTTTTAAAAATCCTGTCAAAGTTTTATAAGTTTTTATAAGTTTTATAAGGCATTACTATAAGACATTCCTCTCACAAATTTATTTCAGCTCTCAATTATAAGACTAAAGACTTTATTTATACAAGATGGTGTACCTCTGATATTCCCTAGGCTTTCTACCCTCCCTGACCTTACATACTTTGGGAAATCTGAAAAGATAACAAGCTGAGAGTGGAAAAATGATAGAGCTGGAGGCTACAGTTAGCTATCAGTATTACAAGCACTGTGATAGGCAACTAAAGTATGTGAGGATCCATGCACAGAAGAAGCAAAAGCAAAATCTCTCGAGTACCATAGGCTCCTGGGTTTTGTCCTTCCCCTATGACAAGACCAGTGCAGGGACCTCTTACATCCGCAAAATGTGGAAGGATAAGAAAACAGTGGCATTTGTGCAAGATGTAAAAAAACTTGAGGATAAATGCAGTTCCATAAGTAAAAAAGAAGCAAACAAAACCCAGGAGCTCCACATAATTTTGGGGAGGGGGGAAGAATGAAATCACCAGTGAATCCCTCTGGGGGAGCCATCAGTGCTGTTCATCTGCAGCTGCAATGATTGCTGTGCCTGTGTACAGGACGGGGTTAGATATTTCCTCTGAGCTTCACAGGTAATAAACTCTCTGCTGGCACCCTGGGGAGTAATAAATTTGGTCCCATGGTTTGATAGCAGGTGACAGAAATGGCCTAATATAAGGTCCCTTATCTTTCCACCCTCCCTGTGGTAGGAAATGGGGTCTCCTTCCTCAGATGATGGTTCAGTCATGTCCACATTGGACAATTTGGAAATGTTCAGAAAACCACCCTGTTCCACTTAGAAGTGGTCTAGGTTGGAGAAAACCAGTAGAAATGAAGAGATATTAGTGAAGGTTTGGGGTTTGGGGATGGTTTTGCTTTTTTGTGTGTGCACTTTCTGCTGAGTCAAGATTTTTTCCCCAAGTAAGCCCTTTTCATCACATTGTCCAGATTATTTAAAATGAACAGGCAACAGACTTCCTGTATTCCCCTCAGGAGGCACAGTGAATAAATCTGATCCTTACACTTTTTTTTCTAGCTGAGCTAATGTTTTATTTTGCTACTTCAACCCGCTTCTGTTAGCCATGCCCCACTGTGAATAGTTTCGTGGTTTTTTGTGCTCTGAAAAGAATTAGAGTTTTATTGTTCTCTTCATTCTCAGTTAACCATATTAAAAATATTCAACCACTATCATAACTTCCTATGAAGTGTCTTCAGTCCTGTCAGATGCTTTCATTTAATTTCACTGAATTTCCTCCTGAATACTGTTTTTTAAATCATTCACTGTTTTCTAAATTTCCTCTTACCAAAAGTGCTGCTAACATCTATAAAAGAGTATATGAGCTGTAAAAGAGTATATGGCACAGCCCATGGCCACTGCTTAAATAGGTGTCCTCACTCTGCTGCCTGTTTCTGTGTTGTGATAGAGAAAGGCACTGTGATACATGGAGCCCAATGTACAATTGCTTAGATGGGATTCTGAATGATTATTCTTAGCATAGGTTGTTAATAATATTTCACGCATCACAAATATATATTTTTTTTATTTCTTCCTTTTTGCTCCATGCCCTGGAGTCACAAAGGAGTGCAGTCTTTTGTTTGGCCTTGACACATGCATTTAAATGTCTTAGTTATCAGCCTTTCCTCACAGACACTGGCACTACATAGCTTTTCTTCTCTACAATTATAAGCAGTTTCACACCTGAAAAACCTGGCACACTTCTAATGGGAAGAATTGAGTGCCCAGGTCTGAAGGTTCACCTCACCAGGAAGACAGGCTGGGAGGGTGGCCCAGGCTGTCCTAATTTCCACTCTCCTGAAGTGCTCTTCTGTGGGTGGGTGGCTGCCCACCATGGGCCCTACAATGCTCTGGGTTTGGGAATAATCCCAAAGATTAACAAACCTTTCAGCTTCCTGTGCTAAGACAACTGCTCTGCTTTATGTTTGTAATTGCATTCATCAAGCTGTAGGACAAAAAACATTTGTTTGCAACTTCAATAAACCTATAGTCCATCAAAGGGGGCCATATCTGGAGAAACAGAAGTGCTGGTTCTAAGCCAAAAATTCCATGCTTCCTAAAAGCATCCAGGCTAAATCCAGTAACAAATTAGCAGTGATTTCAGAGCCTTTCAGATTTAGACTGCAGCTGAGCAGATGAGTTGAAGGCCAACATTTTGACCATAAGCTGTTCCCATTCCCTGCTAAATATGGTACAAAGCTGCACAAATAGCTGTGCTGGGATGCTGCAGGGAGTTCAGAAAAAGAAATCTACAGCAGGAGATGGATGTCTCTACAGGGTTGACACGCAATCTAAGCCTGATTAGTGCAGACACTGAAAAGTGGCAGTTTGTGGATGAAGCTTCATAGGTCTTCAGTGCAGCTCTCTCATTCATCCTCCTTATTTGTGTTTATGGCAGCGTTTAAGAGACTCTTGGCATTTTTCATGAGCAAAAAAAAGGAGATAATTTAGACAGTGATCAATACCCTGACTCTGAAGGCACTGCAGTGTTCTGCAGTCTGGATGCCTTCAAGGTGGAGCCAGATCTGGCAGCTGGAGGTGCTGCAGCATATCCTACTTCCCTGTAAAGCAGGGGAGGGTTGGAAGGCTCCTGCTAGGATCAATGAAGCCAGTTTTAGGGCAATGTAACAATGATGGTGCTTTGGTGCAACATGATCATGTGTGTAAAGGAGGATTGAGGGCAGCATTAATCAATGATAATACATTTTTAATATAAGAGGCCAACATTTAAATGAGCCTAAAAGCTAAACCTTGGATATGGTCTGTGGAGGTGCAGTGGAGACTGAACATTCATCCTTGCCCTTCATGATTTGCACTGAAACACAGTTTTGACTTTTCCCTTTGTGGAGGTGTCCAAGGGGCAGACTGAGTGGTAAATGAAATGGGAGGCATGGAAGAACAGCCTCCCGTGACCTCTGCTGCTGCTGATGGGGATGGGGGTCTCCTCTGGGACTGAGGGTCAGAGAGCATCTGTCAAAACAGGACAGGCTGTGGGGAGTCTCTGAGACAAAGGCAATGGTGTCAGGGGTCACAGTTCAGTGCTATAAAACATGACACACTAGAAGACACGGGGAGACCTGTCATGCATTGTGTTTGTGTCCTTGCCAGCCAGTGTCCTCTGGAAGGAACAGCTTGTCTGAATTAGCCATGGTCTTCTCTGAAAATGCTTGGAATAGCTGGGCACTACGATGGACCAACACTCATCTCAAAACACTTGGCAGGGAGAGTGCAGGTCCACTCTGGCTGGGGAGGGAAGTGGCATGCTGATGGCTGGGCAGGGAGGTGAGAGGAGGGATGGGGCAGCAGCCAGGCTCAGGGCTGGGGTCCCCGGTGCTTACACCCACCCACTCCTCCCCACACAGGTAGGGAACAACTCATCCTCCAGGCTGTGAGTGATAAGGGAAAGGGTAAACGGATTTAGGGGAGAGAGGGGAAAAAACGCCTGTGAGAGCAGGAAAAGCTGTTTGATTTTGAAAGTGATGTGAGGGTAAAGCAATTCTGCTGGAGTAGCAATTGTGCCCTATCTTTAGAGGGAAGCCTTTAGAGGAAGCGGCTGAAACACAGTGGTGTTTTTCATGCATTTGAACCTAGGATAAAAAGACAAAGTTTCCTTATTACCTTCAGTATGCCCTTGTTCTGCACTTCCTTATATTTACTGTAGGAAATACCTTCAATATCTCAAACAGTGAGGTTATCTGACTGCAAACACTTATTTAGTCATCTAAGTAACTTGCACCAGGGAAGAAAGTAGGTAGTTTAAGTGATGTTGGTCACTCATTTCCCCAGAGGCTGCATTAAATTTGCTGACAGACTCAGTCCTGTGCACTTTTGCATCACTTCCCCCGTATGCTCATGATCCCAGGCACCACTGGGATTCACGGAAATCTGTTCTACTCCCTTTTTGAGCAGTGAAGTTTTAATCTTATAGAAGAGACCGAACCAACATTGATTTTAAGTGGCTTTCACCTTCAGCCTTATCACACAGCCTTTGAAATATTGCCTTTTTTCCCCCAAACCTCTTTACTGCTGGAGCGAAAGGGCATCGGAAGTGCAGTAGCACCCAAGTGGCCCAGCAAGTTGCATCTTCAGCAAAGTGTTTTAGGGAACACAGATGGCTTTAACCTGTATCTACCTGCTGAACACACAGACATCGAGTGTAAAATCTCTGCAAGCTGGAGACTTGAGGAGGAGGGCACACAAGTGGCAACTTTGCACCTCTCCCAGGCACCTCCCATCACAGTGCCTAGGATGACTGCTGCAGCCATGGCCAAAAACTGCTGTAAAGCCTCTGGTGAGGGATAAGTGCATCGTTGACAGATGCTATTGTGACAGGAATGCCTCCACTTGTGCCTCAGACACGGGTTGAAAATTTCCCTCTCTTTTCTTCAAACATGAGTGAAAAGAGCAACCGGATTTTGGGAAATACTTTATTCTGAGAAATGTCACCCCAGCATGGTGCTGACTGTAACAATAGAAGATCCTAATGTTTGTTAAGACCAGCATGATTTAATCTGCCCTTTTTAATAAGTAGGAAAAAGTTCTGCACAGAGTTCTCTGCAGCAAGGCAAGTTATAATGTCTATTTATTACAAATGTGTTATGTCAATAATGCACAATATCCAGCAGAAAAAAGGAGGTGAATCTCTCTGGTCTTACAGACAAATTCAGAACAAAGTATTAATCAAAAAATTAAAGATTGAACAGTGCTGTTAAATTTCTGCCTTTTATTTCATAAAGACACTGCACAGACCAGTGACAGTTTACAGTTCAGGAAGGACATAGCTATTCCCCATGCTGACTTATGCTCTATTTAACACATGGAATTTAAGTGGTGCAGAAAGTACACTTGGCCAGGAATTGCTGTCTGAAAGCCTCTGCAAAGAAAAATGCATTTACTGCCAAAAAATTAGTTTTCAATAAGAAATTTCTTGGTATTGTGCAGAGTCATAGACTTTCCTCCAGTTTTATAATTAGACATCAAAAGAAAGCCTGTCATTTAGATTAAAATATATCACTTGAGATCCTTTGAAACAAGCAGCATGCTGAATATAAACTATTAGTCATATTTCTGTTTATTTTTATCTCATGAATCTACTGTTGAAAGCCATTGTTAAGCATGCAGTTTGGCATTAGAAAGACTCCTGCTAATTTTCAGAGGCTCTGGGATAGGCTCCAGAGCTTAACAGGTTGTGTAGATGAAATAGCACTCATAACTACATGCATTTGTCCACAGCTAGATTGGACAGGTTATGTTTATTTTGCTTTATATGTGGTGACTAGGTAAAAATGAATGGCCTTTACTATGTGGGAGGTCAGAGCAGATATCTTAATTAAGCCTCTCAGGCTTGTCCTCGGTGCATTTACAAGTTAGTGAGGGTACACACATGGGATGGAGAATGGGGAATGGGGATTGGGAATTTAGGAGACTGTTGTCTGGAAGAGATGCTAGTGAAAGCTGGAGGCACAGAAAACACAGTCAGTTCTTTGCTGTTTTCTTCCTCAGCTTTGCAATAGGAAATCCCGAATCAGGGAGGCGTAATGATCGGCTGGGTAATTTATTTAGCCCAAGGCATACTTGCTTGTGTAAGAGAGTTTGTACAAAGCAAATGTCACTTCAGATTGAGCAATAACAGACTGTTTCAGAAAGAAGAGACACGACTCTAGGAGTGACATGTATGAGGATGAATCCATGTGCGTGCTGGAAGAGGTTGTCTCAGCGTCTACCTATCCATGTTTCCTACTCTCGAGGAAGAAATAAGGTCAGGTCAGTGATAAAAGCAATTAAATGTCAATTCAGGACCTTTATAGCCTCACCATTGCTATTTTGGAGTTCATTTGCTTAACCTTTGTTAGTACAAAATCAACAACAAAAATGGTTGACAACAAAATAAACCAGAAAAAGGGACAGTGCTTAAGCAATAATCAGGAGTGTGGTAACTGGATGCAAATAAAGTAAGAAGCAACAGGAAAAATCCTAAGTTTTGTTTTCTGGACTGTTTTCCTTTCAAAAAGATTGTCTGACAAAGATACAGCTTAAAGCACGATAACCTACTTTGCTATGATTGAATATATCAGTTAAAAGAATCCCAGCTGCATTACTGAAACCCTTCAGACACCATTTTTTCTGTTATTAGTATTTGGCATTGAATTGATGTGAATAGCTCACACAGTTCAGCCCTGGGTGTTTGATGTGGTAAAACAAAGAAAACTATAGAATAGTCTGTTTGTTACTGACACTCCTACTCAAAGATGATAACAGAGGCTCTTTTCTAATACTTTGCCTTTCTTTCACCTTGTCACCTAACCAAGATCAATGGAACAAAGTAAAAATAAAGTCAGTAAAAGGAAAATTTCCGTTATACTTGATTTTTATCTAGTAAGATGATCTTAAACTCTCATGAAAAAAATAAAACAGTACAAATATCACTGTGTTTGCTCAGTCACTCACAATTGCAGAAAGTGGGTCTTAAATACCCTTTGATATTTCTTGATATTTCTTTGTATTACAGTAACAGTGAGAGACTAGAACCTTGTTTTTGCTTAGTCCTGAAGAAACCCCACCAGGGCAAAGTCCATTTCTGCTTAATTTGTTTCTAATACAAGCCCCATTCATGAGGCAACAGATGAATGCAGCAACAAGCTGCAAGGTATCAAAACATCTTTTTTTTTGTAGAAATCACATTCTCTTTTAAAACAGCATCCATACTTCTTACAGGCATATTGAATGACCAGTTCCCAGCTGGATTCTCCAGAATGTTTGCTATTTAGGGATTTCTTCTTTTACCAGCACCTTAAAAATAAAAAATCTCAAAAGCTCACTCACTGCCCTTTGTCTTAGACACATTCATTTGCTCAAAAAAAAACCCAAACCCTAATACACCAAATTCCCTCTATCTGTGCACCAACAGGGCAATGTAAGCTTGTCTATATCAACTCCAGAGTCAAGTTCTTTTGGAGTGTTTTTGAATGTAAAATTAATCAGTTAATTCTGTGAATTTGCTTTAAAACACAATACTACTCCAGCCAGTTTCTTAGCAGTCTCACATTAGAAGTCCTTGGAAGAGAAATGCTGCATGAAATGCTTTGCACTGAGCTTGATATCCTGCATTGAGCTGTACTCAGCACATGCTCAGATAACCCAGGTAATTGCAAACCATGCCACTCTGCTATGCTGCCCTGTCCTTGGCTATGTATAACCAGTGCTTGCAATCTCTGGGTGTCTTATCAGCTGAATTTTCCCCACAGAACCTGTGTTTGAAGGTTGTGACTTTTCCAGGCATGAAATCTGGATGAAGCTGCTGTTTCTGAAAAGCCAAGATCTTTCTTGTGCTTGATGGCATGAGGCACATGAGTAAATGTAAAGGGAAACATTGAAATAATGTCCTTGGCTTTGAGTTATTCCAGGAGAACTTCTTTTATCCCTTCTGTCTGCCCTTGTGGATGCAAAAACATACTGGCACTTCAGGCACCTAATGTTGATTTTTGTGGTATAAAACCCAGAAGAAGGCTGCCAAGACCAAGGGATATGTTGAATGCAACCTGGTTTCAATGAACAATGAGAATATAATGAATCCTTAACAGCAGGGCAAAGCAGTGCTTGAAGGTGCTGCTGGGCCACAATTACCCACCCTGCACTGTATGCTCAGAGGTGGGAGGTACTGCCTGTTGCTCCATCTCTTGCCTCTGTTTTCATGTCAAGCTCTCAGACAGGCTGCAATTTTTCCCCTTTGGTAGCTTAAGCTCTGTAGAGCCAGGATATATTCTTTTCTGTGGTGGGTTCCTTTAGAGGGCCTTTAGACACTGTTGTAGTAAAGGCAGTTCTATCCTTTTCTGTGCAGCAATGTAAGTAAGGGGGGAGAGGCAAATTCAGCAGCTTCTTACTGAAGGAGATGAGATGATGATTAGCAGAGACAGTCACCCCATGAGACTGATGCCTCCCTCCCACCTGGCTGAACTTCTCTACAGACATACATACATATATCTCACGTTTATTTTAGTATGAGTTGAAAGAAGAGGGTGAAAACCCAATAATTATACAAGTACGCTTTGAGATTTGAATTGTGCTTATGCCTTCAAATGTCTTATTTAACCCCAGGCTTAGCTTACCAGCTGCTTGCCAGAAACCAGTTCAGGTTCCCATTTGGTGCCTCTTCTTGCAGGGTGCCTCTGCAAGAGCTTTTAAATGATGGTCCCAGCACAAAGAGAAGTCAGACGGCACAGCACAGTAGCCCAAAAACCGAGAAGGTCTTTTGTTCTTTCAGAGGGAGTGGAAGCTGAAATTATTTACAAGAGGTGATTCAATGGGATTTTCAGAGCTGGTCTACATGGATGGGTGCAAACAGGTCCAAGTTCCTTTGACTAAACCTGGTTCAGAAATTCTGGAGCTGTGCTACTGCTGTGATTAAGTTGACTTGCCTTGTTGAGAAGCTAATATAGAGTTGTGTGGCTTTCAAGGCAAAGCTGGCTCCTGGCCAACCAGCCTGGAGCACAGGCAGAGTGAGCTCGTGTCTGCTTCCACCCACCTGTGGAGACGGGGCATTGAGGTTATGTTTAACTTAACTGCAAGGATACTGCTCTGACATATTCCAGGCCTCAGTGAGCATCAGGGCTTTGGGTTTGCCTTGACCAGAAAGGAAAACTGATGCCGAGGATCTTCCAGGGAACATGAGCTGAAGGCAACGGAGAAAAAGAGGACACTTGAATTCTTGAATCACTTTGAAAATCTTGGGTAAATTCCTTTCGAGCTGTAGCTTATTGTATGACAGTGCTACCTCAGCAGAGGATATAATCTTGTTGAAGCTTTAAGTGTTTTGAATTTTTCCAAAATTAAATTAGTTTCAAATTGTTTTGTTTTGTTCCAGTATCTTCTGCTTTTGTTTATCTTACACCAGTCTGAGGGTTCTGCCTTGAAGTTTCAAACATTTCAAGATCTATCACTTAAGACGTTGTAAAATCAATCTGCTAGGCTCTGTAGACAGAATCTGTTTATGTATGCTCAGGCAGCAATTGCAGCTTGTTCATGTTCTAACATCTCAAAAAAGAAATATTTGCTTTCTGTATTCTGTTAGCTTTAGTAAAGCAGACAAAGAAAAAATTGCCATCTGTTTTCTGGCATCTTTTTCCATTACTTAGCTATAATCTTTTTGAAATCATGAAGTTCCTCTCAAAATACTAAAGTATGATTAGGTTGTGAAATCTGAATCCAATAAAAGAAGATCCTGTGCTTGAAGGATGCATTGCTGTCATGAAGCATGAATTAAATTCCAAAAAAATCCCAGTATTTAAAAAGTGGTATCAATTTACTGACACGTTTTCTTGTAATTAGATTGAGTACAATAGCCATTTGAATATGTAGATACTTCTCAAAATCTGTCGTAAGTGGCAAAATGAAGCGGATTTCAAAACAGAAAATCAGTTCATAATTAATTAATTAATTCATAATTGTCGTGGTTTTAAACCAGTAATTAACAAAAGGGGAAAAAAAATTACTTACTTCTTGCTGTGAGATATGGATTAAAACAAGAGCAAACCAGGCATAAAATTTAAAAGGAATAAAGAAAGTTTATTGACAAACTACAATAATAAGAACACCAGAATAAACTTCCAGAAAAAAACCTTTTCATTTCTTACTGCCCAGCATTCTTTTGTTCACATGACAACAGAGACAAAAACTTTGATGATTTAAACAGTCCCAATTCTTTCTACAGTCTTTTCATCAGTCTCTGTAGAGAAACAGAAGTTTCTTTCTGTTAATTTATGGAGTTTCTCACAAGAAAACTATTTTTGTTATAGTTTTCCGTTTCCCTGATATCAGCTGCCCAGAGCTGCTGTTATCAGAGCCCACCCCTCCCATTTCACATCACCCTGAGGTGTGTTATGGGTCATGAGTTTAGGGATAGCATTTTTAAGGATAAGTTATTCAAAGGTAAAAAGTATTCTTCATCTGTTTTTGTGACCTTCACTAGAAAACAGTTTTCTCATTGCCTCTCAAGGCTTCAAATCTCCCAGCACTTCACTATACCATAATTACTCTACTTTTTACTCAAATTTACACTTTGAACACTCTATTCCTCCCCATACTCCATCATGAATTAAAGGAGTTCTTTTCAGGACTTTATTGTCCATCCCCATAGTTTTAACAGAAAGATATTTCAGCTTAATTAAAGCATCTTCTTAATTCTCTACCTTTCTTGAAGCTTCTTTTCTTTCTTGTCACTGGTAGTTTATAAAGTCTCTTTTCATGTTAATCACTCTCCTTTTCTCTCTCTGGATAAGAAGATTAATCCGCAAGTTTCATCTGGATAAGAAAGAGTTAAAATCCTGCCCAAGCTTTTGTAGATGGTTCGGTGATTTCTGCTGAACAGGAGCTGGAGCTGTCTGCGATGGAAAGTTCCTCATAGCTGCTTTAGAGAGCGTGGTCTCCGTCTGTGCTTGCAGCAGGCCCAGACCTCCTCTCTTTCTTTACTCGGCAGTTTCTAGTGAATGTAGTTACAGCAAAACCTGCAGCCGAGCCAGAGATTGGGCCGGGCCCGGCCTGGCCCAACCTGGCCCGGGGCAAGCCCCCTGCAGGCCCCATCTCCCGGCCAGGAGAACGGCAGGCCCAGCCCGGCCCCTCCCCCGGCCACATGGCCTGGGCAGGGAACGGGAGGCCTGGAGCTCCGCCACTCTTCACAGTCAGGAAACAAAGAGAACAAGAGAGCTCTGGTTTTACACTTTAAGGTGGGGTTCACAAGTTGATCCCCCTTTTTAATGGCTAAAACTGCTGTCAATTCTCAGCAGTGACCGATAATTGGTCATGAGAAAAGACTCCAGGCAGTCCCCAGCAACTTTAACTTTCTTAAAGGTAAAGTAACCCCATGACAATAATTAATGACTTCATAATTAATTTTTCATTAAAGTTCCCAAGCTTTAATAAAGCAATAGCATCATGTCAGTTTGGACACAGGTACCTAAAAATTGTTCTCTTCTTAGGCAGGGTCACACTGCTCCTGTGGAGAGTGACACAAAGATGTAAAGTTGCCTTAGGGGTGTGGTGCTGCCGCCTGCATGAGAGATCTGAAACTCAGAGCAAACTACAAGGTGGCAAGTCCTGGTTCTCAAGGATTTCTGAGATGTTCTGTCCCAGATTTGGAGTCAATGAAGTTTTATCACAATGGCTTCCCCAGATCTTCCTTGTTTTGTGATAGCTTTTCACCCTGGCTGTCACAGCTTCTTCTCCTAGTTGCTCAAACATTAATACTCTTTTCTGAACCTTGCTGAATCTTTGGACACACAATGAAACCTTGAAGTAGCAGTAAGTGTTTTGTTAAGAGTCTGGTCTATTTGCATTTTTATTTTAAAAGTCCTTTCGGCCTTGATTTACACATGAAGAACAAGTACATGTAGCAATGGTTCTGAACTATTAATTTTTTGTTACCGCTATAGTGTCCAATATACATCTCTTAAGAGTAAAGACTTTTATGCATCTTAAACTCAGCTCTTGGCCAGGCTATAATAATTTCTTCCCCTCAAAAAAACTTGGGAGTTTTTTTTTAGATGCTGAAAAGAATAGGATGTTCATAGTGACTGCTTATTTTCTCAAAATAGTAGTATGTTTTCAGCATTGTATATTATGGCAACACAGTATTTTATTAATTTACCAGATTACAATTGAGGACTGATCAGACACTGTTCCTATGAGCACTGAAATAGGTTTCCAATCTCTGCATCCTCCCATGTTAAGCAGATTTCATCAAAAGTAGCTGTGATTTCACCATGAAGCTAGTATTAAAATTAATATTTTATTTACATATATATATATATAAAGAATGCAACCTGTTAGAGGACTGTTTTTTCACCAAGGGATTCCAATGACTTTTTAAAACCAATGTTATGACTTTCAAAGGCTGGACTTGCCTGTGTTTGTGAAGCTTGTCTGAACAATGGTTAGTGAATGTATACAAGCATACATCCATATCTCCTTCAGGCATTGATGATGAGCGCTATAGGTCATAATAAGCACCTTACATTTGAAATCAGACATAAGGTTTCACAGTAATAGTAGCAAGTCCCCACTGTCTTTTTCTGTGTTAAGCTAGGATTTGGTCCTTGATGTTGGAATAATGTAAGAGGTTGCCAGATCAGCAACCTTTAAGGTCTGTTGTTAACTACAGAGTTGCCTAAAAATGTATGTCTCACTTGCAGAGCATTCCTGGTTATACACTGGAGAACTGAATTCATTGCACATACATGGATGACCCCATTAGCATGGAAGAAGAGCAAACAGGCACAGATATAGATGAAACAGTTCCTATGTCCATTGTTTCCTAAAGGTTTGTCAGTGAGAGGGAGAGCATCCACTCAATATGACAAAGGAAACTCACGCTTTTGTGGTTGCTATTGCAGTTGAGCTCCCCATAGGCACCATGAGCAACTAAGATCTGAGGGCTGACAAGGCTGACTTAAGACCAGCCTTTGAAGGCTGGCAGCTTTGCATGGAAGACAAACACTGGAGAGTGTCTCTGGGAGTGTGCCACTTATGCTAGGACGTCTGCTCTGTGCCCAGACAGCTCCTGGGATGCTACCAGGGAGTCCCCTCCCTACTAGAGGCTGGCCCCTCCAGAAGCCAGCAGAAACACAGTCATATGGCACAGCACTTCACAGAATCATAGAATCGTTTAGGTTGGAAGAGACCTCTAAAATCATTGAGTTCAACAATTAACCCAGCTTTGCTCTGCTCACCATATCCCTCAGTGTCACATCTATGCTTCTTTTAAATACCTCCAGGAATGGTGACTCAACCACTTCCCTGTACAGTTCTGCACAGTACTGTTCCAGTGCTTGACAACTCTTTCAGTGAAGAAATGTTTCCTAATGTCCAATATCAACCTCCTCTGAAGCAACTTGGGGCCATTTCCTCTTCTCCAGTTTGCTCAGCTCTGCTCAAGTGCGCTGCTTGGGTATTGAGGGCTCACTCTCTCATCAAGCTGGTGGACACTGTTGGAAAGCACCCTGATAGAGGTATGAAGATCTCCCTCCCCTCGTGAGTTTTATCACCCAGACATCTCTCTGCTTGTTCTGATGCCTCTTGCATTTATTGTGCAGACCCCTGGCCAGCCTAACCATGAGTTAGACTTCTGTCTGCAGCCCTCAGGGTGGCCCTGTTTCTGGCCTGAGTATTTCCCAGACAATCTGGCAGAAGCTTTATTCTCTGCCATACCCTCCTGCCACTCTGAAAATATTTGAGAGGACCAAGAAAAGATGATCAGCAACCTCATTTTACCCAATGGGATAAGTTGGTCTAATTTAAGATTTCTGGGCTGCCTCTAGATAATTTGTCCTTGTTATGTCTGTTTTAGCTGGACAGGAGATGTGATTATGCTGCCATAGTTTTTAGCACTGTACCTGAGAAACAGCAGAGTCTCATTTAGCTATGGGATAATATCATATTAGACCCTGATAAAAGGGCATTTAAATGCTGAAAACATTTCTAGAAGGACATCTACATGTGTCAGGCCTTTTCTTAATTCACCCATTAGTTGAAGAGTTTGAGCCAAATTAGTGTGTGTTTGGGCTGGTGCTTTTAAAAGGTGTATGTTTACAGGGGGCTGACAGGATGTACTCAAAGGTTTTATGAGTAACTTTATTTTCCTCCACACTGCTGAAGAAAATGCTGGAACTGCACTTTTGAACAGCAAAGAGCTACATGGAAAATTACATGTCCCTCTTGCTTTTTTCACTAGATTATGAAATCAACTTAATTTGTAACTGTCACCTGTCCAACCCATTATCAATATTACACGGTAACACTTACAGAAGGGCTGGTAGGACTGAAGTGGGCAGAAATGTCAAAATAGAATAGGCAACGGCCAATCTCTACCCTCACAAATATTGAATTATGTGCCTAATTTCTTGTTGAAAAAAACATGAGGCATGACTTGTGACAAAGTGGGGAGCTACCACGTTACTTGTCATATGATTAAGTGCCTGATCTTCCCAAGTTGTTTTCAGTAGGAAATTATGGAATTAAAAATGCTGAAATGAAAGATACATCATAGCAACCATTGGAGAGCTACAGGATATATAAGACCATCTTAATCCTAAATTCCCATCCATGACTTTATGAAGAGTGATCAAAACTGACAGTGGACAAGGAGTTGGCAGCAAGGGAAGACAGCTGATCTTGAAAGGAATGGGAAAGGAATGGGCAGATCATGCTACAGGGAAGGTACAATAAAATCACATAAAAATCAGTATTGGGCCAGATCAGATGTCTGTATCTCCTATGTGGCCAACAGGAACCATGAACAAAGGCAAGCAGATAACAAACTTCTGCAGTATTCCCCCAAATATTCCTCAGCCTCCAACAAATCTCATCGCAAGGACTTACCAAGTTTGATTCCTCTCACCTTCCCAAGCTGTTCATGCACAGACTCCCCTAAACCAGGGCACCTGGTCCATTATAGGGGCCTGTTCTCCATAATTCTTCCTTGGCAATAATTTTCTTGTCTCCAGTTATTATCATGCTGAAGTTTAAAGTTATGTTTAATTGATAATGTCATATTTTGCTCTGGGTTTTGTGTACATCCACAATGCCTACACTGACAACCAGTTATATACAGATATTGATATGCATATACACGTGGATATGTATGAAGTAAATAATTTTAAAATGCTATTAACTAAAGCTCATTGAACAGCCTAATACAGAGCCAAAAAAAAAAAAAAAGCAGAAGAACAAAACCAAATAATGTTCAAGTCTCAAACTAAGCAGAGCCAAAGTTGTCAGAATTTGAAATCTTATCCTGAACATAAACTTCTCTGACAGTACATAGTTTGAGAGACTCAGAGAATGCTGACTAAAATTATTGCTAGTTGTGTAATGTAATATTGAATATTTACTTTACAGATGATTGCTATTGTTACAGAATGCACATAAACATGTTAAATTCAGTAACATCCAGTACCACAGTCCTGTATAAGGGATGATTTTAATTTCTTTAGGAGGGTAAATCCATCGATTTTCCAGGTTTCATTGCTACTATAAAGAAATTGAAATTTTATAAAACTCTCAGCATATCCTTTTTCTTGCATTTATTTGCTCTTTTCAGTAAGCCAGGAAGATGTGAAACATTTTAAATCCCTTTCTTTCCATATTCCCATTAGTGAATATAAAATCAGATTTGTGGCTGAAGTTTACAGGCAAGAGCAAAAGGAACATAGCACATCTCCTTTCAGAAGACGGGTACTTCAGTTAAAAGCATCTTCTTCCTGAGTGGATTCAACAAGTCCACAAAGTAATGAAGCATTTGTGTTCAAAGTCTCATCTCTTCACCTTGTCTCTAAGGGTACTCATTGGCGTTTGGAAGAAGTCTAATTGCAATGAGCTAAATTTCCAAATTTCCACGAACTGAACTGGCAGAGAGATCATAATGGGTTTGCATATGAAATGGCCAGAAAATGTCACCAGGAAACAAAACCAGAATACTACCTGTGGATTCTTGCATACTGATGTATCAGAAAAACTCTGTTACAGTGTAAAACACCTCTGAATTATATTCAGTGTCTCTTTTGAGAAGGTGTGCTTAGGACAAATTAAAACAGTTAGAAGAAATATTAAAAGATAGATGATATATCTTTCTGGGCCAGGTGATCACATTTTTCTACACACAAGATATAATAGGATGCAGCAAGTTAAAATTCTGTAGCATCTCCGGCCACTGATTAAACTTTCATCTGAAGGGTGTTGGGTAAGGAGTAAATGGAGCATTTTCAACTCTGGGTGAATCAATGCCAACCTCACATTAAAAAAGAAGAGTGGGTAAAGAAACAGCTGCAGAAATGAGCTGAGGTGGGTTTACTAGAACTAAAGAAAGAATGGCTCATTTATAATGCATTAAGACCCTTGGCCTTATTGAAAGATAAGTATTCTGTCTTCGATGCTGCCTTACCCCAGCATCTTTACCTCCTTGGTTTTGGAAAATGTCCAGATGAAGGCCATAAGGATATGTAAGAGCAAAGCAGAATGTGATAATGGCTTTGAGATTGTAACTTGCTCAGCCTATGCAACATGTAAAGGGAATCCAGTTGGGATACACAAGCACTCATGAGAGAAGTGAGAACTAAATTGCCATGGAAGTTACATCAGGTGCCTCCACCGCAAAGCCCATGGTGGGTGTGCAGGTGCAGTCAGCGGTGAAGGTGACCGAGGATGGAGGAATCTGCTCTGACAGGGAAACAATACCAGGGACAGAGGTGGTCTGCAGACACTCTGCTCAGGGTCTTGCAGCGGAGATGTGTGTTGAAAAGCAGCTTTTGGCTGCTACATGTCCCTGGAGAAGTGCTTTGAGGTGAAAAACTCAGGGAACGTCTGCCTAGCCAGTCTGCTTTGCTGCCTGACTGGTTGTTGCAAGATAAAAAGTAGGGAAAAGTGGGGGGAGTTAAGCTGAATTAGAGAGAAAAGACACTAGGTGTACCTGCCAGACATTACAGACAAAGCCTGCAGTTAAAGTAGAAGGTGTTCAACAGGTTAGTCAGACTAATTTTTCAGCTGTGCATGAACATTGCACTGAATACATAGAATTGGGTGGGAATTTCCATGCATCAATGCATACATGACTAAAGGCCATTATGAAGGAGTTAAATTCTTCTACTGACAAGCTGAAACTAATGTGACTAGAAACATAACCATCTATAGATGCAGAGGATGTTGTAAAAGAAGTTGTTAAGCTTCTTTTAAAAAGCAGGCATTAAAATCAATTGCTAAACTGTAGGCCTGAAGAGCAGTGAATTTGAAATTTAAATTTGTGGGGTAGTTAGAGCAGCAATAGAATGATGAGTCTTCAGTGGGTGGCATGCTATTTTAAATAACTCTTATAAAACCACCTAGCTGAAAATTAGATGATTACAGTAATAGTGCTGATTTATGCCAGAGGAAAACCTTCCTTCCAACTATAAAGATTCATAAAGTGTCAACAAATCAGTGAGTAAAGGAGCACTTGCATATATAATTATTTGGATTTTTTTAAAGTCCCTCAGTGAGGCTATTAAAGAAAACCAGGCACCTAGAGGGTGAAAGGTAATGTTCTGCTGTGCTTTGGAAGTGGGCTAGGAGACAGCAAAATTCAAAGGAAAAAGAGAGAGCTTTCATCTTGAAATAAGATTAATACTGAAGTGTTTGCAATGCATCTGCTGTAATTGAGTCTGTTTATTAATAATCTCACAGCAGGACATAGAAGCAAAATTTGCAGATGATGCTAAGTGATTTAGATCAGTCAGGGATTAAGATATGCAGACATGACAAAATGAAGCCACCAGGCAATGTATGTGAGTTTGATTCTTGTTCTGTTTTTGTTTGGTTTTTTTGGTGGTTTTTTTGGGGCGGGGGGGGGGGAGATTTTTTTTGGTTTTAGGTTTGTTTGTTTTAGGTTTTTTTGGGGTTTTGGTTTTTTTTTTGTATTTTTGGGGTTTTTTTTTATTCAAATCAAAGACATAAGCATTGAAAGAAACTGTGAAGTTCCTTGCAACACTGGACTATATTCTAAATGAAGTGATAAGAGTTTCAGAGCAAGACTTGCAAGTTATTACAGATGGTCCAGAAGAAAACTCAATACCAATGAAAGAAAAAGGATTTTGATTAAAAAAGGGGCAACAAGAACAGGGCAGAATTCTATATGACTGTCATATCTCAGTCCTTATCACCCCCTCACTCTTAATAATGTTTGCAGTTGTAATCTGCCAGTCCTCATCAAAGTGCAGACAGTGAAGGAAATCAGTTCCATGTAAAGAGCAGCAGATATGATCTCCAACAAGGAAATATTCCCAGAGACTAAGAAAGATCAATGAAGACAGTAATAAGAGGGAACAGAAGCTGAGAGGCTCATGAGAAGTAAAGGAATGCTCATCAGCTTGAAATAAAACAGCTTCAATACAAGAAAAAGGAGAAACCGGCGAAGACACACAGTTTTGAGATAGAAAAAGAGCTATTCATGCAGAGAATGTAATGAACTCGCATAATTTTCTGCAGGAAATATTAAAGCAAATAGTTCATGAAGACTCAAACTGAAAAATAAGTGTGCCATCAAAATTCAGTATAATACTCAATGGAAAAAAGTTTGGAAAGAAATGCATTTTTACAATGATGCTGACTCAGATATGAGCTAACCTCTATATAGGGTTAGGAAAATTATTTTCACAGTAAAGATTTTTCATATCCTTGAACAATAACAGTTACATCTGCAGTGAGGGACACAATTTATCACAGACCTCTATTGTGCTTTTATTATCCTCCCTTGAAAGACTCAGGCCAGCGGTACCCTCCAGCCTTGAAGATCTATATTTTTATTTAATTACCTCAGAAATAATTTCAGGCAGCAATTGACCCTCTTAATGTTCAAAAGCTTTGCATTAAATATGCCATCTGAATGGTACTCAAGCTGTCATCTACTTCCTTGGAAAAAGTAATTTTGGAAAGACTGGATGGTACTTAATATGGGATTATTTCAATTGTGTTATTAGCATCCATAACTTAAAATTAAATGAGAAGGAAAAGAAATATAGAGAAACTCCAAAGAGAAATAGAGGAGTGTAAGAGTTCTGAAGACACAAAATTAATATAAAGGTCAACAGGATGAAGATGAGACACCTGGAAATTCAGAAATACCTTGTCTTAATGTATTATCACAATGCCCATTGAAAGTCAGGTAACTTGTTCTTGCCGCCTTCCTTCTTCTCACCCCAAATTATTTAAAAACAGCCATCTACTTCTCCATGATTTCTCTTCCCAACTGGTCCAGTCAAGCCCCACCTTGCCCAAAGTGTATCAGCACCAACTGCCTTTGAAGGTCATGTAATGCCACTGCAGAAGGAAAGTCAGAAGCCTTTATTTCACACTAGAACCATCCACTCTCATTTATGGACATGGAGGCTCCATGCAGAGATGTAATTTCCATTTTGCAGGCAGAGACCTGTGGCAGTGAGGATCATTTCCCAAAGGGGTACAGCCTGTGGAATCCAAGGCTGCAAACCAGTCACCGCGTGCCTTATGTCAGGCTCAGCTGTTGTGTGTCTGGGAGCTCTCTGGGTCCAGGTGGGAGAGAGGGGTAAGGGATTAACCCTGGGTTCATGCTGCTGAGCCACAGCTGTGTTGTCCTACCCATCCCTTGACATTTGGAGCAGAGGAAGAGAAAGTTCCTGTATGCCACTTACAGCACGGTTACAGCTTGGCAAGCTCACTGAAATGGAGGGATTGCCATCTTGGACTTTATGAAGATTTGCTTTATGCTCTTTATCATGGTTTTTAATTCATGCAATGCAGTGCCATTTTAAGGTGTTTGTAAACTTGAGCAAGCATTTATAAACTGCACTGGGGGGATTCACAAACTGATGTGCAGAGAAAGTACTCTGCTCTGGACATACAGTAGTGAGGTTGGGAGAGAAGATACAGATTTTTACACTAAGACAAACAGCTCTGGCTAAATAACCTGGTAAATAAGGAAATGTTCCTAGTGTCAAGGTGCAGATAGTCATACATGGTCAAGTTCCCTCCCTTCCTAGGGTAAGTCGGGGCACATCTCACCACTCTTCTTTCCCATCTCCCCAGCACATCTTCCCCATGCTGAGGATCCTACCCATGACAGGAATGCAAGGGGACAGAGACACTGACTGTAATTCAGTAGAGCACCAAATAGGCACAATGCACTTGTTTTCCTTTTAGTAGGGCTATTCCCCAGCTTTCTGAAGTCTTAACAGAGAGCAGACTACAGAAATCCTAAGTGAAACATGGATTTGAGAGGTTGTGCTGGGTGCACACTTTATGCTTTTTTTCTTCCCTTGTCTTAATTTTCCACTGGATACCTCACCAAGTGCTTTGTTTTGCACAAAAACAAAACAAAAGCTTTCTCTGAGGCTGCTTAATTGGCACAATCTGCCTGGAGGTGTACCAGGACCTGGGCAAGCTGTGTCAGAGGCCATGTCCTCAAGGTCACAGCAGGGCAATGTGAGATGTTTCCCTTGACAAGCCCTCGTGCTCCTGGGCTGCTGTGCACACTCCAGAGACGAGTGAGCTCTGCTCTCAGGGAGCAAGGTAAGAATGCAGCTCTGAGTGCCTTCCTAATGCAGTTTTGATTTATCTGCTGAGCAGCCATCAGACTCCAGCTTTATGCTTATTTATAAGCAGGCTTTTAAAAAGAAAAGGTTTTTCTGTAAACGGCTACTACTGAACTTATAAAAGTCTGTAAGGCCCTTGGAAGCTACCACATGGCTCAGGGTAATATCATCATGCAGTAATACCCACCTGCAGACTCGCTCTTTTTCAGATCTGCTCATTCCTCTCTGCACTTATTGAGATGCAAGAGAGGCAGCCAGGTTCAGAAGTCACTGACAGAGCCATCACTAGGGAATGTGTTGTGATGAGGAGGAACAGAATTCATGTCCCAGACTTCAATAAGGTTTTAAGGTTTTAATGACCATCATAGGAAGTAGGTTCATATTTTCAGCTGTGATCAATTAGGATAGTTCTGCATATTTCCAAACACTCAGGAAAATTTATACCTCCCTGGTTTTGTACTAACTAAAGGTGTAAAGCAGGGCCATAATTCAGTAATAACAGCATGAATTTTGCTGTTGAGGTCAATGGGATCCCACCATCACAACTTTAGAGCAGCAAAACAGTACATGACTGATTTCAATGTACTGTTCTCTTCTTGCTAAGGATACTTTTTTCCTTTGATGTTGTATTTGAAGAGCTTATAGAAACACACTGGTAGCAAAAAAAAACTGAAGTTTGGAGTTTAGTTAATTTTGACCTTGTCATGGTGACAGGAAAGTCACCCTGGGAAATATCAGCAGCATTCTGCAACTCAAATGAATAAATCGATTTTCTAAGTTAAAAGCACCAGGCAAAAAGGGTCTTGCTCTTAGTTAAAAGCACCAGGCAAAAAGGGTCTTGCTCTTCTGCAGCACTTCCAGAGAAAACACTCCTGACTGGACAACTATCACAGAGAATTCGAGTTTTGTTCTAAAATTCCAGAGATTATGATTTCCTTTTGTATTAGAAACTGGCTAGCACTGGGGCTTTGGAGAGAATTAAACCGAATTTAGCTGATCAATACACAAAGCTTAGGTAACCATGTTTTCTTCTGGGTGGGGGAAATTCTTCGATCTGTTATTGTTCAGCTTCATTCTTCAGTGAATTAACATCTCAAATGACTATTCAGGTCATTTAGGTTCAAGTCGCTAAGGCAGGAGCATCTTTGCCTCTTGAGGACGACTATCAGGCAGCAGGGAAGGTAAATAAAGGGGTTTGTTTAATGTTTAAAAGAGCCTACTAATGGACAATTAGTCAGGGGAATTGAGAGTAGTTTTTAAATCCACAAAAAAAGCAAAGCTTCAAACACTCAGCAAACTGGGCTGTGTTTCGGGCTAACACCACAGTACACATCAGGGAACCCGTGACTGTCACAGCTTCTGCCGGGAAGTGGTGACAAAAAGTCGCAGGTCTCTTGAAGAGAGTAGTAGATAAACGAAATAAGTTTGCAGGGCAAGGAAATCTCTATGCTAAAGTGTTTGTCCCAAGCTTCCAACTTTGACTGACTCGCATCTCTATCACGGCTGCAATGCCATTGTTTATAATCTAGGTGATGTGGGAAGGAACACCGAGTCATCTGGTTCAAGGAAGTGTAATTAATAAAGTTAATAAAAGAAACAGCTTATTTTTGAGGTCTTTCAGTGAAATTCTGCCTCTGAAAATAAGGTGAGGCAGTACAATATGACTGACATTTCACTGTGTCCGAAAGTGAGATGGCATCTCCACTAGAAATGAAAAGCAAAAGGGAAAAAAGAGGAAAAGATGGCAAATGTGCTTGGGAAAAAAAAAAAAAAAAAAAAAAAAGCTATGATCTAAGATATTATTTTTTTATTATTATTTTTAAGTTGCTTTTAGAGGTCAGCTTTTTTGTTATTGTGGTTTTTAGTTCTGTTGCAAAACCAGTCTGCTTCCAAAACAAAATTAAATAAGCAGCAATTAACTAAATTATAGATTTTTGTGTCATATGTACCAGATAACTTCTCAGTTTTCCGAACTCTAAGTGGGTTACTTGATCTCTGATGAAAATGGGTGACATGAGAAAAAAAAAAAACATTAAAAAAAAAAATGAGAGACAATCCAAATAGTCAAGATTACTGTTGCGAACCTGCCAGTGAAACATATGATAAAAAAATAAATTCAATAAAGCACTAAATTATCTGATCTGAGACAAAAACTTTTTTCAGATTAGGTTCAACAGGTATGAGACATTAATTTGTCCATCAATCTGTTAAAATGAATCTCAGAAAAAAGTCTTAAAGGCTTTCTGCTGATACTATCATCTCAATGAATTATTCAGCTGCTGTGAAAAGCAGGGCATTTAGTGTTGCCTGTTTGTGATAGTAGCTGCTAATTAGGAATTTTACTTCCTCGAAAGTTGCCATTTTCTAAGCCATACTCATCTGCTTTTGAGATGCAGTCCCCTGCTAAAGTGTAGAGTGCCGTAGCAAGTTAACATTTTCCAGACATTGGGTTGATTCTTGCTTTCTGTACATGAATAGACCCAACTGAATCCTTAGTCCACATGAGACCAGGACAAGGATGTCAATAAAATAAAGTCTTCTCAGCTGGAAACTCAGTGAGCTGACATTTCCTGAGAAGTTCAAATTTCTCAAAATGAGTCAATAAGTCAGGTTCCAGGCAAGGCTCACACTATGCATGGGCAAACCTTGGAGTTGTGGGTACATTGTGTTTGTATGTATACTTCTGTAAATGCATAGGTACACTTCTGTACATAAAATGAGCTGCATGTTCCCATTATGGACGTGTCAAACCTGAAGAAATGACTTATAGTGTCAAGATAAAGCCCTTACAAACCTTTACTAGTTTTAAACTGTCAGAGAAGAAAGGTTATAGTACATGTTGAGGACTTCATTTGAGCACATCTTATTGCATTATTTTCTTCCAGATTTACTAATAAAAGATTATTTTTTTTATTGCACCTTCAGCAGTATAGATAGTACAGCAGAAACAAATTGTGTTTAGTCCTTCCCAGACATAGCACACATGATCTGTGAATATTCAAGTGTTTACAACCTGTGAACATCTTTGAGATCTAAAGAAACCTAAAAAAAGAGAGACTCAGAAACTGGATACTTTTATTGCTGAAAGGTATTAAACTCTCAGTGAAAATATTATTAAAAGATTATTCAGTACTTTAAAACACGTGAACTGTTTCATCTAAAATATCTGTATTTTTATTGGATATGTGTGTGATGCTAGAATCAATTTCTGGTTTGTCAAAATTCGGTGAAATCTCATTCTTTCTTGAATCTGCAGCCAGGCTTTCAAAGTAATAACATTTTTTTAAATGTTCCTTATGCAAGTATTTTGGTAGCAGTACCAGCTGTGAATTGTGCTGAAGCTGTAAGGAGCTGATGGCTACAAAGGCATCTGTGTGTAAGGGGCTGCATCACAAGTCACAATAACACTTCTCCCATGGCCAGTCCTGCAGCTACTCCTGGCAGCCCACCAGCCAGCCCAAGAGCCAAATGCAGCTCTGAGGTGTTTAGAGGTGTACCAGACTGACTGACCTCTGACAGATGTGTAGCTTGGGACAGACAGCAGCAGTGATTACAGCCCCAGTTATTCCATGACCCTTCCTTGTCCCACCCCAGGCTGGTGTCTGTTCCAGTAAGGAGTGCTCTAGTCCCTGGGGCTATGCATCATTAAAAGGTCCAGGGGTGGGTTTGAGCTGTGACATCAGCGACCAGCACTTGTTCCCAGGCTTCATTCAGACACTGGCATGGGGCTGGAGCTGGGGCCATCCTGTGTTGAGAGGGCCCAGGCTGCTCTGTGCTTGCTGGCTGAGGACAGGGGCAGCAGCAGCTGAACCCCAGGAGAAGCCCTTTGTCCAGCTCAGATGGAAACCTGAGGGCAGTCAGCAGCAGGAAGGCAGCAGGAGGAGAGCACAGAAAAGGTAATACTGTGGTCAGTAAGAGCACAGCGAGTGCCAGGAATGTGTGCCACCCCAGGTCTTTAACATTTCATCTGCCTTTAGTGGGAAGAGTGATGGGCTCACCACTGGTGCCATGAACTTCTCAGCTACTACCACACTTACAGGATGCAATGCATCTTCTGTCATCTAATACTTAATTCTTTTATAATGTAGTCTAACTGCCACTTAATCAGGACAAAACTATCATTGTAAGATAAGCAGGAGCTGAACAGATGTTTGGAAACAAATTTTTCTCCTTGGGAGCTGTGGCTGTGCCTCAGACAGTCTCAATAAACCATTTTTTATTTTCCCTGCATTTTTGTATGATGGCAGCCAGGTGTAAATGTATGCTTCACATCTGTGGAGCTTCTAACCCACTTTCATGGTCCATAAGAGACTTTTCTAAGCTGAAAACTCTTTTTTGTTCCAAGGGTGACTGGTGTAAGCTCCTGAGGGAAACCAGAACAACCCTGTGCTCACTGCTTTGCCCTGGAGACACTCAGTGTCTTGTGGGAAGAGTAGTCAGCCTAATTTAAGGCCAGTAGGTAACAACAGAGAAGCAAACTCAAGTAATTCTTGGTGAAAGATGCAAACAAGGTTTGAGAAGAGTTTTCAGAAAATTAGCTCAGTCTCCTATGCTCAAAGGACAGCCAAAGAATTTCTATTAAGGTTCTTTCCAAAGAACTGGTGTTTAAAGTGTTACAAATAGTTAGAACTAAACAGCGAGAAGGTTCAATGCGTTTGTAGCCTTGGAAAAGTAATTTCTCACCTGGAATGTTAAGGGAAATAAATATTGTTCAGACAGTAAGGAATTAAAGCTGAGGTGACAAACTGGAGTTATAAATTGGAAGTGAGGGTTTCCAGCACACACACCTTAGGCTTAACTGGCCTGTAGGTATGCAACTCAATTAATAGCTTTATCACTCTTTTACACCCGATAATTTGCCTTTTTATGTAGCTATGTACTTTGCACATTCAAAGAGTACTTGACAGCAAGGAAGTCTGCCAGTTTGGAGGATTTTCAATTCCAGCGTTATCTTGCTTAGTTTACACTTCCTTCCTTTATTGCTAAACTGATCCAAGTGTCTGCTTTCTATCCTGCAGATGTACCTTCTCCAAACACATCACTAACTTCAGGTATTTTTGCCTCACAGTGTAACCTGGGAGCCAACATTATCCCCACTGCACACATGCAAGACAAGGGAGAAACACATCAAAATAATGTGCCTGGGTCTTGGAAAATTTGTCTCAGACCCAGCAGCAAAGTCGAAGCCCCATGCACAGGGATGAGCCAAAGAGAGTGAGCATTTCTAAAGAATCTTAAGAGCCTCCAGACACAAGCTCTGAGAAAGAGGAAGGATCCAGGCTAAACCACTTCTCTAAGGGGGCATTAGATGAGCTCTCTGGTCTGCCTCATTCCTGAAGGGATGCCTGACCAACTGGTTATACCCTCTGCAACCATTTCTCTTCTAGGATGTGTAGGAGATGACTGTGCAGGTCTGTGGCTACTGCCCATCCCATAACTGCTGCAACACCAAATGGGTATGGAGTGGCCTGAGGGTGACTGTAATCTTTGCAAGCTCTCCAGCTGGTGTGACTCAGCCAGGATCCACAGCCTTTATCTCCAGGATCAGCTCTCACAGAACAACTGCATTGTACCAGTACCTGACCACAGCTTATTTGAGTCCTCACAGCTCCCATTGCAAGAGAGGAATAAAAAAACTTTTTAGGGCTATCAGTCTAGAATCTCTCATAAGGAAAGCTCTCTACACAGCCCACCCCAACCAAACCTTGAGACTGAGCCTTTATTTTTTTACTGAATTGTTTTAAAATTAATAAAAACTGAGAATACTACAGTACTTAGAAATCCTTGGTATCTGTAACTCATGAAGATGGGTTAATAGTTCAGTACTCAGCATCAAGAACTGTGGAGTTGTGTCTAAAACAGACAAACCTTCATTTTTCCAGAGGTAGAACTGCTGCTGACTAGCATGAGAGAACCAGGATCATCCTCTGATGTTTGGATTTGTGTCAAAAAGAGGTGCTCAGTAAAGTCACAATATCAGATGATAAAACTGCCTTACACTACTGGATTTTGCAGTGGTTTTGTTCTTTTCTGCTACTGAAGAAGCACATCTACCCAATGACAACTAGGAATGAAGCTGTGGCCTGGAAAAATAGAGTTGTGCCATCTGAGCACAACTGATGAGGTGATGAGGTGATGTGGGCAGGGACCAGGCATCTGCTTCCTGACTGCAGGCTCGTGTCTCTGCCAGGTCAGAACTGGGCTGGATAAACCTGTCCTGTAGGCTGGCTTTTCCTTACTGTCAGTGGTACTGGGCAGCACTCCTACTCTTAGTGAGGAGGCCTGTAGGGAAGCATGTTCCTTGCAATGAACCTTTGCCTTTTGCTAAATATGTTTGTTTAATCCTGAGGGAATCAGCCTGTCACTGATCAAGTACAATCACTCATCTAATATATGAGATTTGACTTTGAAAATACAGCACCATACTCTGTAAATTTCAGCCAGGTGTATTTGGCTGCATTTCATTCATTGTTCCCTATGAGAATTCTCTTTCATATTTTCCACAGGCAAAAACATGAGGGATAGTTTACTGTATTGCTCTAACATACAACTCTGGGAAAGCTTGAAAGACTTTGGTCATAAACCAGGAAACATTTCTCAGACCTCAGACAAAATTCACTGCAAGAAAAATGTTATGGAAAGAAAAAACACCCAAACCCTCTGCAATGCAGACTTTAAATCTGCAGCTGGCCTCATGGAAGAAGGTAATTGATACATGCCTTGAACACTCTTTTCCATGTGCACTGGCCATTAGTTGATAGTGCTTAATTATTCCTTTTGCTACCACAATGTTTATTTTCTGGATGACTATCACACATTTTTTATATTTTGTATCTATTTACCTTCACAGTCTGCTGACAAGATGCTAGAAAATAGTGTGCCTGTTCCTTTTGATTCAAAGGTATATTGATTTCTAAACAACTTATTTGATAGCTGACAGCTTTTTACCAGTGCTTGATGTGGATGGTGCATGAAGAATCGGCTGCTGACTGCTGGACTGGCATTTATTTTTATTGTCTACCATATAAATGTGTCTATGATTCACAATTAGTATAAAAGCAACTTCTCATTATGAAAAACAAGGTGAGTCAGATGTTGATGGGAGAAAACTGATTAAAACATACTCAGGATAAGAAAACAAAATGGGTAAAAGACCATGTCAACTTGATAGTTGCTCTGTTGCAAGACTGAATTGCTATTACTCAGTTATTACATGTGCAAACACATGCTTTTCTCCTCTTATTTATGTAAGAAATTTTATTCATACTTGAAAGAACACTTAAGCTCCAAACTGAGACCGGAACTTGAGGTTATGTGTCTCTGAATACGGATGGCAACAAGAATATGGTCAAGCTCTTGTACTGGGGTAGGTGAATACCTGCAATCCCATTCTCTGCTGTCAGCAAAGAGCAGTTTATCGTACAGACAGAGAGGGATAAAGCCTGCACCTCCTGATTTTGGTCCACAAAGACTGTCCAAGCAGATTGGTTCCCTTTTGCTACAGATGCGCAGTAAAACCACACAAAGAACAACCACGACTGGACGTGAGGAGACTCAATTTCCTGAGTGCACAGACATGGATCTGTTCTGTACTTGGTGTTACAGAGGAAGGTAACCTCTGTGGCCTTTTGTGACTGCAACTGAACAATTTAAGTAGCAACATTTAGAGAAGAAAGAGGCAAGCAGCTCTTTGTCACCGGAGTTTCATTGTCAGAAATGAAGGTACTGTGGTAAAGGGCTGGCATGAAGCACTTGCTCCATTGCTCATTCTAGAGTAGTTTCTGTGGCAGAAACTGTAATGAGGGGGAATTAAACCTACACACAGCTCACAGTGACCCAGTTTCATCTTATGCCTCTAATGAGGATTGTTCACAAGATCATTTTTGAACAAAGTGCTAAAATCAGTACTTACATATCACTCTTTTTAATTCTGAGAGATTTGGTGTACTTAGAAGACAAGCTAGTAATTTATCTTTACACTGTCTAAGCACCTGGCCTGTTGAGAGTGAACGTGAATGTTTTAGCATTCATCACTAACCCTTTGAAACATCAAAATTATGCCAGTCCTTCACAGTGTTACTGCTGACAGAGAAAGTTGTCTTCTTCATGTGCATTAGCAGTCCTTGCCCAGAGAAAAGAGAATGCTTGTAGCACTGAATGAACAGCCAAATTGGCCAGGTGATTTTTGCCTGGCTGCTGTACACATTGAACAGTGGGTAGCCTCCCTGATTTGCTCTAAGAAGCACTGAAAATAGAGTCCTACTGCTCTTTTCATTTTACACAAAGCCCTGAGGACTGCTCTAGCAATTTAACAATGAACTGTTGAATTACATTGCACAGGAATGTTCCCTTGCACTGTTTAATTTACTAGTATAGGCATAGCCCAAGTGCCCCTAAGAAAACAGCCCTTGAAAGATCACGTAGCTGTAAGTAGTAAAGTCTGAGCAGAATGGAGTGCTGCAGTACATGTAGGTGGAGGGGGTGCCTTTACCACTCCTGGGTTGATTTCCTGGGCATTGTAAGTTTTCACTGGTTGCTTCAACTGCAGAGAAAGAATGGCTCCGTCTTTCGACACACACACACACACGCACACACAAGATGCCATCTCTCCACCTCTCATTTCCACCCTTTGCAAATGAAAGTCTTTCTTGAAGCTTTTAGCTCTGCCTGAAAAGACTCAAAGGGATGACAGGAGAGAAATGTGTCTGAGAATCCTTTCTTCTAGTTCCTGATAATAGCAAAATTCCCTGATGTGAACGAACTTCTACTGCTGTAGATTTACTGTACATTCTTAAACCCAACTGCCCTGAGACATGAAGATCCTCAAATAGTTGCATGTTCTCCATTTCCTAACAAGCAATACTTTTTTCTGATTTAAAAGCCAAAAATCTGTAAGGTATGACTTTTTGAACCAACTCAGCTGAACAGAATGTTTTTCCTGCTTTCATGCAGATCCAAGTTCTGGAAGTACTGCACTAGTTCTTCTTATTAATATTCTGCTCTTGTTTTTATCAATCTCCTTTCCAGCACAAAAGCTCATCTGCAAACTATTAGAGTCCCACCTTTGGAGCTCAGATCAGAACATCTGTTGCTTGTGAGTGGGGTTTGATACCAGTGAGAGCTGACTGTAGCATCCATCAGATTTATAATTTTAAGTGGGAGAAAGCCTGCCCAGCTGAATATGCTGCTAGAAAGCATACCAGTCCCTTAAGTAAATAGACCTCTGTTTGAATTTCCTATTAGTCTGGAAACAAACAAAATAAAAATCATGGGGCTTTAACTGCTCTCAATAAATCACCATGAGCTGCTGTTGTCAAGGTGGGCAGACAATATAATTTCAATATTTCCCAAAAAGGGTTTACTGGAAAAAAACCACTTTCTCTTTCATCTTTTCAGTCATTATTTGGATCTATTATATTATTAAAGCATGTTATAGTTTGGTTTACAGTTAATTTTAGATTTAAGAATACAGAGGTGATTTTTATGGGTAAAGTATTTAGACATGTTCTTCTGCTGTGTGCTGCATTATACCTTGCTGTAGAATTGGTTTTGGTGAGAATACTTGGCATTCAGAAGTCAAAATCTGCCTGTTGGAGAATATTTTTAAAAGTAAGTGAATCAGTATTACTGGTGCTTGCAACAACTTTTGTTCCCTGTTCACTTATAGGAATACGTTATGTTTGCTACAAGTCATTAAGAAAAATACAGTACTAAGTACTTCTTCAGGTGTTTAGTGCCAGGACTTCATTCAAGAAAGCAAGTAGAAGCTCGTTTCACAGCACTAGGAGTCTTGTTAACAGATAGGCAAGGATATATCTGCCATGAAAAATGTGACCACATCCTCCCAGACCTCCCAGGACTGTTAGAAGAGTTGCAAGCACTTGTGTAGGCACACTTGACAGAATTAGACTAGCTGGAATCTTTCATTTATAAAAGTGCTTGGTATTTTGTCCCGAAATGTCAGCTTGCTCCATACAGGCTTCACATTGGCATGTTAGCTGAGTATGGCTAGAGGTGCTCAGTCCCAGAGCACCCCAAGTTTGAAGACTTCAGCTCAGCTGGGAGCACTGACAGCCCTCACTTGCTCCTGGCTCCAAGGTTTTGGCAGCAATATTTACTCAGCTTCAACTGCAGAGCAGCACTGGATGCTGGACAACAGCAAAAATCACTTGCAAAAATCACAAGCTTGCTTGCAAAATTATTGGCTGAACTTGCTCTGCATGGAAAGATACTCAAGTAATGTTTTATGGATTTCCACACACAAGAAATAGAGGTTGTTTTCAGACAATTTGTTAGAGGAAGAATATACATCTGTTAAAGCAGTTATTGCAAATGCAGCAGTAGCAGTACAATAAAGCTTCCTTAGCTCTTTCAGAGCTAGTCAATAGAATGTCAAGAGAAATTGAGGCAAAAATGGGAAATTACCTCATTCAGGGGTATTGGTGAAGATGTATGACTTTTTTATAGTCAAAATCTCCCATTTTAGGGAAGGATTACTCTGAGGTACTGGAATATACAATACATAGCTTGTACCTGGATCCATGAACCCCCAAACCTCAATTCATTCCCTGATTCAGAGTTTAGAAGGCAGATAAAATGGACACTCCTATTCAGACTTCAGTGATGTTTATCCCAGAGACTGACTAGAGGCCAAAGAAAGTCTCTGGCAATGTATTCCTCTCATCTGCTTGCTCTGATATGCACAAGAGTTCTCTATTGTATCTAGTATGTTAAGCAGCTTAAAGAAAAATATGATTTGCCTTTACCGACCTTGCTTTGCTTATGAACAAAGGTACAGGGAGGAAAAAAAAAAAAGGTAAGACTTAAAACAACTATAACTATTGAGGATGTTGTAGCATAAGTAGCCAGTAGAGACCCATCATGCTCTTGTTCAAGCTGAGTTAGCACAAAGTCTTCTTTCATTCATGAAAAGAAATAAACTTAGGTACCTCAGTTATTGCTGCTCACCAACTGATTAGTTTGCAGTATAAAATAAGTGCAGCTCCTGGGATGCTTTGTCCTGGCTGCTCCCATCATGCTTTCACTTTACTTCTGTTTTCACAAAGTAATATGTTCCTTGACTTGCCCTTACGGATGAATGAAAGCTCAGTTACCAGCCCAGGAGTTACCGCTGGTGAGGAAACGTTTACTCAGAATAGAAGTATTGTGCCACCAGCTGTGTTAAATTGCTGCCTCTAAGCTATTGCGAGACAATTCAAGCCTGTTGTAAAATAGATAGCAGGAAGGCACGTGTGTTGCCTAGGAAACCCTCAGCTGCAAGTTTATTGTATAAATAACACCGGGGTGGGGAAAATGTGGCTAACGGAAGAGTGGGGGGAAAAAAATGAAGTGCCTGGCATGTCTCAGTGTCTGAGGGAGGGTCGTAAGCAGAAACAGATTTACCAGTAGAGCAGTTGATCTTTCTTCAGCTGGGAAAAGCAAGGAAAACAGGTCCGTCATACAGAGGTGACTGGGGAAGAAAATAGAGGTTGTCAGTAGTAACATGACCATGATGGGCAAGTCCATGCACCGAGGGGTGGAGAAGCAAGAGTAGCCCTGCACCTTATCATATTCATTAGAGGAAAAGAGGCTGGTGTAAAACCACTGCTGGATTTACAGGAGCTATGCAGGAGAAGAGGCAGATGAAGGTCATAGTGGCAAAAAGGAAAGTAAGGGAAATTTGAAAGACGGAATCATCATAATTATATATCTAAGCACTGGGACAGATTCAAAACCAAGAGCAAAACATTTATGTTCTATGTTCTCCAAAGATTATCTGTATATAACGTCTTAAGGTTGTGGACAAGGATGCTACTAGAATTCAAAGAAAAGCAGCATGCAATGAGTCCAACACACTTCACATTACACATATGCCAAGACACGAGGAGTGTGTGCTGAAAGCTTGTCTCGTCTTTTAGCCCTTTCAGAGAGTGTCTGTAACTCATCAGCAATTTCAACAGTCATTAGTGAAGTAGTCATATTAGCTTTCACTTATTTTATGGGCTTTACTGCTTCATGCATAGAATCTGAGCAGTTTGGTGCTATGAGTACAGCTTGGGTTGTGGGGTCTTTGAGAGAAACAAAGGGCTTACAGCTCACGTGAAGGGCTGGTTTCCTTCCTGCCAGTGATGGAAACAGTTCATTTCAGTGCCTCAAACCTTACATGAGTCATTCAGTAAAATGGGATGACACTGCTGTCCTTGTAAAGCACTTTGAGCTATGGGTCAGAAGAGTACTCTATGAATTGACAGCATTATTAATTTCAATCCAAATCAGATGCTTCAGGGCAGATGAGCGACAAAAGTACTTGCTGGGCTATGGCACACCGGATCTCCAGCATCCTGGTCACAGTGACCAGAATGATTTTGCTGATCTGGACTCCTTTCATACTGCAGATGCTCACAGCAAAGACAGACTGGATGTCTGGAAGGCAGCAAGCACTTGACACTTGAGATCCTTGCTGCTCACCTTAGGCAACTGGCTTTGGTCACTGATGAAGTGCGGTGCTATTCCTACGCTATACCAGCTAGCACTTGTGCTCAGAGAAACCCACTGCTCTTCCAGTGGGATGATCTGCCAGATTCCTTGACATCTGGCTGTCATGGCTAGCACCCATCCAGCAGCCTGGACTGATGAGCACAGTCTGTGCGAGGTGGTGTTGCTCTGTCAGCGCGTTCCAGGTGGTGCCACGTGGGCACTCACCGCTCAGCTGCTGCAGGAGGCAGACACAACACTCCTGCCCTTGCCCATGCTTGTGAAAGGGAGACAAAGAAGTGGCTGCAGGCATAGAAGCACACTTGGCTGCTCTCTGGTGTATCCTCCTGCCACGAACAACAGAAAGGCTCGTGATAAACCATTTCAGTTTGCAGACAAATCAGTGATCACATTTCAAGCCCCAAGGATTTTGTAGTCATTGCAATTCATATTATTTGATATTAAATAATACACCTCTATTTTTTTTACCTAGCCAATGCTTTCCATTTCTGTTCTCCTGTAGTTAGTTGTTTTGTTTTGTTTTGGTTTTTTTTTTTTGTTTGTTTGGTTTTTTTTTGTTTTTTTTTAGTGTAATACCTCACGGTTCTAACTGCCTATTTAATACCCTTATGTTGGTCCCTTTGTAACAATTACGGAGCAGGACCTCAGCATGGGAAAACTGCTTCTGGCTGTGGAAGACTACTGAGATCTGCTCTGTGCAATTTGCAGGATTGAACCCACGATGCCCAGAAATATTATGAAACTAACTCCAGGCATTTGCAAACATCTTCCAAATGCTTCACACCAAGTTAGTAAGCATCTGATTTAACAAAAGTTGTTCAAAATACAATGTTCCATTCATGAACTTCATCAGGTCTCCTCAGAAACCAGGGCAAATGGATGAGCCCTTTAGGTATTTTGCTTTTGGAAGCTGTCATGCACTGTTCAGCACCGTCATATTTAGTGCTTATACAACAGCATTTCCTTGAAGCCACAGTTGCTAGATTTATGATACAATTTCATGAACTGGGCAAGCTTCAGAACATATTGTAAAGTGACTTGGGGAGAAAAATAATCTCTCATGCTTAATTTATTAAGTGAATTGCAAATGAACCTATTAGATTCCCGCAATAAATTGTTTTATTTTTCAATTAAGCTGGAAATAATTCACCCAATTTTACCTTAATGAATGAATGCCCCAAGTCAGCAAGCATTTAAAAAAAAAAATATTTCAGAGCAAGTTATATTTACTGAAAGAGATGGTAGTTTTTTCCTGTTTCAGACATTCCATTGCTTTCAGAGGTATAAGATGGAGAATCCAGGATGAAATAGATACTGAAATTAAAAGCGTATGTCACTGTCAGTAGATCTTGGGGGATTCCTTTCCTTTCCAGACTATCTGTCCCTATTTTAACAAAATACTTATGTCTAGGTGATGCTACACTATTCCAGTAATTTCTCTGGAATTTAAATAAACACTTACTTTGTTCCATTTCATTTCAGTCCTCAATAGTGTCAGATTCTTTAAATGTTAAGTTGAACTGCAGCTAGAAATCCTATATTCTTTAATGTTAGTCTGAACTGTTCCTTTAATTTAGTTTCATTTTGCTGTCTCTGCACAGGTAATAAATATCAGTTTTACATGAAGAGTTCTTTCATGTAGTAATTTATAGACATATGGTATTTTAAGCTTTGATGAGTTCAGAATTCCTCAGATGAAGAAATATTAGAATAATTCTCAATGGAGAAGCTGGTAGGTCTTGTATACTTGCTGGGCACAGAAAAATAAAGGATTTTTTTCATTTTTATTTAGATGAGAAGAAACAAGCAGTTTACATGGATTCTTGTTTCATGGGAATTTAAATATTTCAGACTAATTACCATCTTTTATTTGCCTATAAAGCACATTCCAATTTTTTATTATGAATTTTGGTAAGATTTCAGATATTCAATTCCAAACTAGAGGAAAGCCAGAGATTTCACATGTTTTCTCCTCTAAATGAGTGATTCATATTTATTTCCTCCAACGTCAGCAAACCTTTTAAATACCGAGGTTTCAAAATCTGTTATGGATTTTGTCCTTGCTATGGTGATTGTTCTGAGTGATAAAGTGCAGCCTAACATATGATACAAGACTGGCAGCCAGGGAAGTGGGATGTTGGGTGAAACCCAGGTCATGCTCTACCCTGTTTTATTGTGGATTTGGGTGGGACTAAGACTTTACTTCTGTTCCCAACCTTGAGTTACATCTGAGATCATGAAAAGGGTTCTGATGAATTTGGATAGCTGGACTGAAGAAACTTCTAGCCAAGACTGCTACTCAACCCTAGAATACTTTTGCTGAAGAAATGGTGATGGTGCAGTGTGCTTAAATGTTTGGTACTGTGGAATTTTCCACTCCTGCTGTACAAATCATCTGATGTATACTGTGTATCTAAATTGTTGGATTGTTTAAGAGCAGCAATTGTCCCTGGTTCCTGCTCCCAGGGCATTCAGTGTTGACTGTGGTACACATGAACAATGATCCAGGTGAACAGAGCAGCAGAAACATCTATATATGAAGAGGGCAATTGTTCCAGGTTGGTTTCATCTTGTCTTCAGTTGTTTTCAGAGGCTACATGTTCCAACAGGGGCTGCATATCAAATATAATGCTGCTAGTGGACTTCCTGGAGTGACATCTGTTATTCATCACTTGTTTTCATTTTCTCTTGACATTCTGCTTGTCAAAAACCGCCTTTCTGAAGTTGAAAAAAGTCAAATAATCCCTGTGGAAAGGCAGAAATAGAGAAAAGAGAGTGATTATATATGCAAACATATGCAAACAATGCCCTAATGAATTCTTAAAGACTCTCATTATCCAATGAGAATGTTTGCATTGAAAAACACAAACAGATCAGTGCTGAGGTGTGTGAATGCCAGAGGTCTCCTCCACTGGAGGGCCACAGTCAAATTCCTCTTTCCTTTTCCCAGTCAATCTTTGTATCCTTTCTGAAAAGCATTCTCAAGTGCATCTCTTAAAACCATTTCAGGCAGCTACCCCAACTTTCCCTTGCCTATCAGTTGTGCTCACACATTAGCCTCCTTGCCTTCAGAAGAAGTGAAAGGCCAAAAGTCCACAGAATGAACTGCAGATGAGGCAGACTAATTGGTCTCAAAATCAAAACATATGGCTTCTTTCAGGATCTTGACTTTTTAAATACTTGCTTAAAGTAAACATTTGCAATTCCTCATGAAAGGCACTTTCCTCCCCAAATCCTCTTGACCCTCAGTGACCTTTCTTACCAATTGCACACTGCTTCACCCTTGGGGATGATTAAATCTTGAGAGGCTTTTTTTCTTTTCTTCTTTTATTCCTCACATTTGTCTCCAAGGACTAACTTAAGAACTGGCTTGAAGAAAGCTAACCTCAGTCAGAAGGACAGAAACATGCCAGATGCCCACCTGAGCATCCCAAAGAGGTGTCTGAGGTTAAGGCTCTAAGGGAAGGTTAACACACATCATCACAGAACTTTGTATTTAAAAAGATGGACTACAAAAAATAATCACCAAACACTGATTCACCAAAGCTAAGTTTTGAGCTAATCTTTGAACTGAAAGCCAGCTCTTGTGCCCAGTGGGCAGAGGGGGAACACAGGGGCAGGGAAAAGATGGCCTGAGGCAATGTCATCACTGAGACAAGATATTTTAAAAATATGGCCTATGGCTGTTGTCTCCTCTGTGACAAAAAAAAAGGACTGACAAAAGTGATTGACTCCAGGCTATAATCACTGGCAAAGGCAGGCAAACCCCCCCTTATTTGTCTCCAGGGTGTCAGTACATGAAAGTTGATGGAAGTCTCTCTGAAGTCGTTTTATTTATAATTTGTGTTTCAGGCTCAAAGTCACTCCCAAGCCCTTGTACAAGTGTTAGTTAGGCAGTGTCAGAGCTTGTGCAAGACCAGACATCGCACAGCTGCTCACACCCTGGCACAGAGAGCCTGATGCCTTCTCACAGGACCTGAGGAGTTGCTGTCCAAATCTAGGCAACAAATGTTACAACCTTTCTTTACATTCTTGTTTGCCAAGAAGCTGGGAAGATTACTTCTTGTAAAGAGCTTAGTTTTCAAAAGCTCTTCTGCCTAACACCTCTGTCTGTCAAGATAGATGCCAGCCTGCTCATCCCATCCCCAGTGCATAAATAGAAACATCCTGGTGGGGCTGCAGCATGTGACAGGCGATGTCCACCGTGCACAGCCACGTGGAGACAGCAGGAGCATCCCCACATCCCTATTAGCAGATGAGTGAGAGCCATGAAAGCAACAAAACATCGAGCTGCCAGGCACAGATAACCACTTGGAGAAGAAGGCTGGTAAATCAGCTGGACCTGGAGAGATTTGCATTTTCAGGCAGGTCACGTAGCCTTGTGTGATGCTGTGACGCTTCCTGCCTCACATTCGGGAAATTCCTAGATCTGTACCTCCCCATATGCTGTGCAGGCAGAGATGGACTGTGTACAGTGCATGTGGCTTTGCAACACTTACACTTGCCTAAGCCTGCTTCAACCTATCTGCTGAGCAGGTCTGCTTTATGCAGACTGAATAGGTATCTTGTCTAAATAGAGAGAATTTTGCTAGGTTTTGTTCTCTGGTGAGTGCTGCAGCTTTGTGGTGAGTGCTGCAGCTTTGTTGTGACTGCTTTGTTCCCCTTGGTCTGTCAAAGATTTGTGTACCAGAGCAGGGAGTCCTACATGGAGGCTCCAGCAAGCAGGGCAAGAACTGGCAAAGGAATCTCTGTCAAGAAGATAATGGGTGCCAAGGTATGGGTACACACTATATGTGCAAGACACTTCTTTTCACCAGTGATTCCTCAACCCACAGCTCCAATAAAGGATTCAAAGGGAAAAGAGACATCTCTTTTACAGAGGGAGGGCTCTACTTCACAAAGACCTGAGATGAGCAGGAATTCCCGATTCCACTGCCTTTGAATGAGGACCTTGATTCCAGATTTCGCATGTTGACAGGAAGTACCCTCACTTCTGCATGCTGGATACTCTGTCCTCTTGGTTCAATCTGTTTTCAGTTTGTGTAACTCAGGATTGAAGGAAGATACTTGGTTTGTCACATTGTCAAGTACTTTAACCCCCATGCTATGAAGTTTTCTGATCTGATTAATATTTATTTTTCTTGAAGGCTGGATTTTACTTCTGAGGAAGAGCTCATGTCTGATTCCCGTAGCCTAAATGCTACCTCTCCCACCAGATCTGCATTCTGTCCCCTTTCTGAGCAAGATGAAATAGGCTCTCCTAGGTTGCAGGAGAGTGCCTTAAGTTAGGAGGTAAAATAGTGACAGCAGTTGCATGTTATCAGGGAGATGATCTGAGAAGATGAAGTAGGGAGTGTCCTTCAAGCAACTGATGGGGAAAAGCAGAGTCTGAGCATCCCTCTGGACCTTAGGCATTTGTCTGGTCTCTGCACAGCTTGGCAGTGTCGGAATGCAACTTGTCCAGGTTGATGGAGAAAGTATTGGGAGTTTAAGGACATTCCAGAGTTGATTGATCACCCAGGATCTGAACAAACATCTAAAACTAGATCCAACAAAGTACTGATTTAAAGCATTAGAGTGACCTCTTCTGTGGACCTGCTCTTTCATACCAGGTATGAAATTTTCATGACCAGGTGTGCTCTTCTCTTAGAAATATATGCTCATTTCTGTTTTCTCTCATTCTCAGGTATTCCTGTTGGTCAGACCTCAATTAAAAAGAGACTCTTAACATTAAAAATCACATTTGTACAGGAAGGATAGTCTTATGCAAGACACTGGGAGAGCTTGCTGACACTGGGAGAGTATTACTTGAAATTATTTCAGTCTTCAGCAAAAACAGTAGTATTTGGATGCCCATTTATTTAATCAAGGAATAAATAGGAGATAATTCAGTGAGTAAGGTATTACCATAGGATTTAAATATAAAAATTGAACCCATATTTATCAGACTCCTTCTGGACATGCTCTGGTGCCTCATTTCTTCCCCATCTGCAAAATAAGGGATTCTCTCTCAGTTGTGCCCTAGGTACAAATGTAGCAGAGGACTGGAAGTGATATAGCCAAGTTAATTGGAAGCAGGGGTTTAGGCGATCTTAAAAGCAAGAATCAATGAACAAGCATGACCTAATGTGAGGGCTTGCTGGGACTTGACTGAATGTATTTATAAGCTTATTTTTCAGTTTCTTTCATAGGCAAGGTCTCATATCTGGTACATCCAGCCATACAAGGTAGAAAATGTATTCGAAAAGTATTCTGCATCATATGCCATCCAGCTGCACAACCATTCTATAGGGAACATTTCTTCACAAAGCTGAATGCACACATGCCTGTGCTTACTAATTATCTTTGCTGATGAAGTTATCCCTTCATTTTCATTTTTTTCCCCTTTAAAGGATCCAACATTTTATCTCATTTTAACTTAAGTCCTGGAACTAGGTGGGGAAAATTCTCTCCTCCTTGCTGATAATGAGACTCCACTATCTCATTTTCAGTGCAGGTGATAGGGAGATATGCATAACCTGCTTCTGACTACATCTAGTCTGTGGGTCTGTCTTTTATCTATATCTTGGTATGACTGGAGTGTGCTCTATCTAACTCCTTGAAGACTGCATGCCTGGGTTTTTTGCTCAGAGATTTGGAAAAGCTGCATATACCCAAGACCTCCAAATTAGGCTCCAAATCAGGAGCTTGGGTGAGGCTGGAGCATCCTCTTCTGCATAGTCCTCCACAGGGTTCACACAGGGAGCTCATGAAGGGCTACCCAGAAGGAAGACCATCCTCAAGCCCTACAGGGCAGTACAAGAGTAAGTTATTATTCAAAGTTTTTTATAAAAAATAAATACTATTTCAATCTGAATGTAGGTTCCATTATACTTTCAAATATTGAGACTGCCACTGTGTACGTTCAATGAAGATGTTGTAAAAATAAATTATAAAGTAACTTGGAAATAACTGAAGATGCGCAAAGCAGTTTCTTCATCTAAGTTATCTCTTTAGGTGCAGATAAGAAATTCCTTCTTCTCCACTCCCACCCAAAACCTCATCATGAACCATCAGTGAAAACAACTCTCCCAATCTCCGGAGAGGTGAGGCAACTCCCTGCACTCCACTGTCTAGCAGTGACATTATCATATTTATACATGGATTCCCAAATCAGTATGGTTCAGTTAGTGTTGAATGAAGAGAGCATCCATCTCTGGGGCTGTCTCTGAGCCTCCAGGCTTCCCTGTTGTCGTACTCCTGACCTCTAAGAGAATTCTTTTAATCGCAGAGGACCAGGCTGGGAGGAGACTGTCCTGATCAGTGTCAGACACAGTCACACAATTTCTCTGACTAATTTGGCAATACAGTATAAACAAAAGACACACTTCATGGAAAAGGCATGAGGCACACCCTGACCCAGTTGCTCTGCACACTCGACACCCTGCATACGAAAAGGCTGCATAGCTAGACTGTTTCCATTAGCTGAAGTAAACACTACTTGAGTGAAAATAGGAGGGAGACATGCCTCCCACTGAAATATTTGAGTCCTTTCTGAAATGGAGATCTTTCAAATGTTGACTGTCTTTTTCCTAAGACTCTGTTTATACTTACTATTAGTACCACACAGTAGTGGTGCCACCCAGCACTCCTCTACTTTTTCATGAATGAGATTTTGAATGGACTGGTTCAGATTCTCTTGCTGGGGGAATATATCTCATGGAAAAAACAAATAGTGATTTTGTTTATAACCTGAGACTTTTGTTTTAGTGGTAATAAAACTTCACTTTTTAAATTTATCCTGCTATAGTTTTCCTTTGTCTCCTTAAAACTGAAACATATTTTGGCTATTCTGATAATAAGAGAATCAATATGAAGAAGACTGCTACTTCTCCAAATTGTGTATCAGCCATAGCCCAAAGGCTGATTCCTGGGTTGAGAAAGGGATGTCTAGGAGATGCCTTCTCACCTTTCATTACCCTTTGAAATTCCAGTCCCTGCTGTTATCTGCACCATTGACTGCAGCCCATAAACCTCTTTGCAGGATGGGATTAGCAGGAATACTCATCACTTCTCACTTTTTTTTTAAATTAAGGTGGGTAGAACATGCATAGGGTCCCAAGCCCATGCCATGATAAACAATGCGGAGTCAATGATCTTGCTGCCTTCCCCAGCAACAGCATTAACTGGGGCTCTTCTTTTAAGTTGCTGTAAAGCACATTCCCCTCACCAGAAATTATGAGTTTTTACTGTAGTTTTCTCACTGGTAGTCTGTGAATGGATTGCTTTCCAGCAGTCAGTGACAGCCATTTCTACAGCTGTGCTTTTGATTCTGAATCCTGCAGTGTAGCTGAGCTGGTAGGAATTGAGTAACGCTGCAGGCAATCCACAGTGAGAATTTCTTGGTATGGAAATTCAGTCGTGAACAGTCTTGAATATAAAATCTACATTAATATATGTCTGCCTGAAAATTGCAGTTAAAAAACCATACTTATTTTACAGACTGACTTTTAGATGGTCATTGAGTGATTTGGGTCCTTGACATCTTGCTGGCAAAGGATGAAGCATGGGGAGCCTGGATTTCTGCACCAGCCCTCGGCTGCTTTGCTCTGTGTTCTGCAGGGCACTGGCTCAAGCCCTCACTCAGGCAGGAAGGACAGGGATCTGAGGTGAAGGGACAGGGAAGAACAGGATCTTCAGGTGTTTCCCAGCCTATGAGCTGTTCTCTGTTGCCAGGAAGCTGAGCAGTCACCATGAGTTTCTGAGCTGAGCAATGGCACAACTTCATTCCTGCCTGCTTTTTTTTTTCTCAGCCAACACTGCTCTGTTGTCATTTTAACTAAAAGGTCTGCTCCCATGATACTCACATGCTTTCCATTTTGATGACAATTAGGAGATCAGTTTGTGGATTACCGAATATACTAAGCTCTGCTTTGATATTCTGTCCATCTCTTGCCAACCTTATCCCTAGTTGTTCACAAATGGAAGAGCTGCCTCCTGCCACAGCCTGGGCTGACCCTTGCATCCTTCTCCACGTCTTGTTACTCTCAGTCTGTAACAACAGCCCTGATCTTAAATACAACACAAAAGTTGTATTTATAAGGAATCTTTTCTGGGAGATGGGGGTCTCTGTAACCCTGAATCTGTAGAGATCCTGTTAAGATGCTGGTGAGGGTCACATCCCTGTTGAATTACAGATTATTAAACCTGGGCCTGGAGCTATATGAGTGCAACTCCACAGTGTTGATCTATTCTGTAGTGGGGACACAGTGAAACTTCTGCTATCCAAACACCCAGGGGATTATCTTTCTAAAACAGGAAGGACAATACCTCCCCCAAAACTGAAATGTTGCACAGAAACCTTTGCAAGGCTTTCAGATGCACTTCTTATTTGAAACAGATCAGCAATAGAATTTCAGATAGGTAGGTTTCAACGTGAGTTTGTAAACTTCTAGCTTACCTTGACTACTCTCTAAATGTGAAGTACTAAAGAACTTTGCTGCTGAAAGTTTTAAAAAAGATTAATCTCTCAAATAAAGATCTATCTTGTTGCAGCTGAGGGAAAACTGTTGAAATGTTAGAATGACTGATTTCACTAGAACAAGCACAAGTTATCATTGTGTGCAACTAACAGCAAAATTCAGCAGTGTGAAGGGATCAATGGAAGAAGATGAGAATATAAAGCAGCTAAAATCTATACCACTATGTCTGTGTACTGAAAATTCATGTGCATGAATTATGTGATACAATGAGCATCCAACTGAGGATTTCAGCCACAATTTTATAAGCTTTGAGTGATTCTAAATAAAGTGGAACAGAAGAACAGAGCCAACAAATTGCAGTCATATTTCAGATGAGTTTCTCTTATATACTTTAAAAGAGCATGAGTCTTATGCAGACAGAGAAGAATGAAGGGTGATTTTATGCTGTTTGCAGTGATGTGAAAATAATTTTGGCTTAGGATGTTAACAAATCACTGTTGTTTTAAATTTGCCTCTGACCTATCTACTCACTGTTGCCCCTTCAGCACTGTAACATGGCCTTCTTTCGGTTTTTGCAGTGACGTGTAGCAAAAGAAGACAGCACACTCCAGACTGACCTCTGCACATAGCTTTGCAGATTGGTGTTTCACATCTGTGCCTGCAATTAGACGGTGGTAACCACAAATTAACCTTTCAGGGCAGTTTCATGCTTTCCAAAACTCAGATGGCTGCAAAAGTGCTGTCTCCAAGCACTAAATACATTGCTAGCTTTCACAGGTGCAGCTGTGGAATCAGACAGCTGTTTTCAAAACTTTGGCCATAAATGAGAAAAGAATTACTTTTTTAGCTGATGGAACAAATGTTGACTTAGTTGAATGTAGTACCCTATAGTTCAAAGGTGAATTAAACAGACCAGAAAAAGGGCACAGGGCTTGGGGCCATATGGCTAAACTCTTCTACCCTTAAAAGGTTTTCCAGGTCTAAATTTTCTGTTTGGAACAGACTCTGGCCTATTCTGCCACCCTAAAATATGTCCATCCCATAGGCTGATCAGCAGGAGCCCAAGCCTAGCTGGGAAGCCTGATAAGCACATGCCACTGCCTGAGCCAGCACCCTGGCCCTGCTTGGCTCACAGGTGTAAATGCAGTGATGACAAGGGATGATGCAAGAGCAAATTGCGGCTGCCTCACACAGCCCCAACAACATAAGGCATCCATTTGGTGGTGCCAGGAAACCTGAGCCTGTCCTGTAAACTTTCTGCTGTTAAGCAGCATGGGGCATACAAGGAAAATGTCTTAAAGCCCTTCCTCCTTTCCTTGTTATTGACTTGCTTTGAAAGAGAGGAAGAGAAAAAAGGGGAGGAAGAGAGAAAAAAGGCACGCACAGGTTTATATAAAATATTAACTTAGTATGTAGGGTATAATCTGACCTGACCACAAATGGGATCTTAAAAACACTTTTGTAGCCATATAAGAGTTTATCATTGATTCAGGAAAATCTCTTTCCGTGTGTGCTTTAGAAGATAATAATGCAATTGATCCAGGCTATTTTTAATAAGACCTTCACAGTTATCTTTTTTTTTCAAAGAAACCTGAGAGACTGACCAAATCCTAGATATAATCCCTCTAATCCTTTAAACAAAAGGGCAATATTGACACAAGGACATGTATGTACAAACCAGGTAAGTAGTGATAAGGAGGTACCCAGGGGGAACAGAAGCAGGGGAAACACAGCACTTGGGGATATGGTGATATCGTGATATAGTTGCAATAGCCAGGAGTTGGACTTTGAATCCAGTGAATATTTCCCCACTCCTGTGCTCCTGGGACATCACTATAAATAATTTCAAATAACACACACACATTTTTATTATCATGAGGTCTTATGCTGCCCAGTCTTTGCTACTCTGCCTCTTTGTACAGAGAGAGAAAAATATAAGAAATAACATTATTTCTTTAAAAGCTGTAGTGTTATAGGAGAGATAAGTTATCCAGTTTATATATTCAGTCTCACACTGGTCTGGTAGGTTGATTTGAGATGTAGAGGACTAGTATCACAGTTGTTTAAATGAAGGTTAGGAGGCAACTTCCACTTCCACTCACTAAACATTAGCAGCAGAAAGAAAAAAAAAAAACAAACACCAAACTAAAAACCAGGAAAATAAGTAAATATTAAACACATAAATTCCCCAGAATAAAGAAGTGTCTCCACAGACCAAAGATGCTGTGCTCCCTCCCAGCAAGCTCTCTGGCTGCAGTTCACAGACTTTTCAGGTTCTGAGACTATTACTGAAGGTAGTCTGAATATATCAAGAACATATCTCATCTTTGTAATATCTTAATAACAGGCTACAGTCTCATAGGATATACCAGGGACATTATCTTCTGCTATAAATTACAAGAATTGCTTCATTGTATTCTTGTGCCCTGAGCTTCTAAATACTCCCACAGAGGAAGATGAGCCATCCATGGTCAGTGACGGCTGAAGTATTTGCATGTATCTAGGTCACCTTGGGAAGCATTATTAAAAATAAGCAAAAAATCAGACATTTTAATTGTAGGTGTTCCACAGTGTAGAAGCCTTTCAAAACCCACAGACCACTCCATTAATGAGGCAGGATGCAAGGGAAGCACAGTACTGTCAGGGAATACATTGCACACTTCCTTGGAGTGACCAAACCATCTGAAAAGCAACAGAGCCTACTCAGTTTAAGTACAGTCAAAAGAATCATCTGTCCAAATACAATTAGTGCCTTAAGCAAAAACACATGTTCAAACCAGATAAAAGAGTTTTATCCACCAGATAAAGTAATGGATCCCAGCACAGCCTCAATTCTGCAGTCAGGGTCAAGGGATGGTACAAATGCTAAGGAAGAACAGAGAAATGCACTACTACAGTAGCTTGGCATTATCAGGTTCTCTTCTCACCATAAGTGACCATGACACATTTCTTTTCCACTGGAAAATGCCAGCTAATCAAAACAGAATTTCTGTTGTAATGTACTTACTTTAGCTAAATTTCTTCAGGACATCAATGACAGGAAGTACTTTCAGCTCAGAGAAGGGAGGAGAAACGCTCCAGAAGATCTGAGCACCCGGGAGTGACAGTGCTCACCTTGGCCAAGAACAGACAGGTTCAGTGAATTAAAATAACTGAAACAAATAATGATTGGTCTTTGGCCTGGGGTTGAGTACCCTCTGGAGCAGAATGTGGCTGGACAGGAGGAGCCAGAAGAAGCAGCACAGAAACACCATGGGACATATTTGATCAAGGAAACCTCAGAGCTTAATTTATTTCAGGACTGGATTGAAAAAAGGCAGTCCATGGACGGGCTGAGACCCAGCAGCAGCTGCAACCCCACCTATGCTACATATTTCTGAGACACCACTTCTTCACAGCCAGTATTTCACTGGCAAATAAGAGCAGCCTTGTGTAGCTTTCTCTAAAACTCTGGCTTCAGGGGTAACTTTAAGACAGTAGAATTTCAGAAGGAGGACTACAGCCTGGAAATGGAAAGTAAGTGAGGTTATTTGTTGACAGAAGAAAAACATCTGATTGATCTGGGAGAGGAATTTATGAAAGATAAAATTTAGACAATAGTCTTCTGTGACTCTCAGGACAACCTAACACAGATATCTTGCTTCACTAGATTAATAAGAAAGAAAAAATGAAGAACAAAAAAAGAGAGGACTGTGAACTTAAGATCATATTCATCAGCTGAAGCAGTTGATTCTAAATTCAGGTGTCCTGTGCAGTTTAACAAGCACAATGATCTCTTAATAGGCTAGGTCAGAACTAAAAATCTACTTTTCTGGCCCTTACCTACTTTCTTTCAACTGCCTAATGGCTTCCCCTCAAAAGGTGTGACAACATCATCCCTTCCTACTTCAAAAACTGCTTTTCGTTTATGAGTTAATAATTTACTAGAAGCCTCAGGTAGTTCTTCTTTGTAAAAAATGCATGGGCAATCCCAGCTGCAAAGTCAGCCCTGGCAGAGTTACACCTCCACATCATCACTAAATTACCTTAAAGCTGCTCAATACAAGGTAAAGAGCCTGGCCATTGCACCTCTGCTTCATCAGCACTTGTTTTCAATATAATCAGCCTCCACTTGCAGGCATCCTAAAGCTCCTGAAACAATCATCTAACTTTTGCACCAAGATGTGGAAAGTAAGTCTAAAATTGCTGACAGACTCCCTGATTTTGCAGCTTCTGCTCAGAGGATTCACACTGTTTGTAGAAAATGTAGACCTTGGTGTATTTACTGTCAAAACACATAGAAATTAAAGTGGATGTGCCCTTGCCACGCCGTGTGAAAAGAGTGCTTTGTAAAAAGGGGGACTGCACTGCTGCATCCTATACCCATGAAAGGGAGGGCTGAAGGCCAGGTGAGCCACCCTGCTGAGTGAGGTCTTGGAGATCTTCACTGGGGCGAGTGAAAGAGGCCAGTTTGCAGAGCAGCTTCCCAGCTGCACTTAGCTGGCAGCAGCGGTGAAACCCAAGCTGCTTCAGGCACACTTGCAACACACAAAAATGTTTTCCCGTATAGAAATGCGTGTCCGTGATGGGTCAGGGAGGAGGAATGTGAATCTTGGACAAACGAAAAGGATATGTAAGCACTGGTGAGGAAACAGGTGAAGCTGGTCACAGATATGGATTGCATATGTCAGGCTTATTTCCAGGCAGAGCTGAGGAGGATTTGCTGCTTCCTTTTAAGCATTAACTCTCAGAGGCCAAATCCTCTGCTCCCCAAAACTGGCATACTGATACTGGGTTAGTTAGGGTTCTTTGCATGTCTTTTCCTGAGGCAGATCAAGTGTTTTCTTTTCAAGCTGGAAATTAATTTAATGATAGAATTCTTGGCTTAGGTAAGTTTTACTGTAATGTAATTACAAAGGATATTCTTCAGGGAGTACATTTTATAGGAAATCTGACTATTAATATCACATACAATATAAGACTTACCAGAGACTAGGTAGAAAAGATCTTATTTACATCAGTTATATATTCAAATAGTAGAGGCAAAATGTAGTAAATTAAACACAATTCATATGCAGCTTCACTGAAACAAAGATTTTGTTATGTACAGTCTGAATGCTCTAAACATTCTATTTTTCTTCATAATTACATCAAATGCTTCCTGCCCCAAGTCCACTACATGGGGAAAACAAACTTTTTGTAAATAAACAAAATTTAGTTTGTGTCTGTAAACTTGCCTTACATATACAAATACATTGAAAACTATGAATGGTCTCATACAAATTTTGGGAAGGGGGTCAATGAACAGCAAGTGTTAAAATGCAGGCTTCATACATGTGTCTGTAAATATATGTACATATAACTGTTCTAAGCTAAAAATGAGTGATGGCTCTTGCCCAGAAAGAGCTGTATATTGTCTAGAGGAGACTTTCCGTGTTTAATAAGAGCTTTTTTCATGTCAAGCTGATTTAAAAACTGCAGCTGCTGCATTTGTTGGGAACTCATTAATCCTGACAGAGTGTTTTATATTTGAATAACTGCAGTGCATTCTTACACTTCTTTTGCTCACTTGAGTTTCTCTTACCATTACACAGACTACAACAGATTTTTGATAGAATTTGGAACCCATTAAAAGGGATAGATGTCTTGAGAACTTTGCAGGTTGTATGTATAACATTTTTAAAAATCCTGAGTAAACTATATTTCTGTGCAATACTCCCCTGATTTTTTTATTGGTCTCAGTCAGTAGAGTATATATGAGTACACCAGTCTCGCAGATGATGTGCAAACCTGAACCAGATTTTCAAGGAATGTTTTATGCAAATTTTTTTGTAGGTATTCCTTTTGTAGGTGATTACAAAAGTAAAAAAAAAAAAAAAGAAAAAAAAAAAGGCATGATCATTCTTTTATTTTCACAAGTTCTACCTTGTAGCATTTTCTAAATTAAATTGTGTCTTTCCTTTTCTAGACTTTCCCGTCTTCCTACCATTTATCCTTTTTTACAAGGTGCAATATACTATCTTCATGAAATTTTCCTGTTACTTCTCCTCAGTCTTGTTCTTTCTATCTTTTCCCATTATTTATGCTGCCAGTACACACACCCTACTCACACTTTTTTCATGGCACAAATATAATGCATTGAGAGGACAAGAAAATGAAGTCTACTACTCTTTGTCAAATCCCTCCTCAGCCCCAGACATCTAATACAAATTTAAGCCTTCACAAAATAAGAGGCTCTTTAAAGACAGAATTACAGTCTGCATAACCTATATTTTGACACATACAAGATCCTGTGACCACAGCTGATAGAAAAGAGAAGGCTTAATGCTGCACACGAGCTAGTAATGTACCTAGAACTGTCCTGACAGATGTAGCCTTAAATTGTATTTTTAATGTACTCAAATAAGCTATACATAATTAGGATTAACATTGCTATCCCTTGACTGATTCATGATTAGTATGTGTGGGCTTTAATATTGCTCAGGAGAAGGATCAAGTGACCCTAATTGCATCCAGCTTGTCTATTTAAGTGCTTGATTTTTTTCTGAAAGAGTTGTTTATATAAATAAAACAGTGAAGGGAAGCTGATCTTGTTCTGGTACAGTTTCTTTTAAACATGGTGTAAATTACAATTTCAGTTTTTCATGTATTTTGTAGGAGTGCCCTTCAAAACATTTCACATCAATTTTACTATAGATGACGAGGCAATGCATGAAAATGTAGGAAATGAAAAACCTTATTCATATGCATCAGTATAATTACTCTAGCATGTAGAAGTGTTTCTTCTTCGAGCTAAATATTTTCTTTTCCAGCTCACTGTTAAAGCAAACAGAATATGTATACTTTTTATTTTATTGTTGATTAAGAAAACCCTCCTAAAACCCTGCACCAGTCCCCAGAAGCATCATTGTGCAGCGACAAAAGCTTTTTATTGCTAATTGTAAAAGCAGGCCAGTCTCCAGCAGAGAGTTGCTGGGTTGCTGACTGATGCCTTGACAGATAACAGACAATCAGTGCGACACTCCAAGACTCCCGGTGGAAAAACAAAAGACGCTTAATTTACGAACAACAACCAGGCATCCACTTAGGGATACCATTATGCACGGGAAAAGACTCCGTGCCACGAAGGCACACAATGAGCTCACCACAAAGTAGGGAAAGCGTTGGGTTTGCCCGTGTAGGAATGGCCATGACACTCATTAAAAGCCCCGAACCCTTCTTTCCCAGCTGGTGTGGGGCTGTCTGTATTCACACAACGGGTCTTGGCAACAGTGCAGAGGTAGACTGTGCTCACACGGATATTTAGACTTGTTTTAAGGGATTTCCTATCCCTCAGTTTGTCAGAATGGGACTATTGGTTATTTCAGTCCCCTTCCTCACTGTAGCGGGAGGGTGACAGCAAGTGAAGGTACCACAGGTGAGGCAGGAGTCAACAGGACACTGCAGACATGCAATAAAGGTCCACTGATTAATGGGGTTTCTGAAGCTTCTCAGTAGCTTATTACAAACAGGCTGTGGCTGGATCCTTCTTCTTGTGAATATAAATCTCACACCAAATGCAGTGCAGGAGGAGTATGAAATGCAGAATTGTTATGTCGGCAAAGGGCAAGTTTTACTGAAGCAGCAAGGCAGATCTAAGCTTGTTATGTCTGCTTACTCCATTAACAGCCCCTCTTCACCCTCCATCACATCTCTGTTGTTGTCATTATTTTTATTACATGGATGCAGACTGTGATGGCAGGAACCTGACAGCCACAAGCAAAACCATGAAGACAGAAGTAGATGCAGGCAAAGAGGAAGAGGGGGTCTCTGCCCTACAGCACCAACCACATGTCACAGGAAAGCTTGGGCAGATGCCAGGGAAATGTATGAGAAAAGTAGAGGATGCCAAAAATTTAGCAAGCATCTGAGGGAGGCTGAGATCTACAGATCTTTTAGAGCAGGAGCTGGCTCATTCATAGTGCATGAGAAATTCTGGCTAGGGCAGAGCTATCAAAGAAGCTCTGAAAATACAGGGTCTCTGTGCACAGCAGTTTGGCTACTGTCATTTGTTTTGTTAGGTCTTTTGCTTTTAACTCCAGCCTTTTCAAACTCTCTTGTCTCATTGAGCACTGAGCTGGGTGTGAAGACTATTGCCTTATGGAATTCTTTGTAGCTGCAGAACACGGCAAGAGGAAGTGAGGGATAAAACACATCCAAACCCTGATGGCTACAGGAAAGACTTGCTCCCACTCCTGCTGACTATGCAATTAAAGCCACACAGTCTACCAGGGCCTCATGGAGCACTATGATAGAGGCTGGACATTTCCAACAGCTTGTCATTAAACCAGAGGCAGGTTTCTCCAGACATGGGGAAGGGGGCGTGTGGGGAAACAAATTTGTCAGACCCTCAGCATGAAATCACACCAGCTGAGAAATTTCTGGAGAAGAGCGGAGGCTTTGTCAACAGATAGCCAAAAAAAGCCATCTGAGGAATAATTATAATGTGACAATAAATTACTGGCTGGGCTGAGGTTTGGTCATCGCACACACTCTGTACCCGGTACAATGGCAAAGCTGATTGGAAAATTGCTCCTCCCTGGTATTCCCATGTAAACACATGCAGCTTCCTTACTACTATCTAGATGCTCTGCAGCACACTGGAGAGAAATGGCAGGTTTGAATCAGCTCGTAGAGTGGAACACAAGCTATGTTTAGACACAAGCAGTGACCTTTTGACCATGTTTGGTGGTTTTTAACACTGTGATGGAATGTACACTGAACAAAGAGAACAGTTTCTATGAAAACAGGTGCATTTGAACTGGTCAACCAAATACCGCTGAACAAAATAGAAATGCTGCTGAGATTCCTGCCAGACCCCCTGGGTGGGAGCTTTCAGTTAAGACCAGAGGAAGCTATCTCTTGCATAAGATACAGTTAATTCCTGTGGCACCCTATAGCTGAATGACCTGCCATCAAAAGCTGCCCTTCTCCTCTGGCATGCAGGAAGATTGTCCCTTCCCATTCATATGTACACTAGGAGCTCATGGAGCTTGCAGGAACTTGCTCTGAAGTTTGTTGTTAATTTTTTTTTTTTTTTTAAACACTCAAACAATATCCGAATTGCATTCCAGAGCTGAAACAAACGCAGCAGTGCAACGCTTAAAACTATTCAGCAATTTCCCTTACAAGTTACGAAAGTGCACCTCTTACTAAAGGAAAAAGAATGCCTGTTACCTTTATTCAGCCCACCCAAGGGAGTATCCTGCTGGTAAAATCCCTGTCTGTGGGCCCATAAGCTTCTCTCCTTTAAACTTCTTTTCTTCAAGGTTTGTTTTTTTTGTTTTTACTCTAAATTACATCACAGGGCTTCAAAAACTGAGTACGTGTGCATGCCAGAGTGAACTTTATTGTAAATTTAGTTACTTACACATTTTGTACCAGCAGATGAAATGAGATGCAGTACTTCATGACTAGAGTCCACATTTCACATGGAGGTTTGTGATAGGAGGTGTAAATTCATTGCATGAAACTGTGTTCGGGTAAATCTGCAGAGGCTCTCAGACTGCTGCAAACAGTATGAGAGCAGACCAGTTATGTGAAGGAATTAGAATAGTCATACTTGTGGGGAGGTCCCTGTAAAACAGCTACTTTTCCTGTTGGTAGAGTATATATGGGACTAGTAGACGTCCAGGCTACCAAAGATGTGCTTTGCCTTTTCAATGAACAGTTTTATGTAAGTGGAGAATGAAGCATTGGCCATGCCTTAGATTTTGTACAAAAACAAAATCTGAGATATTTTTCTTTCACCTTTTTTTTAAAATTTTTTTTTCCATCTTTTACCCTGAATTAAAGGGTGCCTGGTATTTAACAGTCATTCAGAGAGAGTCTGTTTTACCTGTTTTTTCTTTTCTTCTTTCCCCGATGCAAAGGATGTAAGTTTTCATTCCTTTTCTTTTGGAACAATGTATGAGAAATATCCATTTTAAAAATCAGCTGAGCTTTTCAAAGCCTGTGAAAACCAATTACGTGCAAATTCCCTTTGATTTGATTTAAGAGACTACATAAGGTGCACAAGAATGGTAATCTGGTCTATTTGATTTTTAAACAGATTATTGAGCAGAACAGTAACTAAATGCCCAAAGAAAGAGGGACACAGCTCTATGTGCTAAAGTCTAAAAAAGGTGGATGCTGCAACTTTCCAGACATTATTAGGTATTACTGAGTTTTTGCAAGTCTGTTCAAGCTATAGTGTCTTCTGGAGTAAAAAATAATTCCTCATCTCTGCAAAAGGAGAAGAAGAAAGAAAAGCATAGGTCCGAGGGATTTGTTAATGTATCAGTTTTTGATTGATAGATTCCTGTTTTATTTTTTTATTCTTAGATTAATCTAGGGTTTGGACATAATTTACAACAACACAGGTCTATACTGTGCATGTGCCATGGTTTGCCCTTACTTGTATCATCTGTACGTTTATGTGCTGTACTTACCCTGAAACTTATTACCAGCATTGCCAGCACTTTCTAAGTAACTTCTTTATAAAAATCCCCCCCAAACGTATTTATCCTCTTCCATTTCTTCTAAAAATTCCTTAGATAGCACAGTGACAGCCATATACAATCAAGAGAAGCTACCCACACCCTCAGAAATCACATTTGTCTAATCTGATGTTACTTATTCAAAAGTCAGGTATTGTTGAACTGAGTCATTTTGGCTTCTCATCCTTCCCGAAAACAATTCAGCCCACCTATCTGGGAGACCTTGTTTGGAATGAGGTAATTTCCTTGCTGGCGTCTCGCTGTTCACTCTGCTGGCAATATGAGGTCCCTAGGAGACTGGTTTAGCCCAGATTCCTAAATTTCAGATGCCTTTAGACAGATGTAACAAATTCCTTCCTAAATCCATTGCTGTTTGCCTTTAAGGCATTAGAAGCGTCTTCCTCCCCTAGCTTGCTGGGAAATGTTTAAAACTGCTTTCTTATCTAAGCATTGCTCTTCCCTTAAAATGCAAATACTTCATAGGAAACAGAATAAAATAAAAAAGTTCACGGAGTAACTTGGAGTCAAAAGGATTATAGAAGGATTAGTCTGACCTCCTGCATATTACAAGCCACAGGCTACACATGAGACAAGAAAGATTTATTTTTTCTGAATGACAACATGGAAAGTGTTGCTTTTAGAGAAAAAAGGTCTTTTAATGAAATAATGGAATAATTTCCATTGAAGGCAAATTCCTGGCAACATACAACTTCCCTTTATAGCCTTGTTCCTAGAAAAAGCAGTATATTCTTCTAGAGATTTGGTTCAATCTGGCTTGAACTCACAAATGCTTACTGAAATGCTAGAGGCGAGTGTAAAACACAGAAAGAATTTTGGCTCTGAGTCTCTTTAAAAAACAGCTTTGTTTTGGGGAAGATTTAATGATCTGTTTTCTTTTTTAAACATAGTTTTCTAACTTCTCGGATGAATATTCAAAGGAAACCACAATCGTTATCCACAGGTTTTTATTGAAGGAAGCCAAGTAAATCATAGATAGGAGACTTTGTATCTCAAAGACAGACCTTTAGCTTTACAGGAACAAGACGCTTTTCCTACGGGCATTTGAGTAAGTGAGAGCAATTAAAACTGACGTGGCATTGTACAGCTACTCAGGCCAAACATACAATGACTGTATTATATATTACAATAGACACTTTATTTGTTGTATTCCTGCTGTGGATTTCTCTTAGCAATATAAGTCTAGTGAAGACAGTAATTGTCCTAGCTGCCTTCCTTTTAGTCTTGTATAAGTCTGTATACTTACACTATACACAGTATATATATAAATATATATATGCATAGTCTGCATACAGACTTGGCCTTTTTATACCTGGAAAGCTGATGTGATCTGAATCCATAGGGAAATACAAACAGGGGCCCTTTGTTGCAAACCACATTATCACATTGAATTTTATTATAATAAAGGGATTTTATTCAGTGCAATTTAGGCCCAAATAGGTCTTGGAATATGCAAAAAATAGTATTCTGCATCAGAGAATCAGGCAGTGTCAACTTCAAATTTAAAGAGAAGCCACTCAGGAAGCAAAGTCTACTGTCACAAAGGAAACTGCAGGTCATGTCTCTGCTTCTCAGCACATTGGGACAGACAGACAGACACCAGAAGGCATTCTTGCTTCTGAGCCTGAGGTGGCCATATCAGAAAAGTCAGGGAAAGCATAGTGTATAGGGGAAAGTGGGTGACATGAGTTCTTGAATTATAGTATGTAATTATAGGTAACAGCATAGAGAACCATTTGTATAAAATAGATGTATTTTGTTTCTATTCTTCCTCGTGGATGTCTGTGGAGCTAACAGCTCATACCAACCAAAAAAGGCTTGATATTCCTCCAGTTAGTAAAGGTGAAGATCACCTTTGTCAAGGATACACTTATGTCAAGGATACACATATGTCAAGGATACACCTATGTCAAGGATCAGAACTGATGCAGTGAGTGAGAACACTGAGGGATGGTGTTAAGCGGGCTCATTCTCCCATGCATTACACTGTCCCAGATGTGCCACCCAAGATGTGCAGTGGCTGCCTTGCATGAAGTATTTGGTTGTACCTGAAAAAAGGGACAGTGGAGGCCCTGTTTGTTGCCTTTTTTGTTTTGATTTCCAGTCCCAGCTGCATCCTTCTCTTCAGTAGCTTCCCTTGCTTTCTAGGGGTTAACATCCAGTGTCCCCAAATTACACACCCCAGAGACAACCATGACAATGGACATGAGCCAGAACAGTACATTTCTGCAGGCTAGTTGTGCCAAGGTGGCCAAACATTTTCTCATTAAAAGTTCTCTGCATACTCTGAGGTTAAATTTTACAACCTGATGATTCTTCTGAAAAAAACAGGGGGGAAAAAAAAAAAGGAATTCTTCTGGAGGAAAGCTCTTGGCTGCAGGCACAGGACGCGTGGCAGACAGGGAAGTGACGGAGGCTGGGTGGAGGGGTTGGGTGGGGTGTAGGAGCAGCTCAGAGGGAAGGTGACCCCCAGGCAGCTGACACCAAAGGCTGGGCCTGGGAGAGAGCCTTTGGCTGCAGATGATGCAAATGCATTTGGGATACTTGGCTCCTAAGCCTGGCGTGTTTCTTTGGTGCACACACCTTCCTGACAACCACACGCTGTTACTTAATGTGGGAGGCTGCTGTGATTATATACTAGCTACAGTGCTAGGAAATTATTAACCCTCCTATAACAACAGAGCTTTAAAGTGTCCCTTTTTATCACTCTCCCTGCCTATCTTGTAGCTTGTGTCAGTCCTCTGTACTTATTTAACACCATCTGTGTAGAGCTTTTCCCCTTGATTTGTAGTGACTTATCATCAGACTTTGAAATTGTTTTCCTCTCATCTCAGCTCTCCTGGAATCCTTTCTATTTATGGTTTTGTAGATTTGTTCTGAAGCCCTCTTCATCTTGAGTACCTAGGAGACAACATGTGGGTTTTCAGCCTTTTTTGATTTGTGAGCTTCTAAAAATTTGTAATGTAAATTCATACTGCGGACAGTGTAGTTAGGCCTGCTGACATTAGGCTTACTATTCAGAGTTACCTTTCTTTGACCTTCTAGAAGCACCCTGTACACTATAAATACTGGTTATAAAGCTGTGGTTGTAGGCATACGAGTATTATATAAATTTCAGTGCCCCAGTGACAACAAAGGAGACCCAGGATGAAACATAATCAAAATCATAGAATCTAAATGTCGTGTGAAGAGTTAGAAAAGCCATCATACAATCATACCCATTTTATTAGAGGTAATTTGCACATGTGCAACAGAAGTCCACTGTTTTTTGTTAGAGGGAGTAAAAGGGTCAAAAATTTCTAACAGATAGTTAAATATGCATTTCAGATGATTCAGATTTCAGTATAAATAAGGTAAGCATAGAGAAAGCTTTCCTGAAGATCTTGGTAGAATAAAAAAATCACCAAATTATTTTCAAGAAACTCAGCTCACTCCAAAGTCATACTTAATAGAACCATCCCCAAACTCATTAGCTTCAGCAGATGTGATTAAAACAGAAAAGGGGAATAGTCACAGTATTAATCACCAACATCCCATTCTTAGTACCTCTTCAGTTTTATGACCGTTTTTCTTTGGAAAATACAGTCAGAGTCAGTGACAAGACACAAAGTAGTCCTAAAACCCTTTGTGCTTTGATTCCCATTGTGGACATAATCACATCTACCCATTCAATGAACTGCCTCTTCCCAAATATTTATATATACATCTAATGCTAAGAAGATGTACAGCAAACTTCCATTTCAAGCAATAACTTCATAAACATCAGTCCTTATGAAGAATAGAGAGTTCTATGACAAGGTGAAATTCTCAGCAGTCAGAGGTCACAGTGTGGTTGGATAAGCACTTTGTTCTTCCACTAACACACAGTGGACTAGAAATACTGTGGAGACAACAGGTACTAATTTGGTTATGCACAGAAGGATGTTGAGCAACACAGTGAGCACACTTAGTATAGAATCAGGAAAATCTTCCCTTTGGGAATAATTTATCTTCATGTGGCCATAAATGGCATCTAAGATAAAGAATTTGTTTAACTCAAATGATCTCAGCATAGGAGACTTTGTGTATGCCCTAGGCATTAACTACTTCCACTTTCTTGCCATTGATTTGGTTAAAACGTGGCCTTCTGCATTGCATTTTTAAGATACAACCGATTTTCATCCTGACTGCAACTGTCTCTGCTCTTGCTCTTCTGTGTGTCAAGTCAGATGATCCTTCTAAGAAAGAGCATGAAATTGAACTTCTGGTTTTCCTCTTTGTATTCCATAGGAAATGTTAAGTAGCAAACAGGGGGAAATGCATGAAACCCCATACTACTGGCTTTTTTTGCCAAATTCCATACACCCAGACAGTGGTTAAACGCTTTTTCATAACTGAGCTTTTTGGCTTTCATTAGTGAACGAGCTAATAATCTTAGAAACTGTAAGATATTATTTGCATTTTGGCATCACAGTGGTCAGGACAGTCTTGAAGGAAAGCTTCATTTTGATGCTACAGCTTGTCTTACAGGGTGCAAGTTTAATTTCTGGATTCCTGCTGAAGCATAGTTCTTCTTGTTATCATTCCACCTTGCAAATTGTAGAATTTGGTGAGGTCTTAAACATAACACATTGCATGAGTTAGAACCTTTAGCTTTTTAAAATTGCTTTTGGGACACTAGGAGTGGAGAGAAACAGTAATGCCTATTTCCTCAGAGCAACTTGCTAGCCTGACATATCCATCTTGGGCTGAAGAGTAGGCATCCAGAGTGATTTGACAGAGTTTTTGAGCACATCCAGTTTCCCAAGTCTACTGGAACTATGATTCTTCCTTTGGGGCTTCTAAGACTACAGTTTGAGTTCAACATTGCCTGATTAACCCTGCCTGGTCAGTTTGATCTGTGACCTTTCTCCTCTTGATTTGTAGCTTTACAGGATCAGCAGACTGCTGATACTCTTTCAGTTTGTGTTTTGAAAACCAGAATAAATATGAAATTCCATTGCTGTGCAAAACCCTAACCATAATCCCGATTCATCACTAACACAGATGTGACACGGCAACAACATTCTCCTGAGCCAAGATAGCCATAAAGAGCTACTTCCACAGACTGCAGCACCCTCAAGAATGAAAGTGAGGTCTGAAATCTTCCTTATTTTCCATCTATCATGCCAACCATCCCACTTGCTGACATCTTGAGAACAGTATGAGGAGGATAAATGAGTATGTGGAGTAGCTCTAGTGACTTCCCAGGAATTGTGTCATGGTTGAATTTGATGCCCTCCAACACTAGTTACGAGTGCTGAGACAGGAAAAACACTAAAATGTTTGGGGGGGGGGAAATTAAAAATCATTATTAGCTAATGATAGTCTTCAGGCTTTATTATCATGACAAGACATAGAATCAATGGAATTGATGGAGTCTGGACTTCTGTTCATTTCCACTGTTATTCTGCTGATGTTCTGCATTGCAGTATAAGCAGGCATACTTATACAATACTTCATACTTATGTGATGGCTTCACGCATAAGTGCAAATACCAAAACTCAAGCCTTAGCTAAGCATTTTCCTGTTGATCACTCTTCATCTGCAGCTGATGTACAGCTACAGCTGTGCAGAGTAGCAGCTAATGGTGGAACCCTAGGTCTCCTTAACATCTCTGTAAGATATGGGGAAACTGCCTGGATTCTGTATTGGTGTCATTGGATGTTTGCATTCCTCACAGGCAAGTTTCAGATATAGTACTCCTTGTTTTTCCAGAATAATGATGTTCTTCCCTTCACATGGTCATTCCAGCTGCTCATGTCAGGGCAGCTTCCTTGGGATCATGCTCAGTGAGGAGGACTGAGTTTGTGGAGCAATAGGAACCACAGCTCTCTGCAGGAGCCAAAGGCTTTGCTGTGGTGTCGAGGGCAGAGGGGGGCTGTACTTAAAAGCTGAGCTGCTGTCTTCCACTGAGCACAGCTGGAGTGAATCCTTCAGCCTCAGTGGGATTAAGAAGGGCTCAAAAGGGGCTGGAAAATGAAAGCCACTGCTATTGCTTCAGAATAGCAGCTGTAAAATAGTGCTTCCTTGGCATGCTCTTGTCCTGTTCCCTGTCAGACAGCAGTGAGAGATGCCTTATTTTGCCGCAAACTTCTTTCAAAAAACCTTTGCCTAACTGGGGATTTTGTATTTGGTAGTCTGGAAGGACGCTGGATTGGGACACTCCCTCATCTTGTAGCTCATGAGTGATGGGCCTGTGGTGACCTTTGGGTGCTGGTGGCCTGTATTTCAAGAGGCGCATCCAAATAACAGCACTGCCACATGAGCAGTGCAGGGGCTGGGTTACAGCCCTTAGAGGACCTTAAAGAACCTACCAAAGGCTGGTGGGGCTGGAACCACCAGAGCCCTTTGGTGCCATGCTCAGCATGCTTCATGTTAGCAACAACTCACTCCCCAAAGAGCTGCTGCTACTACCTGTCTTTCAGCAGCTCCTGGAGCACCTCTCTCCTTCAGCTCTCACCTTCAGAGCTTCAGACTAGGATGGGGAAGAAAACAGAAAAGACTCCAGCATAGCCTTGAAATGGCCCACACTGGGCTCAAGTTCATCAGCATGAGAATGATCCACAGCTGATTTTGAGACTTAAAACTGCCTTTATTTTGTCCAGTGCCCTGCCTGACCAGAAGTCACTGCAAACGAAAGTCTGAAGGATGGCGTCTCTGACAAAACATCAGTTCTCTGACTCTCTCCCATGGTTTCGGTAATGCATGTGGACTTGAAAATCTAAGACTGTGTCAAGGCCAAGAAAACTGGTAATTATCCAGTTCCAAAATTGTTTGTGCAATAAAAGGATTAACAAAAGTTTTTTTAAATCATAATTATGATCTATTCTGCAAATTGCTCCTAAAGCTTCCTTAATTCCCTTTCTATTCTCTTTCTTACTTTCTTTTCATTCCTTTGTGGTTTAGGAGCAATTTGCTCCTACACTGAAGTGTAAATGTCTGCGTAGTACAGAAGGAAAGTGCTGATCTGGCACATGGATTTCAGCAGTAGATGATTTTGTTTCACTAGAGCTTGGAGTGATGATGACAGATGTTAGCTCCTGCAACAGAAACTCTGCATACAGCTGCTCTGAAGCAGCCATTAGATCTATACACTTGCTAATCAAGTCACAGTAAAAGTGCTAAAATTCTCACTCCTGAAGTTTATCAGGTTTGGTGCTAGACTTCTAATTGTATCACCAACATTTTTTGCATTCTCTTGGGCCTTCATAGTTGAAGAGGCTGTGAGGTAAAAAGGTTTTGTAGGTTTCTTCTGAAAAGGAAAACTCTGAATACTTCTATTTTGTATGGCCATGATCCCACGCCTGGGCATCCCTTATTTTCATGATGAGGCTAAAAGATATTTTTATGATAGCTTTATGATGTTTATTGCATACATGCAACAGAATAGTGTATCAGAGTATTTATTGACATTTGTTGATTTTGTTTCAGCTGTTTGCTAAGGTGGCAGGTATTCTGGAGTCCTGTCAGCAGAGCTAGCCCAGTCTCCAGTGAAAGAGGCATCACACTTGTACCCAGTGGCTATCAAAATTCTTGATGTACTTGCCAACAAAACACTGCAGTACACTGAACTACCATATTTTTGTGTCAGTATACCTGAACTATTGGCCACCCAAGTCTCCTGCCCTGTTTTGCACTGTCCTACTTTTTCCCTCCAGAGTTCTAGTCCCAATGCAGTTTCTGCTCCAGCAGACAAAAGCAGTGTTTCCAAAGGGCAGTGCTAGGGACAAGACATCCAGTGTCCTGGAGTAGAGGGAAAACACCACCTGTTCTGCCCTTGCCAAAAGCTCAGTATCATCACTGCACAAAGCAATGCCTCAACACCCAACTGCAGGTTCTCTGCATTGCTGGGGTTCTCCAGCACCACACGTTTCCCCTGGATCAAGTGTGGGCACATAATTGCATTTCTGTCAAATTAGCCAAAGCACAGGATGATGTTTGGCCTCCCCTCTGGCTCTGGGAGGAGAGATGGTACTGGCAGAAAGTGTGAGTCGTAGAGGCAGTGATACCTCATCTGGCATGAAACCTGTCAGTACAAAATCAAGTCATCGTTTTTCTTTATTTGAATTGGCAGCCTGAGTTCACTCTGGATCAGCACTTTCATCATGTGTCTGGCAGCATTTCTGACGGAGTCTTAACAGCCCTAAAGCAGGATTTACTGTGTTGTGGGACCACAAACTTATTGTTTCAGCTTACTCTGTTAAAAAGGCAGGGAGCTACTGGGTGGCAGTTTTTACCAGGTTTTCAGAACACTCCTACCCAGAGCACTTTTCTACTTAAGAACCATTTCTTCCTTCATGAAAAAAATGCCCTCAAAGTTCCTATCTAACCAATAAACCCCACCCCAACATAGAAATCCCCTGGATTAAAGGATCATATGTAACTTTTGACACACTCCCCCAAATGAAACCTTTTGTGTAAATGGAGAAAAGAATCCTTTCATGGTGTAGAAAGTCAACAAAGAATAAATCACTATTTTGTTTGTTCTGTTGCTAGACATGCTGAACAAGAAACCACTGCCAGACCTGTGAAATTCTCCCATTAATCCTACCAGAGTATGTCCAATACTCTTGGAACAATGAAAAAATGTTCAAACATACTCCACTGACTAAAATGTAATGTTTTCCTAGTTACAATAAGGATGGTGTTATGTGCTAGTTAGAATACTTGAATTAAATGACTTTTCATACCTTTTATTTTTGTCCTCATTTTCCAAAAATTATTTTAAAATAGAGTGGTTTCAAAACATAACATAGCTTCCAAAGAATAGAAGGCACTGGGTGAAAGTCGCCTTTCAATATTTCTGTTTGCTACTGAATCCTTGGAGTAAACAATTACTTTTATCCAGTTTCTGCAAAGCACTTACCTTTTGTTTCAGACCCAGTACAGGCAGCTGAATGAGGTAATGCCTACATCTCCAAGCCCAGAAGTGTAGTCAGACTGAGCACTGAAATGGAATAGGAGGATAACACCTGCTCTTTTGTAAATTTAGGGTGAACTTCAGCTCAGCTTCCAGATTGATGTATTCAGAGGAAAAAACTCAGACTGCTTGTTTGAACACCAAAAATTGACTTCTTCAATTTAGACACTGAAACAAAGCTCCACATCGGTGCCCTCAAATGCATTGAAAACACATCACGTATACATAAATGTATGCTCTAAATTAAGAGTTTCTTGTGACAAAACTGCATCAGTTTGAGTCAGTTAAACACTATCCTGTTCTCTATAAAAATACCATTTTCAAATTCTTTTAGAAGCAGGTGCTGAAACAGCTTTCCTGAGGTAGAGGGTGAGCAGACCCTGACTGAGCTACAGTGATCCTCTGGAAATATAAAAGAACCCCTCTTCAAACACAGAACTGTTTCATATTAGAAACCAGAATAATTTTCTTTAGACATCAAAGTCAGACAAGCATAATTTTCAGAAGTATATTAAATAGTATTTATTGGGTTTGCAATTTCAGGGGCAAAGCTATAATCTCAGTCTCAGCTAATTACACACTGTGGCATGTTGCCCTCATGTTCTTTCATCCATTCGACAAATGAACAATAACATGGAACATCATAATGAGGGGGGTTGAGAAAACAACCCTATACTGTTTTGACAAAAAAGGAAGCAAACTGAAGTCTTGTTCTCATTCACAAATACACTTGCCTTCTTGATTAAGTATATTATGTTTTTATGGAAGAACAGACTCATCCTCCTGATGTTTGGGAGAAGGTATGGGATGGCTGATCTGATATAAAGTAAAACTATGTAGAAAACAGAGCTTCTTCCATATGACCACAATAAAAGCTAGATGGCTAATACAGACTTCAGACTGCATAGAATTCCTGACAAGAGGAAAGTATAGTTTCTCCTTAGCAAGTCCTTGTGTCTGGACTGATTCTGTGGGTACATATGGTTAAAAAACCACCAAGGGCCTGCCTGTAAAATCTTACAGCGGAGGTTGTTTTCATTTTCACCATGGTGACCCTTTTGTATAATTAAAAAAAAAAAATATACACAGAGATTCATTCATATTTACAGAATAAATGGCAAGAGAGGGAATTAGATACAGTGACATTTATATTCAGGCATTAACAAACAAGATCCCTTGTGCAGACTCAGGGATTATTCACAGCTCCTTTAAGAAACTCCTTTTCTCTGCACATGAGTCCTCTTATTTTGCAAATGAGAGCCAGCAGGGTATCTCACTGTAAGAAATAGATGCATGCTCTCCCTTAAACCATGGTCATGACCTTCAGAGAGGCAGGTTGGAACCTCCTTATCTTTTTCTTTAGTGCCTTTGAAGCTTTGATGCGACAAATTCTGGGCACTGGAGGAAGAGGCTTGGAAGAGGCTTGGACAGTCACAGATTGTCTGACTGAACCTTCTGGCCAAATCAGCTCATTTTCATCCCCTTCATCATAGTCAAGAGCAAGGCTGCTACTGTTACTGCTGCCATCCGAATCACTTTCACTGGACTCACTGTCCCCAAATCGGTTGGTTGTGAAATCGCTGACCTCCCCTTCGCTGGTCTCTGCGATGGTGGAGTGGAAGAGGGAAGAGCACTCCGCAGAGTACTCAGAGTGGTCTGACTCGCTTTTGGCAGAATCTCCGTGGTGCTGACCCTTGGGGTGAGCCCTCATGCTGACGGTGCGCAGCACGCTGGCTCTCCTCGCTGGCTGCCTTGGCGCTCCCAGGCCAAAGCTGTGAGACAGGCCGGCCGGGTGGGCCCTGGCAGAGATCTCCACTGTGGACTGCCACTTGCGCTGCTTCTTCCTGTTGGCTGTGTCTACACAAGCTGCTTCGAGGGAATAGAGTGCATTGGCAGAGGTTTCGTAGAGCTCTGGCCTGGATGGCACAGTGGGGAGCCTGACCTGCACTGGGAACAGACTCGACTCTGAGCATGATCTGCCAGCCATCTCACCAGAATACGAAGGTCTCCGCACGAGGCTCTTCATTCCTTGTGGTCTTTGGAGCTGATACCACTCAGCAGGCAGCTTGGTGGCCCCATGAGATCCTCTCACTTTCTCCATGCAGAAGGTTTGCTTCCCAGGCCGAACGGCTTTTTCGCTGTTCCTCCTCTTTATCTTCACCGCCTTTGTTTTGGAGTTGGCAAACTTTACCCGGACTTGGTGGGATTCTGCAGGGACAAACTGAGCATGAACAAACTCAGCTCGTGCCACTCGTTCATGACCCCCAGCGTAAGCCAATTTGGCATTGCCACACCTTTTGATGGGCAGTTTTTTGGGTGGGACAACTTTAGCATTCCAGGTGTCTGGGCTAGAGTCCTCTTGACACAGCTGTGAGTAGGACAAACTGCGCTCCACGCTGCTCTCTATTGCTTCTGCCAGAGGAGAGCCCCTTGCTGCTGACTTGGCAGGATAACAACTATTCACAGCTGATGGCTCTGTGTCAGGCCGAGTGGATGACTGCTCTTCATTCATACAGCTCATGGTCTCCTGCTGCCTGGCAAATTCCCCCTCTGGCACCTCTCTTGACAGCTTCCCTTCAGCTTTGTTACTCTCCAGAGAACTCGTCTGTTTTTCCAGCTGGCTACTGCTGCTGTTAATTTTCACTCCGCCGGTGCTGGGGGTTATAATGAGTCTCTGGTGCACTGCGGCTGGCTGGCTCTTTGGCGAAAGCCACTCACTGGCCTCAGCCTGACTGCTCCCTTTGCATTTCGTCAGCTGCAGTAATTTATCGATGTAACCCCCTGGCTTGACCTCAGTGGTTGGCCTAGTCTTAATCAAGGTGGGACCTGTCGTACTAGGCATAGGTTTGCTGGGAGGAGCTTGGAAGTCTGATTCTGGGGATGTTCCCACCAGGGAGAAAAGGGGACTTTGTAAAGCCACTGCATGGAGGGGGCTTGGGTAAGGATACACATCAATGCCATTCTTGGAGACCAAGTCATTCTGGAATTTGGGGTCCATGCTGAGCAAGTGCATGTCTCCATTATGGCACAGAGGCAACATGGATTTGGGATCCATTTCTTTCTGAAATCTAGCGTCCGCTGGAATGAGTCTTTCCAAGTCACCTATATGAATGGATGAAAAGAAACAATCTATTTAAATCACACACAATTACGTTCAACCTGGTTCTTGCTAGAAGTGCCATATCAGAGAGATGATAGCTTTTACTAAAACCAGTAGCATGGATAAAGAAAGTAATTTCAGTCTTCCAAGGTCAATGAATTTCTTTAAAGCTTTTATCACCTAAGCACAACAGAATTTAAAATGCCTTTTAATGCCAATAATAAAACTCTTACCTTTGCAGGAAATTTAAACTGTGCTACTTGGATGAAAGTAAATCTGTGCATATACCAAAGAGTTCTAAAATGTCACAGACCAGCAGGAACCCAACCAGACAAAAACAAGGGATTATTTTTATTTCTTAGCAGAAAACCCATAGAAGAATGAATTGAAGAATATTTATTTCCACAGAGAAAAAAAAAAATCTAAGATGAACTACCTAGGCAAGTGGGAAGTGTAGTCCCTGAAGATGACATTTATAGACACCAATTCCTATCTCTTCTATTTTGGAGAACAGTCAAGGGTGCTGTAATTTACTCTCGACTGCAGCACCCTCCTGTCAGAAGCACCTCCTGTGCACAGAGAGGAGAGGCTGTGCTCTTGTGTGAAGAAAGGTTGTTCCATCCATAGAACACTATGGTGCTGGGTTACCTCTGGGACCAAGAATACTAGAACCAATTACCTTGGATTTCTCTGTACTACAATGCAGACTTGAGTGCCAACAAATCCTCAGCTAACCGATTTCCTGGGTGCTTCATGCTGTCATGAAACCCAAGCGTCACATTCAACCACATAATTCATAAACTTTGTGAATAGTCACATGATGACTATGTGTCCTGTGACAGGAAGCTTTCGAAAGACCGCAAAATTTTGGGGTGGTCTGCAGTGTCCTACCTATGCACAGACCTGCCACAGCAAAGGTTAGGATGACAACCTAACAACCTAATTTCCTAATGAAAATTATTTAGGAAATTGTTGGCAGTGTGTAATGCCAACAATTTTGCAAACAAACCAGGCAGGAGTCAAATGTCAAAAGTCTTGCCGTGTCTCAGCAAGCTTTCTGCTTGCAACTGAATGAAAAGGAAATTGGTCTGTACTTGCAGTTTCCTGGAAAGAGAAAATGATGATTTTCTTTCCCTCTCCAAATGATGATTTTCTGAAGTAAACTCTTGCTTCTCTTCCTGCAATGTGGTCAACTTTGTAAGAATTGTTTCTTCAAGACTATACCCACTATTACCCCACTACTTTTGTTTCTCACTGTGAAGGCAGTAAGAGGCTGTAGCCAGGAAGGGCTGAAGGAGGTCTGCAGTCCCTCTCCTACATCTCTGATCAGTATCACCTATCTCTTTTTATCCTGTATTAAAAAAAACAAACAAACATAAAGTCCTTGGAGTCTCAGCAACATGTTTCAAGGCAGGAAAGCTTCTGAGAGAGCAAAATTTCTGCAATCTGAACATGGAAGCCATGGTTCATTAAGCTCAGCTTCATCCCCAGCCTTTGATAAGCCTTTTATGCTATAATTACTGCCATCCCTTCAGGTGTGTCTACACACCTAAGTATAGAATAGGTGGTCTTTGTTTCTGTCCCAAGCAAGCCAGGGGTGAGTGAGCTCAGGTCAAGTAGCTGTGGGAATGATTCCAGAGCAGCACAGTACTTGAAATGATGTTCCCCATAGCTTCCCTGTTTCTATAATGGAACTGCTACACATCTCACTGGATCACTCTAAGAATTGTACTAACACTAGATTGCTTTGAGGCCATGGAAGAGCCCACGATAAGAAGTCACTTTACAGATGGTGAACAGAGGATTTGGAATATTAATATTTGGAATATTAATAGACTTGTCCATGTTGTTGAAGGTATGATGCAAATTCATGGCTGATCCACTTTTAGGCTCATGACTGCTTTCTAGATAGTCAATTAACTTTTGGCATTTGTTGTCCCTAACAGTATATAATAAATTATGAAAAAGAGTCATTGTGTGAGTCAACATTAATTTGTGTAAATAGGGAATTTTGAGTTTACTTTAAAACTTTCATACATCCCTGCACCTTCACACAAGGTATTTCAAATACATTTCACATGCAGGTCATTTAAAAAAAAGTATCTCAATACTCTTTACCATTTTATCTCATACACTGGAGTATTTTTTCCATTTCTAAATGTGTTAAATCCTCATATTTGTTATTGTTTCATCCACAAATTTTTTATTGATTCATTCTAATATTTGTTACTCTTTAAAAGTATCTGGAGTATGGAGACAAGGGGAAGTTGGACAACGAATGGTTTGTCTCTGTGGTTTTGATCCACTCTCACTTTGTGTATTGAAAATGAGAACTATATATTGATAACACACGGCTAATCAAGGTCCTAAGAGTAAAAACCAGGAATCTGCCCTTCTCTTGAATTAAGTAGCCAGTTCTGCTATAAATTACCTGTGGAAACTGGCCTTGGTCTGGACCTGGCAGGAGTCCCAGAAACATCTCTGCTAGCTGCAATCCGACATCCATCGCTGACATAGGCTCCCTGCTGTTGGAAGCTGGTGGTGTGCACAGTAGTTTCATCGGCAGACTTGGGTCGGTAATCAAACACACTGAGCCTCGCTTTAGGGTGTTGAGAGCTGGGTAAGAGACTGGTGTGGGAAGAGGAGATGGACTCACTGTACACAGAGGTGCAAGAATTGGAGAGCGAGCAAGAACCACCATCACTCAGGTCATAGAATCCTGCAGAGTTAAAATAAATAGGGTATTTTATATTTACAGCAATTAAACAGGCTCTGTAGAAGAAAAGTGCAGAGAATAAAATAAATATTCATTTTCTATGTGCCACAAGCCTAAATTTATGATCATTTATTAAGGTAACATCAGCAGAGGTATACTCTAATTCAACCAACATTTATTGGATTTCTGCATATTTACTTAGGCTCCGAGCCAGCTTGGCACACATATGCCTGCTTAGTTCTGAGGGTGGGATGGGATGAAGTGCTGCACCATCATGCCCATTTCTTCACTGGAGAATATCTGTGGCGATTATGATGCAATTGGTGTAAGACAGGGACGTCTGACATCGTTGTAACTTGTACTAAGTGTGTACAAGCACAGATTGGATAGAGCAAAACTAGCCTGTGATCAGAGCTTCCAAGTCTGTGAGAGCTGGAATGTCTAAGGGCAGAGAATGGAGACTATCTTCTCTCTCCATGTATTGAGATAATGTCCAGTAATTGTGGAAGCATTAAAAAAGGCTCTGTATAAATTCAAGGTAGGAAATGTTAATATTCCTCTCTATAACAGATAAGGAATATTTTCTTTTGAACTGTGTGCATGTGCCTAAGCACACAACTCCTGAACTCAAACACACAACAGAAACTTGCACGTTTTATATGCACTCTAAGTACCAGGCTGCAAATCCATATGCTGTATTCAAAAAAATAAAAAAAAATAAATTCTCCTTGTCTCACTGAAGACTTGAGGCTTTGCAAAAATTCTGTTTAAAAGAGCTATTTTCATTGTCTCTGACTAGATAACAGAAACCGGTTTTAACAGACATCTTGGCTATAAAAGTCTGCAGTACAACTCTCTCTGTGAATCAGACCAGAAACCCGATACCCAGTTATCTTTCTGTCCATGAGAGCTTTACTCTGTTGGGGCAGTTTTTCTCAGTGTCTTTTAACAGTGCTGTTTTGCTTCTACATAAATTCATTTGACAGAAGCACTGCAATAGTGATTTTCAAAGCCCTAGTGAGGTTCAGAACCCTGGATTCAACCAGAGTGTTGACGTTGGTCTCCACTTCGTTTAAGTAGTCTAGCCATTTTACCAATCGTCATTCTACACTGCACAAGGTAATTAATAAGTAAATCTGTCTCCTTCTCCTTCCATGTGAGGCTACAAGGTTCATTAAAAAAAAAAAAAATTAAAAATCCAGAAAGAATACTGCTTGAGTGAGCATTTTCCAACTAAATCAACTTTGCAGGAAAATTCCTAGCAGTTCACAGTGTGAGCTCACTCTGTGCCAGATGACCATTATCCACCTCAGCCCTTTCTGACAAAATAATACAGAGAGACTTTTGCTTAGCAGCTGACACTCTTCAGCTCTCCTAGCACCATACTGCTGGGAGTAAATAGCCAAGTGCACATTACCTGAGCTGGGCCGGCTGTCACTGTCCAAGTATTCACTGGAGGTCTTACTGACGTCCAATTTCAGCTCACTTATTCGCTGGTCGAGCTGATCCAGGTGGCTTTTCAAGCCGACATCCTGTCTCCTCAAACGAGACTAAATCAAGGGAAGAAGGAGGAAATGAAGAGTAATCACAGTTAGAATCTCAGCAGCAGTGCATGAATTCAGGCCACCTGTGCCAGCAAGATTCTATTCTCATTAAGTGTTTTCCTCAGCTAGGGACTATTGGCACTCTGTAACAAGACTGACCTAACAAACAAGGATAAAACATTTAGTTTATTAGTATGTATTGTCTTCTGCCCAGCTAAACATGTTCTCAAAACTCACTCTGAAGGTACTTTAACTTTCGGCTTTTTTGTTACACCCAAGGCAGGAACTGTGTCTCTAAATAGGACAGAAGTCTTTTAATTAATTAACATGTTCTTATTGCACTGCACTTTGCCATACACTGCCTCTGAGCACAGGAGGAGATAAATCTTATGGATTGTCTGCATGAACTCTTAAGATGTGCTGGATTAAAGGAAACCACTGTGGCTGAGGTATCTTATTTCCCTACCAAGTACAGGCAGCATGCCCACTCCAGTAAAACCCTTGGCTTTGATGACATGCCTTTAAAGTTGAAAGGATACACTGCCAGAATTGTGACATCTATTTTACTGCAAGTTTTCCTAGCTTGTCTTGTGGCCAGTTAGCTCCACGCAATTCCTGGAAGGAGAAGGTGGCATTTGAATATGGTGGGGAAATTACTGTATTTAAAATAAATGGTGTCTCAAGCTTGTGAATAATCTCCAGAAGCCAGCAACTAGATCTGCTGCCTGCTGCAATCACTGACCAGGCTGATCTGAGGTAAGAGCTCCCACAGTTGCTCCCCCAGTACTTATGCCGTCAGCTTGGCAAGGCAGATGGCCAGGTGTGAGGTACCAGCCAAAGAGCCACAGTTGGTTTCTGTCACAAACTTCTCACATGACACCTGGCAAATTATCTGAAGCCCAGTCACTATTTGGGCAGCTTCTAGTTATATCACACCTCACCTCCATCCTACAGTACTTTACAGAAAGGTGGTCTCTTGAAGTTGGTTGTAAAGTTGTGCTCAAAGCCCTCAAGAGGATGAGTTTCCACTCAGTAATGGTAAGAAAAACATTATTAAGATTCTTTATGTGTACATTTCTTATTTAAAAACACATGTGGCAGTTCTAGCAGCATTTCCAACCTGAAATACACAGAAATAAAAAATCTAGGTCCCCTGAACCAATTAAAGGATCTTAAAAATTAAGACATGCAGAAAATCAAGATCAGCATGTGCACATTTTTCCTCCTTCCTTTTGTACAAATTATTCAGCTTTTAACATTGGCATAGGTTTCTCCATGGCTATAAATACTAAAAGAAAAGAAAGGTAAAATCCTGAGGTAATCAGTAAATTATCAGAAATTTTAAGAGAAAAAAATATAGATGCCCTGAGTTTCACAAGAAAAGTCTTGGGGCTGGTGATGCTGCTGAGAAGAAGAAAAAAAAAAATTTTAGCTTGTTAAAGAGGACTGGAGGAATATATAAGACACAAGAAATAAAGCCCCTTTTTCTTAGAGTCACACATCTAGAAAGGCTTAAACTCAAGAGGCTCATTACTGCTTCCTAGAAAAATCCATAGCGATTTTCCCTCTTCCCATTTCATATAAACAAAAAAGAAGGGAAGAAATGGATCATAAACGAGATTTTCTATTCCATCTAAATGATGAATGTATGACCTCCTCAGTACTTCTTTATTTCATGCTAAAAAAGCAAAACTATGCCATGCCTTCTTCAATCCCACCTACTCAGGAAATCACAAAGTTTTGTTTCCATGGCTGGAATTAATTGCGTAATGATTAATGTTTTGCCAGCCAATCCCTCAGTCTGTGGTTTCTGATTAATGACAGAGAGGCCACAAGGCTCTCAGGTATTCAAACATTATTTATTATACCTCCAGGTTCTGTCTGCGTTTTCACAGCATTTTAACCAACACACATGATTTACATCATCGTTTTTAACCCTTTTATGGTGCCTCACACCATTGGGTTTTCATGTTTCCAGTCACTGACCCAGCTTTGATCTTTCAGTTAACTGCTTCTGCACTCTGAGAGGCATTCCTCAAACCATTTGGATAAGAATGACTTTTCCGGTGTGTTTGTTTCAAGCTGTTATTGCTCCAACACCCATGCTAGGCAGCACTCTAAACCCTAAACACACTCTTTCTCTATTCACAACGTGAATTTTACACCTGACAAAACCTCGCAGGTAAAACCATCTGTTTGCTTTGGGCAATGCAGCTGTGAAGACTTCTGGACACTGCACAGCATGGGACCAAACTCTCCCAATCAACATGTACTATCAGTAGACTACAGTTCTGGGGAGGCAAATCTCGGAAATCATCATACCAGCCATTTTTCAGAAGGAAGAACGCTCTCTAAAAAGCAGGTTCCTTTACACCAACACAGGTGGGCATCCCAAATCAAGGTACCAAAACCCACTGGTCATACTTGACTATTTTTCTCAGCTATTGATCTCTTCAGTCAAAGGGGGGCTGTTGACACTTCTTGGTTGTAGATCAGCATCCTGTAATTCTATTAATCTGACTTCATTCAATGCACAAAACGTAGCATTGTTTTCTAGTTTTGCCCATATAAAAATTAGTCACCTATGAGTCTTTTTGTAACTGATGGTGCAAAGCAGCCAGTTTCAGAGAGAAATTACTATCATCTATCCCAGACACCTGTAATAGAGCAAGGGAAATTCCTTCCAGGACCTCTTCCTCTCAGCTGACAAAATTTTGTTAAAAAAAAAAATAAAAAAAAATCCTTTGTTTAAAAGATGTTTTCTTCTATTTAAAATCATCTAAAGGGGAAAAAAATCTGGGTAAAATGAAGGGTACCAAATGTTTGTTTTTTTCTCATAAGTATAATGTGTCCCTTCTCACATTTCTGTAACATCAAAAACCACCTGAAAGCTTGCAAAACAAAATCATCAGATTCAAATCAAATCAAATTTATAAATATGTCCTCTGAGGAAAGAGCTGAGAAAATACTGGATGTTGCAGCCTTCGATATCCACCTACACTGACAGCAATCATAGATTTCTTTCTTTACATTAGCCTGAATTTGCATCTCTTCTTTTTCCTCTGTCACCATGATACAGATTGGCTAAGAGAAGTTTAGCACCTTCAGGATCTCTGATAGTGGGTGGCATCACTTAGCTCTGCTCCTCTTCTGCTACAGAATTGACCCTGCCTGAACTGTAGTAATTTGCAGTTGCCAGAAAAGACATCAGCCACCAAAAGGAGCCTCTGGTTAGGACAAGAAAGGGCATGACTGTTAGGGGTAGCAGACTGTCCACAGCAGAGTGCTAGAAGGCCAGCTGATCACTGTCTCTGGTAAATGGTGATGGGGAAGAGAGTGAGACTCTGGAATGGCATCCACACATGGTGCCTACGGCATCTGATGGCTCTGCTCTGTTATTCCCATTAGTCAGACTTGAGTCGTTAAGGTTTCTGCCTCTGCTCTCCTGTTTTGCACCCAACTCAGGCCAGGAGAAGCCTGGCTTGACTTTTTATCTGCCTTATTGCCACTGCTAAGATCCCTTGAGCCACTTTCAGCTGACACAGCTCTCTCATTTCACGCTGTGAGGACCAAACTTTTTATGAATTAAACTGTGACCACACTAAAGCTCAGAGCTACAGTCCTCTTTGAAAGGTACATTGCAAGACAAAGTTACCTTTACACTGTTAATGAGTTTCTCAATCTGAAATCTTATAGAGCAGCAATCTCATACTGCATCACCCATGGACCAACAACTGTTGCTGAAGACGTATCACTCTTTGAGCAATGCTGTGCTTTGCATTTTCTGTTGTTTTCAGTTTTAATTTCATTTCCTGCAATCATGAACTGAACTTTCATGGGTTTTAAGTGTAATACCCTGCTCATGAGTCACTGGGCAAGTTTTCAGCCTGTGGTCACTGAGATCCTAGATCTGTGAGCTACTTCTAAAAGGACTGTGAAAAGCCTGTTTTCAACTGGGTTTACTTTGCTACTAAGGAGATTTGAGGTATGCACCTCTACTCAGAGATACATTTGCAATTTGCAAGGGGAAAAGAAAACAATAAAGGTACCTGGAGGCCTGAACAGTAGAGTTTGAAAAGCCTCCAGCAGCTGTGGGTCAATCAGAAGACCTTTGGATTACTACTTTAGGTATTCACACAACTGTATTTTTGCTGAAGAACCCTGGATTTATGTAGTTCTGAGTTATTCTTCCCAAGCTGTATGAACACTTCCCTCCCAAGAGACATGTTTCCTATAATTGCACTGGCACCTACTGGCGAAATCCGTCCCTCTCTGGAGGTGTGCAGTTATTCTTGAGTCCACTCAACTCCTGCATTTCTAAAGGGCAGCAATTAAAGGGCTTTTTTTCCTTCCATTTTAATGGCTAGTTTCTCCCACGCTCTTGGAAAGCCTTGTAAGGTGCAAGTAAAGTCCTGACAAATTAATCTTCTATTTTAATATTTTATTTGAAAAATATTAAGACAAATGAGTAATTACAGCACAACAGCTGACATGAAAAAAGTATTCTCACTATGATCTGAGCTCATTGTGTGATTCTGTTATTCCACTGGCCTCAAACAGGCAATAAATGCCTTCACTTTTTTTTTTTTAATAATTAAACAAAGAAGAAACGTAGCGTCATTACTTAAGATTATCAATGACTGGTAATCAAGTGGCTGGCTGTCCACGTGTCTTGTATTTTCTTAATTTAATCAAGATATGCCTGCTGCTGTGTTTTCAGACAGTGGTGGCTAGGTTTCCCTGAAGGTTAAAGCCCATTTTATCCTCCTGAGATGCTGCCTGAGAAATCTGCCTCCGGGGAGTGAATAACCGTGCTGCTTTCACACCTGATGGATAACTGATGGCCAAGACTTGCACCAGTACAGCCTGAATTAAGTCTGAGTTCACTGAAGCGTGTAATTGCCTATACTAGAGATTAAAGCCCTTTACCCTTTGATTATTGTCTCACCTATGAAACTCATTTCAGCTACAATTCAGAATTGTTTTTTAGTTAAAAAAAAAAACAAAAAACAAAAACCCCAGTGTAAGTGGCCGGTGTAGCACTTCAAATACAAGGTCTGGCATTCAGTTATTCTTCCCTTTTGATCAAGCAATCCGTGGAAAGAACAAAGTACTCCCGTCCCACGAAGCGTTTCCTGGCAGAGCGACTCCCGCGGGCACACATGGCTGCGCGCTGCCAGGCGGAGGCGCGGAGGTGTGCGCGCACACAGCCACCCAAACCCCGGAGCGCTTATGCAGGTGTACCTCACCCCGCCTGTCTCTTGATCTCCTATGCAAACGGCTACTGCCATCGAGAGCCGAGCGCTGTATTAGTGAAGTTAATCATCGCCTACTCCTCGGCTCCGATGAATGAGCGGTGCCGGGTTAACAACTTCTCGCCCTCGCTCCCGCTGGCCCGGCGCCCGCCCCCAGCGCTGCCCGCTCGGGTGAGCCCCGCCTGGGCCGCGGCAGCGCCCGCCCGTGACAGCGGCGGTGCCGGGGCTCGCCCCGACCGCCCCCGGCCCGGCCGCTCGCCCCTGCCCGCGGGGGGACGGCGGCTGCAGCGCCCGGCCCGCCCTCGGTGCCGGCGGCTCCCGAAGGGGAGCCGGGTCTCTGACAGCCCAGGGGCGCTCCCGTCCGCCCGCGCTCGGCACCGCGGCTGGGCTCCCGGAGCCGGGCAGCGCGGCGTGCCGTCCTGTGCCGTCCCTTACCAGCTGCTCCTTCAGGGCGGAGAGGGTGGCCTCCAGACGGTGCTCCTTGCTGTGGGCGGACAGGGGCTGCTGCTCTCCGCCCGCCGCCGGCCGCTGCGGCATGGCCAGGGCGGCCCGCACCAGCTCCCGCTGCTTCTCCCGAAGCACCTGGAGCTCCTGGAGGCCGGCGAGGGCCGCCCGCAGCCTCTCGCCCACCCGGCCGCGATCCCAGCCGCCCGGCCGCGGGGCGCCCAGCAGCATCGTCAGCGCTGGGCCGAGACACCGGCCATGGCAGGGGGGCGGCGGGGAGGATGCGGGGCTGCTCCCGCCCCGGGCCGTGCCTGCGCTGAGGCCCCCTCGTCCCGCTCCGCCGCTGGCACCGGAGCGAGTGAAGCGGAGTCGTAGCGGCTCCTGCGGTTTTGGAGGAGAGGTGGGGACGGGGGAGGGAGAGAGGGAGGGCGGGAGCGAAGGGAAGAGGCTGCGGCTCCAGGCAGCGCCGGGGCCACCTCTCGGGAGGATATGCGGGGAGAGCAGCCAGTACCCAGCGCTCCCTCCGCCCCGCGCGGGGGCGGCTCCTGCCTGCCCCATCCCCATCCCTGCCCCTGCCCCTGCCCGGGGGGCTGCCCTCGCCTCGTCCTCAGCCCCAGCAGCGAAGAGGGATGGGGTGCCCGCCCTCTCCCGGCAGAGACGGGGGCCGGCGAACCGGCACAGAGCGCCGGGCTGAGAGCGCCTGTTCCAGCCAGGATCGAGCGCCGGGGATGCTGCGGGGACCGGAGCCGAGCCGGTCGTCCCGCTGCTGCAGCGCGCAAATTAAAGTGATGCCAGGATACTGTGCTAAGAGCGCTCGCTGGTATAACAACGCTCCCTCGCAAGAACGTGGAGCTTGTGACTCTATCCCTTCTCCTCCTGGCTGGTGGTGCCTCCTGCCAGGCAGAGGCACAGCACTGGCGCTCCTCATCTTGCTCTCCAGAAACCGACCCAACTGGGATCTCGCGGCACAAGTTCGCTGTTTTGTACTGAATTGTTGATTCTCACTTTGGAAGCAGGGCAGAGTCCTGTCTTGTGAGGTCAAGGTGTAGTTCATACCTCCCCTCCTTCCCCCCCCCCCCCCCCCCCCAGCCAAAGTCATTTGAAGGGCTGAGGATGTGCTTTGAATGGGACATGAAAACACAGTTGGCCATGGAATTTCAAGACTGTGGTGCCATTCCTAGCAAGAAATGCCAGCATTTAGAGCTCCCAAAAACAGGCAGCTGCATCTTCTTCAGAGGTAGCTGGTTAGCAGGCAGCAAAGCCAGAATGCACAATCTGTAGTGATGTAGTAGGGGACAAGAAGCCCTGATAGCAAGAGTTTGATAAACACAGTAGAGACTATGCTACAGGAGACATATTTTTTCTGCTGCCTACACAGAAATAGGAAGCATCTACATTTCTCAAGATCACTGTGTACCACACTCTAGACTCATGTAATGTCAGGAAAATTGGATTATTCTTATGTATATGAAGCAGAGATCACATGCAAAGCCCATCTGTCCGTGGTTATCCTGTGTTCAATCTGTGGCACATCTTTAAAAGTTAGCACACTCTAATTTGAATGCTACTTGTCTTTGTGCTGGGATAGGAGTTGGGTGAGCAGGAACCAGTTGCTCTGTCATCTGTTCATCAAGTAGTCTCTCTCAATGCCATGTGTGGGTGCCTGTGTCCACCACTGAGATTACAGCCAGTTTATCTTTTCCTGTACCAGTCTCTAGCTTTAGGAGTGTTAGGAGTACTAGACCAATGCCAAATCCACCTCCTGCTGGGGCCAGAGGGGCAAATTATTCATTTGTTTGTTCACAGTCCTGTTCAACACATTTGATGGTCTCAGTAAGACCCAAGCCTTGCTTTCATCGTGCCTCTTTCAACAGTTTTCCTGTAGCTTGAAGATTTGAGAACAATGTTTACTTTGCAAATTTGAGCTGTGTCAGAAGGGGTCTGGAGAGGTCCTATTCTGACAAATTATGTAGGAATATTCACAAATGTCTCCAGCTGCAGATGGAAAAAGAATGACTGGTGGTCATCCAGTGCTTAGTTAAAGTGTGTATGTGGTATGACTTGTATGACATCACCTTAGTCATGTTTTTGTTGTTGTTTTGGTTTGGTTTTTTTTTCTCTTTAATGAATACTTTTGCTATTTTTCCTTACCCAATCATCTCATGGGGCTCCCCTGTGCACAACAATGCCTCAGTGCCATGATGACTGAACTAGTCATCTACAAGGTGGAAAGAAAAACTGAGTTCAATGCTGAGATGCTCTTGAAGGTTCTGACAAAAGACAGCATGAATTTCTGCCACCTCTCAGATGGAGGGGAGCAAAGAACCAAACAACCATCACTGTGAGGCATGTGGCAAGAATCCTGCAAAATGCCATTGCAGGTATGAGGAGTGAAGCATTTGTAAATCACTTGGCTTGGCACTTGTTAAAACAGACATACAGCGTGGTTCCTTATTTTATTCAAACCGTGTTCTAACATGACCAAAACCGAGTCACCAACACAACTACCATTTAGTATATACTTGCTAGGAGAATTAGATATTGTAAGGTCATACTTTTTTTTTTTTTTTTTTTTTTTCTTTCCCTTGCAAGGAACTGTTATCCCTGGTCCTTTGTTCTTCCTCTTCTTTCATCTTTTTATCTTTTCATACATTAAATCCCAAGTGGGCTATATCACAGCAGTATCTTTATTTTAATCAGCTTCCTTATTATCCCCTCTGTTATGCTGATTACTTTCTTCCATAGAACCCTTATGATTTCACTTAATCTTTTCAGGATACTCAACAAATACCTCGTGTTATCTGATTTCTGGGGGAAAGAATAAAAGGTGTGAATCACCCCCAGATTTGAAACCCTGTGATTATGTGGGGAAAGGGTACTGGCAAAAGTGAAAGTTTCATAATAGGGACTTAGAAAAATTCTGCTATTCTTAATTACTTACAGAGAAGAATGTTCAATATTGATATTCTGTAAAGTTTCACTAGACTTTAATAATTACTTGAAAAAAATTAGCAGTCTGTAGGTAATACTTTAATTTGCTGCCTAGCTTTAGCACACTGAATCCAAATGCTTATATGTTGCTTATACTTTTCAGGAAACAAAAGGCTTGACTTTTCATTTACATTAATTCCATTAGTTTCAGGAACATTTCTCTTGATTGATGTAAGACTTGGCATAAAATTTCTATTTTCCACCTACAGATCCAGAGGTAGAGAAATTTAATGAAAAAAACTGTAGTGAAGGAATGATATGATTACAAAATCAGACACCAAAACAGTAGGAAATAAAACAATTTGTCTACATAACCTTATTTAAGTTCTGATTTGTATGATATTATTACACAGTGTTGTTCCATGGGTGTGTTCCTCAGTAAGTGTATAGAATGAAAGATTCTGCTCAGTGTCCTCATGCTCCAAACTATGCCTTATTTACTGCAGATCATTTAAACTGTGCTTTGCAAATAGAAATATTTGTGGTTTAAAACTATACTTAGCATTCTAGCTATTAAGAGTCTCACGGTATAAATGAATGAATGGTGTCTTTACACCATCCCAAAAGTATAAAGCTGCTTTTCTTTAATAAGGGAAGAAAGACCTGGGGCACTGAGTTTCATTTCAGAAATGTTCGTTCATTTTGGGTGCCCACTGGAGATGCCTTTGGCCTTCTTTTTCAGCATACTTAGTATTACACAGTTAACATGTATACATCTTATTGTTCCAAACAGAGTTCCCTTTAACTTCTTTTCCAGTTCTGAGCACTCAGCACTTTGATAAATTGAATACTGGGCATTCTAATTTGAATCCCTAGGAAAATGAGAAATATAGTTAATGCACCTCATATGGAGAGAGCTTGGGTGTGCCTGCACCTGTGGTAGAGACATGCCCTCAGAGCCCCATAAACTCCCAGAAAGGAGGCAGGTGTTATTTACCCTCTTTGGCAGATGGAGAGGTTAACCCTTGTACACAGGATCAAACAGGAAATCTGTGGTAGGAATTGAAATTGAAGCCAGATAATTCATGTGACCACAGACATTACTTTACTCCCTGTTTTGTGGATGCATATTAGCCAGTTTATGTGAGACTAATTTTAGGAAAAGGACAATATTTATTGACCTCCAGATGTGTTTAAAAGAAAAGCAGTTGAATGTTTGCTTTGGATGAAGTCCAAAGTACACAAAATACTTTGGTGTACCACACAACTTCAAGAGCTAAATTGCCATTTGCTTCCCATATTTGCTCATGTTTTGCTGTGAAAAATAATTCAGAGGGTGTTTTCAGTAACATTTCCTTATGTAGGGATATAAAGTCTCCCTGCATAGGCTTCATTCCCTGTATTTCAGATGTGTATTTAGACTGTATTGACATTGTCATGTGTGACAGTAGGTGAGTATGAATCTATTTGTTTAGGACTGTTTCTTGACATGACAGAAACTCAGTGCATGCACAAGCATCCTAACTTTACTAGCCAGCCTCTCTGCCCTCTTGTTGTCCTGTTCTACTCTCTTAGACTCTTGCCATTTATCCTGTGTGGGATCTCATCCCCCTGTTTAAGGGGGTCTTCTGGGCTGTTGACATCTGGTGGATATTTAGAAGGTTAGTTGGAGGATGCAGAACAGTCACATGTGGATTGAGGCAAGTCTATCACAAGCCATTATCTTACTCAAGATAAGGCAAAGTGCATTTTTTGTACCTGTCACTCTTGTTCATTGTATGCCCAAGACATGTACTGAGCATATCCTTTTATGTAAAAAGACTGAGGCACTGCTTAGCAGTACAGGGTTCTGTTAAAATGCGGGCTGGAGCCTTCTGCCAGTTTTTGGAAATGTTAAATTTGATCATTAAGAATATCCTGAAAGAGTAGTAAACCCTTATGTTGCTACACACAGTAGAGTTAGTTCTGTCCCTGAGAATACATGGTAGTGTGTGCGTCCCTCTGTGAGGTGGCTCTAAGTAAACTGCCAGCATTCAGGCATTTTGTCTAATTAGCAGAACAGCTGCCTTTGAAAACATTCTTCTTAAGGTCTGATGTCTTGAGGATTATTTAATTAGAAAGAAGCAAATCACTGGTGTAAATGGCTCTGTGTTGAATTCAGGGGATTTGTTTTGAATTGAAAAAATTACTTTTTGAACTATAGCTTACATGTTAATGAATAGGGAAAAGGAAGTGAGAGTGTAGCTCTCACAGATACAGCTTCTACGACAAAACCAGATTTGAGTTGATGGAAATCTTTAGAAGGAGGGATCTTCTAAAAACATGACTAAAATCCTGTCTTCAGCTACATGAGATTAAGTGATGTCCATCTGTTTTTGTGCTTATTTCTGTTTATTTTTCATGGGGTTGCAGATTGATTCTCTTGTGACACTCCCAGCAAACTGGTGGGGGTTGCAGGGAAGGGAGGAGGGAGGAGGGAGGAGGGAGGAGGGAGGAGGCGTTGCTAAGGACGGTCACAAGCTTAGCATGAAAGTGCTTATTCTTGTCTCTCTCCAGTTGATGCCCTCCAGCTGAAATCTTTGCAGCTAAAAATCTGTATTTTGGACCACGTAAAAATTTGTGCTTATCCATAAATTGGTGGCTAGATAGCAAACTGGGGAGGGACATGAGCAAGTGTTGAACAGATGGGGTCCTCAAGAAGAGCAGAACATGCAGGAGAATGGAAGGAATCAGGTAGGCAGAAAGAGTGGCACACAGTAGTCAGAATGAGTCTGGGGACAGAAGTACAAGGGTTAAGCTAGAAAACAGGGTCAAGGGTATCAGTTATTTAGAAAGAAAGGGGGATGTGGAAGCCTAATAGAAAATGGAAAGAAAAAAAAGTCATACAATTTGATGTGATTATAAAGGCTTGACATCCTAATTAGCAGGGAAGAGGGTGAAGCACTAGGAAATAATTTGAGCTGTGAAAGATCAAAGTTTCCGGCAGATCATAACTAGAGGTGTCTGGGGGGCACATGGGTTGGGTTTGATTGGCCTGAGGCCAGTGCTCAGAGAGTTGCAGCACCTCCATGTGTTCAGGGACACAAAGTTGGTGTAAGACTGTTTGGAAATAAAATATTTTTTTTTTTAATTTAATTTTGGTATCACTAAGAATGAGATGCCAAATTTGAGTGGTGGATTCTTCTGCCACGTTATGGAAGAGTTCTAAAGGGAGGATCTAGACCAGAGGGCTGTCCCACAGGTGAACTATCAGTAATTTGCTGCCAAGAGGCACCACAGTCCTTCCTGATCACTTCAAAACCCCTTCCCAGTTCAGAAGGAAGGAGCCAGGCTGGCTGCTAGGGCTAGGGCTCAGGCAAAGAAGAAACGCAGGCATGACCATTCTGATGCCCATGTAGCTTTGGCTTACTCTGCCCAAGCCTGCTCTGAGGTGGCTTGTAGCCTTGCACTGGATTGTGCTCGCTTGGTGCAGATTGCCCTTTTTCATCTCAGCTCTTGCTAAGAACAGTTTGCAGGTGAATGCTTACCACAAATCAGTCACACTAAGCCAGGACACAGTCTGCCTCACAGTGTTATGTCAGAAGATTGTTTCTCTGTGTTGAGTGATACCATCTTTAACAGCTATGGGTCTCAGTCATAGGCATACTGATGAAAATTCAGAACTGCCTACTAGTCAACCCTGATACCAGTACCTAATTCTCTCTCACAGCCACCCTGCTCTCCGTGTTCTTTCCCACCAATTGCAGCTTGCATTTTTTCCCCCAGAAAACCTCACTTTGTTCCAGTCCTCCTGATTTCCTGTTGGCTCTGCAGCAATATTTTTCTGCCATCATTATAATTCATAATGCTTAGCAAGTTCACATCATGCTGAAGTTTAATTATGATCTTGTTTAAAACCCTCTTCTTGATTGTTAATATTAAATGTGAATTCCATCAGTGTTGCAGTAGAGTTGCAGACCTTCTTCCCTGTTTGGTTCTTGGTCTTCATTATTGCTTTTCTCATCCTCTTCAACAGCTTTTTAATATAGTTGATCATGTTTTCATATCTAAGCAGCCACTTTTTCCATTTGTATGCCAGGTTACACCAAGTGATTTGTAATCCTTCATTCCAGGGTCTGCTCTCATTCTTACATATGCAGTTTATTTTTACTTGTGGCCTTTTCTGCTATTATTGGACATATTTTTGGATTGCACAGCTGACTTCTAAAAATATTTTGAATCACAGTGCTGTTTGGTTGATTTAACCATTTATCATTTTTATTTTCCTCTAGTCCAAGGGATCATAATTTTCTTCTTTCACTTGCCCAGCATTAGGAAGAAATTAATCCTTCAAAACCCTAGTTACACCAATTAGATAATTGTTGTTCCATTGATTTTTTTCACACTGTACATTTCACATCAGATTCTTAATCAGCATTTACATGAGGATTTGTCTTTTCATCATTCTTTGTGTAAAACTCTCTGATATTTGTGTTTTCAAAATTACATATGTCTCTAAAAAATAAGCAAATCCTGGTGTGTGTGAGATCTGAGTCTACTTCTTAAAAAAAAGGAGTGTGTTTTTAAAAGAACATTACATGCCAATATGCAGTACCAGAGTATAAAGTATAAATCCTGCCCTAATGCAAAATTACACTGATTAATTCTGAGGCCTTATGAAAGAAGGGCACTATCTTTTTTCCTGGATAGATGTAACTTAAAATTTAGTTAGCGCAAAACAACCCCAAAGAGTCTTTCTGTCATGAGAACAAAACACAATGCCAGAAAAAAAGAAAGGAGGAAGAAAAAAGGGTCCTTTCATGGCACTGTAACAAGCTTAGTTAAGGATGGCAAAAGTTTTCAGGACATAAGGTTAGAGGGCCCCAAGGCACCTATTCAGCTAGATGTGTAAACACTCACCTAATTCTAAATAGGTGAGTGGTCCCACTGAAGTCAAAAGCACTATTTCTATGCTTAAACTTTGACACAGGCTTTAATATCTCACTAAAGTGAAGCCTAAAGACCCACTAATTTTAATCTTGTCAAATATACCTCTAATTTCTGGGTCACAGGGCATTCAGAACTAAACTTCTTCTAATAAGAAAAGTTAGCTAAAGGATAGCCAGGAGAAAAAAGAAAGAAAGAGGAATTCTTCTTAGGTTTTTACAGCATGCTGATTTAGCTAGTGTTCGTGTTTATTTGCATTGGAGATCTGTGCAGGTAGTGAAGGTTAGACTGCAATGCAGAGGATGGCATGGTAATGTACTTTTATTGGCTAACAGGCATTGAATGCACCCTTAACTTCCTGGATGCTCATAGACATGTTCCTTTTGCATTCTTTCACTAAAAAGCATGAAAAAGCAAGCCAAAAACACGCTGGCTTACAAGGACTGTGATGTTATTTGGCATGCTTTAAAATGCAGTCTCTTTTCTAGGAAAGATAAAATGGGGCTGATCCAGTTTTGACCACTGACCTGAATGGTTAGGGGGAATATTTTTGTGAGCTTTGTAAGCTAAGAATATTTATATGATGGTGTATAAAAATCACGCAACACTGGAAAATGTTTTCCCTTAAATGACTTGTTTGGGAAAGTGCAGATGCGCTTTTCCCCAAAAAAGCACATCAGTGTCAGCAAGATCTGAGATGGGAGAAGAAACCTTATCAAATTATTGTTTCATTCTGATAATGTTAAATCCTTTTCCTTTCATTATGATGGATGTATATGAAAACCCATATACTGAATCCTGTGTTTCCATCATAGCTTTGCTCCTATTTATAAGAAGGAGCAGATACATGCAAAACATGCCTTCAGAATTGACTCAGCCATTCCTGCTGAGTCTACCCTCAAAGAATTATTCACAGAGCTACACTTACGTCTCCATTTCCTAAAGCTGGTGCCTATCTTGGCCCCATAGCTAGGTCATTAAGAAAACCATAGCAGAGACTGGTGCAGCATTATAAATTGGCAAAAATTACTAGTGCACGTCACAACACTGCAGTATTGCTAAATGCATCTGTGGAGCAAAGTGATATCAGACTTCTCTTATCAGTAAAGCCTTTGCTTCATTCTGTCATGTCTAAAAAGAGCAGTGGCAAATTAAAATAGTGATATTTATTTCCTTTTCACTTCCTTCGTTCCTGTAACGGTTAACTAAGCTAGCTACTGAATAAAATTTAATTACTTTACAATGACTCTTTGCTCTTAGGCATATTGCAGAAGAGCTGTGCTGGCAGGAAGATGGTGCTTATTTTCTGAGACTGTATTTTCACCGTGTTATGCAACACCAGCAGGTTTGCAAAACTCCATATCAGTACCAACAGTTAATATTTTCCGTGCTTTTCCATTTGCATGTTGGGTCTGCTGAATTCATCATCGCCTTTGCAGCAGGGTGGTGACAGGGCAGTTACAAGTCATTAGCGAGCTGTGGAAAAACAAATGGAAAACGTATAAGCACGCTGAGACGCTGGCTGTGTGCTCAGCAATGGGATGGGCTAAAGCACATATTGCACATTCCAGGATGGGGAAGATGAATGGGAGATGCATAGCTGGTCTCTAGTTCCTCAGCCACTGAAGCTGTGGAGTTCGTGCTTTGTTTAACATTTCTGTTCACTTTTTTTTTTTTTTTTTTTAATGTGAATAGGCTGTGAACAAGCACATGCAAACAGACGTATACATTATCTATGGCTGACTTTGCCATGTCACCATCTTTAAAATTTACTCCTCTTCAGCAATTTTGTCAGATGCCTATGAAGATTCCTTGGTTACATTCTTAATCGTATTTTTTTATTAGAAAATTTGATTGCAAAGTATGTTGCCATGTGAACACCTGGGAAAGACAGGGACCAGGAAATTGTAACTAGAATTTTTTATCTAATACTGGGTTCTTAAAATCACTCTAAGTATTATAAATTAATATAAGCAGCCCATGCCCAAGTAATCCTTAATCATAATTTGGTTGCAAAAAGACATATAACAGAGTTAACTGAGCATGAGAGGTTTTAGTATTGTGTGAAATACATACTACTATGTTTTCTACATACTACTATGTGTAACATCTTATTCATCACCACAGGAAACTCACACGGCCTCATTCTTTTCCATATGTTTTTCTGATGTAAGAATGTGAACATACAAGACCTCTCTTGTCTTGGTGTTCTTCTTGGCTTGCAGTGATTACAAGTTACTCTTCCCACCTGTGTCAACTATAAAATAGGCATCTGGAGTCTCATCTCCTGTTGAATATTCTTACACTCACCCTCAGAGGGTATTGTGCAGAGTTTGCTTCAATGGACAAGAGTAGAGGATCTTACAGAATTGACAGTGGTCTATGTCAAGAGTGTGCTGGGTTTAAGCTGCATCAAGGCTGAAACAGAAGAGAGATTCCCTAATTCCTGGTGAGGCATAATTCAGTTATAGCACTACTAGAAAATTTTGCATGGCAATGACTCTACTCCCTGAATGTTAATTACTGGGACAGATCCACTTTAAGCATACCTGAATCCAGTGTGAAAAATTAAGTTTGGTCTGAGCTTGACCTATAACATATAAAACAGTCTCCTGCTGTGTAAGTTTGACCCTGTGGATGCCAAAGCTTCTTTCCACTTCTCAGATGGATGGGGAGAGAAAATATAGTGGAAGGCCCCTGAGCTGGATTAAGGACAGGGAGAGATCACTCACCACTTACTGTCAAAACAGCCTCGAATTGAAGAAATAAATTTATTACCAATCAAAATCAGGTTAGGATAATCAGAAGTACAGCAAATCTTAAAAATACCTTCCCCCCATCCCCCCTCATTCCCAGGCTTAGCTTTACTCCTGTTTCTCTGTCTTGTCCCCTCCAGCAGCTCAGGGAGATGGGAATGAGAGTTATGATCAGTTCATTACATATTGTTTCTTCCACTGCTTCCTCCTCAGGAAGAGGCATCTTCCCCCTGCTTCAATGTGGGGTGCCTCACATAGAGACAGTCCTCTATGAAGGTCCCCAAAGTATGTCCTTCCCACGGGCTGCAGTTCTTCCCAAACTGTTTCAGTGTGGGTCTCTTTATAAAGGATGCAGTCCTTCAGACACAGGCTCTTCCAGCATGACACCCCATGGTGTCACAAGTCTTACCAGGACCCTGCAGTGTGGGATACCCACGGGGTCACAGCCTTCTTTTGGGCTCTTTCATATCTGCAGGTAGATCTCTGCTGCCCTGTGGTCCTCCATGGGCTGCAGGGCACGGCTGCCTCATTATGATCTGCACCATGGACTGCATGAGAGTATCTATTTCTGTGCCTGAAGCACCTCCTCTCCTTCCTTCTGCACTGACTTAGGTGTCTGCAGACTTGTTTCACATATTTTCACTCCTCTCTTCTATGGCTGAAGATACATTTTTCCCCCTTCTTAAATATGTTCCTACAGAAGCATTAATTACCATTTCTGATTGTCTCAGCTTTGGGCAGCAGTGCATTTGTCTACCCACATGGATCCATCTGGGAGTGCATATGTCAGATATAGGGGAAGATTGAATTTTCTTGGAGAAGCCACTCCTATAGCTCCCTCCCTCCCCCAACCTCCAAAAGCTTGCCATGTAAATCCAGTACACCTGGTAATAAGTCCCCTGGATAACAGACATGCTGCCTTTGGGAATGGGTGCAGCACAACTGCGGGAATTTCTAGTGCTCTTTTTCCCACTGGCTGTGGCAAGTGTGCTTTGGTGCTGTTGGCATATGTGCTCCCTCAAATACCAGCACCAAAGAGTTGGGAAAAGAATTTCAGAGGAGCATTTACTCCTCACAAGAGATTTTTGGTTATTGCTATGTTTATAAAACACTGCAGGCCATGGTGCACTGGTACACGGTTACTGCCACATACATTGGTGTGAGAAGCAGAAAAATATAGCACTGCTAGAAGGCAGCCATGACTTTTAGGTCAGCAAGGATCAGGCATTTCTAGAGCTCAGTCAAAGCTTTGACTGCCTGCTACTACATTAATTTAATCTGGATCTTGGAGAAGGGGTTTGCAGTCGCAGTGTCTATTTGAAAGTGTTACCAAAGCTCGATAATTATCAATGATTGTAGAAAAAATATCAGTAACACTGTCAGGAATCCTGAAATGGAGAGGAAGAAAGGAAATCTGAAGTCACTTAAGTGATTAACTGAGCCTCCAAAAATTATTCAGCTCAAGTTTGGATTTGGTAGCTCATCCTCCTATTTGTACTTTTGCTCTTCATCTCTCAGAGCTGACATTCTTTGCTCTCAGGAGGCTGCTGCTGTTTCTGTTCTCACTAACCAGGGGAGCGCTGAGCTGTTTTGGTGATCTGGAGTGAGCTGCTGCATTAGTGCAATATGTATCCAGAGGTACTCTTTGAGGTCCTAGCAGGGCTGTGGGGCTGTCCTTGTGTTGGGGTCCCTGAGCACTCCTTTGTGCCTCAGCACTGCTGCGGCACAGCCAGTCTGTAATTGCAGTGCTAGCTCATGGCTCCATGCCATGGCTTGAGTGTCCCCCGGGAGCCTTGTGCAAGCTTGCCTGAGAGACACTAGTGCTCTCCCACATCCATGCCTTCTGCAGCAGCATGAGTAGAATCAAGTAGCACAAACTCTTGTCTCTTTTCTTTTGCTGAGCTGAAATTATCCATCAGGTTGTTTCCAGCCCTGCTTTCCAGATGCCTCTTCCCTGCTGAACTAATAAATTTCCTCTCTTCTGTGTACATGTAGCTCTTTAATAACGGTTTTTCAGCAGAGTGTAGATACATGGCAGAAATCCTTACCCTGAAATTTTCCTTGCAAAGGTGTCCAGACCCATATTAGCAGCAAGGTAGATATTTTTTTCTATCTTCTTCTGACCTTAAGTGAGACATTAGTGGTCTTTCTTAAACCTTGCTAGGTATGACAGAAGCACTACGATCAGCTCTCTCCAAACACTAGTGTGGATCAAGTTCTTCATTCTCTCTCCTGAAACAGGGGCAGCTGCTATCCTCATTGCTACAAAGAAAAACATCTGCCATCTGTTATCTAGAGTTTGAAACCTTAGCTAACAGCTACCCTGCTGAATATTTTTAATACCTGTAAAATAACACTGATGCACCAGCTATATTACAGATTAAGAAGAAACATTTACAAAGAACCAAAGCATCTCCACATATGTGGGCACTCAAAGAAATATTTCATCTTCACAGAACAGAATATTGAAATTATATACTCAAATCTCTTTTACTGCAAGCAAATTCTTGTGCAAATACTGCAAAGCTTTTCCTAGAGAGAATTCAGAAATCTAGATACGCTTTGTGTAAATTTTTTGTTTGCCAATCAGCATATTCTGTTGCCAATCTACCCTGGCTAGAGGACAGCAATCCAACCCTCTCAGGACATCAGATTATGGTAGCAACAGGAAATCTTCATATTTTTAGTCCTTTGGAAGCAATGTGAAATGCAATTTGGAAGCAATTTGAAATGAATGGCACCTCTCCACCACATAAGGTGCGGTGCAGAGGAGATGGCAGGCTTTGTTATCCTATGACAAGATTCAGGATATGTTTCTGATTGTCCTTAGATGAATGTGGGAAAATGAGAAAAGAAGTTGAGACTCGAGAAGATGTAATGAAGGAGAAAATACTCACCTCCCTTTCTCACATTGCTGAAGAGAATGAAGGTGGGACAAAAAGACACTTTGCTGTCTTGCAGGTCAGGAAGCAACTGTTTAGACAAACCCTCTGAGCCTTCAAGAACACCATGTGAATTCTACAGGAGGTCTTCTGGAGAACAGTTGCTTTTCAAATTTAGCAGTCCTCTTTTCCACCATTCAGAGCAGCAACTTGTCCTCTGTAATGGTGAAGGTTATAGTGACAGTCAGAAGATAAAAAGTATTGGTTTCCTGCCACCTCAGTTTGAAATGCTTTACTCCTACCCAAAGCACACTCCCCATCTGATGCTGATACCAATATTTACACACCAATTTGGACTTGGAACTCTCCGATAATTTTTGCAGCACTTCTGCATCCTTGGTGTTTGAGTTTAGGCTTGTCACTTTGTTTGTCTGAGGGAACCCCCTCAAACAGCACAGCCATGTCATATGATCCCAGGAGCTTGTGCTCTGGGTCCTCATTTCTGGAGCATGGCTAAGAGTTTCTTCTCTATGAAAGTTTATGGGCTAAATTCTCCAATGAGGACTGTAATTTCTTGTATATGAGCTCTTGGCCTGACAGTGCAATGCTTCTCACTTGGTTTAAAGTTAATTTCACTTACATGACTATCAGATCTTATAAGCACAACCCCTGTTCCTTTGGCTTTCCACCTGTGTGTGTATGCAGTGTGGCTTTTAAGAGGGCATAATGGCTTTACCATCAGAAAGAGGAAACTTTAATAACCTCTACGGTTTTATAATCCCTTCTTTAATTTCCTTTTGAATTAATCCAACCCTGTCTTGCTGCAACATATGAGGTGCTCTGCCCAAAAAGACATAAATATTATTAGATTACAAGGAACTTCAAAGATGCCCCGCCTTTGGCCTTTTGTGAGCTGCTTAGAAATAGTGGAACTATGTGGCAATGGGCAAAAGTCTTACCCCAAGCAGTACTTTCCCTTTGGCTGAAATTCCAGGATGTGCCCAAAACTCCATAGTTTGTGCTAGTGTGTGCAATACAGTCATGTCAGCAGGAAAACTGGGGACCTTAAAATTTTTTCCTGTTATGACATGGCAGCTCTACTCCCTGCAGTTCATGCATAAAATACTGTGATGTCCAAGCCTGGAAGGCTGGGAATGTGAAAAACACTATAATTGCAGTTGGACTGTGATCACGCTACCACAAGAAGCCAATAAGTGGGTTTTTTTCTATCCAAAAATTTCAGCATCAGCAGAATCCACCTGACAGATGTGGGAGCACCTCACCTCATTTTGCCACTGCTAGTGCTTCCCCAGAGATCAAGGTCACCATCACTCCCCGCTTCCCCTGGGGTAGTTGCAACACGATGCAATTCTTCACTGGGAACAACTCAGGAAAAAACTGCAAGTCAACCAAAAAATGAAGAAGACTAAAGGAAGTAGAGGCCATAAAAATCCAGTGCAGCAATAGAATGTTAGTAGTTTGGCTTCAGATTCAGTCCACCATACATCTCCTTTGGTGGTTCATTTGCTCTAAACTCAGACACCATGCTCAACATGGTCTTTTGGCCCTCCAGGAGGCACCCCACAGCTGTGTTTTTCATGGTGCTACAGATCCTGGAGATTGTTCTTTGATGAAATGAAAGGAGAACAGGAGCAGGTTTTTGCTGTATGGTGCCTGACCTGCTTTTCACTGTGTGCTGTTGTGTCAGAACAGCAGCTGCAGAGGAACGTGGTGGTGGAGGCCAAGGTGTAAATATGGGAGAGGGCACACGGCTATGGTGCAGTCTTTGAAGATGCATACCTGTTTTGAAACTCGGGTTATTGTTTGCAAATGGGAAGATGCTAGTTCATACTATGGGCTTCTTTTTGTGTGGTCCATAGTGACACCTAATGGCACAGCACCAGACTGCACCAAGTCTGGGGAGTGCTAAGTGGACAAAAAGCTGGGATTGACAAATACTTATCATCTGACAGGGCACAGTAAATCCTGTGAGGGGTGAAAACCCATATATAAATTAAACTGTATTAAACTAAACGCTACTTGTATCCATATTTGATATATATTATCTGAATAAAGATGGGAAATAGTCTAAAGGTAGGAAGTGGTAGAGTTAAGCTGCTTCTTAAAATGTAAAATAATTCACATAATGTATTAGGTTAATGAATTATCAGTAAGTCTAAACAGTATTACAGGAGAAAATCAGGACAATGTTCCAGAAACTAGTCAATCCCAAATATTCTATTTTGAGTTTGATGTGATGCACCCCTTCAATATACATCTCCCTCTATTAAAAAACTACAAGATTCAACAAAAATGTTTTGCAAGAAATACCATATTCTAATACAATAAGTTTCATAAAATATTTTCTACTACTAATGTGTTGTGACATCATTTTTTGAACCGTGCAAGTTTTAGATAAGAAATCTGTCCTGTGCCTTTTAGGTACCAGTAAAGGCACCATTAATTAATGTTGCAAGAAAATACTTTATTTGTTGTGTTCAAGTGTAAGAGGCCAACATACAAAATATTTCATCCCATATATTAAAAAAAAATAGCAAGAAAACCTTTGACATTATTGAAGACAACTTTTTAGGACAGTAGCTGTTTCCCTGTTTACCTTAAAATGATGGTGTTTTATTTGTAGTAATGCACATGGAATGATATTCCATTTAAATTAGTTGCAAAATTGCCAGATTAAAAGGAAAAATCTAACTGCATTTTATCCATATACTTATATATGTATATGTGTTAGTGTAAAATGCAGTTAGTAGGTTGTACATAGTACACTTAAAGAGTGCTAGTGCCTAAAACACAGTAGAACACGCATAGTTTTTAGGTAGGTTTTTCATCCCTAGTGTGAATTCACAAAGCAAAATAATGGTTACTTGCACTTAAGGCATGTGAATAACTCTTGGTACTGACTTTGAGGCTGAGCAGCACATGGTGAACCCAGGGAGAAAGTGGGTTTCTTCCTGTGATCCTTGAGACTTACAAATTCATGATAAGTATTATTGATCAAGAAAAAAGGAAATAATTTTTCAGTTTAAAAAGCAGTTTCTAAAAGGCATATATGCATTTTTTTCAGAGGATTATTTTATTTGCAGGTTTTTCACTAGGAAATAGAGTTTCTAGTTACCTTTTTGCCTAAAAGTCCTTATAGGGTGATATATATTATCATTATATTTTCATTATAAGAAAAATCCTTTTTGCACAATACTGAACTCACTTGTGGAACTTACTGCTACAGGATTCTGTGGAAACTGAAGTTCACGTGTCTAGACAAAAGAGAGTCTGGAAAAAACATGAAGGACTGGTCCACTGGCGACTGTTAAATGTAGTTGGTGTGCATCTATCAGCTCAAGAACTCACAGATGCTGATTGTTAAAGAATGGGTGTATAAACAGGAGAAAGGAATGCTCTCTGACTGTGCCATTACATAAATTATTTCTCTTACCATCCAGTATTAGTTACTGTGTGAAATTTATTTCTCTAGCTGCACTTTTGCTCTCTCCCCTATGGCTGTACTAATGGCTGATTTTTCTTACATGAAAGCCCAGTAATAATTTTCCCTTTTTTGCCTTTTTTGTGTATGAACTCAGACTGGGAAAGCATTTCCTTATCTTAATTAAAGTATGAGTGCACGGTAATTTTAAAGGTAAATTAGTTACTGTTGTGACCATGTCACCTTAACCTAATATCCAGTATCTTAGATAGTTATTAAATTGGCATGTCTGGAAAAGTAATGTTTTGGGTACCCTCAAGCTTCCTTTTACTGGTTATTGATTGCTTTCCAAAGAAACTTTCAGCTGAACATCTCCAGCCTTCAGGCAAGGAGCTTTTCTCTCACAAAGAGTTTCCAGCTCCAGAGGTATCAGCTCAAAGGTACAAAGGTATACAGCTGCAGCAGGTGAATTTTTAGACCCCAGTCCTTTCTTTGTCTCTGAGGAAGGTGTTTAATTATATAGAGTTTTGCATCCAGGAAGTAGTCTGGGAATTCACAAACTACTCTGTAGGCTCTCTTTGTGGAAAGGCAAAGAATGTTATCTTGCTGTTGTGCTGGCTTCTAAAAAAACCCCTCTCCATCTCAGAGGAAGAAACTACATTTGGGGATGAAGTAATCAGAAACAAGACATACTTTTTTGAAGCTGCTGTAATTAAATATTGGAACATTTCAAAACCAAAAGGAGGTGACTCGTTAAAGAGTTGGAAATAATTTAGAGAAATCCTGAATGAATGTTGGAGGTCAGTCTGACTGTGAAAATAGTAGGGAGAAAAAAGGAAAAGGAAAAGAGTGAGTATGGACTCTGAGCCACTATTACTTCTCATAAACAAGACAATACAATCATAATCGATTTTTCTATGAAAACATCTAGTCAGTGCTCTGTGCAATAAAAATAGATGTGAGCTGACTGATAAGATCTGTAGGTGGCACAAAGATGTCAGATAACCTCCTGTGTTTTCAGGTCTGGGTTAGGGATCAAATTCCAGAAGAGTTTAGGCTGAGCATGCCGAGAAGAAAAGGATCCTAATGTGTGAAAGGAAATTAAAGAAATGCAGTCTATATGGGTGTCATTTATAGCAGCTTTATAGTGAATTGTCTGGAAATGCCATCTACTAAAATACTTTGACTACAGTGTTTTACAAATATAACAAACATTACAAACCCACCTACACCTTTGTAGCTTTTCCCACTGTGTTTATTTTTAGTTGTTGCTTCCTTCAGGTTTGAACTTCCACCCTCTGCCTTGAGAGGTTTCCAAGACAATTAATGCATTGCTATGCAGTGCTTCCTCACACCCTGGTCATAGGAAAGGCATGTTTAATTCCTTTCTTTCTGATCTCCCCTAAATCCTTATTCTATATTCTCTCTATGTATGTCCCATATTGTCCCCTGTACCTTGGATGTCCTGGTTATTATTCTGTTTGGGGTGGGCTAGTCTGTTTCTGTCTGTCCCCATTAAAATTTTAATTCTGGAGCTGAGAAACTTCACCTAAAAAAAAAATTAGGTATGTTTTGGTGGAGCAAGTGAATCCCTATGAGAAGTGATGATGACCAAGCACTTCCTGACAAAAGCACCTCTGACAACTTTCAGAGTAATGTGGTATTCCCCTCTTTTTTAGGGATATGGGAGTCAGCACTCCAGCTCTGATCCAGCCCGTCTCTAGATTGTGGTCTTGGGGGTAAGCGGAAGTCACACAGGACCTACTCATCAAGTATATGGAGCTGGTGAGTTTGCCAGTTATTTTTGGCACATCTGTAGCTCTCCACACAGCTGCTGCCATCTCACAGCCTTACACATAAGTCATTCTGAAGGACTATCCAGACTCCTCAAATGATCTCTCACCTTTGTGTGGCTGGAAGAGGAAAACAACTCAAACGAAAAGAATTAAACATTTTCTGCTTTAGATCAAAACATTCCCCCAAAATTGATCCTAGCACTTAATATTCTGAAATCCCTTATCATCCTCTACTCTGAGGAGATGGCAACAGCTGCTCATGTTACTGCCTGAGGTAGGAGACTTTCAGTGTGCTGCAGGGGAGTAGCCGTTGTACTATGTAAAGGGCTTTTCTGGAGTGCAGGAAGGAAGAAATGAAGGGGCAGATATGGTCATGGTGACTGGTGGAAATCAGGAACAAAGCCAAGAAGGAAATCAGTAGGCCAGCTTGGTTGGACAAGGTGAAGAGAAAAGACTTTGGTAAGTTGTCTACTATGGAAAGCTAAGAGTAGGCACAGCCTCAGAGATGGACGGAAGTGCTCCTAGAAAAGGCATCTGAAGAGATTTTGGAGTGTTCAGAATTGAGCCAAGGTAGGGATCAGATGTGAATATGGCTGTAAAGATCTGTAAAGACAGGTTCCTTACAGAGGAAGGTGCAATCTCAGCAGTTAATAATAGTTATGGAAGGATGGCTAGGTGTGCTAGGGATGTTGCTTGCATGCTGAACAGTGAGTGCGTTTTAAGGTGATGGAATCTTAAAAAGGGACAACCAAAAAGAGACCAGAAATTGTAAAGACTGTGTCTGTGCATCAGGAACTAGCAGGGAGTAGGAAAATGAGCTTTAAGGATAGTGAATACCCAGGGCTGCAGACAGACATTCTTTGAAGAAGAAGGTGTCTGCCCAGTGCATTGACAGAGGAGCTGGGTAACTGTCAGAAGCAGTCAGAGATTGTTTGTTGAAACAAGTTTTTGTTTGAAAACCAACAAATTTTCCAGTGGAAACATTTTATAATAATGTGTTTGTTTCAACAAGCTTCTGGTAAAATGCAGGTATTTTCTTTCTAGCCCACTTGGTGGTAAACCAAGGCTTCCAGAATTTATGGCTGTTGGACAGCCCTGCTATTCTAACCCAAGCCATACTGCATCCACCTGATACTGTGGTGCTGTGCAAAGACTGTAGCCAAAATCATTAGTGCAGGATCATATCTGAGGTGATAAATTTTTGTTTTTTCCTGCTTATACAGCTGATCAGGGAGTCACTGTACCCTGCTCCATTAAGAGAGAGAAATGTCTTGCTCAGCATTTGCTGACAGCTTCTTGCATGGCCACATGCAAACAGTATAAGGATAAGAGAACTTGTACTGTTGCACATACTCCTGATAAAGGGGTCAAAATCACATTAATTTGTTGCAAGTCATCAAAACTATCCACAATTTGTTAATGTTATCTTTATAAACATGCAAGTTTTACTTAATTGCTGAGAAACAAATAATCCAGGTGCCCCTTTATATCATAGCTTGCATACAATTACATAAAAAAAGGCCAACCGGACGTTCGTTGACATGTAGATAAGGTAATAACTGCCCCTGCTAATCTGTCCCCAGAGAAGCTGATGTTATCTTTCCAGGAAGTTTTGTATCCTGTTGTGATAAGCAGCCAGAAATTTTTAAAGCTCTTTAAACCTTTGAAGTCAGGAATGATGATGGGTTATTAACAGAATATGCTAAATCTGGTGAATAATTTTTCTCAGCCTGAAGTGAAAGTTTTATGAAGTGATTGGGAAGCATTTGAAATGCAATTGAATGGAAAGGAGTGGAATAAAAAATGAAATTAAAAAAAAAAAAATCTACTACTAAGTGAATGTTAATAAGTAAGTGCATTGAAATTGTGTATGTGAGTTTTGATAATATATTTTCTTTAATACATAAGTAAGATAACACAAACAAAAAAATAATCAATAAAATGTTAATGTGCCCAAAACAGTCTTGGACTGGCCTCCCAATCATGTGCCAGGGCCATGTCAGGAAGTGTTTTCTGTGACTGCTGGACCTGTTCATCTTTCCTTCATATCAGTTCCTTGGGGAGGGGGATCTGGGACAGTGATGGACAGGTCAGGTAACATTGCTGTGGACTGTGACTGGAAGACACTGAGATGTTGTCATGGTTTAAAAGACAGCAGTCTTCCCGGAAAGTGACGCCTCCCTCCAAATCATTATAACTTCAAAATTATGCAGCTTCCGGGCAAAAACATGGGAGAAGTAATTTATTTTATTCCAGAATTCCAGAAGTTCTTTACTGGAATACATATATATATATATATATATATCCAGAACCTACTCAGGTGCTCATGGGGGCTCAGGCAAAGGGGAGGACAAGGGGTGAAAAGTATCTACCAAATGTAGATTCAAATGAGAAAGCTACAAGGGTCTAAAGCATATTTCTTTCAGTAAAGGATTTTTCTCCCAGTTGTAATTACTTTTTTTCATTGGAATGGCATAATTTTGTTTAGTTTTTCTGAAGCAGTCAGAAGGAAATATGAAAAATTTGGCTGTTTGCAGCCAATAGCTGCTATAGTTAAAAAATGGGAAGAAGACAGAATTGCTTGCATTTTAATTACAAGTACATTCATCCCCAGGGAATCAGCGATTGCTGCCTCTCAAGCAGTGGTACAGAACTGCTAAATAAAGGAGGAGAGTAAGTAAAGTCCAATGAAGTGAAGTCCAGAAAGCAGTCTTGAAAACTGCACTTTGGTGAAATAAAATAAGAAAAGGGCAACCACTGATGGAAATTCAGTTCCAAGTGAGTTGTCTTAACAAAGGAAAAGGGCTAAAATTTCACATTTTGTACAAGTGATTAGACCAGATAGTTAATTGTTCCTTTTGGACTTCAAAAGGAATCTATATTTTGAGCACTGATGGAAGTAGAGTGATTGTGGAAATGCTTTCAGCAGAAGATGGGTGGGTAACAGGGAGTCTTCATACAATAGTCTTGCTAGTGAACAAGGAAGAATGAATCTGGCTATGGCAGTGGAAGGTTTGGGATGAAACTGAAATCAGGGCAACACTAAATGCAGTCAGGGAGAAGATTTTAATGAATGGCAGAGTTATCCAGCTTATCTACTCATAAATATGGGCCTATGGAATTTAGTATTGTGGACTTAAAATAAAAAATATACTGATATTAAATGATATTGAAGAACACAAAAATGAAGAAACGAAGCAAAAAAAAAAAAAAAAAAAAGAGAGAAATTGAATGGAATGAAATTAGGTGCAGTGAAATGAGCCAGAACTTCATGAAATTATAGTAATTGAAATCTCAAGATTTCATTTCCTTTCATGGAAATTAAGAATTTTCCAAAAAAAGAAATGTAATGAAAAATCAAGAAAAGAAGTGAGATGAAAAGACATGAAAAGAAATATACGGAAGTGAAATGAAAAGACATGAAAGTAAATATAAAGAAATGAAATTGAAAAGAAACAAAATTCTTAGGACAAGTTAAATTCTTGAAAAGGAATGGAATGCAGTGAAATTACCCAAAACTTCATGAAATGATACTCAATGAAATTGTAAGATTTCATTTCCTTTCATGAAAAGAAATAAAATCTTGAAAACAGTGAACAAATTGAAACAAACACATTGGAAAGAACATATGAGGAAATCAAACGCAAGTGAAAAAGAAAAGGAAAATTTGGAAATGGAGTGAATACATAGTCATAGATTGGGATGAAATAAGGTACAGTGAAAATGACTGAAACTTGCAGAAAATTATACCCATTGAAATCTCAAAATCAGGGACTAAATTGTACTGAATAGACACGAGAAGAAACATGATGAAATGCTGAGAATACAAACTGAAAATTCTGAAATTAAATGAAAAAAATAAAATGGAATGGGATCAGAGGAAGTGCAGTGAAAAGAATCAAACCTTTTTGAAAATTATACTCAGTGAAATCTTAAAATCAGGGAACAAAAAGAAAAGGATAGAAGACAAAATAGATTAAATGAAATGTTAAAAATAACCCAAATGATAATTCTGAAGTGAAGTAAAAACCATAAACTGGAATGGTGTGGTGGCAAGGAGCAATGTGTAAAGGGAGCAATATTGAGGCAGTACCGTGCTGTCCTTGGCATGCCTTTTGTATTTGTGGTATCCCTGGATCTCCGGGCTGTGGTGCTTTCCCAAGATTAACCCTAAGTGCATTAGTCAAAGCACATTTTTCCTAAGGTACCCAGCATATGGATTATGCCAAGAAGAAAAGTATGGAGGGAGCAAGGTTGGGGCAGTGCCATGCACACCTTGGCATGCCTTTCATACCTTCAGAGTTCCTGGAGCTCTGAGCTTTGCTGTTTTCTGAATCCTGGATGCTTTGAAAGGCTTCCTAGAACATAGGCTAGACAGTTTTAAAGGAATAAAGTATTTATTAAAAGGTGTTCAAAGGATATACCTTGGGCAGTACAAGAGCCCGGCTGTGGCTCCACGCAAGATGGACACTGGGCTACAAACCCCCAGACTCATACAAGTTTTGGTCCATTTACACACTGGGGCCAACCACCCAACAACATCTCTGGGACGTGAAGTCCCATCCTCCCAGACTGCTGCCCCCAATTTGCCACCATCTACACCCTCTGGGCCTGAAGTCACAATGACATCCCCAGCCCCCAGGCTGGAAAAGGACTGTCCCACCCTACAAAACTGCAAAGAGGACCCACAAACAATCCATACGAAGTTCAGTTACATACCAATGCACAGAATCTGGAAAACATGGAAGCCAAATCCCAAGTCATCATCCCCCCCCTTTAGAGGCTTGACAAGGCCTCTACCTTGTTGAGTCTCTAGTCTAAATATCTATTAAAAATATGTATTTATTAATGATAAATATATAATATCAGTAAATATCTAACAACAGTAAATATTTAACAATAATAAATATCTAACAGTAGTAATGTTTTGTACAGTCAGCCATCATGCAAAGAAGAATAATGATTATTATGAACAGTTGTTTAGGCACAGAAGAGAAATCATTTAAAACATGTTTTTGTCTATATCAGTCTCTGTTTTCTCAGTTGTTTCAGGAGCAGAAGCCTTCTTAACTCTGGAGTAGTGAATCAGCAGGACACGGAATGGTCCTCTCCACTTGGCTTGTAGAGGATCACTGTCCCACCGCTTAACAAAGATCCAGTCGCCAGATTGGAATGGATGTGTCCAGTCCTATGGGTCTGGATATCACAATGTAATTCTGGAGCTTCTGCAAAGTGGAACTTAAAGTTATTAGATATCTCTGTAAATCAAGTTTCCTCTTCATGTGAATTTCACCTGGACTATGAGGAATCTGTTATGGTCTGCCTTACAGTGTTTTGTAGGGACTGATGTTATCCCACCACCTTGGTTGTATGTGGATTCTCAGTAAGGCTTGAGCCCATGTCATGGATGTTTCCTGACAAATTTTACTCATCTATGTTTTAAGGGTTCTGTTCATACATTCAACTTTACCACTCACTTGGGGGTCGATAAGGTGTATGCAGATCCCAAGTAATTCCCAAAATCCGACTAACTTCTTTAACCGCTGTTGCAACAAAGTGTGGTCCCCTATCAGATGACATCCCCAAGGGAGCCCTGAACTTCGGGATTATATGATTGAACAAAACTTTCACCACTTTCTTGGCTGTATTTGTGTGACAGGGATAAGCTTCTGGCCATCCACTGAAGGTGTCAACTAATACCAGTATGTACCTTTATCCCTCTTTGTGTGGTTACTCTGCAAAGCCTATTTGCCAGTAATCTCCAGGAAGATCCCCTGCACTTGTTACTCCTAACAGAACTCTTTTCCTCATATCAGGGCTGTTTTTACAGCAGATTTCACATCTTCTCACTACTTGTAAAATATCAGTCATTCCCTTCCCTATTACTACCTTTTTCAGATGTTTCAAAAGATTTTCAGCCCTGAAATGTGTGTTTTCATGTTGTCTCTGAGCTAGCTCTTGAAGGATCAAGGGTGGGACTACAACCTGATTTGCTGGTGTAACAGCCCATCCACTTTCTGTGATCTTTAAGAAAGTTAATTAGTTTGTGGTCTGATTGATCTTTGGGATCAACCTTGACAAATCTCTTGTTGTTGAATTATTGCGGGAATATCTTTTACTGCAATTCTTCTTGCTGCTTTATCAGCAAAGCAATTTCCCAGTTCTGGAGTGATTTTCCCTTTTTGGTGACCTTTACAGTGCATGACAGCTATTTCTGTGGATTTTTTAATGTAAATCTAAGAAGATTTGTTCAGCAGGTTTGATTTGATTAACTTGAGTATTCGGAAGTCCTCTCTCCTTCCAGATGGCTCCATGGGTATGGACAACACTAAATGCACATTTAGTCAGTTCATATATTTACCTTTTTCCTTCGCTCAGGTCCAGGGCCCTCATCAGTGCAATTGGTTCAGCTTTCTGTGATGGCACATCTGCTGGCAGGGCCTTTACCTCGATCACCTTCTCCTGCGTGGTCACTGCATAGCCTGTCATCCTTTTACTATTTCTCAGGAAGCTGCTCCCATCTGTAAAAAGCCCCAAATCTGGATTTTCTAGAGACACGTCCTTCAGATCACGCTGACTGGAATAGACTTCTTCAATTGTCTGCAAAGAGTCATGCTCAGGCATATCATCAATTAAAGTCGACAGAAACGTGGCAGGGTTAACAACAGAAGATGTTTTCAAGGTAGCATCATCCTGTTCTAATAACAGTGATTGGTATTTTAGCACCCAGTTCCCGGATAGCCAACGTCTCCCCTTTTTGTTCAAGTACAGCTGCTGTTGCATGAGGTACATACACTACAGTGTGTTGCCCAAGGGTGAGTTTTCAGGCCTCCTGGATTAAGATGACAGTGGCTGCCACAGCCTCCAGGCACTCTGGCCACCCTTGGTCAACACTGTCTAGCTGTTTAGAAAAGTCAGCCACAGCCCTCCGTCAGTTCCTGAGGTGTTGCACTGGTACCCACAAAGCCACATTCAATCTCTCATATGTAAAAAGTTCAAAAGGTTTAGTTAAGTCTGGCAGTCTCAGTGCTAGACCTGACATTAGAGAGTGTTTCAGCTGTTTAAAAGCTGCTCTAGAGTTTTCTCTCAATATGATAATTCCTTTTCTGGCTGCTTTTAATGCTCCGTATAGGGGTTTTATCAGCAGTCCACAATTTGCTATCCACAAACAACACCAACCTACAATTCCCAGGAAAGCTCTTATGGTGTGGGGTTCTGGGAGTCAGCAGAGGCTTCTTTCAGTTCTTTGCTGAGCTGTCAGTGTCCACAAAAGATCTCAAGCCCCAAGTAAACTACTGCTTCTCTGGCAATCTGTGGCTTGTCTTTAGAAATTCTGTACCCACTCAGTCCCAAGAAGTTTAATAAACTTATGGTAAATTGTATGCAGTCATCTCTGGTTCTAGCTGCAATCAGGATGTCATCACATATTGAAGAATAACCCTCCTGGCTCTTGTCTCCTCAGTCTTCCAATTCTTTTGCTAGCTGGTTTCCAAACATTGTTGGGCTATTCTTGAAAGCTTGGTAGAACTGTCCAAGTAACTTGACTTTTCCTTCCTGTCTTGGGATTCTCCCACTCAAAAGCAAAGAGCTCTTGGCTGTTTTTATGCACAAGAGTGCAGAAAAAGGCATCCTTCAGGTCTACAGCAGTAAACCACCCTAATTTGTCTGTCAGTGTGGTCAAAAGGGTGTAGGGATTGGCTACCACTAGGTGGATGTCCTCTGTAATTTTGTTAATTGCTCTTAAATCTTGTACTAATCGATAACTCTTACCATCTGCTTTCTTAACGGCAAGTATGGGGTTTTTGTATTTGGACTCACATTGCGCTAATTACTCATGTTGGAGGAATTTTTCAATTACAGATGCCAATCCCTTATACCTGTCTCATTTCAAAGAGTATTGTTTTTGCCTTACCATTGTGGGTCCTGGTTTGAGTGCAATATTCACTGCTTCTGCCCATTTGGATCTTCCTGGAATATCAATGGCCCACACTATTTGGTTGACAGCATTTTCAGCTTCAATGGGGATTTCACCACATTTGTCCTGTATAAAAAGTGCAGCAACTTTGACAAATTTAGATTCAGGAATTACAACTCATACACCTCTTCCCTTTTTTAAATTTAATCTCTTCTTCCAATTTCTATAGAAAATCTCTCCCCAGCAATGGTTTGGGGGAGTTAGGCATATAAAAGAATTGATGGGTTACCCAGTACTTCCCCAATTTGAATTTTAAAGGAAGAAGGGTCTTGTTTCACTTACCCTTGTCACCCCAACAACATACATATCTTGACTCAGTTTTCCTTCTAAATTATTTAATACAGAATATGCTGCTCTGGTATCTGCCAAGAATTTGATGATGCCTTTCTCCAGCTTAGCTATAACTGAATTTTGAGAAGACTGGTAGCAGTCTTGTAATTATGGCCTTCTTCATATATACAGAATATTTGTCAGGAGAAGGTCTTGTACAGGAGTACCATATAAACTGAAGGCTGTGCTGGAGGAGAAGCCTTCAGTCCCCGTCATTCTGAGTGTGAGTCTTGTCCCGCTGTGAGTTGGGAAACTGAGGATTTTTGCTTCAACACTGGACAGTGAGTTTTCCAATGTCCCCATTTTTTACGATAGGCACACTGATCTTTGTCTGTAGGAGAAGTTTTCTGGGATGACTTCCCCTGAATCACCTACTTACTAGGTTGGTGTATAATTCTGTCACTTGGGCCTTGTCCCAACATATCTTCCAGGCCACTTCTAGCAATTTATCTGTATCTTGAACTCTGTCTAGCTTTTGCAGCTTTCTTATATAATTTGTAGCTTTGCCCATAAACAAGGGAACTAGATGTGCTTTCTGATCAGCTGATTCAGCATCTAGGTCTGTATATTTGATGGCAGTTTCTCTTAACCTATTTAAAAAAATCAGTGGATGATTCATCATAATTTTCCTTTACTTTGTAAAAGTACTGTAAAAGTACTTTTGTACTTTCACCAATTTAGAGCTTTAGAGACACCATGATCCACACACTATGAAATTCTGATATAATTTTTAACTTTGCCATCTGTCCTGGCACATTAGGGTCCCACCCAAGATTGTCTAACAGAAATACCTCTGCAACTGTACCTTGGATTGATCCACCAGCTATCTGTGCCTCTACAGAAGTTGTAATAGCTTTATTAACCATTAGTCTTTCAGAGGGATCAAGCGATGTGTCCAACATAGACTTCAAATCAGTCCAGCCAGGGTTTTGTGTGTTAATTGCCCTTTCTACTAAATTTGCTACTTTATCTGGATTTTCTTTATATTTTCCTACAGTTGTTTTCCACTGCTCTAGCTTGACAAGGGATTTATATATGTTGGCCCCTGATTGCTGACTGCTTGACACAATGGGGCTTGCAGAACTGGTTCTTCCCTTTTTTCCCTTTTTGACCTACTACATTTGGCTGTTGGACTATGCTTCCTAATGGATCTTCTGGCTATCTTTCCCCTCCTTTGCCTATTCAGGGAAGCTGTGGTCTCATCTTCCTCTTTGGAAGAGCTAGCTGATTGAGAGCTGTCTGATTCTGCTGAATTTGCTAGATCTACCTAGACCAGTCCCGGTACTAGGAATCACTGCCCAGGATCTGCTCTGATGTAGAGAGCAGGCAGCAGGCGATGTCATCTCCTGAGCATCTCCCAAGCGCCTCCTGGGAACGTGGTGTTGCTATGGAAACTCATGGGCCTGAGAGTGGGAGCAGCACAACTCCCTCTATGGGTCTGTTTTTTCCCAGGTCATGAAAATCCAGCATCTCTGCCTCCTTTGCTAGTGTCACCTATTCTCTTCCTTACCTTGATTCTTGAGTTCAGTTTCACAGATGCAGTTATTGCCTGCACCCTCTCAACTCTGAGACCATCCCAGGTTACCCCTTTCCCACTTCCAACTTAGATGATACCAGAAAATTAGAAAAAAAGCAAGGCAGGCATTCTTTTAATTACTGGAAGAAAGAGGTGATTGAAGTTTCCCTGTTTGTCCAATGTGAATTTCTTCTGTGCTTTCTCTGTTGTTGGAAAGCCTTGTTTTTTTTCCTGAAGAGGTAGGGGTAAAATGGGATAAGCTTTGAAAATTCCTGAAAGACAGATGAGAAAGTTTGTGAGAACTGTGCTGGCACTTTGTCATTTCCATTGAAGCAAACAAACATGGAGAGCTTCACACTTCTGAGCTGGTCTGGTTAATATCTTTGAGCCTCTGTTTTCACAGTTATAAGAGCAGGGATATTAAATAAGAAGATTCAAACTACTGGAAAATGTTTTGGAAAATCTAACTGAATTTCCCATAGCTCTGTTAAACACATTTCTGGTATCAAGCTTGTCCAAAGACCATTAAAAAAAATCTTCAGTGTCAGTAACTTGCAGAATATCACCTATTTCTTTTCAGAACCAGATTTTGGGATAAAAAAACGAAAAAAATATTTTTTTTCTTTCAGATCTTAGTAACAAGGAAGGGTGTTCAAATCATTGTTGAAAATAGTAAATTCTGGTTTTTCGAAAAAATGTCAGGAAAAGCCACAGAGAATATTCTCTGTTCTGCAAAGAGAAATTATCACAGATACAACAGTCTACACATGCCAGTAAAATGTCCCTTTGAACTGTGATGAAAATTGTGATGATATTATTGAAATCAAAGGTTTTGGGATGGTATTTATTAGTAGATGAAGAATTTTGAGAAGACTGGTAGCACTCTTGTTATTATGGCCTTCTTTATATATCATATACAGATAAAGAATATTTGTCAGGAGAAGGTCTTGTATTGGATTACTATATAAACTAGAAAAAACTTCTGGCCTCAGGGCAAAAATGATTGAAATTAAGGAAGAAAAGAAGATAAAATAATTTATTTTCTTAATGCTGAAATGGTTATGTTTTTCATACATATTTTATCCTTGTGTCTTTGTTTTCTCTCAGTATCTGCTTCAGAGTGATAATGGGCTCAAACAAATCATTCAAGTAGTCTAGTTTCCAGTAAGTGCAGTAAATGGAAAGAATCTAAGCCTAATTTTATCAGCAGTGTCTCGTAAAATTATTCAATTCCCATAAAAATACATTCATTAGAACTTTATCTTTGGGACCAAGAATTATTCTCAGACCTATTCCATCTTCTTTTAAAAATCAAAGTATCTGAATCTTTCTCAGACTTCACAGTCTTCAGTATGAAGAACAGCAGGTAGATCTGCCCTCTCAGAACACAAGATTTATGCCATGTGTTGTCTGTAATCTGATTTTTCCTTTTAGGTGTTAGCAGTACAGCTGATGGAAGTTTTCTGATGAAAAAAAGTTTGATCAGAAAGTACTCCAGAAGTCTCCAGAGTTATATAATATTAGTATTTCCTCTGTATCTTTACATAAAAAAAATCACCAAAACCATATCACTAGCTTAATTCCAATTTTTTCTACATTCCAGACTAGGTTCTTATAAACAAAATAGATATACATTCAGTGTATGTGTATGTGTATTCCACAGTGTGTTTTAGGCATTCTTTATTGCCTATAAACATGGAATAATTTTGCTGTGATTCATGGCAGTAAGATTACCTAAGCATCAAGGTAGAGTTCATCATATATTTCAAGTATGCTCTATATCCATCAAATGGTGAAGACATGATCTGGGAAATCTCTGTCCTCGGCCAGATTCCAAAGTCCGCTGGGCATAGTCCTGCTCAGCCTTGTGCCAAGGTCACCAAATGTAACTCCTTTGGCAATGAAGTTGTACTAAATGTTCTCCTGGGCCTTCTCCAGGTTTCTGTGATACAGTGGGGGCAAAAGTGGCTAAAATATCTTCTATTAAACTGGCTCAAATATCTGTCATTAAAACAGGCTGAGTCCCATGTTGTTGCTTCCTGGCTATTTCAGCAGCTGAAGTGTTAAACAAAGGTTTCCTTTTCATGGCTAAGAACCAAATACATGACTGGAGATGTTATTTCTGGTTGAATTGCAACTCTGCCCAGCATTATCAGGAGCCAAGACTCAGCTCTTCTGCTCCTTTCACTTGTCCCATGCCCTGTAGTGATCTGGGCTTTTATGCAGGCCTCTGTGTTGGATGATATATAACAAGGTCAAATTTCTGCTCCTTAGCCCAATGATAAATTTCAGCTCAGCTACCTATGAAAGTAAGGCAACAACAAGCTGGTGGTAGCTGTTGTTCCATTCTGATAAATTTGTGTAATTTAGATAATAAATAATGAGAACATTTCCTGTAGAGGAAAATTTTAATGTTATTTTACTCTTTTAAGGGTGGAGAAGAAAAAACTGGAAAAAACTCACAAGCTTTGTACTATGCTCATTAAAGCTCTAACTAGGGTAAGGCTTAAAAAAATTTGTTATCTAACTCTTTTGAGCATGCAGAAAAAAAATAAAACTGAATAAAACTCATATTAATTATAATATGACTAGTAAAGCTCTAACTAAGTCAAGGCTTCAATCATGATTTCAGTAATTTAATGCTAATCATAATGTCCATAAAAAGGAGGGAAGAAACTATTTCCCCAACCATTTTTTCACATACTTGGAAGTGGCAAGATTATTTTCACTAAAATTCTCATAAAAAATATAGCCCCTGGCAACATGTCAAATTCTTAGCCTGAAAGGCTTTGGAATGATTGACAGAATTGACATGATCCATTCTTCATAAAATAATATGAAACAGTACTCACAGGCCCTATAAGTACATCGACCTAGAGCAGGCTAAACCTCTCTATTTTTAATTATAACTATCAGCTAAGCAAACAGAAGAGTGAAATAAAAGCCTGAAAACTGATCTTTTCACCAATTGTAACCTGAGAATGAGCTTAACTGTGTACTTTAAACAAACACTGCGTAATAGAGCATACATTGGAGCTTAAGCGATATTTTAGATTTGTTATTTTATTTATGCATTACAGGATAAATATTGACTTTGGCTAGACTAGTGTGACATGAGGCCAAGTTAAAACAAAGTCTTTAAAGAATATGGATCATAGAACAGACCAAAGTAGCATTTAGCCATGTGTCCTGGGTACAAGTGTGGAAAACAGAATATCCAGAATTTAGTGATACTTACTCAAAATTGTTTCCTAGTCTCTAATCTGTCATCTAAAGACATCTTGAAACTGTAAGTTCTTGTATCTCATAGCCCTCTGAGAATTTATCTTCCATGAGGCTGTTGCTGCTCTTTGAAAGCTTCATAACTTTAAGGCAGTGTCCTGCAGTGGGGTTTTGCTTGAACTGGTTACATACTTCTAGAATGTATCAAAAGCTATGACTTCTCTTATTTCTAGCATGGCAGCTCTTCATTTAAATAATGCTTCTAGTGATAAACTACCAGTTCAAATTTTTAGTTCACCATTTACAACACTTATGTATGCATCATTGTTCACAGAATATAAACATTTTAGTTTACTTCTGAGAAAAAAGTACAGCTGATACACTTCCCATCTTTGTATATGGGACCTGCCATCACCTTTCCATGCTAACTAGGACTATTTTATTTGCCTAAAATGGCAATTAAATGCTTACTAGCTCATAGGATGGTTTGGGTTGGAAGGGGACTTTAAAGATTATCTAGTCTAACACCCAAGTTATTCCAGCTACTCATACTTTTTAGGAAAAGGCAGATGTCTGAAAAAGCACAAGGAGCACTTTCATTAGAGTCTCTTAATCTGCTTCCTTTATCACACTGACCCAGAGATCTGACCCTCAATGACACTGAAATGAGCGTCCATTTTATCAGTCATCAAATCTCTTTTCAGGACCCTGTCAGCATGCTGATATTTCTGCTGTCTTGCCCGTTCTTCTGGACCCTCTCTTTCTTGATCTGCATATCCAGGCCAAAGCTCTGGTGTTGCTGAAATAGACCGAAAAGACCATCAGTGAAGAGTCTTACACTGTTTGTCATGTATGGGTATTCTGAATCTCCTCCCTCAGTGTGTATGGAAAAATACTTTCTTCCGAGGTTAGTCAGTGATGTTATCATATTCACTTTTAGGCAAAGTATGAAGCCTAGTTTCCCTTAATTATCTCATGTTCATATGTCAGAGGCCATGTTAACAATGATGAAATTGGAATAACTACTGGACGATACATGATGCATGTTAGCTGTCCTTTGAGTTGTCAATAAAAACAGATTCCTTTATATTTCTTCTGGAGTCTATGGGTTTCTAAGTGGAGTGGTGTCAGTGAGCCAGTTTTAAGTGACTCAGTTGCAGCTCATTTAGGATTGTTTTCTGTGAAAGACTGAAGGCCTTCCCTTTCCCTTACTTGAGAAGGCCCCTTCAAGTTAAAAAACACTCACTACTAGAAATAACCCATGAATAGGTAGCCTGTGCCTTCCTCTGTTGCCCATGACTGTTAAAGTCAGTGGGAAATTCTGGAAAGCAAAAAGGAAGAAAAAGGAACAGAAGAGTTGGAAACAGTTTTAGCTGGTGTGTTAAAAAATCACAGACCTGGTTTATACCTATGAGGGGACTGCCTATCCTACAATGCTGTGCATCTCTGAAGTATTCAAAGGTATGAGGTCCTCTGAAGCTAGAAGAGATGATGTTATCCTAGCAAGATTTCCTAAATTATATATGTTTTCTTGCTGCACATAATAATGCTGATAATCAGAATAGGCATTACAGTAGCAATAACAGTAACAACAGTAATTAAAAAAATCATAATAATAGTAATTACTACTAATAATATAATTATGATGTTGCACTTACAAGTATGAAATATTTCATGTTTTATTTGAGATGAATGAGAAAGGATAGTATATTGTTACTTGCAAATTAAAAAAAAAATCCACCATAAACTTTCATGTTTAAAGCTGTTTAATTTATTTTCTTGTGTATGTTGTAGACTTTTCCTATTAACTATATCCTACATAGAGTGATGTGAATAATGCTTCTTTATGACATTAAATCTTACAGTGTAAATAAGGATTCTTTGGTGTTAGTGACTGGAGGAAGCTTTTTGAGGAAAAGCATGGTTTGGAAATGGAGGAAGTGTAAAAGGGGCACTTGGTAGCAAGCACTCCATGTTAAAATATGTGTGTTGTTAAACTTGAGAAGTAAACCAGAGCTGTTAAAGCAATTGTTTCTTGAACTCTAATCATTATACACAGGACAAAAGTCAATGTCCAGGTAAGTGTAGTAATATTTGTACTACAGCTGCATTTATATTATCTACAGTGTGTATCAGATGTTAATGCTAAATGTGAGACCTTTGGCATACTGAGAAGTTGTTAATTTATTGAACAATATTATAACTAATCACATACAGAAAAATCTAACAGCACTGTTTCTCTTTATGCCTTCCTAATGGAATATTCAATTTCTGCTTTTATGAATGAATTCATCAGTCTGTCTACAGCAGTGAAGTCTATCTTCCATCTAGAGACCTGTCTAAAAACTATCAATTCAGGTTGCTTTTTGGAAAAAAATATTTCTGCCACGGTTAAGTTTTCATACAATTATGCTTCAAATAATTTGAAATTCTGTATTGACTTAATTGAAATCTGAATTAAATCTGCATTAAAAACTGCTAAGAAAGAAGCTCATAACACACTAGTAGCTCAATCTATTTAAAGTATAGTTATCTTCTTAAAGGCAGAATGTCAACCTCTGTCATCATAGCTTTGGGTAATATACATATCTAGAAGCAAGAGTTGCTCAGTAAATTCTCTGCCAGGCCATGTGCTTCTTTGCAAGTCTGCATCAGCAGAAATCTGAATCTTATTCAAGTATCATGCATAGCATGTCAGCTTGAGACTCCTGGTTTATTTTTTTAGCCTAATAAAAATGGTTGCCATAAAACAGACAGATTATGCTTGTGTGTGCCATTTGTAGATGCTGCTTCTGTTGTTGGCTTCATCACTATACAGTAAAGCTACAGTTTACTGTTGCTTTGCTTTTGTTTCATGGATTTCTAACATACCCCAGACCTGCCTTACTACAAGTTTTGTTCCTGGAAGCAGTAGGTGGACCCTTAGCCATAATTTTGATGTTTACATCACTGACTGGTATCATCTAGTCACCTACAGGTAACAGCTTTTTTTGATAATGTTTTATAACCACCAGTTTGCTTTATGCATTGAAACACTAATGTAAGGAACACACTGCACAGGTACTTACCTGACTGTGGAAGAGTGATTGGTAGATATTCCTGCCCTGGACTTTGGTCTTGACTACTTTTGCCCACCTCTCAAGTCTGCTCTGAAGTGAAAAATGAAGCACTGGTCCCAGATTTCTGAGACTTGATCTGTTGCTCAACACAACTTGCTGTGCCATATGTATGGTAGGTAGAGGTTTTCTGTAGGAGGGATGTGTCTTTGCTCAAACTTTGTTCAGGCAGTCTCTTGAGGTCTTCTCAGGGTATTGGCCTCTGGGGCTTTCATAGGAGCTCAGAAGAAGCTTCCCTGATAGCCTTCAGCTATTCTTCCACAATCACACCCTGCCCAAGCACAGAAAGGCTTGTAACAGCAGCTGATGCTATGAGGTTGGTGTGCTGGCCTAAAGGACACCTCTGCCTTCCTTGGGAGTGTCTCTGTGTGCTAGTTGGCATTTAAGGAAAGAAGTGGGAAACACAGTGATTTCTCTGAGAGAGGCTGCTGGGAGTTTCTTCTCTGCTTGAGATCAGGCCAATAGCTAGCCAGTTCTGAGAACTGACAACATTTTCCACCACTGAAGAGTAAGTTCATTTTGTGAATACCACCTCTTAAAAACCCAAGCCCGGGAACTTCTTTCTCTTTGTTTCCGGCCTTGAAAGGTATCGGAGCTGTGGTGAGGCTGGCCCCGCTCCCCTGTGGCCTGTGCGGCCTGTGCTGCCTGGGGGGGGCTGGGACAGACTCCAGCGGCTCCCGGGCAGGGGATGGAGGCTGCGGGGAATCCCCCAGGGCGGGCCAGGCTCTGTTGCGGTGCTGCTTTCTCCCGAGAAGCCCTCTGGGTCCCATTCCAGCTAAAACCCTTCCCAGGGGGGCCTCTGGCTCCAGGCTGGGCCGAGCCATGGTTGCTGACACTTGCTGACACCTCTTTCCCTCCCTCCCTCTGGCCCACACAGACAGCTCCAGACTGAGGACAGGAGGACGGTCCTCTCCGGGCTGAGAGAGGCACCAGTGCAGCTTGAAATACAAAGCTGTGACTGTCTGCGTGGCCTGGGCAAGATTTAACCCTTTCACTACACAAATGAGACCTGCAGGCCTTGTCCCTCTCTCCAGGGAAAGAAAAGGAGTGACACATAGAGAGACAACATGAAACATCAAGGTCGGTAAAAGAGGGAGTCAAGCTTCAGATGGAAGGAGAATGAGGAGATGCTCTAATAAGCTGAAATTTTCTTTTGGTAGGGCCATAGAGATGGACAATAATGTTCTAAAAATAACTCCTTTAATTCATGAAAGGGTATTGGGGGAATGAAGTATTCAAACTGTAGATCTGAGCAAAGGTATCCATTGGTGAACTAAGCAGATGGTAGAGTAACTGTGATCCCATGAGGTGCTTGAACAGAAAGAGAGAGAGAGAGAGAGAGAGAGAGAGAGAGAGCTGATGAAGACCCTTTGCCCAGAGAACCTTTGCCTTTGTACTCATCCTTAAAATAATACCCCTTGAGTTCATGGCCCATGGACACAGCTTTAGAAGGGCTGTAAAAATGGGAGAAGATGGCAGAATTTGTGCCCAGGCAGCTGCCAGTCATAGAAATGAAAAGCCATGAGAAAACTGTTTCTTGTGGAGAACTCTCCATGGAATGACAAGAGAAAATTCCTCTCCCTGCAAAAACTCATGAAAAGACTGTTGTATAGTTGGTACTGCTTTAACATCCCAGGTTTTGTCTCTACATTGTTAGTTGGGAAAGGAAAAAGGTTTGGTGGGGGGAGAAAAATTTTCCGGAGGTTTTATTCTGGTTTCTCATTCTTATAGTCCTGTTAATAAAGTTTCTTTATTCCTTTTAAGCTTTAAGCCTGTTTTTCCCTTCTCCTAATCCATATCTCACAGCAAGAAATGAGTAAAGTACCCTGGTGATTTTAGCTAGAGCTAAAAACCACCACACCCTGCAGCCTTAGGAACCTGACAGAACTCAGCATGGACAATGCTCATTGTATGAAATGACCACTTACTTTAAAATATTCAAAGTTTGATTAAACCGTAACAGATACAACAAAGGACTGAATAGGTAAAAAGCGCTGGGAGCGCGTGACCAGCCACCATGTGTTCATCTATAAAATGGCTGCTCAGCCTTTTATACCCCTGGGGGTTGCATCAGCCAACCCTGCCTCCTCCCAAAGTTTGCCAGTCTTCTTCGCCGTCCATCAGTGGAGACTGCTTTCTTGCAACTTGATTGGAGGTCAGGTGTTGTTATTCCACGCCTCCTTAGCCACAAGCCTTCCCTATTTTTAACTGCCCCATGCACATGTGCATGCCCTCCCTTCACAAGTCTTTTACAACCAAGGCTGTCTGGTGGCAACAATAGAGACGGGGGAAGGGGACTATGGGGACAAGAGAGGATGTCTAAAAAACAAGCCTACGATGATATAACTATATATGGATAAAACTTGCTTATCACATACACAATATTCATCCCTTAATTGTGAGAGCCAATCCATCATGTTACCGATCTATAATACTCATGCAGTGACTGAGCAGCATCATATTCCTCCAGACCAGGATTAAAGGTTCTGTGACATTTTTTTTTCCCTGTTACTGGCTGCTGCAGACAAAGATAGGCATGGCTCTGAGCCTGATTACAGAAGGTCTGTATTCCCTGTGGTCCCACAAATACTTTTGTCCTGTTGGTTCCCTCCAGACAAGGAGAGAGTGCTTCCAAGAAACCTGTTATGCATTTATGCAAATATTCTTCTGCAATAGTTAGTTCCCCACATAACAGATGACAGGTTTTGCTACCTGCTCTTTTCAGGTGTAGCATCAGTATTTCTGTGGAGTAAATAAAGTTCACAAATCAAGTAATTACAGATTCTATACTCATAAAAATACATATGTTTTTTAATACAAGAGCACTTTAATATATAATATCTGTTGCTTCCCAGATAGGGGCATTTCTTCAGACCAGCTCTTTTCCTTCTCTTCGAAATTACATTTTTCATTTCTCCCTCACCCTGCAATTCTGCAACCTGATAGTATTCAAGTTTAGGGAAAAGGATATATTTTTTTTTGTATTTCTTCCACAGTTTGCTTGTACTTGGTATGTGTCACTCTAGTAGCTGGAGATCACTCTACTTTTACCCAAGTCAACAGCTACTAAAGGTTAATGAGAACTCAGCTGGGAAGTGTGGCAGTTAAGACCTAATTAGTGAAACATTTTCCCACATACAATTTGGTCTGTGTGTAATAAGGCCTTCATTAAGGAGTTGTGCTATTTAACCTGAAATCCTTTGTATGATATAGTAATCATTTTATCTGTATCTTTTTCAGGTAAAATCCATTCATAACCTTATACTTTAAATATGAACTTCATCTGTTCATTGAAGAAAAGGGTAATCCAGCAAAGCTAGTCTCGATGGCCTCTGGTCAGTGGCCTCATTCCTTCCTGAGTCTTTGAAGGCCCTAAGTTACTAAGCAGCTTCTGCTGCTGGTCATGAGACGGAGAGACTAAGCATGGGAACAGCATTGAAATTAATGAGGAGTGAAAAATAATACACTAACTTGGTAATCTACACTAGCAGGAACATTTTTGTTGTCTTGTTGCACTGACTTTTAGATCTAAGCAATTTTGATGCAGTCTGCACCTACAGCTGTTATAAAATTGCTATATAAAATGGGAAACACAGTTTTCAAGGCATGTGGAGACACCGGTTTGAAACTGGACTGGACCCAGTTGTCTGTGCTATCTTACTGTCCTAAAGCACTGTTCCATTATTGGTTGGAAGAGAAAGGCCTGGAGGACTGAGCTTCAGAAACTATACCTGGTACATCAAGGAAAATATCATCAGTTTAAGAATACTGTAAAACAGGATGGTAGAAGCTGTGAGGATTTAGGAGTTTTCTCATTAAATATCTGCATTTGTTCTTCAAAGACAGCAACTTTGGGATTACTATGAAGCAAAAGAGCCATAAATTACTTAAATGAGATAAATTGATCACTTGAAAAGAGACATAAATCTTGTCTTTTCCAAACTATATGTGGAAATTTATTTCATGAACAGATAAGTGCATCTAGTGAGCTGTGCTACTGCTGGATATTTTTGTCTTGTTTTGCTTGTAAAATCCCTTCAACTTTATACAGTGAAGCGAATCTTCATATAGGGAATGAACTTAGGGAATATGGAAAGAGAGATGTAAGATCATGTTAGGATCAAAAAGGTGAATGGTTAAGATGAGGGAGTCTTGAAACTAAGAAAGAAGTAATGTGAAATAGAAAGAAGGAAGAAAGTTACATGTTTTTTATGTCTGTGTTTTTCCTGAGATCAAAGGGTACTGTGTATTTTGAATAACTCTAAGCTATAAAAGTTCCTCAGATTAGCAATTTGAAGAGACAGTTGTCCAGTATCAGGTACATCAAGTGGAATCCGAACACTCCTTTCCCGTCTAGGAATTAATCTGGAGGTATTGAATGCAATCTGATTAGAAAAGATGAGAGCCAAGCAATCCCGCTGGAGCTCAAGTTTGTAGGAATCCAGAAATGGAGAAATATCTCTCTGTCCTATTCTCCAAAAAGGTATTAATCTTGTCTGTCACTGACAAAAAGGCTTCCAAATATCCCTGAGTAAACCAAGATTTATAAAAAATTAAGTAGAAAGTAGTATAATGTTTAGTATGCCACTGAAGTAGAAAATACAGATTTTAGAGTGTTTAATACATGGAGTAAAGATGGAGGAAAAAGGGGGATGGTTCTTAGCTCTCCTTCTTCCTTCTTCTCCATGATTCTGCAGTTTTTAGGAGCACAAAGAGTGGTTGAAAGCTAGTCACAGTTTTAATCACGTAAATAGATACAGAAAACTTAATTGTTAATATATAAAACCAATATCCGCGTCTATTGTTAATTGGGTAAAAATGGATATAAAGATGAAACAGCCGTGTAGTTTGGGGCCATTTTGTGTCTTCAGAGCCAAAGTGAGCCAGGTTATGGTGAACTGAGCTTATGCAGAAAGTCTGGGAAGCCTGCCAAATTTTGTGATAACATCCTAATAAACACGAGAAACAAGATTCTAACTAGCTTTAGAGTTTTCTTCCTGACCCAGAGAACTGAGATAAATGGAACTCCCCATGAAGGAGTATTCCAAAGGAGCTCGGCTCAGAAGAGACCGAGAAATCTGTTTTGAGAGGTATAGTATTCAAACAGCAAAAAAGTTTCACAAACTCATTAATTGATGAGATGAATCAAACCTTCTGACCACATGAAAAAAGAAGAGAAAATCATGAGGAGATTAAAAAAATAAAAAGAAAAAAGTGGGTTTTAAATTTTTTTTTTCAACTTTATGGTGAACACTTGACATTTGGCCCATGGTAAATGCACCTGAGCGGAGTCCTTCAGCCGACCACTCCTGGGAGACAGGCCAAGATCCAAGCAGATACACAAATGGACTCACTGCTGGTTTTGCCTGGGCACTGCAGAGGAATTTCAGCTAGTCTGGCAATATCTTTGCAGAAATAATCTTATGTATTCATTAGTAATGGGCTTCTTCAGGAAGAAACTAAAGTGCAGGAATCTTGCATTTGTTTATGATGAGAACGCTGCATGAAGCTGAGGAGATGGACATTTGTGACATACCTGCATTCGGACTTGAAAAATCTGATTATATGGCTACCAGAAGACATATTGGGAAGCCAGATACTGATGCAGTGGCTTTTTTAGCCTGTCTTACAGGGCTTGAATTGCCTGCTTGGCATCAGCTTTGCCCCTGAGGAAATAGTTAGATGTTTTTGCATTGCGGTCTCCATGTGATCCTCCTAGAAAAAGTTGTTTGCTAAGGCTCAGTGCTGCACAAACACTGGAGTGAGCGTGGGTTTGTTAGAGGTGATGCTACCAGGAGAGCTGTGCTGCTAAGTTTACCCTGGAGGCAGCAGAAAAGCAGTTATCACACAGTGGTGATACCAGAGAGTGGTTAAGCAGGTATTTCAAAAGAAGAGATACTCAAAGTCTTGTTTCCCTCTCTGTTTCTTTACATCAGCTCAGGTGTCCTGTTCCCTCCTCTCCATATCCTATAAGGGTGGGAGGGAACAGATGCCAAGCTCTTTCCTTCTCCCAGCTTTGCTTCCAGCTTGTCTTTCTCTACACACCATGAGGAGCTCAGTTGGATCCCTTGGTGTTTCAGAGGGCAGCAGGAAGTGAAGGAATTGGTAGATCACAGGCCAAGATCACAGGTTGTTATTGGTCATGCCCATGTCTTCCAGGTAGCTAAGAAACTAGTATTTGAATTACCCCGCAGGCCATTAGCTGTCAATTATTCTTTAAACTTATTAAAGGATTATTTAACAGTGCCATGACTGGAACTCAATAAAAGCCACTGAGAAACATGTGTTGAGAAAAATCAGAGAAAAACTCTTAGTAGTTCTTTTTGCAGGATTTTCTGGTCATAATACCATTATATTTGAATAAAACAAGATTTCTTTGATAATTCAAGTGGAAAAAACCCAGTGTGAATAATGTCTTCAGAAAAGGAATTAAATTATCTTCTCTCTGTGAGCATACTTAGTTTACACCTTATGCTTAAGACCCAAGCTGCAAGAATATACCCACTGATGTCTCATGTGCTCTACTGAAAAAGTTGCATTGATAATCCTGATTAGTGCATTCAAATTCATATACTGAAAATTAAGATGCCTTTATCACTTTGCAAAGAATATGACAGGACTAATTATTTTAATGCATCTGGATGACCTGTTTCAAATGCCTCTTTAATCAGCTTAATTTGGCCTACTTTACATTTGCGTTTTATATTCAGCCTCATTTGTATTACCGCATCACACTTTGAGTGATATAATTACTTCTGGTACTAAAGGCTCCAGAGTTTTGATCATTTGAGGGGCATGGACCAGAATGGGATTAATGATAGGTTCGAAGGTTAACAGGACCTTAACAAGGTTAATCAGAAAGTCTTCTATAACATCAGTGAGTTTTATCACATTCTTCTTTGCTCCTTCCTCCCCTTCCCCTTTTAATGTCAAGTTGTATAGATATACAATGAGGTAACAGATGATTTCTTGACATCACTACCTTGGCTCCTCACATTTATTAATGATGTTCTAGCCAGAGACTTTCAACTTTTAAAATCAATTTTACCAGTATAGTTGGGAAAGTTCAGATAAAACAAACAAGCAAGGAAATAAAGTTCTTTTGGTATGTCAGGGTTAAGCTCCAGCCAGAAACTAAGTACCATGCAACTCTCACTCAGTTCCTCACCCTCCCCTTTCACTGGTGGCATGGGGAGGAGAATCAGATCGAGGTTAAACCTATGTGTTGAGAAAAGAGCAATTTAATAACTTAAATAATTTAAATAAAAACAAAACAATATTATTCATAATAGCTACTAATTATTCTGAAAATAAAAAGAGAATAAAGCCTATGAGAAACAAGTGCTGCACAGCGCAGTTTCTCACCGCTCACTGACCAATGCCCATTCCATCTCTGATCAGTGATCGGCCTCTCCTCACCAGCTGTCCCCAGTTCATTTACTGGGCATGACACTCCATGGGCTATGGAATATCCCTTAGGCCAGTTTGGGTCAGCTGTCCTGGCTGTGCTTCCTCTCAGCTCCTTGTGCACCTGCTGGCTGGCTGAGCATGGGAAACTGAAAACTCCTTGACTTGGGATAAGCACTAACAGCAACAACCAAAATATCCGTGTCTTATCAACATTATTCTCATTCTGAATCCAAAACAGAGCAGTCTACCAGCTACTGGGAAGAAAATTAACTCTGTACCCACTGACACCAGATGGTGGTTTGGGGAGTTTGTTAACATACATCTGACCTCTTTAGGTTAGTATAAGATTATTTCTCCAGCATTGTGTGTCAAGACATTCTCTGTATTTACTGGCTTGTTCTTTCATATTATTTTGTTTAGTATTAACAGGTGGGAGAGCTAGCCATTGCAACTTTGGCAACTAGCCAATACATTAATAGAGATGATGAAAGTTGTGAAAAATTTCTTATTTCCTATCTTGTTCCAGAGAGGGGATTACAAAAATGGAACCTTTCCAGAGACAGCAAAGCTGAGCCCATAAAAAAGCTGTTGAGAGGAAAGTTTAAGAGAGATGTGGGAAATTTAGGGTAGAAGAAAGACAGAGCAGGGATATGCTTATATACACAATCTGTATTGGACTAATCTGATGTTGTGACAAGCTTTGATCTGGTCAGGGAAGGTGACCATCATGAAAAAGGCTCTACTATTTAAGAGGGAAAGAAAAGATGTAGGAGGATCCTAGAAAATTTTACAATGGATTAGTTCTCTGGGCCAAAGAGTGTTTTAGAGGAGTCAGGAAAATCGACCCTGATCTTGTACTGAAGATTAGTTATTTTTCATCTCTGTTTCAGTACTTTCTATATTGTAAAGTCAACATTAGTAGTATCATGCAGGCTGGTACATAATTTGTTTAGTGGCAGTTGATGTAATCCTGACATAATAAGTCATGTGCAACCATGAAAGGCTTTTCCTCTGCATTTCTTCATGTGCCTATAACCCCAGACAGCAGCACCTGCCAGTCTTCAAAACATTCTCCTGCACTGATCATTTTGATGGGTCATCTTTACCCCAGGACACTGGGTCTGAAACTTTCCTGGAAAAGCCATAGAAGGCTCCTGGACAGGGTCCAGTTCATTTTTAAGAGTCTTTAACTTGCGTTCCTCTCTGCATGAGCTCCTCTGAGCTTGTGGAGACAGGCCTTTGACGAGCTGATTTCATGGGAGTATCTGGGCAAGGTACTCCTTCATTTCTTTGCTATGCTCCAGAAGCTGCAGACAGCTTTTGTCACATAACCTAAGAATCCTACTATTATAAATGAGTAGCTAAATTGATTAATAAAAATAATTTATTAAAAAAATACAATTGTAAAAAGCCACAAGCAAAAATCAGTTTGACACTGTACCGGGCGAACAGCATCGGGTGAGGGGCTTGCTAGCACCGCTTCACCATGCTTCACGAACTGCGACTGTCTCAAGGTGCTTTTTATATGTTTGCAGGCTTTTCGGGGATCTCTTGGAATAGATGTCTTGCAGACAAATATTCATGCTGTTTTGGGTGTATATGTTGTAATCTTGTTGGGTTTCTTGGAAATACACTTCTTGCAGACGAATATTCATGAGTTATAATCTTATCAGACGGAGGTTTCTTGGAAATAGGCTCCTTGCAGACCCATGTTCATGTTGGCCTTGCTGCATATCACTATAATCTCATCAGAGAAGGTTTCTTGGAAATATTCTAGGATTCTTATCAGACAAGATTATAACTTTAGCATGAATTTATTTATGCTATGTATTACAGTACCACCTTGGGCTCTGTTTGAAGGCTTTGAAACAGGCTTTTTTTTTTCTGGTTCATAAGGATAAATTAATGTTTCACAGGAATAATTTGCCTGACTGCTCTTTCTTGCAAAAATACGCTGGAAATCCTCTGGAATTTTCTCTGGAATATATTTTTTTTAATTTTGGAAACCCTACTCCAACAGTATGCTATTGCATGAAATGCACTAATAATTTACAGGCCATTTTTCCTCTTTTCCCACTTTTAGGGAGGACTGTCCCAACTAATTTTTTCACCAGCAGGCAAAAATACCAATTAAACACGTTTTCTTATCTTCAGTCCATGACAGTTTAGTGCCAAGGGAAAATAAGGAAGGAAAATGAATTAAATTGCCTTTTGTTTTGCTAGGGTGGCTAGTTTCTCACCAAGAATCAGCAAAAGTGCTATTTAATAGGAAAGCAGTTTTTAGCTGATGTCAGTGAGATGATGCAGGTAGTGCCAACTGGCTGCCCTTTGGCACAGATGTCATTCATCAGATGGATCAGGCCATATGATACCCACTTGTTTCAGATTATGCCTGCATATAGGTAGTCTTTCTATGTTTTTTACAGAAAGAAGGGAGATGAAGGGATAAGCAAAAGATTTTGTATGAACTGGAAAAAGTAGGTGTAAAAATGTAGGGCTAGATCACCCCATGAGCACTGCATTATGCCTCAGGGACCAGGCTTGAATCCCTCAGGGAATGCAAGTGTCAAAAGTGTGCAAGTATGTAGTTGCTGCTCCTCTTTATTCCAGTGCAAACAGGCAGCATTCAAAAGATAGATAAGAAAGGATGGCATGTAAATTCCTGGAGGTTTTGGAGGGGAACTATTTTCTCGGTTTTTGTAACCCATCTGCCCTTTTGCCAGAGACTTAAATATTGAACCTGAGCCTAAAGCCAGTTCTTCTACTTGGGTCAGTGCAGTCAGCAGCTCATCATCTGAAGTGCATGATAAGCTACTAAAATACTAATCACTGCAGCTGAGAATATATTCTTACCAACTCCCTAAGCACTGAACCATTGTTAAACAATGATTGAGCCCATTAAAGAAATGTATAAATGATTAATTTTCATGTAACCACCAGAAAAACAAATCTCTGTAGTGTAGTCTGATGAGTGGCCAAAGAGTGCATGTGCCCCTATACCCTCCTGGGCACCAGCTGGAGGGAACAGTCAGCCACACTCACAGGACTGTCCACAGCTCAGTCTCCAGTGCACTGAACATTTTCTTTCCAAATCCCATTACATTTTATCTAACTTTGATGAGAATGATGAGTGATATAATAAAGAAAAAAAAGAAAATCCCATCAGTGAGTACTGGAAAGAAATGAACTGCCTTGAGGATTTTGATCATGACATTTAAATTCCACTCTGCAATTCATGTAATTCTATTTTGTTATATTTCTTTTATAAATTCAGTGTTGTAATCACAGACTTGGCATGATGTTCTGAAATAATCTAAGCCCATTATCCTAGAATGCAATTGCATTTGGCTGCTTGTTTGTTTATGTTCAACTTCTATTGATTTCAAAGGTTCATCTTAAGGTCTTCAACTAGAGCTGCATATTTTTTCACAGGTTCAGAAGGAGATTAATTATTATTCAAGGGGTCAAGAAAAAATACCCAAATAACAAACCAAGCACCTATTAAAGGACAGCCTGTGGGTTTCTCCATCTACTCAGCATTTCACACTGTGACAGAGCCTGTGTGTGTGAGAGAGAGAAGAATGGACAAGTCTAGGAAAGTATTTACTGATCTCCTAGAGGAGGCAGCAGTAGCTGCCAGCTCATTGCCTCGTGATCAACTGCTTTTTCTGTACAATGGAATTCCCTACCCTACCACTTTTTGCAGTCCTGAAGTATTAAAAGCCTTGGAGTCCTTTGAAGCCAGAAGTGATGATGTAATTTTGGCAGGATACCCTAAATCCGGTGAATATATTTTGATTTTTTTCATAAATAAAATTCTGTAATTGCAAGTAACAAGGTTGATACTAAATATATGCAATATATATTACATGATACATAATATTATATATTATGATAAATAATAGTATTTAGAATGTTCACAGAATTTTGTAAAACTGATTTAATTTTTAAAAAGCACAACAAATTAATTATGAATATTTTATATGGGGAATTTTCCTAAAGAGTGAGAAAAACCATCTGATTTTCTTTTTTACAGCATATAAAGATTTTTGTTATCTTTACTTTCCATAGTTATGAAGTTAAATGCACAAATTGGAGAGAATCAAAATACAGTTTTTTACACCAGAGATAGCTAGATCTCTTGATATTACATGGTCTGCTCTCACATTTTTGTTTGTAAAGTTAAGATCTTTACGTTTTTACACAGAATGGAGATTTTGTTACCTTCAGATGCTGAATATTCTTTAGTTTCTTTCACATAGATATCAGGAAATAGCTATCAAAAATATTTTTGTAGTCCTTGAACTGATTACACTGTTCTTTAATTATTGGGAAATCAAGAGGAGATCTCTGCCAGGGTTTCAAGTTTATGCTACATACTTGCTCCTTCTGCCTGAAAGCACCGGTCCACACAAAAGCCAAAGGTTTGGATTAGATGTGCCTCATATACATTTTATTCTAGCTGTTTCTCTCTTCCAGCAATTGGTTCACACTGCCTTACAGGAGATAGTCACAGCTGACAGGATTGTGAAGTTTTTGATTCTTTATTGTATTTGCTTTCCAAAGATATGTTATGTACTTGAATGCAGTTGTTAAGACTGCAGTGAGAAAGATGTAGGCACTCAGGGTCCAGAAGTCAGGAAATGGTAAATTAGAGATGGGCAATTGATGCAGGCTCTTTGTTATCTTTTGAGAAAAAGATAATAAATGTGTATAGGAAATGTCACTTCGTAGAGTTTTTTCCTGTTGTTAAAGCAAATGAATGCACAATTTTCAGATCTAGTTGTGCTCCTGTGTTGAAGTACTGTGACCCATCTTTCTTCCTAAAATAATCCAGCGTAATACATTAGGTTTTAAAGTACAGGTTTACCACCCAAGTCTCCCTTATATTTGTCTCAATAAAATTTATTACATCAATGCAGGCTTTCCTAATAGAATCGTAGTGGTTCTTCTCCTTTATTAGTTAGTTTACAGTATACAAGTTAATTTATGGTGTACTGAAGTGTTCAAGCTGGAGAAATATGTCCTTATGAGGAGCAAAAGTAGGAGGACCCTGGGAGGTGATTGACCAGATAGGCAGCTATGATTGTATCACATGCAAGTAGGCAGGTAACTCAGCTGGTAGCACTACCAGCCCTTGACTTCCCTGGTAAATCCATTTCTGTTCATTCTAAAAGTTTTACAAGAAATTCTGTATTTTTCTTCTTTCAGGCACAAACTGGCTAAGTCAAATCTTAAATGACCTGATAGACATATCTCAAAAGAAAACACCTGGTAGGGAAAGCAGTGCGAATGCCGAAGAACTAGCAGAATTCCCCTACCTCGAAGTTGGAGATGCTGAGAAATATGAGGTGGGAACAGAATATGTATGGAAATTATCAAAATTATGTGCTTCAAATACTGAATATATAATGTATTAACTGTTCCATTGTTTGAGAAGAACATTACCACTTCTCTTTATTTGGCATATGATCAGGATTAATCTCACCTGGACTGTCAAATACTGAGGGATGAATGAACACTTAAGTGGGCATGAGAGGAACACATACCCATGAGATACATAAGAACTTCAAAAATTCAACATAGCATCTTTTGTATTTAAGAAGAGCTTCATGAAGTATTGAATAATGAAATATTAGGTTTGCCTCTTTTACCAGCTCTTCCTCCTCATCCCCTCTCTCAGTCCTTGAGATGCTTCAGCTTTCACATATAGCTAACCTATACCCTACCTCTAGATTTGATCCCTTGTCTTACAGAACTGAAGAGAATTACCACTGAAGAGAACTAACAGTGGATAGTCTCTTTGCAATTGTTCATGGGCTTTTGAAGATCAGAGCTACTCAGAGCAGCCCACTAATATCCCAGGGCAACACTCACAAAAAAAACCCCAAAAAACCGCTTCTATCAGCCAGTAACTGTTGATAAGTTTATCAAGGCAATATTTTAGCATAGGTTAATAAAACAAAAAAAAATACTTTTACTAATTCTACTATCCACTTTCCTCCTTCCAATTCTTAAAGCGAATGACCAAATTACCTTCTCCAAGATTTATAGTTACTCATCTCCGTCCTGAAAATCTCCCCAAGTCTATCTTCAAAAACAAAGTCAAGGTGAGTGCTGATTTTAATGTATGAAAAGCAAACACCTAAACAGTTTTTTGTTTGTTTGTTTGTTTTTTAAAGCAAATATAGTACTTTTCTGCCAATTTTTAGAATATCCTCATTCTCTCTTGTATGTGTTTAGCCTGGCCATTTCTACATGACCGTTTAAGTACTGCCATTCATCTGACTTAACCTCAATTTGCCCTTATTGGCACCTTTGTGACAGTTTTCCACAAGAGAGTTGCAGGGCTTGAACAAGTCCTCCAGAGGCAAAATGTATTTTGACATGATTTCCTGTGGGAGGAATTTTATGACATTGTTGCAAGTGAGGGCTTCAATGTGTCAAATTTCAGAGAGAATTTATATTTTTGTGAATTTTCCCTGCTACTTAAATGATAAACTATGCTTGTATCGAGCAAAACATACTTAGATTCTGCTTAAATTATTTGGTTGATCTGTAAAATATAGTATTTATAGGCAACCATCTTCTCATGGTACCAAAGTAAAGTTAAATACTGCACCTTCTGAACTGGAAATGAAAGTGCTACTTCTGCAAGTAGCACACCAGATATTAGAAATCCCCAACTGCAGTTATAAAGTATACTATTATTATTTATTTTATAATGCTATAGTCTGCTATGTCTTTCTGTGTTAATAATTAATTTAATTTTTTTTCTAGATATTGTTGCTGATTCGTAATCCAAAAGATGTAGCTACATCTTTTTACCATTTTTCCAATGGCCTGGCTAGTCTTCCCTCCTATGACACCTGGGATGACTTCTTCACAGATTTCATGACAAAGAAAAGTACAGTATATTTTTCTGTCTGTGTCAATTATCCAGTGATTTATCTTTGTCTAAAAACCCTTGTAATTTGGTATATCAGCTTCACTCAGATTTTTTGGTTTACAGTACAAAAGCAGAGATTAAAGACAGAGAATTAGAAATCTGAAGATTACCATACTTGCCTTACTGCTTGAGGATAAATATTGGTCAAAACTGCACTTCCACAGACTTTTTCAACTTGTAAAAACTGGTATTTTTCCTGGAAGAAGCAGTTCTTCCTTATATCTATCTTGGGTGCCCTTTGCCCCTGCTCTAACCATCTCCATCATCTTGTGTCCATTGAGATATAAAACCACCTCCATGCCAAGTTGGGTGAAAAAAATTATTTGGACTAAGTCTAGTACATTAAAAAGTGGACTAAATCTAATGTGTTAAAAAAGAGAAAAAAGTAATAGCCCTAGTTTAAAGTTATGAGTTTGGATTAGCACATGGCTGGATTAAAGGGTCTCACAAAAGGGTCTGCAAGATGATAGCTTTTTGGTGGACTCACAGCTATCTTGAAATACTAACAAGTTTTATTTTTCTGACTTAAAAATGGTAGCATATGACTGAGCCTGAAGCAAAACCTATAATTCCCACAGAAGTGTGTAAACTCTTCCACAGACATGATTAATAAAGCCCTTGTCTGAGACAACTTAATGAGTAAAACTTGTAAAATCTGAATTTATGCTTCATCTTAGAATTCTTTTGTTTTATTTAGTTGCCTGGGGATGCTACTTAGAATACCTTTCTGAATGGAACAAATACATTGACAAAGAAAATATTATGACAGTAACCTATGAAGAGGTAAAAGAGGTAAGGTTATCAATAGTTACAAATACTTTATATTTCAAGGGACATTTTTCCCTGAACCAATTCACCATTATATGCATGCAGGGTATCCAAAGTGTATGAAATAGATTCTTGTTTTAAGGGAAGAAAGGGTAAAATTCAAACTTAAAAACCTTGAAATTTTGCTTGTGAAAATGATTCTTGTTTTTTGTTTTTCTGTGATATAAGCCCAAATAATTGTACATCAATATCTCCAGTAATTTTTTGGGGGACGAGCTTTTATGTTTTCAGCACTGTAGATTTTGGTTACCTGTAAGTCATATATAATATTTTGTAATCCACAGGAAGGCAGCTCATGTCTCCTTCAAAATAATTATGGAGAAGGGAAACACTATGGACCAGTCTAATCCTAGTGAACTCTATGAATATCCTATGTATGCAGCCAGCAGAGAGATATAGGGAAGTGTAAACACCTTGGAAAGCAGCATAATTTGTTTGAAAGTCATGTCATATGTAACATTTCTTTTTCCAGAATCGTGCCCAGTCTGTGAAAAACATAGCTGCATTCTTTGGAATTCCTCTGACTGAGGAAGAGCTCCAGCTTGTGGTAGAAAGGAGCAGCTTCCAGTCTATGAAGAAAAACTCAGAGAAGACCCATGGGACAATGGGCAATCTTTTCTTTCGAAAAGGTAGGAAGCTTCAAGTGACTCAGGGGTAGAAATGTCTCACTCTCAAGAACATGGGACATCCTTTAGTTCTTTTTCTCGCTCTCATATTAGCATTACAAGTTAGTATCAAGCAGGTTATCACTGCTTTGCTTGAGAAGACTACTCAAGGAGAACTGGTGAGGAAGACACCCAGTAAGGCTCTCACAGCAGACCACTTTTAGAGGCTCACAGATGGCTGGCAGGAAGGAGGAACTGTCATGTGTCTGAATTCCTCTCCACCTCTGTGTGTGGATCACCAATTGCCCAGCCATTAGAGACTACCTGAGCAGGCAGCACTGGGCCAAAGTCAGCATGAGTGGTGTGACCACACTTTTTAGGAGAGTATAAGAATCTTCTGAAATGGACACTTCTAAATGCCTTTTCACTCTTACACATTAGAACTAAGCCAAGCAAGAAAGAATCCAGTTACACACAAGAGAGGAAACAAAAGGGAACAAGTTTTGCAATGTACAGACATGAGAAGGGCAAGATGGTTGTCAGAATCTATTTCTGCATTTTACATTGAAGAAGTAGCTTGATATTTTGGTTTAAAAAGACAGGTGTCTGCTAAGGAAGGCAGGAACCTCCCTTGAAATGGAAAAATGTACTACCCCCCCAGCCCTCCAAATTATTATAATCTTGAAATCAAGGTGCTCTCAGGGAAAGATATGGGAATAGGAATAACAGTTCTTTACTAGGAAAACTGAAATAAAAATTCAGTAGTACAAAATAAACCCAGCCACTGTCAGAGTCAGAATACAACCTGACACCCTGTTGGTCAGGCTGTTGGTGGCAGTCCAATTAAATGGTGGCTGCTGCAGTGACAGATGTGGTTGTGTTGAAGCAGTGATCCTGTAGAAGGGTGTAGTTTTCCTCTGAAGATCCAGTGGTGGTGGATCCATGGGCCCGGTCTTCCTCTGGAAATCCAGTGGAGAAAAGCTGACTGGAAATCCAGTGGAGAAAGGTGTTCCAAATCTCAGATTATATCCAGGTAGGAATGTTTGACTCCTCCCCCTTGGTGGAGCATCTGACAATGGGATGATGGAATTTATCAGTCCTGCAGTGAGACTCAATGGCCCATTAACAGGAGATATCCCCTTGGAGGGAGGATGGGTTGTGGAAGAGATAAAGAACACTGCCCCACCTTGTTTTAACAGATGATAATAGAATACATACTTCTGGCTACTTCTTGCATTGCAACCCAAGACAAAGGCTAAAAAGCTGCCAAAGGAGCAGAAACCCAGGTCTGCCTCCTGGCAGATGATGCCTTATCAAATCTTCATGATCTTCCACTTTGTGAGTCATAACTGACTAGAGGAGAGAGATGCAGGGAAACAGGACTTCAGGCTGCCTTTTCGAACACAGTCATCTGAAGAGGAATATATTATTTTTCATTATAGCAGAAGATTATTGACATATGTGTAACTCCACTGATTTCACAAAAATATATTGGTGTAGAAAAAATGTTTAATCTGGAAAATGGATCAACACTGTTTAGTGTACAATGCAATAAAAAGGACATATCTATATAAAAAGAAATAAAATTTATTTGTTTTCAAGAGTTTCTTTTCTTCTTTGAAGGTGGTGTAAGTGACTGGAAGAATCTTTTCAGTGAAGATCAGAATAAGAAAATGGATAAAGTATTTGAAGAACTTTTAGGAGGAACTAAACTCGGAAAAAAGTTGAAGTATGACTTATACTGCAAAGCCTGAAGAGTAATGAAATATGGTTAGAATGAGAATTTTGCAAGGCAGACTCAGATCATCTGAATGTTATACACTGGAAATCTAGATCAAACAATCCAATCATCTTAGAATTACTATAAGAATCATTGCAGCAGCATTTTTAGTGACAGTGATGAGTAATGACCTTTTGTTTTACGGTGAGGTCTTTGGCTATTTGCTGAGGAAGATGTCGACTAATCATACTTAAAAACCCTCAACAGCCCTGTTCCAGCTGTCACCTGGAAGGAAACGTCCCTTTTCTTTCTAGCCAAATTCTATCTTTCTAGACTATTTATAATTATTTAGTATGTAGGTTATTTTTTGGTTCAAAAATGTTTCAAATCAGGTAACAGCTTCACAGAAAATATCACTAGCAAAAATATATGACAGAAGCCTAATGACAGAGAACTTCCATATATTCAGCACAAACTAAATCAAAGAGGAAGGAGAAAGAAGGGGAATATGGATCAGTATTCTTAAGACTCTTCATCCCTCTGAATGTAAAATATCAAGATGGATTTCAGATGATGGGCTAATGTTAACAGGCAAGATTCACTCAGAGGCACTGCTTTTTACAGGATCACAGAGCAGCCCAGCTCGGAAGACACATTGAAAAATCATCTGGTCCAACCTTTCATGAGAAAGGGAGTCTGGATGAGATTCTATCTAGATATCTTATCTTGAAAACCTCCAGTGATGAGGATCTTACCATGTTCCTGGAAGCATTGTTCCATCAAATGATTGTTCATGCTGGAAAGTATTTACTTCATTTATCAAGATCAACCCTCTCCTGTTGCAACTTGAACCCACTGCCTGTTTTCTTTTCCATATGTGAATAGGAAGCCTTTATCCTCTTTGTAGCTGCCCTTTAAGTACTGGAAATTGTGATGAGGTTATCTCTGAGACTTCTCAACTTTGTGGTCCTCCCTTGGAACCCTTCTGGTTTGTCTGTGTCTTTCTTGAAAATGCCTCTATTGAGATAGGGGGGTTGTCAAGAGTGATGTGTGTGTGTGAATGGTGAGACATTGCTATACCCAGCTCTCCTGAACTGCCATTGGCATTTGCCTCTTTAGACACTGTATTTCAGTATTTGTCCAGGGACTTGTTCTGGAAAAAAACGCAAAATAAGGTTCTGTAATTATAATTGAATTAAAAATTGGAAAAACCCCACCCAATTTATTGATCCATCACCTAAGCAGATGAGATGTAAAAATAAAATAAACAGTTGGAAAGAATAAAATGTTAAAAGACTTTTTGTTTCATTCTTCTAAAGCTGGTTAGTTCTACCTGGGCATAAGTGGACATGCAGAGTTTTGTAAAGAAATAGGAATGCTAGAAGTAATACTTAGAATATTTAGAAAGAAATTAATAGGTTCAAAAAAGTCCTGTGGCAAGACATCTTTGAGCAATTACAAGTTATCTGTAAGCAACCAGAAAGGTACCAGATTCCTGGAGGAGAACATATATAATAGCAGTGTTTAAAAACTTGAGAAGGAACAATCAAAATAAAACAGTCACCTTAACTTGAGACATAGAAATGTAGTAGTGTCCTGGTTTAGGGCAAATTTTGGGAGAAAACCTCCAATGGGGCTCCCCCCGGGAAGCAAACCCACGTGGCCCTTTTCTCCCACCCCCAACCAGTTCGGGAAGAGATTTCTCTGAGAGAAGTGGAAAAAACCTGTTTATTTCACAGGCACAGCACTACCCAGTACAAGAATGAACGATATCAAATTACAAAACCTCTTGCCGTTCCGAAGAGATGACAAACTTCAGAGGGTCTCTTTCCTGTGGGTGTTTGCTCTGTTATCAGTCCCTTCGTCGCTGGAAAATGCCGCTGCCCAGGCTGGGCTCCCGGTAGTCCACGGGTGCAAGCTCTCGGTGCTCCCCCGAGTCCCCAGTCCAGAGCAGGTTCGATTTGTTTCAGAAAAAGGGAAAGAAAACAGTCCAGGAAGACTTCTCTGCTCCGGCTAGTTGGAAAGCCAAGGCGATCTGTGTCTTGTTGTCTGTCTGTGCTGTAGTCAAAACTCCCGATGCGGGGGGAGCAAGTACAGTCTCTGATAACAGACTCGTTGCTTCTTCTCCACTCATTTTTACTCTTAGATGAAATTTTAAGAATACAAAACCAGTGTCTGGGACGAATGGGGATACAATTTAACATCATAATCAACCCAGGACATTCCACCCCTTATCTCCATGTCATCGACTTACTGCCAAAACTAACATTCTAACTCTGCACACATTTACATACATAAAAACTTCCCCTCTGTTCCACCCAAAAAATACAAGCAATATATCCATCATGCCCCTGTCACGCCCCACACCAAGCTACTGAACCCAGACCCCCATGCTGGAGAGTTGCAGGATTCCCCACTCTCATTTTACTCACTCAAAACACCATCTTTCACTTGCTCATATCTTCAACACTTACACATTTCCTTCTATTTTATGTCTGCATGGTTTAATGTACAGACAATGGCAGTAACCTTTTACCCAATGATCAGGTCTCCCTGAGGTACACATCGTGTTGTTCCATCTCTCTGCATTATCCACCATGTACAACCCGGTCCTTGAGCAAAGACAACCCCACAAATGGGTTTGTCTGTGCTCGAGGTAGAATTGACCCAAACGTCTTCCCTAGCAGACCTCTGACATGTACCACTGGGACTTTGTCTCCATTTACTACATGCAAAGACTCAGACTGGGCAGGACCTGCTTGGTTGGTGGAACCTCTGGTGTTGACTAACCAGGTGGCCTTTGCTAGATGTTTCTCCCAGTTTTTAAAAGATCCTCCACCCAGTGCCTTTAAGGTGGTTTTTAACAGTCCATTGTACCTCTCCACTTTCCCAACTGCTGGTGCATGATAAGGGATATGATACATCCACTCAATGCCATGTCCCCTAGCCCAGCTGTTTATAAGGCTGTTCTTGAAATGAGTCCCATTGTCTTACTCAATCCTCTCCATGCCTCTAAAGGACCTGCTTTTCAAGTCCCAGGATGGTGTTACGGGCAGTGGCATGAGGCACAGGGTAGGTTTCCAACCATCCTGTGGTGGCTTCTACCATTGTGAGCACATAGCGCTTGCCTTGGGGGGTTTGGGGCAGTGTGATGTAGTCAATCTGCGAGGCCTCCCCATGCTTGTATCTGGACCACCGCCCACCGTACCAGAGGGGCTTCAACCGCCTGGCCTGCTTGATCGTGGCACACGTCTCACAGTCATGGATAACCTGGGAAATACTGTCCATGATTAGATCCACCCCTCGGTCTCATGCCCGCTTATAGGTGGCATCTCTACCCTGATGACCTGAGGCATCACGAGCCCATCGGGCTAAGAACAACTCTCCCTTATGTTCCCAATCCAAATCTATTTTTGACACTTGTATCTTTGCAGCCTGATCTATCTGCTTATTATTTTGGTGTTCCTCATTAGCTCTACTCTTGGGCACATGGGCATCTACGTGGCGGACTTTCACTGGTAGTCTCCCTACCCTGGTAGCAATATCTTTCCACTCTTTAGCAGCCCAAATTGGTTTTCCTCTACGCTGCCAATTAGCCTCTTTCCACCTCTCCAACCATCCCCACAGAGCATTGGCCACCATCCATGAATCTGTGTAGAGGTAGAGCTTTGGCCACCTCTCTCTTTCAGCAATGTCCAGGGCCAGTTGAACAGCTTTGAGTTCAGCAAGTTGGCTTGATCCACCTTCTCCTTCAGTGGCCTCTGCGACCTGTCATGTGGGGCTCCATACGGCTGCTTTCCACTTCCGGTTCATCCCTACGATGCGACAGGAACCATCAGTGAACAGAGCATAGCATGTTTCTTCTGCTGGCAGCTGGTTATACGGTGGAGCTTCTTCAGCCCTTGTCACTTCCTCTTGTTCCTCATCTGTGAGACCAAAATTTTCACCTTCAGGCCAGTTTGTAATTATTTCCAAAATCCCAGGGCGATTCAGTTTACCAATACAGGCGCGCTGTGTGATAAGAGCAATCCACTTGCTCCATGTGGCACTGGTTGCATGATGAGTGGAAGGAACCTTTCCTTTGAACATCCATCCTAGCACCGGTAGTTGGGGTGCCAGGAGGAGTTGTGCTTCAGTGCCAATCACCTCTGAGGCAGCTTGGACTCCTTCATAGGCTGCTAAAATTTCTTTTTCTGTTGGGGTGTAATGGGCTTCAGATCTTCTGTAGCTTTGACTCCAAAATCCTAATGGTTGGCCTCGAGTCTCTCCAGGCACTTTCTGCCAAAGGCTCCAGGACAGACCCTGGCTCCCAGCTGCAGAGTAGAGCACGTTCTTCACATCTGGTCCTGTTCTGACTGGGCCAAGGGCTACTGCATGAGCAATCTCCTGCTTGATCTGAGCAAAGGCTTGTTGCTGCTCAGGGCCCCAATGGAAATTATTCTTCTTCTGAGTGACCAGGTAAAGAGGGCTCACAATCTGACTGTATTCAGGAATATGCATTCTCCAAAACCCTATGGCACCTAAGAAAGCTTGTGTTTCCTTCTTATTAGTTGGTGGAGACATTGCTGTGATCTTGTTGATGACATCAGTGGGAATCTGACGCCGTTCATCTTGCCGCTTTACCCCCAGGAACTGAATCTCAGGAGCTGGTCCCTTAACTATGCATTTCTTGATGGCAAAACCAGCTTCCAGGAGGATCTGGATGATTTTTTCTCCTTTCTCACACACTTCTGCTGCTGTGTTCCCCCACACAATGATGTCATCAATGTACTGTAGATGTTCTGGAGCCTCACCCTTTTCCAGGGCAGCCTGGATCAGTCCACGGCAGATGGTGGGGCTGTGCTTCCACCCCTGGGGCAGTCGGTTCCAGGTGTACTGCACTCCCCTCCAGGTGAAGGCAAACTGAGGCCTGCATTCTGCTGCCAGGGGAATGGAGAAAAATGCATTGGCAATGTCAATAGTGGCGTAGCACTTTGCTGCCTTGGACTCCAGCTCGTACTGGAGCTCCAGCATGTCCGGCACGGCAGCGCTCAGCGGTGGAGTTACTTCATTCAATGCACGATAGTCTACAGTCAGTCTCCATTCTCCTCCAGATTTACGCACAGGCCAGATGGGGCTGTTGAAGGGTGAGTGGGTTTTGCTGACCACCCCTTGGCTCTCCAGCTCTCTGATCATCTTGTGGATGGGGATCACAGCATCTCAAGTTGTTCTATATTGTCAGCGGTGCACCGTGGAGGTGGCAATTGGTACTTGCTGTTCTTTCACCTTCAGAAGTCCTACTGTAGATGGATTCTCAGACAGTCCAGGCAAGGTGTTCAGTTGCTGGACACTCTCTGTCTCCACAGCTGCTATCCCAAATGCCCACCTGAATCCTTTTGGGTCTTTGAAATACCCACTTCGGAGGTAGTCTGTGCCCAAAATGCATGGGGCCTCTGGGCCTGTCCCAATAGGGTGTTTCTTCCACTCATTTCCAGTCAGGCTCACGTCTGCTTCCACCAAGGTAAAATCCTGTGATCCCCCTGTCACACCAGCAATAGAAACAGATTCTGCCCCCACATGTCTTGATGGGATTAGCGTGCACTGTGCACCAGTGTCAACCAAGGCCTCATATTTTCATGGTTCTGATGTGCCAGGCCAACAAATCCGCACAGTCCAAAAAACACGATTTTCCCTAGCCTCTACCTGGCTAGAGGCAGGGACCCTCTAAGCCTGGTTATCCTTCTTTCCTTGGGTATATGTCTGGGATGTTCCATCAAGGGGATCGGACATATCATCATCATCATACCTGGCAGTTCAGCTACGGGAAACTGGATCTGCTTCCCTTTTGGTGGAACTTCCTTTGTGACTCTTCTCCTCCTTCAATTCACGCATCCGTTGTGCCAGAGCTGCAGTAGATTTCCCATCCCATCTCCTCATGTTTTCTCCGCAATCACGCAGGTAGAACCACAGCTCAGCTCGTGGGGTATACCTTCTCTCCCGAGCTGGGGAACGCCTGCGTTGAGTGCCAGGATCTCTGATCTGTACTGCTGAGATTTGGAGAAGGTCCTCTTTAATCTCATCTCTAAGTTTCTTGTGATTCTCCTCTATCTTATCTTCTAATTTCTGCAGACGCGTTTCCACAGCTGCGATTCTTGCATGTGTGGGGCCATGCACGGCATCTGCGTATGCTTGAAGCTTCTTTGCCATATCCAGCATGGTCTCCTCCCTTTCATCCCGTTTCATCATTGCTAAAGCAGATGCATATTCTTGTGGCCCAAGTCGTACCAATTTTCGCCACATCACGGATGTACATGGCACTAAGTCAGGATTCTTAGTTGGTATGTCATCTGAAAAAACTATCTCTGCCACTGCCATTTCTCTCAGGCGTTGGATCCCTTGTTCGATGGTTTTCCACTGCGTTTGCTGCATGTAGAGATCATCTACACACAGATATCTTTGGGCTACACTTTCCAGGACCCATGCCCAGAGACTGTGAGTGTTAGCTCCCCTCATCATCCTCTGGTCAATAACCGGATCGTATGACAGGGATCCCAGATGCCTCACTTCAGTTCCATCCAGAACTGTAGCTTCACCTGCAGCATCCCACAGACGGACTAACCAACTAATTACAGATTCATCAGGTCGTCGAGTATAGTCCTTCCTCAGGCCACGAAGATCTTTCAGGGAAAAGGACTCAATATTAGCCTCTGATCTTGTGCCAGTTGTTTTGACTCTTGGTTTTGTGTCAGGAGGCGTTGAGGGTCCTTCTCCTGCATCATCATCATCATCCACTGGTCGATCGGTTTTGTCTGTGCACTTTCCACTTCTCGTGCTAGTAGCAACAGCCATTGGTTGAGGCTTGCTGTCTGGCTTAGGTACCAGCTTTGTAACTGGGAGGCTGGCTGCAGCCTGAGTAACTGGGGTAACTGTTGATTTATCTCCCTGTCCCCTTTCTCCTGTTTGCTGCCCTACAGTATCCAGCAATGTACGATAAGCGTATGCCAGGGCCCAGCTTACTGCAATGATCTTTTTTCCCTTGGAATCATCCTGACACTTCTCTTTCAGGTATTTCCCCATCTCAGCTGGATTCAGAATTTGTTCATGCGGAAAGTCCCAAACTATAGGGTCAGAAAATTCCTTCAGAATTTGGCCCATATCCTTCCATTCTCCACCCCACTCAGGATTTTCCATGCTTGGTTCAGGGGTCTCATCAGTCTCTCTAGAAATCTCAGCCCTCATTCTACAGAGGCTGAAGACTGTATAGAGGAAACTTACCAGATTAAATGCCAGGAAGATGGTCTCTTTAACATTCAGGGGGAACTGAACACTCTCCAATAGTGATGTAACAGATTCAGAGGAGAAGAAGGAAAGGAAAGGAAAAGTTGAAAAGCCTCATCCCTTACTCCTCCTCTAACAAACTGGGTGCATAACCATACCCATGAATCCTTTATATTTGGAACAGACTCCAGCACCTGAATAAACTTCTTAGAAATCATAATCACTAGGCCCCGCCCAATAGCTATTCTAATCTGTGCCCCTCTACTGTAAAAGCTATGTGTTAGGGACAACACCGGGGCTAGTTGTGGATAAGAAAATAAACCAAGGGACCATAAAGGTATTAAAACCTCAAAAAAGCCTAGCGATTAGAAACACATGAAGGCCTGCACCCCAAAAAACATTATTAATTCAAACAGCATGGCTGGATGGCTAGGGACTGCTTTATCTTATCCCAATACAAAGTAATTGCCACTTCAGTACAATCAGTACAGGGTTTTTCCACTCTCTCGTGCCACGTGCTGGGTGACAATGAATGTATTTGTGCTGGTTAAGGGCAAATTTTGGGAGAAAACCTCCAATGGGGCTCCCCCTGGGAAGCAAACCCACGTGGCCCTTTTCTCCCACCCCCAACCAGTTCGGGAAGAGATTTCTCTGAGAGAAGTGGAAAAAACCTGTTTATTTCACAGGCACAGCACTACCCAGCACAAGAATGAACGATATCAAATTACAAAACCTCTTGCCGTTCCGAAGAGATGACAAACTTCAGAGGGTCTCTTTCCTGTGGGTGTTTGCTCTGTTATCAGTCCCTCTGGCGCTGGAAAATGCCCAGGCTGGGCTCCCAGTAGTCCACGGGTGCAAGCTCCCGGTGCTCCCCCGAGTCCCCAATCCAGAGCAGGTTCGATTTGTTTCAGAAAAGGGAAAGAAAACAGTCCAGGAAGACCCCTCTGCTCTGGCTAGTTGGAAAGCCAAGGCGATCTGTGTCTTGTTGTCTGTCTGTGCTGTAGTCAAAACTCCCGATGTGGGGGGAGCAAGTACAGCCTCTGATAACAGACTCGGTGCTTCTTTTCCACTCACTTTTAGTCTTAGATGAAATTTTAAGAATACAAAACCAGTGTCTGGGTTAGGTGGACGAATGGGGATACAATTTAACATCATAATTAACTCAGGACAAGTAGCAAAAATGACAAAGCAACTGATCATGGAACATTTTGAACCTAATGAAATAGTAAATATAAATCATGTTAAAGAAGTCTGTGATCCTCCTTAAGATAACTTATATATTGAATAAGCCACTGACAGAAAATACAAGAGGTGACAGCACTGGGGAGGGCCTGAAATTATGTGACTAAAGAGACATAAATTTATTTAAAGACGGCAACATACAAATGTGGTTATGGAAATAAAAGTACTGAAAGTAGGCTTATGTTCTTAGAAATTCATACAACAGCAATAAAAGGTATTCAGAAACACTGTCAGCAGCAACAATACTTTCAGGAATAACCACTATTTACATGGATATTATGAACTTGGTTGTAATAGTATGCTTATGGTCACACTGCATATACTGGTTGACAGCAAAATTGGGAGGGCAGTTAAAGCAATATCCTTTAGTGGTGAATCCTGGCCATATTCAATATTGTTTTCAACACTGGTGGGCAGACTAATATACTGTATCATAAATGTCTAGCTTTTAAGTCTGGGGATCAGAACAGAGGGCTGAAACTACTAGGAAATATGGCAAAACAATTTGAAACATAACAAACTGAGAAGATTAGGGAACACAAAGTTTAGTAAAGATAAGTGTAAAAACTCTATATTTAGAAAAGGGAAGCCAAAGCAACAGGTACTTGATGGGAGTAAATCAGTCAGGCAGCAGTTGGCATAAAAACTCCTGAGGAATCACACTCAGCAAGGACTAACATGATGACAGTGCTAGAAAAAGAAGGCTCAGATGTTATTCTGGTCTTGCTGATATGATTGAAAACCAGACCATGACCTGTTTTTGTAGTTTTATCCTCTCCTGTGTCATCTCAAGGCCAGACTTCAATGCCTTTGTGTCCTTAACAATCTCACTCTGAAGGACAGAGCTATTCAGAGCAGTAACACCGCATGTGCTTTTGCTCCATTAGAGATACTATGTGGGCCCTTGCATTCAGTGGGTAAGGAGGTGGAAGAAGGGAGAACGGAAAAGGCAAGTTGCCATGTCAAAAAATTAATGTAGGCAAGAAAACCTGATGGATGAGTAACATTTTGAGACAGTGAAAAGTAAGCAGAGATGAAGCCAGTAAGTGTGAGAATCAATTCAGAAAAATTTGGGAATCTTTTTTGAAGGTAAGACATAATTGACTGACACAATAGCAGCAGCTCTCAAAATTTATTACTTCTATGTTCTTACCAGTTGTCAAAAAAATGAAAGAGTACCTTTCTTTTTGGTCTAGTCTATTTTGTTGCCTATGATGCCTAAAAAGATACATTTCTGCTGACAAGGATGTTTATATCATATTTTTGTCTGTTTGCTTTAAAGAGAACAAACCAGAAAAATTATATTAACCCATCTTCCACCTCATGTCCTTTCCCCAGTCCATTTCCAAAGCCAGTTTAGGGTTAGTCTTCCATTAAAGTGCATCTTCTCTTTATGTTCTACTTCAAATGCTCCTGATAGCAGCATTTCCATCCAAGGCAGATTTTCCTGTGACTAACTGAACAACTCAAGAATTTTCCCTGGGGACCACAGGAGCTGTTCCACATTCGCTGACCCGCATACCCCAAGATAATTGGGCTGCTGGGCAGACAGTGCTGGGACTGGGATGTGGATTGCTGGCATCCTCAGGATCCTTGGTTGCCCTGAGCCTCTCTAGAGAGACAGGGCTGCTCTGACCCCCACATCTGCAGCTCCTGAGCAGACTGACATACGGTGTGACAGCACTGAAGACCTTGCTCATGAGCAGAGAGCAGAGTCTAAAGGTTAAAGGACCTGGAGGCACCTGTGTCCCCAGTGGCTCAGGTGACAGGTTGCTAAATACCCTGCTGAGGTATTACAGTGATCTAGCTCCCTCAGGATTCAGGCAGCTGGTTCCAAAGAAAATTTCTCAGGCAGCTGGCCTGAGAAAAAGGTGTTTATTTCTTGATGCCTGTAACTTTAGTACTGGAAAACAGGAGGAAATTTGCCTTTTTTGTAATTCAGAGTTAACGCATGGACAAAAACCTGAAAATAATAACTAAAACAAAGCTTACAGGAATCATAATATATGAACAGTGTCTTCAACTTATAAGAGTAAAACAGCACTGATAGAGAAAATATTTCCAATAAAATGGTCTATTTTGATGGTTCCGCATTTTGGGAGAAAGGAAAATAATTTTAAATTATTCTTTGTAGGTAATTTTAAGCAATCTTCCAAGTCTTACCATATGATTTTGATTTGATACTTTCTCATGTTTTATTAATCTTGGGTATAGGTTTGCTGAGAGTCTAAAATCCATTTATGAAAAAGACACAAGGATGTGGGATTAGTGGAGTCAATAGCAAACCAAGTGGAGATCCACTGTCCAGGTGTCCACTACATACATGGACAACTTTTCCAGTTGCCAAATTGCACTTCATTAGTCACCACTTATAAATATTTCAGAATATATCCTTTACGGATCTTTCTCTGGTTTAATTTAACATTTTTAATCCTATTAGTTGTTGTCCCAATAGTTCCTGTTCCTAGTATCAATTGCAGCAAAGACCATATTTTCACTACTATTGATCTCCATGGAGTTCTGCAATGCCAAAAAGGGGTAACAGTGTAGAGTTAATCAGTGACTTGCACCTTCATCCCTGAGTCAACACCCTGTCCTATTTATTCAGAGCTTTTCTGCATTGTGGAAAGACAGCCTGGATCTCTTTGGGAAGACTTACACAGGGATACAGACATGACCAGAAACAGTGAAAGGATCATTGAAGTAATGGACAAATATTTTTCAGAGAGTGACAAGATGGCCCCAGAAAATATGTTCTTTTCCTACAGAGGTATTTTATACCCCATTACAGTTTGCAGCCCGGAGACTTTGGAAGCTCTGGAATCCTTTGAAGCCAGAAGTGATGATGTGATTCTTGTAGGCTATCCTAAATCAGGTAAGTATTTTCTTGATCAATAGATAAGTACACAGTGCTACAATCCAGAAGTTGATTATTCAATGCCATCAATTAATACAGCAATAATTCCTGAGAAAAGCTTATGATGACATCAAAGAACCATGAATTTAAGCTGTAAGGCATATCTAGAGCTAAAATACTACAGCCTCCTGCTCAAAGCAGGGGAAAGACCTAACCTCCAAAGTAAGGTTTGGTTGCTCAAGGCCTAGTCCAGAAGGGTTTTGAAACTTTTGTTTTTACATCAATGCAGTTAGACAACCCTTGTGAGAGAGTCTTGTCTTCATTATTATCTTCAGTACTGGAAGCTGAGGTGAAAGTCTGCCATGCCTTTTTTCCTCTTTCTCCAGCCTGAGCAAACCAAGCCTTTCAATGCAGTTCATTTGCTCCCGTTCCCAGTAGTTTCATGGAAGTTCAACAAGACTTTCTCCCAGTTCTCAAAATCATTTGTGCTTCAGTCTAGGAATGGCACACAGCATTCAAATGGTGAACTCAAGAGTGCCAGCTAAAGCAGGATAATCACATCCCTTGATATTTTGACCACACTAGCTAATAAAAGAAAGTATGTTGTTACCTTACTCCCTGCAAGAGCAATACAGGGAATATATGCTCCCAACGCAAGCAGAACTGCTGTTTCCATATTTTTACTTCATTGCAGAATGCAGGTGATTCTCTTGTATCTAAATGGAGGGAAAGACACAAATGCCGCAAGGATTTTTACACATTTTCTCTCTCTTTCACTGTGGGCATTTCAGACGCCTTATTTTTTTTCCTATTGACTTTACAGAAATATTTTAATATGTAATTTGCTGAAAAATAGGAAGTTGATCCTTATCACATCACCTTTGTGTGCAGCCTCTAGAGCTGTACCTAAGAAGAAATGGTTTATATGTGTGAAGATCCACCTAAACACTGAAGGAAGTGATAGTTGAAAGCTGAGATTTGGCTCTCTGAACCCAATCCCTCACCTACCAGTTCTCCCAGGCTGTAGAGGCCAAGACAACTAAGTCTGCTGCAAAGAAGGTGTCAGAAGCATGATGGTCTGGTGGCTTGGTTGGTGACCCTTCTTCTGACAGTTACAGAAGCCTAGCTGGGAATGGTGAATAAGGCCAAACTGTGTCAATAACTAAGAGACCATAAAGTGAAGCTGGTTGGGAAGAGGGAATAGAGTTCCCAAAAACAGCACTGTGGAAGGAAAGCAGAAGCAGCCAAGAGATGACTCAGCTGTCCCAGTGCTGGCAGCCACACAGCTTCTGAATAGTTTCCACAGGGAGTAGTGTGAGGTAACCAAAAAGTATCAGTGTTGAAAGGAGCAGTAGAGATCTGCTTCTGCTTCTGCTGAGGGATATGATGTGATTCTGAAGCAAGCAGGGTAGCACTTCACAATATCTGCTTAACAGCTCTTCCCCCATTGACCTTAGGCATACCCTTGTCGATTATTAACCAGGGCCGTGATTTAACCTCAGCTGGAAACTTGCAGCTCAACTCAGTGGCCCCACAGGACCACACACTATTTCACCTGCAATGAGATGCAGGAGGGAAACAGAGGAGTCATGGGTTGAAATAAACAGGTAAAGCAAGAGCTATGTGTGCAAACAAAGCAATGTAAGGAATTAATTCTATCTACTGGCAGTTAAATGTTCAGCCATCTTCAGGGCTCCATCACCTATGACAGTGGTATGGTAAGACAAATGCCATAGCTCTCAGCATCTCTCTTTCCTTCTTCTTCCCTCAAATTTTATTGCTGAGCATGGCTCCATATGGAATAGAATACTCTTCGGGTTAGTTGGGATCAGCTGTCCCATCTATGTCCCCTTTTAATTTCTTGTGCACCAGCAACCTACTCTCTGGCAGGTCAGTGTGAGAATCAGAGAAGGCCTTGAAGCAATAATTACACTGTAATTATTGCTTAGCAATAACTAAAACATCACTGTGTTATCAACATTGTTTTCAGCACAAATTCAACACATAGCTCCATACCAGCTACTATGGGGAAAAATAATTCCATTGCAGTGTAAACCAGCACACACACTTGTTTAAAGGTTAAAGTACAACATTGAGCCAAACTGGTTCACTTGAAACCAATTCGACAGGATACCATCAGCTGGGTTTGCATGAAAAAATGAAGTTGAATGGATGTCCTTTATCTTTTTAGGAACCAATTGGCTTGAACAAATGGTGAAAGAGTTGGCAGATGCCAAATATACAGAAGAGGAAATGAAAGAGAGAATAAATGCTGAAAAGAAGCTAGAGACATTTCAGCGTCTAGAATTTGGGGATCCTGGGATATATGAGGTAAGCAGGAACTGAAAATACTCACTGTTCTCCCTACAGGTAGTGATAGCTGAAAGAGAATGGCTGACCTCAGAGGTAATGGTCTGTGAAGTACCATGTGCTACTGCCTCTGGTGTCCCAACACAAGGGCCTCAGATAGGAGACAGGCTGAGAAGGCACAAGGTTCTCCTGCCATAGGCCAGTGAGTTTGATTAGTAAGACCTTTTTCTTGGGTGTCCTGTTCTTAGGCCTGTGTCATGTGAAATGGTGCTTGGTGGCAGAGGTTGGCAGAAGCCTACACCACCAGTGCATCCCTGTGGGTTTCCCAAGGGATAAAGTATTTCCCTGGTCTCGCCTTTTCCTGTAACCCACAAGTAATGAATAGGCACAACTCACTGAATAAGCTACTTCTGTCTTGTCACATTTCTTCTCACTTTCTTTAAAGAGGATGAAGCAGCTTCCTTCAAGAAGAATTATAGTAACTCATTTGAAACCTGATCTCCTGCCTCCATCCATTTTCCAAAGCAAGGCTAAGGTGAGTCTTCTTGCATCACACTGCATAAGCTTTCCACCCTAATTTAGCTTTCTTTTGTGTGAGGTGTCTTTTCTGCATTTTCACACAAGCTGGTCAATACACAGCCACATTTTCGAGGTTGAAGATAACAGGTCTGTGTGCCAAGGCTGTGAACAAACATCCTCTCCCAGCAGCAGCTTTGCTGACTATTGGTGGGCTTGTTGCTGAGTGTCACTGTCCTTTCAGATCTCCTTCAGAAAGATGCTTCCAGGTTGGTGGCAGAAAACTGAGCAAGGCAAGGAATAATTTGACTGGTTTAACTTGCCTTCAAAACCAGGGTACCTGTGGAAAGCCCACCACAGATTGAGGCTAAGATAGTCTTAGATGGGAATTACTGCAGAGACAAGCTAGGGTACATCTAAAGACTGTTTGTGGCTCTTTTGTTCAGTAGATCATGAACTTATTTCTCTGAATTTGAACTAGGTCAGAACTGTCTTGAGGGAATCACTGAAAAGCTTATTTTTTTTCAGCCTGAAGCTTACATTAGCTACAAGTGATTTGCCAAAGCTCTGATTTTTTACTCAATGAAAGGGATTAGACCAGAATTGTATGGTCTGGTGAATTTTAGTGGACAAGTAAACTTGCAGACAACAAGTTGGGTGGGAGTGTTGATTTGCTGGAGGATAGGAGGCTCTGCAGAGGGATTTGAACAGATAATGGGCTGAGACCAGTTGTATGAGGTTAAATAAAGTATGTACTGGGTCCTACAAAATGGGGGTCACAACAACCCCATGCAGCACTAAAGGCTGGGGGCAGCGTGGCTAGAAATCTGCCCAGTGGAAAAGGACCTCGGAATTCTGGTTGACAGTGGCTGAACATGAGCAGAAATGTACCTGAGTGGACAAGAAAGCCAGTGGCATCCTGGCCTGGATCAATAACAGTGTGGTCATCAGGACCAGGGCAGTGACTGTCCCCCTGCACTTGGCACTGGTAAGTGACACACCTTGAGTACTGCGTCCAGTTTTGGGCCTCTCACTACAAGAAGGACACTGAGGTGTTGGAGTGAGTCCAGAGAAAGACAATGGAGCTGGAGGAGGGTTTGGAGCACAAGTCTTAGGAGAAGCAGCTGAGGTAGCTAGGGGTGTTTATCCTGGAGAAAAGGAGGCTCAGGGGGAACCTTGCCACTCTGTACAACCACCTGAAGGGAGGGTGTAGCCAGGTGGGGCTTGGTCTCTTCTCTGAGTGATGGCTGACAGGACAAAAGGTAAGGGCATCAAGTTGCACTGAGAGGGGTTTAGATCTGGATATGAGAAAAAATTTCTTCATAGAAAAGGTTGCTGAGCATTAGAACTGGTTGCCAGGGAAGTGTTTGAGTCAGTGTTCCTGGAGATATTTAAAAAATATGCAGATCTGGTATATGGTTTAGTGATGGACTTGGTAGTTCTTGGTTAATGGTTGGACTTGATGACCTAAATGTTTCTGTGATTCAATGATTCTATGTGATATGTCAAGAAGATGGCATTTTGGTCAGTCAAATTATGTGTTTTCCTCTTCTAGATCCTTGTGCTAGTTCGGAACCCCAAGGACACAGCTGTCTCCTACTACCATTTCTGCAACAACCTACCACTGCTGCCGTCCTTTGCCTCCTGGGATGAGTACTTTGCAGACTTCATGAATGGAAAATGTACTTTGTCCTACATCCTCTGGCATTTCTCCAACCATGAGGGGCATACGCAGGGCCCTTTGCATGGGAGTCCTTCTGTGACATACTTTAGCAAGGCACTCCCAGAACAGGCAGACAGGCCCCTGTTATGGCAGAAATGGACTACCAGAGAATCAGTTTCGTCTCTCACTTAGAATGGAGAGATCACAAGAAAGCTTTACCCTGACTTTTCTATTCCCAAAAGAGAGCTTGTGGTTTGCCATATCAAGTGGCCAGGCCTGGGCCACTCTACATTGACCTCAGGAGAAAGAACAGATATGTTGAGCTGGTCACCCCTTCACCATTCTAAAGCCACACTTAGAAAGCTGTCTGGGCTGACTCTGATTTGGTTAAGGGCATGTAGTGGGGACTACACTACACTGTTATGCCTCTTCTTTGTTTGCAGTGGCCTGGGGATCCTACTTTGACCACCTAGTGGAATGGAACAAATACATTGACAATGAGAACATCATGACAATAAGCTACGAGGAACTCAAAGAGGTGTGGCATTTCACCCAGCTCTTGATGGGTGTGCTGTGCATCCCCCCATATTATGTATGGCTGTGGGAAGTAGAAGCTCTTGGGGCAAGTCTGTCTGCCCCTTTAGAAGGATGTGCCTTCCTGAGTTACTCATATTTGTTTGGTGGAAGCCCATGGAGGTTAGGAGGAGGATAGCTTTGCTTATTTGTGAAAGGAGTTTTATATGGCAGAGGCACAGATTTTGGGAAAAAAGAAAAGACCTTGAAACTGAGGCCAGCATGTGTAGGTTTCCTGGCCTGAAGGATTTTCTGTTACAGCTCTTAGAATTCCTTGGTGACCTTGTAGGAGACAGCTTCCCCTGCTGGGCTTCCCACAGGGCGCTGGCTCCATGCCACAGCCACAGTGTCAAATCTTTTAGTTTTACATCTGTGGTATGTTCCTTTGGGCAGGACCCAATACTGGGGATGAAAAAGATTGCTTCTTTCTTTGGATTTTCTCTGTGTGAGGAAGATTTTTCCAGAATTGCCAAGAAGACCAGTTTCAAAGCTATGAAAGAGAAATCAAATGAAACCCATGGAAAGTTTGGGGACGCCCTCTTCCGGAAAGGTAAGTCTCTGCAAATGGAGAGCTACCTTCTGAAGGAGAACTCCAGAAGGAGTTTTGAGTATGTTATTTTCTTAGCTGTGAATTCATTGGACTGTCTGGGTGAGTTCTCTCCTGTGTTGTCACTTGTACAAAGAGCTTCTGCTGTTGATAGGATTTGGGGGCTGTTTGTGAGAAACTTACCAGAGTGCCAGTCTTAATGTCCTCAGTCATTGCCTCTGTGTTGCTGTCTTTTTCTGTAGCAGCCCTGCTTATTTAGGTGAGTGAGGTGCAAAGGTGTGGGCCAGCACTGGTGAGGTTGTGGCTGTGCACCAAACCTTCCTGGGGTCTGTGTAACTCTGTTACTCAGTGTTGTGGTGCAGCTGTCTCCTGTTGTTCAGGTGATTATGTGATGAGGCTGCACATGTCACTTCATGAAAGTCACCTTTTGGAGGAGGTGTGCAAATGGGACAAGACTCTATTGAACCTCAAGGGAATGCATTGCTCACTGCTCTGCTGGCCTCAAAGGCGTCTTCCTGTTACCTACTCAGCAAGAGCTTTATATGTCTCCTCTCAATAGACATGTCAGTGGTGGTCCCAGAGATGGTCTCTCACAGATGTGGAGCCAGGGTCAGAGCTCTGGCAGATTTCCTGCTCCCCACAACCTCAAGAATCTTTTGTTTCTGAATACTTTGAGCATGGGCTTTTTAAAATCCATTTCTTCCACCACTCCTTGGAGGAAGAGGGATTTAGCCACTCTCTGCCACCTACCACAAAATATTCCCCTTCAGAGGAAGTAATTAAAAAATGATCTTTCCCTTGTGATAAAACCAGATTCCCCTCTTTACTGCGTAAAATCTTTGTGAAGTCACCTTGTAAATTTCCTTCTGGGGAGGGAGCACTTGCAGGAAGCTGACTAGTAATGCTCCCTGCTGTCTGGCTACAACCTTTGCTTCTGATCTTTGATACCTGTCCTCTCCCAGGCAATGAGACCTCTCAGGGCAATAAATATGAACCTTTCTGCCTTGTGTAATCAGTGACTCTGCCCCACTACTGCCTAGATATTATTTTCTCTCAGGACCATCTTCCTTCAGTTTTTGGTACTTGTACACAGGGGTTGTTGGAAACTGGAGAGACGTCTTCTCTAAAGCTCAGAATGAAGAAATGTACCGTAAATTTCAAGATTCCCTAGGAGGAACAAAGATGGCAGCAAAGATAAAATATGATGTCTACTGCAAGGACTGAAAATAAGCAGATGAATAGCATGACAGCAAGTCATGTTCCAAAGGTGATTCTCCAAAGATGGATAGTCCCCATTTTTCCTTCCCATGAGACAAGAGAGAAACCCCTCTGAGAACTACCTGCACCTCCAAGGATTTGGCCTGTAATTCTTAGGTGTGTCCAGGGTCTAGAGCTTGTGCTTTGATTGATGTAACCAAATAAAAGGTGTGTATACCTCAAGTGAATGCCTGGCATCCTTTCAGGAGGGAGATGATACACAGACATCATAGCACCAGTCTGGAGACATCCCTGTCTCTGCTTCTTGGCCTTAAATGATGAATGAGACCCCTGCAGGATTTGTTGGTGAGACAGAGGGATCAACACAGAGCCTCTCCTCTGGCACAGAGTGGACTTGACATGGATATATGGTGTGGGTCTGAACCACCCAATATCTGTGTACAGGTAGAATACAGGTCTGGGTTTAGATCCATCATAGCTACCATGGTGTTGGCCGGCCAGAAAGGACTTTGACACTTAGGCATACTTCATTCACACATTGGTGTGGCAAAGGGTGGAACTTCTCAAGTTCAAGGAGCCATGAACTCTCAAGTAATGAACTGCTATATGCTTTCTGGAGTGTTTTGCTCCTGTTGGACTCTGTGGGAAGGTAAGTGGCTAGTAGGAAGAACCACGACATTCAAATGGGAGGACTGAAGGAAAGAAGCCCCTTGATGACCCTAAGCTAAACTAGCTAAACTATGAGAGTGGCATTTATTTGAAAATAAATACACTTATGGTACACAGGTGTGTTTTCCACACCCTCCTTCCTGATGTTCATGTCCTTGCTACATCTGTGCAGAATGTGTTGCATGACTCCTTGTCCCAACCAGTCTCCTGGGAAACAAGAAAAGCCAAGGAGGTGTCTGTCTGGCAAACAGAATTCAGTTCCTTGGAAGAGGGATTCCTCTGCCATATTCCTAGATAGATTTATGAGCAGGACTCTTATGCTGAACTATGATTAAATACTGAGCAACCAGCGACCACAAATATAATTAACAAAGCTGGGAAATCGTTAAGTCCTTGTCAAAGTGCTGACTGTCCCTGCACAGCTCCTTGGGACTTCCCCTACCCTGCCCATGGCCTGGGACTCCATGCCAAGCCCTGCTCCAGTGATGCCACAGCAGGGTCAGGCTTCATTTCCTCACAGTCTTCCTTGCCTGGCCACTGGCCCTGCCAGGCTGGATCCCTCCACAGACCCACATCCTGGCCAATCCTCAGCCCATCACTTGCCAGGAGAGTGTCCGATGCCTGGGCTGGGGCTGTCCAAGTGCCCCTGGCTGCTGTGCACCTGGCTGGAGAGTAGGATGTGCTCTGGCCAGTGTGCCCTGTGTCCACTGTCTGTGTGACAGGGATAATGTCACAGTGATGCAGATTCAGCTCTGAAGGGCCACTCAAAACCTGCTTCCCAGGCAGATTTTCTAAATGTGGGTGCAAGAGCTGCATATGTAAAAAAGCTCTGTGTGGAGAGGTACGTTTGTTTGAACCTGATGATTCTGGGTTTGTAGGTTTCCATTTCCAGAAAGTAGGACTTATTCTGGGCTTCCATGTATGAAAAGAGGCAAGAGACCATGACCTGTAATTTTGAAATTAGCAACATTTTTACCCATTACTAGGACAGACTATATGATTTACTGTATGGTGATATCAAAAGCTGTCTAGACAACAGAAAACACTGTGTAATCTCAGTGTCTGCAAGGAGTTGAACAAGGATTTAAACAAGGGAATAAGCCTGGCCAGAAATGGAAAAACAATCACTGAAATATTCAAAAGGCTTTTATTAAGATAGGGAGGTGACATCTTACAATGTGTTGGTTTGTTTTTTTCTTCTGAAAAGATTTTTTGCAGCCTAAAGGCCCTTAGCAGCCCAGAAACTTTGGAAACTCCAAAGTTCTTGTAAGCCAGAAGTGATGATGTGATTCTCACCAGCTTTCCTAACATGGGTGAGTCTTTCTTGCTTGATGAATTATTCATTGTTGCGGTACAGAATTGTGTGGCTGCACATAACACAGAAATAATGCCCATGACTGGTTAATGATGACTTCAGATTTCTGTAGAGGGACAGGATTAGGGGTTGCTCCCTGGAGGAAGGCAGAAGGTGCTTCCACAGGATTTTTTCATTGCAAAATGTAGGTAATTTCTTGGTACTGAGTGGAGCTACAGGCTCACTTGCTGCCCAGATTCTTGGACCCTTTTCCTCTCCCTTCCCACACCTTTCAGTCCCAGCATATGGGTTTATTGGTTACATTCACGTTTTTACCAAATCACTTAGAGAAATAACAGAACATTTGAGTGAAAAAAAAAAAAAAAAAAGGAGTTGATATTTGATCTGAATTACATCTCCTTAATTCTCCACTTATTTTTTTTCTCAGACAGAAAAGTTATAAAATTATCTTATGTAAATATCATAGGTAATTTAGTGATAATTTGATGTCTGAATTGTAGCATCTCAAATTTCCAACCAATCTTAAAAGAACTGTGTTAGGAAATGCTTTATGTGACTTATTTTAAATATAATATTGTCAAGATTCAATGCAGTTAATTACATCATGTGGTGGTGAATTATGGGTAAGCTGAGAGGGATGCAGCCAAACTTTCAGGTCTGCAGAGGGAAAGGACTTCTGGCTTCCAAACAACATTTTTCACAGAAGTTATTGCAATATGACTTGAGGAGATGAGCTCAGACTCTCTTGATAATTAAAAGGCTGAAACTGGATTTGGTTATTAGGAGACAAGGTAATGGTTGCACAGAAACTGTTCTGAAAACTAGTTTTGGAACCAAAATCATTTTAGTCTGTGAAGACTGTTACTTTTGACTTATCCCTCCATTGAAAAAAAAAAAATCTTTTCAGAAGTTGATCAATTGTATTTCCTTTGGACAAAAATTGTCATTCTAGGCTGTTTTGGATTTAGTTCTAGAAATACAGTCATCAGTCTGCTGATTTGTGAAATCTTATAGTTTCTCATCAGATGGTATGTTGCCGCCTGTCTGTTTACTTTCATTTAAGTCTGCTCACTTTCATGAGGTTTAAAGTTGGTCCACCCCAGTTACTCCCCCGTTATCCCAACATGGTTTGTCCCTAGTTGCCTATCATTGTAAACCCCTGCCCTTTTTCCTGAACCTTCCTTGTCCATCACCCTGTTCCTGCCCCTGAATCCTATCAATCAATGTAAACCCAACCTTCTGTTCCAGCATGTTCCCTGTCACTCATCCCTCATTCGAAGCCCCATTGGTGTTGCAGCTGCCGCCCCTCCCATATGTTATTCCCATTGGTCCCCAGCATTGTGAACCCTCCCCCCAACTCCTCCCCTGAGATGCCCTGATTGGTTCCCATGTTTGTACCCTCCCCACCTTAAATTGGGGTGCACAGAGGTGCTCCTCGCTCAGTCTGTCCTACCCTCGACTTTTCCAGTCCTTTCCCCATCCACTGTTCCCGTTCCTGGAATAAAGCCTGGTTTCTGGAGAGAACCTGGGACTCTGAGCCTCCTCCTTGCCTTTATTGGACACCCACGACGCACCTGAGACCGCAGAGCTTGGTGGCTAACAGGCTCTGAAGGTTCGGTCTGGGACAAATAGCTCCCAGACCGTTCCCCACTCCCGACGCTGCCAGCGGCTAGGGAGCAAGAGCTAGCCAGGGCCAGGAGAGCCGCGGCAGGGGCAGCGTCAATGGTATCCTAAAGGATTTCCTTCTTCTGACCTCAGTCTATGTATGCTTATGGGTGTATGTCATGGGGTGACTTTACCTTTAAGATACCTTTGGGAGCGAAGGAAGTTGAAGCTGCTGGTGGCTGATGGGAGTCTATTCTCCTGACCAATTATCGGTCATTTCTGAGAATTGGCGGCGGTTTTAACCATTGAGAAGTGAGATGAACTTGTGAACACCACCTTAAGATGTAAAGCCATGGCCTTCTTGTCCTTTTTGGTGTTGGGCTTTTGACAAGGTACCAAGGCTCTGTCTCGGCCTCCTCCCCCCCCTCCAGGCCGGACAAGGCCGCAGAGGGCGGGCGGGGAGAAACGGAGCCGGCCGGCCTGGCTTGGTTTGTAGTTTCTGCTGCTGGACTGAAACCTGACACCATGAACATCTGCAGCTTTTCCAAGACTTTAATTCTTTTACTACCTGGATGACACTTAAAGATTACTCCTTTTTCCCAGAGAGTCAGAGAGAGAGAGACAATCAACATGAAAAAGACATCATAAAACCATCAAAAAAAGTGAAGAAAAGAGTTAAGTTTTAGATGGGGAAGAGAGAATAAGGAGATGCTTTATAAGCTGAAATATTTTTCTGTTAAAGCTATGGAAATGGACAATAGTGTTCTGAAAAAACTCCTTTAATTCATGACAGAGTATATTGGGAGGAATAGTGTTCAAAGTATGGATTTTGAGCAAAAAGTGGAGTAATTGTGATACAGCGAAGTGCTAGAACAGAGGGGAAGAAGTAATAGTTGAAGATCTGGGGCCGTGAGAGGCAAAGAAAAAACTTCTGTTTCCAGGGAGGCACACAGAGACAGATGAAGAGAACTTTTGCCTTTGAATAACTCATCCTTAAAAATGACATCCCTAGACTCATTTGACCCATAGCACACCTCAAAGTGATGTGAAATGAGAGGAGAAGAGAGGACTGGTGGCAGATTTTTTCTGGGCAGCTAGCATCAGAAAAGTAGAAAGCTGTAACAGAAATAGTTTTCTTGTGAGAAACTCCATAGATGAACAGAAGAAGACTCCTGTTTCTCTACAAAGACTGATGAAAAGACTCTAGCAGGAATTGGGACTGTTTTAAACACCAAAATTCCAAAGCTTTTTGTCTCTATGTTGTCATGTGAACAAGGGAATGGTTGGGTAGTGTGGGAGAAAGGGGGTTTTCTGGAAGTTTTATTCTGGTTTTCTTATTCTTGTAGTTAATAAACTTTCTTTATTCCTTCTAAGTTTTAAGCCTGTTTTGCTCTTGTTCTAATCCATATCTCACAGCAAGAAGTAAGTTTTCTAGTAATTTCTTTAGTTACTGCTTTAAAACCACAACAGTGTAAAAGCTGGAAACCTTATCTATAATGAAAGTCCCTTCCTAAGGCATGCAGTTTTAAATCTTCTTCCTTTGTTTTATTCAGTTTCACCTATAGTTCATGGAACTATCTTTTTCCTAGTAAAAAAAAGTGATGTTTACAAAGACTAAGAACACACATTCTTTACAAGTGGTGGCTACTGTGGCCTTCACTCATCCCTGCTGAAGACAAATGTTCATTCGAATTTCCTCATGGAGCTGCTCCCTGGCCTCTTTCGTCCCAAGAAATCCAGACTAGGATATCTTTAAATTAGCTGTGAAAGGATCTTCAGTTGTCCAAAGCTTAGAGGTGATCCTAACTAGACTTTTATTTTACAGAGGACAGACTATAATCACTGAGAGTACTGTAAATTTCTAAAGACTACATTAACATTTAGCTAAACTAGGAGAGCTAATGTTTCAAATGCAGAAATTTTCTTCTGAATGAGAATATAAAAATACAACAGACCTTTCTCCTCACATTCTTTGTCTCAGTCCAGCAGCATTTTGTGGAATTTTGGGTTGCAGCAGGCTCCACACAGGCTGAATATTCCTGCGAAATCTGAGCTCATGGCTGCCCCAAAGGCTAGGCTTACTTCCCACTTCTGACTGCAGTTGTCTGCTTCTTTTTTTTTGCATGAGTTCTTCTGTTTGTTAGACACCCCCAGCTTTCTGAAACAGCACAGAACACTCATTCTTGGTGACAGCAAGCTGTCAGATTGACCCAGCTGTCTTGCACAACCTCACCCTTGGTGTCTCTGGGTCACTAAGAAAGAATTTCTTGCTTCAAAGACTTGGCTTTTGTCATTTTCTGCTTCTTTCAAGCATCTGCTAATATCTGCCCTTGCTGTAGGCTTCTTCCCCACTGGGTCATGCCCTCATGCTCCAGAAGACTTTGCCAACTCAGGGCTCTCCTTCACCCAGGGCAGGGCAGGCACAGCAAGGCAAAGGGGCAACCCCCTGGCTGGCCACCGAAAGGGAACAGGGTAGACACAGCACTCTGTGCATGCACTGATATATAGCATCTCTCTCCCTCATACCCAAACAGGGCCAGCAGTGGTTCTAGATGTGCTGGGAGTCACAGTCTTTGGGCTGGGGGGAATTATTTGACTTCTTTCTGTAAGGAGAACTTTGGGCCTCAATTCTGTGGTGATCATTTCAGGTTCGTTGCATTCCCTCTGGTTGTTTCACCAAGAAAGTCATTCCTTATTTGAAAAATATAGAATTTATATCCTTTCTGTCCCAAAACAGCTTAGTAAGAAAGGTGTGCATTCACTAGTTTTTAAAACAATATTGAAAATTTTAAAAAATGTTAAACACATATCTTCTGCGTATTTAACATCTTTTTCTTAGCCACGCAGTTGCATACTTACGTTTTTTTTTTCATATTAGATCCAGAACATCAAAGATAAACCCATTTACTTCAACTTTTACTTGTCCTCCAGGATAGGTACTTCACACCTTTATGAATGGCAAGGGTTCCCATTCTCCAGAAAGATAGTCTGATTATCAGCACATACACATAAAAATAGCTGTAGCCAAAGTGTGCCTAGATTTTTGTCAATGAACAGAAAAACAGAATTTGAACTTGTGTTTGTCAGAAACTGCATTTTCTGACACTGTGTTATTTAGGTCTTTCCACCAGAAAAGTACTCAAAAACCTTAGCCCTGAATTCCCCCACTCTTGAAATAATTGTCATGTATTATTTTTGAGGTTCCAAAGACACAGATGTGGATCTGCATTGAACTTTTCTTAGCAAGAGACTGAACCAGAGTTTAAAGGCAGGGGTTGGTTTTGTGCATTTGGCTTCTCCCCAGCTAATGCACATTGCCTGCTGCAGCTGGAACGTGATGAGGGGAAATGTGGAGGGAGGCCATTTGTACCCTCTTCAGTGATTCCTGTGTGCTTTCCTACCTACTTCCAACTTTCTGATGGCTGATAAAAAGCAGATCTGGGCTGCCTGAGCAATGGTTATTTATTAGATAACTCCTCTGTCTGGAATCCTAAGAAAAAGGGAAGGATGGGCTGAAACATCAGGACAGATTGGATATAATCCTCAGACTACTTGTTGGACAGTATTTCCTAGGCCTTATTTTTTTGAAGACATGTTAATTGTTTAAAACTGTGCAAAGCACGAAGTCAGAGCAATCAGACCCATGTTATCACCTGAGATTTGCATATATTAATAGAAACCAAAAACCATAAAAATATGTTTGTTGTGTATGATTCACTAAGAGTTTATTTAAGTCCTGGGATCAAAAGAAAAATTTTCACCAAGACTGTATGTATCAGTATGGACAGTTTTATTCATTCTCCTTGCTTGCAGAAAATATCAATTACCTATTTTTGAAGCTTTGTTGTTGCTCTTCATAAATATTTCAAAGAAAAACATGTTGAGTACTACAACCTGCATTAAAAGGAGCAGTAACATTTTTGAGTAGCAATTTTTTTGAGGGGAGAAGGGTTTAACATGTAACATGACAGTAAAAAATGTTGTTAGAATGAAAAAACTCATGTTCAAAGATACAGACATCAAAGGTTCGAGAGGACGTATATGTAGAGTAATAGATGATGTTAATTATACCATAGACATTAATGTCAAAATATTTGAAGAATTCATTCAGAAGGTTCTTCCAGGATTGAAACCTATTAAAGCACCTCTGAGTATCCTCCTGCTAATATAGAAAATCTTTCTTTCATCTTATTTCTTCAGAAACAGTTTATTGTAAAGAAAATGAAATACAGCTCAGGAGCTGGGAACAAGTCAGAATTCAGTTATTTATCCCAGCTAGTTCTGGATATCATGCTTCATTGCTCCTCTGTTTCTTAACTCTTGCTTCATAGTCCAAGTCCCACAGCTGAACATAAATCTAAAGTTATGAAAGGAAGGTAGCAGTGAAGAAGAAACGCTTTCTCCTCTACCTAAGCCATCTATGCTTTCATGCTGAACACTTTTTTTCTCTCCAACAGTGGCTTGGGAATTGGCTTGCCCGTGCAGTTGAGTGAAACAGGCATTTCAGTGATGAATATCTATAGTCGGTAAGCTATGAGGAATCAAAAGAGGTGGGGTTAATGCTACTTAAAGTAAAATATATTTCAACTTTTGGTCAGAGTATTACTGAAACCATGTACTACATGTCATAATGACCCATTAAGATCAGTTCAATGATGCTTCAAAACAGAAACGGTCAGGAAATCGCTGATCCTGCAAGTGACATTAAAATAATGCATATTTATGCAATACAGTTACTGGCTGTTGAAACCTGAAATATTAAAATACATTTTTGGACAAAAAAAGAAAAATTTTGCATAAAATTTCTATCAGTCAAAAAGCCTTTCTTGGTAAATATCTTGGATGGAGCTCTTAATATATACACTCAAATGTTTTTAGAAATACTAAAAATTGGGATTTGATATGACCTAATTCTAATCAAATCGTTTGGCAAAGGAGCAATTTTCCCAACTTCAAGCAAAGACCATACTAAAGAAGATAGGCTTAAATAATAAAAACACTTTTTATTACAAACCACATGTCCAGTGCTCTCTATAATGATTCTTGGAACCCAAGAATGTATGCACATCTATACATCCCCAGTCTGCTGACAGAATCAGGATAAGTCTTAGAGGTTCACTTTCTTTCCTAAATTGTTTGGAATATGTTGGTCATGTATGAATCGTCAGTGACATAATTTTCAAAATTACAGAGCATTTATTTTCTACCTATTTTATAGGTGTCAGTAGAGGGTGATACCATGAAATAGCTCTTAAAATCAGACCAGGTGATGTATCTTATGTAAAGATACAAAAGGTGTTTTGGAAAGAAATTTTGCCCAATATGGCATTATTTTTAAAAAATATCCAACATATTGCCATGGAATTTAAATTACAAGACTGAAATGAAGAGTTAACTATAAAATATGGATCCTATAGATGGAATTGAAAACTACATTGCCATAACATGAAATATGCATTTAGCAAAAGGTTTTAGCTACTGCTTGCATGTGTTCTCTTTTATAGATTAAAAATGTCTTCTAAGTATCTTCTTCAAAAAGTCTGAAATACATGGACATGCTGGGGATGCTACCCCACCATCAGACATCCTGCTTCCTTAGTTCAGTCTCTCCCTGTACACTGGGATCAGTTCCCTGGGAAATACACTTTTGGCTCATGACCCTGTATCTTCCCAGAACACTTATTCTTTCAAATACAGAATCATAAGCTGTGTCAATGAATTCTACCAGAGTTTCCTGAAAGTTATTGTTAGTACAGCGTTTCCCACTTACATCATTTTGTACCAACAAAATAGCCTTGCATGAGGAGAAACCTCTACCCACTGCTTCCCTTCTTACTCTGCCTCAGATTTTCTCAGTGGAGCCAGGACCTAAAGCCTCTTCATAGCAAGCCCACTAAAAGAAAATTGTGAAGTCTACAGTTACAATGCTGGAACACTGCCAAAGGTACAGCCAAAATGTAATTCTGTATAAATTCTGAATCACTATCAGATGCTGGGAATGGGAAGGGTAGCTGAATTCCCTGGGTCTCCTTGACTAGTGAAAATTGAAGCATCTGCCAAGAAGACCAGTTTCCAAGCTATGAACCCTCAGAACTACAAAAACATTTGGGAATATTTTTTTCAGAAAGGGTGAGTTGATATTTTTTTGTAGGCAGCAGGAAAAAAAAAATCTATTTCAGTTCTTGGTACTAATAATATCTCACAATTATATAGCTCCTGCTACATAGAAAATTATGTGGATGCACTTACACAATAGTACCAAGAATTACTGAGCTTACCTAGGCTCAGTTACCTAAAAGTTGGGTATCTAAGCTATTTATCCTCGTATCTTCCTAATGGAGAGAGGTCAGTGCTTGCAGCAGAAAGTTCATTTATTGCTAGACATCAGTCTTGGTGTCTTACCTCGTGGGGGTGCTCTTCCCTGAGACTGATTTGTCCCCTGAGGAAATCTCATCCAAAAAGACAACAATTCATTTACCACTTATTCAGGAGTATTCTATTAAAGAGTTTTGTTATGGGAAAATGGGCCATATTTTAAAAAAATGTTGCGAATCATAGCTTGTCAGCTGAGAAATACAAATCAGTTACTGCACACTCCTCATGATACTAATTCTAGGTTTTCCTCGCCAAGGCCATGCAAAAGTGACATGCTCTATTTGACCTTGGTGGAATGAGCTGGATTCTTGCAATTTTGTGTATTGGTTAATACAAAAAGAAGTTTCTATGAAGAAAAAAATAATCAGTTGGATATTCATATCCTGTTGAGAAATTCCATTAACTCCATGAATGTTATGATTACTTTTAGATGAAGCTGCATGTGACTTAGTGGATGAGAAAAAATACTTAATTTCTTGAATTGTGTTTAAGCAAGAATTGAAGTACACAAGCGTAATATTTTTCATCCTGTAAACCACAGCTCAGGTGCTGCCTAACTCCAGAGGTGAAACAGCTCAATTTTTGTCTTAAAGGTCTCTATACACCCAAACTTTGCTTCAAGACATAACCCAAGAACCCTTCTGTTTTAACAGGTTCAGAACCCTGGGGCTTCTTGAAATCATGTACAGCCCATTTGAACTTCATAGTTAGATCTCATCTTTCCCTCATACTCAGCACTTTTGGAACATGAGCCTCCATCTGGACCTCTCCAGATGGAAACAGCTGAAAATGCTAATCATTTTTACAAACTTTTTGCAAAGCATGTAGTGTTGATTCACCAGAACAACATTCACTACAATAAAATGCTTGCTATTTCTAGACTGCCTACAAAAGCCCAGAAGAATAATCTTGGTTTTACTAGAATTTTTTATTTAGCCTGTCACTTTTTAAATGCTTTCTTCACCTTAGAATTACTTGGAGGCTGTAAGGCTCAACAGAGCTCTTCTGGTAATTACAACCTGGGTCGAAATTATTGGCATTGGGCTGAGGAGAAATTTGCCATTCTGGGAAGCAGGATCTTCTGGTGGCCTGAAGGGAAACATTGGCAGGAGACAAGGGCACTGTGGGGAAGACACTTGAAAACTAGAGACATATGAAGTAGTGCATATGTGTTAGTTAGTGTAGCACAGCATAATAATTTCTCTGAAAAAATATTCAAGGATTAAAGAAAAAGGAATTCCCATTTCTAGCAGTTTCTTTTCCCTGAACTGAAGTTTATAGACTTCCCACAGAAACTTAATTTGAAGGCCACTTATGAAAGCCAGACTGTATTTTACACAGCATTGTGTTTGATCATAATTTTTCAGATGTTCCTTGTCTGGCATGCTGAGAAGAGCTGGGCAGTCCACACATGAGTTCCAATTTCATCACATCTAAAGATTATCTGAATAACATGCACTTGGGGCAGCATTATAAGGCCTCTCTATAGTTACTGGAAATCAGTAAATCCCCCTGGGTATAAAAGGATGAGTCTGATTTTAGGTGGGTTGAATCAACTTCTGGTCGGCCCTGACACTACAGCAAGTTTTTGGTGGTGCTGTAACTAAGCTTGCCAGATGAACATTTTCATGGTATTAATAAATCCACTTATTAGCAAAGATGGATAGAATATATAGGAAATGCAGTTTTCCTTTTATCCCAGTTTTAAGAGATGGTAGTAGTCACTGAATATAGAAGGTATTCCTAGAATTTTATACAGATGAAACTGAAAGGATTCCATAAACTGGAGAATCATAGGAGTTACTGAAAAAACAGAGGGAAATACGTCCTCTCTGGGGTCTTTGATTGTTTTTCAAAAAGTCAGCTCTACTGAATTCTGTAACAACAGCAGCATTTCTTATTAAATGTTTGCAGAAAAAAAAAAAAAAAAAAAAAAGGAAAAATTTAAGACATTCTTAGGTTAGAGAAAACACAAAAAAAGTAAAAGAGTTTTCAGCTGTGCCGGGCACATTCGACTTCCATCAGCACTGATGGTAAGGAAGACACAAACACACTGGGGAAACAAGCCCACTGAAATGGACAAGATTCCAGTCAGGCCATAGAGATTCCAGTAGGTGTGACTCTCGCTCTACCCTACCAACAGACAGCACTCTTCTGTGGCTTGGGGATTGGCATTACTTTCAAAAGGGAAAGACAAAGGCCTTCAGCGTCGCTTCCAGATTCTTTGTTAAGCCGGTGGCATTTTGATTTCAGCAAGGGCTTGCTTTCTCTGAGCTCTGGCAAAAGCAATATAACCTGCCCATCTGCCGTGGTTTTAGGAGATATCCTGTGCTCCTGAATCGTTTGCTGCAATGTTGGAAACAGGACAGGAGAGGGCAGAAGCGATTGACTGCTGTCCGCAGCCAGGCTGGCAGGAGCGGCCGTGCGGAGCCCTCCGCGCTCCTCTGCCATGTGCCAGATGTGTTTGGGTGATGTGATGGGACCAGTGGGGTGGATTTGGATGGACAGACCTCTTCCAGCCTGGCACTCTGAGTTGCTTCTCTACTGGAGACCCGTTCTCCTCCTCCTCGTGACTAAACTCAAACCAGATGGTACCTCCCAAATTGAACAAGCATTTTTTTTCTTCATTTAGTGCAAGAGTAACGCATACAAAATGTTAAAAATGCAAAATAGAAAAAGTGTCATGATAAATGTGGTTCTGTGGCAAAGGAGTCACACAGCTCTGAAAGGACTTGTTAGATACATCTTGATAAACAATCAAGCAGCTTTAAATAGCTGTACCAGAAAAAATGAAATAAGGAGTACATTTTCCCTTTGAAGTTTTGACAAGGGTAGCAATCACAGACTGTACTATTTTTACCAACCTCACTAAGTATTTACATGCCTTATTTTTTAGAATATTTTTTATTTTCCAAGACAGCTGTGAGCAGACAGCATTGCTGCTCACACTTCTGGGTACTCTGCAAAAAGAAATGTTGGAGAGGCTTTTGGATATACTCTCTCATTGTCTTCTGCATCACAGTGCAACATGTGGGCAGGATTTTCTGTGCCAAAAGGACTGAGAATATTCTTCTGTGCTATTATTGTCACCAAGAAGAACTGGTTCTGCTGGCAATGGAAAATGTTAAATTTCGATCACAGTGGATCTGATTTTTCAATCCCATAGTGGAGGGCATATATGAGAAAATATTGTGGCCTTATCTGATTATGGTATATTGCATCAGATAACAGAAAATATGATGCTTTTTAAGTCTAAAATACCTAAACAAGGGTTCTTCTAGGGGTGAAACCAGGTTTCTCCAAGTCATACTTGTATCCTTGGCAGATGGTAGCTCTCACCCCATGGATGAAGCCTGCCATTTGTACAGCTCGTTCAGCCAAGAACTGAAAAAGTACATCATGGATGTTATTTCATCTCCAGATGTTCTGTGTGACAAGTCTTTGCCACAGCTCAGCTGAAGCCCTTTGAGGCCAAAGCAGGACAATCTAAAAGAATGCTGCCAATTGAATGAAAAATGTTCAATATATTTTACACAGATTTGTGGTTCTCAAGGAAGATTTCATGGAGTTCTGTTAATCACAGAATCATAAAATCATTAAGGATAAAATATGTAATTAGCTTCACAGTGATGATTGTGATGCTTGATTGATGATTTTTTATCCATGCTTTATGGCTAGAGAGATTGGCACAGAAAAGATAAGCACTTTGCCCTTGGGAAACAAAAATATTTTATGCCCTAAAGGGAAGCAGAACTCAAGCAAATCAAGCAGTAAACCTGCCCATATCTTATTTTCCGTAACACCATTTTGTGGAACAACTGTTTCTAATTTGGAGGAGATGGCAAACAACAGTTCAAGGCTACAAAGAGGTGTTTTGCTTTACAGCAATAAAAAGAGAAGGGAAATGTATTTCTTCTCAGATCTCCTTCTAATAGGTATCTAATAGCAATTGACAATTGCAATAACTCAAAACTTAAATTCATGTAATTAATTATTCAGCCTTCAAAATGAAGGAGATAATTTTAGACTGTGTTCTTCCTTTTAAAAAGGTTCCAATGTTGATCTTGTGTGATACACTCAAAACACATTTTTAGCTTTCCTCCACAACCACTGGAATTAGAAGCATTGCTATTGTTGAGAATGAGAGCTGAAATCCCTTTCAGAAGGGAACTAGGGTTTCCTGGAAGAGGTGATTTTTATAAGGCTCATCATAGCCACTATCACTTTTGCTTTCCTTGGTTAGCGGAATGAAATTGCAAAACATTCCTATCTCTTCATGGGCAATATGGAAAGAAAACAGGATCTTTCTGCTGCTTTCAGATCACACAGCTTTAAGTATCTCCAGCTGGGATGTTTAATACAGGTGTCTTAGTTCTGGTTTGCTGATGGGCCAGGTTGTAAACACTTTCCAAGTACGTGGTAGCTCCTCCTGGTCCTGGCAGACACTGCAATGCTCAGGGGGCAGTGATGTCTGGAAGAAAAGATTCCCTCTGATGTGTCCTGGGGACCCCATTCAGGACATCCTAGGTTTTGCAGCACCACCATTTAGATGTAGTTTACGTGACTTTGGTGAAGAAATTTTGTTAGAAGTTGTACCTCATCACACCTGTGAAACTTTTGCTGTGTCCTGGAGATACAGAGAAGCAATCAGGCACTGAGCAGCAGTGGTTAGCACAAAAGGAACAATACCCTGCCACACTTGTAAGACGTGGAGTCCCAAGCCCAGAGGAATGCAACTTTGGCTTCCAGATCCTAGGCTGAACTTTGAGGCTGTTAAAAAGAAACAGATTTTGTAGATGTGTCATAATAGTAAAAGAGTTTTCAAATTGTTTTTGCAACTTTTGACACCTGAAACAGTGTAAGAACAGATGTGTTGGTTTTTCTGCATGGGAAGGAGTGGCCCCATGGATGTATCGATGTGGTTTATCAGTTGAAGTGTCTGTGTGCTTCACACAGCCACATTCAATTTTACAATTACAGTTTTATACAATTTTGCAAGGGATGGGGCAGAGCAGTGGGTATTTCTGTCTGAATTGAGATACATCTCCACACTTGTGTGGTGGGGGAATGGGTAGTGTGGGTTAGAGGTCCTACAGTCAGGACTAGGAGCATCATGGATGTGGTGGCTGGGCTCCTAGGGCCCTCCTGAGATTCCAGAATTGCCATGATCAGCCAAGAGCTTCCCAGGTCCTCAACCTCACCAGTGGTAAATGGCACCATCTCATGCAAGCTGAGAGGAGAAGGTGGTTACAAAACCAGAACAGCTTTCTGGAGCCAGCAGTCAAGGAGTTAGGGCAAAAGAATCCTTCCTGAAAGGCTGAGCCCTTTTTCGGGTGTGGGTCAGTCAATGTGTGCCCTTCTCAGAGTTTTAGAGGTGTGAGAAAATGGTTGGAGCACAGCTGAAGTTTACAAAAACTGTCTGTCAATGGATAAGAATTGTTGTTTCTCTGATGTTTGGGAAGGTAATGCAAGAGCAGATATTAGGTTCAGAGTCTTCTTGAAGGTATGCTAACCAATTTCTAAACAATACTGTATTATCAAAAATTACTAATGAAATCAAAAATAATAAAAAATTACTAATGAAATAACAATGCTTTGAGGGAATTTCATGGAAAGAAAGTGATTGCAATTCCAAAAAACAACAGAATCAGAAGAAATGGCACCTAACCATGGGAGATAACATATTGCACTGAGATTTGTTTCTATGGAAGAGAAGAAGCAGAGCTTGGTTAGTTAAATTCCTGCGTACCACTGAGAGTGCCCTTCAGTGTGACTTTCTTGCTCTGTCAGATGGAAGATGCTTTCTATGGGATATCTGTAACTGTATGATTTTTTTTATATACAGACTACAGTTCTCCTGCCTTCTCCTGAGCTCTCCTCATCTTTAGGATACCAGCCAGCTGTTAAGAGCAGGAAACAAAGGTGGCAAGGTAGGGGTCCTTATTTTGCTTGTGATGATTTTTAGAGGAAGACTAGAGACCCTGTTTTTTGCCTGCTCTGGGCAGATTCCTGGTGACTTAAATAGCATTGTGTGGTGGAGGCAGACTGAAGGGAAATCATGGAAATGATTTGGTTTTACTGCTCTGAGGGCTCTGGTTGCAAAATCAGTAGCACTTGTGCATTATGTAGATGTTAGATGGAAGAGACCAACTGGTTAGTGGGGTCCTGCTTTTTCTGAGGATCCTTCTGACTAGACAGTATTGGACAGTGGCAGATCAAGAAATTAGTGAATCCCATTGGGGGGTGATACTTTGTAAAGGACATGATAAACCGAATTAGAGATACTCCAGATTCTTCATATTTTACTATTAAAGAAAAGCCTCCCTAAGGCAGAACCCAAATGTCACTCTCCAGTTGAGTTGAGATGCGGGAACATCCCAGCCGTGAGACAAAGCTGCTGTTGCCCTGATGCCCCTCGTCCCTCACCCGAGACTGTCACACAAAAATTCCCATTGCAGGTACTCCCATCCCCCGCCCCGCAGACCCAAACTGCTGTAAATACAGTGGTGTGACAATGAGAAAACACTGGAAACCCCACAAGCCAAGGAGCGCGGGCTGCTCGGGCCCTCGGGGGTGAGCGCTAGGTGTCACTGCAGCCCAAGGAAAAGGCAGCGCTGCAAGGCTCCCAGAAACTGCCGGGGAAAAAGAAATATTTTGCATTTCAGGAAAAGTTGATTCTGCTGGTGGCAAAAAATGAAAAGACTGCTATGCTATAAATACAGTCTCAAGTATGAATATATGAATTTTATGTGACTAGCATCTTTTATTCAGAAGGAAAACAGTAAATTGCTCTCTATGCTTGGCTCACCTTCATTAGCACACGGTGATAGAAGTCTCGTCTTGTTTCTGTTGAAGACTCCCATATTGAAAAAGGTCTGCTGTACTGAAACTGATCAATGTTACTTCCTTAATTATCTGCAAACTTTAGATAACTGATACAACTTAAGAGAACGAGAAACACATTAAGTACACAGTAAGTACAGAGCACACCAGAGCAAAAACAAGCCTATGGAAGTTATACCTCTCCAACACCTCAAATTGTTCACTCATCTTTCTTAAACTTTTTAAGCTTTCCCCCTTATTACTTTCCCCCTGCATCCTAGATGTCCTTATTTCCTCTACTCTTTCAGTCTAAATGTGCCCTGAAATAATTGCAGACATTGCGAGTTGGAAAAATTAGAGTGAAAAGTAAGAAATACAAATTTATACTCAGATCAAATTAATCCTTTTATTTCTTTATGTCTGGATTTCATAATTTGCTGATTTTTAATGTAGAGTAGTGTGAATAAGAAACAAAGTTCTGGCAATGGGTTTGGGTTTTTTTCTGTCTTTTGGCAAATGTTGGCTTCTGTCAAAATAACCCCCCATAAAACCTTACATAGCTCCCTTGTGAGTTCTTCCTATGCCAATTAAGTTTAAATGAAATGGAGTGGCTTTTTATTTACTTTTCAAAAAATTATTATTTATCAAATGTGTCCAGACAGCCTCTGGCTACCATTAGCAGTTTGCAAATAAGTAAAACAAATGACTTATTGATCTGTGTCAGCTCAGAGTCCTCTCCAGGATAAACTAGACATGTTCAGCACCACATCCTCAGGCAAGGGCTAGAGCAAACAGATGAACCATGCATCCTGCCCAAAAAATCAACAGGCTGGGATACTGGCAGAGCAGTGGAAGAAATGACATTCACAGGCAGACAGATCTCCTACTGGTGAGTAGGTAGGAGGCATTTCCATGATGAAATGTTCCTGCTAGGAATGACAGGTGAAAGACTGTCCCATCTGATCTTCTGCAGAGGAAGAGAGGAGGATTGGGAGGTAACTTGGTACCTGTCTTGCCTTCTCCCAGCAGTGGACTCAAAGCTGAGCTCTACGTTCACCCACCAGTAGGAGTACCTTCCACTGAAATGGGTGGGTAATTATGGATCCAAAAGGGTTTCTGGAGGAGGTGAGTCACAGGATTGGCCGTTCATTTAGCAGACGCAAGGAAAGGATATATATTCATGGTGCTAAGTGAGCTCCTCATGACCCTGCTTTGAGAAGGAGGGCTGAAACAGAGACATCTAGAACTCCCCTTCCCACCTGAAAGTTTCTTCCATTTCTAATTCCCAGGTTCACAGATCGTATTACAAAGAAGTGATCACGAAATTGAGATTCTGGTTTACACCATTGCAGAGAAGGAAAAAAAAAGAGAGTTCAAAGATATTGTAGTAGGATCAAAGCACTCTAAGAAAAGAATGTGACCTCATGGTGGCCTATCAAATTTGCTCTAGTTTAGTTTGGGAACTTTTTTCACCCAGTTACTTCAAGTGTGAAATTATGCTGTTAAGAATGGGTGTTAACAGGTTAAAGAGCTGCAGACTGATAAATGCAGATCTCCTCAATCATGCTTGATGAGGGGCACTTACAGGCCACATGGGCTGCCAACAGGATCATCTATCAACTCTGTAGGTGTCCAGGCCATAACTGAGGTAAGTCAGCAGATGACATGCAATTTTTTCATAAGATGTGAATATTGAGCTCTATGACACACAGCTAACATCAGATGTACAGGAAAAAAAAAAAAATATTTGAAGGTGAGCTGAGGTAAACTGGAAAGTTTTTGGTAGTTGGAATTTTTGAGGGTTCAATTACTGGTTAATTTATAATTAGTGAGAGATGAATTAATATAGTTAACATGAACTTAAAACAATGTTTTCCATAATAAATTGTGTAGTTTTATGTCAAGACCTACAATCAGGGCCCAGGTCCCTAAACAACATAAATGCCTCACAGACCACTTGGAACAGAGCATTTTGGTTAATTCTCCTGTCATTTTTTACTGTAGAGTAGGAGTGTGCTGCTTTCTTCTAACTATCACAGTGATAGCAATATCTAATGCTTCAGTGTCAGTCCTTGTGCTCTTGGTATGTTTGGTTCCATTCCATCATTCTCCTTTCTTCTTCTGTCCTGTACTTCTGTTCTCAGCTTGTTTTCCTTCATGTGGTCATGTTCACGTCTTTTCCATAAACTACATGTTCTTTCCTCATTTTTCTTCTCTCCTTAAACATAAGCTCTCCTTCACCAGGGCCAACTCTGTAAATGTCTGAGTCTTGCTGAATCACTCATTAGTATCATCCCCACAGACTTCTCTTGAACAATCATTTCCAGCAGCACATCAGCACATCATGACTGCCAAAGAAGCCGCTTGAATGGAAACAAACTGCAACTCAACATGCCCAGTGTGACACCAAACACATGTGATGTCATTCCATGACCACAAGACTTAGTGTTATTTTGTTTTGATTTTCCCCAGCCACTGGTAATGGACTAGCAGCATCACAAAGAATGGTTATTTAATGGCTGCTGTGCGAGCCAGAGTCTGAGCTAGTAGCTTGAGAAAGCTGTGATTTGATTTCATTCCTGGCCAGCCTGAAAGTCTGAAGCATCTGACATTACACAGGCCCAGACAAACAGAAGACATAAGACAGTGATTTCATAAGAGGAATTGAGATGTTATAATAAGTTTAGGGACCAAAAGGTGAAAAGCAAAGGTTAAAGAGAGCATGTGGAAAGACAGTCTACTTTTCTTCCAGGATAAGAGGGAAAATATTTGTCTTCTTTCCTATAGCTTGGAGCACAACAGAGCTCTTTCATTTCTCACTAAGTAGGGGGATCATATGATGAATCAAAATACCGAGCCTGCTTTGGGCTATAAAGCAGCAATCCAGACATATCGTCCCTTTCTAGCCCTTGGCCAGCAGTCACTCGAGCACCAACATGTCCTGCACCTGGCAGGGTATTAAACCTATCCCTTTCCTATAACATATAGCACAGCAGTTAAGATCTAGGTCAAGTGGAGTGAGACCAGAATGGTTTTGTCTTCTCATGACCGCTTCTGTGAAAGGAGGATTGAACAGACTAAAGGAGGATTGAAAGACTGTTAGACCTTGCTAACTAAGAAAAATAGACAGTGTCATAGGTATCAAGTGCTTGAGCCAAAACTAAGAGAAAATAAAATCTGCAGTATCAGCAGATTCCTCTGTGTGGCTGTCCATAATGGAGAGGGGCTAAAGAACCCAAAGAGAGCAGGCACAAGCACATATATGTACCATCTTTCCACTGATTTCCTGTCAGGAGCTACCTCCTTCCACGGTTACCTGTTTCTTTTTTTCTTCATCCATCAAGTCACCAGACCTAAATATTTTTCTTGCTTATTTAGATCCATTTTAAATAACACATGGAAAAATAACACACAGAAGGTTTCTTCCCAGGTGTTTGGTCAACATCTAATGAAAATATGAGATGAAGTGTTTAGGTTCCCCTACTCATCAAATCCTAGTTCCCCATTAGAAACACAAAAGCTTTATAAATGCTTATAAATGCTTATAAATGCTGTGCCATAAGGCTTCCTCTGCTTTTAGTAACAGAAATTCCATCTACTGGCTTGTCTTGCTGTGACAGCTCCATGCTTCTGCCATGGCCAAACATGACATTCCCAGTTTTTATGATGGATGGAAACTATGGTGTCAGTAAGTTCAGACATGTGCTCCAGGCATGCCTGTACAAGAATCATGGAAAGGCTCTTAAAAACCTCCAGCTAACTATTTCCAATGTCACTGTGCTTTTAGACCCTTGCTAACAATTCAAGGTATAAAGTATTAATTTTTCTAGACATCTTTTCCGATTCTCAGACAACCCACAGAAATATTGAAATTTTCACACTGAGACTTTCCCATTAATATACTTGCTTCAAAACTTATTTACCATAAATTGCTTATCTTGCCAAAAAATTTGAGCCTGATTGTGACAGGCTTCTGGCATCATATGATGTCATTGCTGTTATCTGAGTTTGATAAACAGGAAAGCATTTCCTGCAAGAATTGTTGCACTTGCATTTTTTGAATTCTCATGGGAGAATATTCAATCAACTTTATTAATTCTTTTTTTCTGGGCCAGTGAAATATAGTCACTTCAATGTTTAAGGAAGGACTGAAATGTCAAAGGGAAATGGCAAATGACATAAGCATATTTATTTCATTGCAGTTATAGAAGATTCTTGGATTATTTTTTCAGTTCTGATTTTCTGGAATTTGAAATAGATTCATAAATTGGCACATTCCCCCAAAGAATTAAATATCATTTGAATTGCTCACAGAACTGTACTATACCCTCACAGATTTCATTGGAGCTTTGTATTTCAGCTCAGGTTATCAGCATTAGGATCTGTAGGACAGAAATAGGAATGCAATGTTTTTTTTAAAGACTAGTTTTCTGCTGAGTTCACTAAATATGCAAAGAAATATGCCAAACACCTCTCTATTTCAACCACAAATTTGCATTTTATCATTGCCTCATTCCAAGTTGCTTATTCCTCTTTCTTTCTAGGGGCAAATGACAATTTTCTCTTGTAAGGAAAACACATTTCTCATCAGAACCTTTTAAAATAAATAAAAAAAAAGAAACCCAAAACAACATTATAATGACAATTTAAAAATGCCGGCTCTGGTTAGAGAATGTACTATACTTTCTGAACAGGACGTGTTCTGAGTTATGAACAAAAATAAATAATAAAACATGTTTTAAAGATTCACTTGAATTTGACAGCAATTTTCTATCCAGGTCAACACATAAGACACGAAGTGTTGCCAGTTCACATAATTTAAGCTGTATAGTTTCAAAGGTTGGGGTTCTGCTGTAAAGCTTGAAATTGACCCATTTGCAAACCTTAAGCTGAATTATCACCAACATATTGAGAAGTGTATGTGTAAATGAAAATGATACAATTTCTTCTGGGACTGAATTCATGCCATTGAGAATAAAAATAGTATCAGATGACCCAATTTCAAACAAAAGTAACCCAACAGTGAGTATTTACAATTCCTAAGTGGAGAACATGTAGTATGTTAACACTGGAAGCAGAAGTGTTAAAATCACTGGGCACAGCATTTGCCCCAAACAATATGAAAGTCGAGTTAAAAAATCTCTCAGGAATGCTTGTTTCAGAAAAGTGTGTTTGAACTACCTCTTTTCCCTCTGTAAGTCAGAGTGAAGGGAAGAGAGAAGTTGTACAGGCCTATTACTGTCCTTTAGTATAAAGACACCGATCACTCTGTCCTATGGAAGGTTCATTACTAGAGCATGACAACAGCTAATGCACCCATACATTGGAAGTTGTATTATTAATGGCCCTGATAATAGCTGGTGACAATGAGAGAGTGAATTTCCACAGTTCACAGCCCTTTGTAAGTCTTCTTCTGGAACATTTCTCTCCACTATCATCACCCAGACTCCCCCTCTGACCTCTTTATCAGTCAGTGAGTGGTACCAGAGGCTTAAGACATAATCACTGCAGTGTGCCATGTGTGCTTTGCAGGGCAACACAACACAGGGAGAAACTAGAAAAAAAACCAAACCAGTGCTTTTTTTTTAAAAAAAAAAAGTTCCTATAAATACTTTATGGGGGTAATTATAATGTCATTTAGTTCCACTTTTATTCTTCTGTGCTTACTTCACAAGAACTTTCATGTTTCATCTTCAAGTGAATCTTCTTATTTACAGCTATGCAGCCTGATCTAAAATTCACTGTGGGCAGTGGAGATGCTGCCAATGACTTCAGTGGACTTTGGATCAAGCCCACATCTACCTTGGAACTCTGTTTTCCTTGACTCCTAGACATGAAATCAAAGGCTGAACCTGGCTTATCTATATATTTGAGGAATACAGAAGTAACATTAAAAGAAAACTCTGTTATGTCTGCTTCCATTCTGCCTCCCTTTCAAGGGGAAGAGAAGTAGCTGCTCATTTCAGAACCTGTGCAATTAAAGCTAATATAACCAGCTAATGTTACAGTTAATTTCAAACACGATTAATGTTCAGCAAACCTTATAAAACAGATATTTTTTGCTCCCACCTTTTTGTACCACAGAACAAGTGGTTGACTGAATCCCCGTTGTTTGGTACAGATAATGTTACACAGATATTGCTGAAGTGCACCACTGGCCCTTGGACTGTGCTTTGTGTCTGCAGAAGCACCTGGACTCTTCCAGGGCCTTTTAAGCCTTGCACTTGGCATTTCACAGAAATGTACCAAAACACAGTGATATTGCTGGTGGTTTTAACAGGGAGGGTTTGTGTAGTGTTCTGCTCTGTGTGAGACAACAAAGGTGTCACCTCTCACTACTGCAGCTCTTGAAACTTCCAAAGCTTCTTTAGACTCTTTGCTTACCATTAATGCTATTGAAGGTTACTGTACTTCTGTGGAAGTAAGTTAGGAGGTTGGCAAAACCATCCTGAGTATCTTCTCTCTAAAAAGAGACAATATGAAAACAACAGAAGGACTTGATTATCAATTTCTAGTAATGCAGACTTTGAGTTTGAATTTTATCTGTTCAGAGAGGTTTAAAACACTTTTTTTTTTTTTCAGCAGCATCAAGAAATTTGTATTGCATAGCATTTTCCATAACTGAAAGGTCAGTGAAGCTATTTTCAAATCTGCTTTACAGGAGAACTTCAATTTTCCTGTTACTCTTCTTGGTGTTTTTCAACATCCTAGAAGAGTACTTGAATGAATCACTTAACGTCAAAATTGTAAAGTAAGTTCTTAAAGGAATATTTTAGTTGGTTTTTTTCCTTAACAGAAAACTTGTATATAATTCTTACTCAAATTCAGAAAAGATGAATTAATATTCGATTAGATTAATTCAAAGAACTAACCCGGTTTGCACAATATTGCTGAGTACTGGTCAAACAGGGAGAGTTTATACTTTATATATATATAATTTATATTTATTATTGCATATAATAATAATTACATAGTATATATATTATTTAATTTAATTTATATTTTATCGCTTTCATTTTGCTTTGATTATTAATACTGGTGGTACTTTTCTGCCTTATTGGGAACCCAGGGGAATTGAGGAGGTACCTTTTTATTTTTTATTTTTTTTCCAGGAGTGCCAACTGTAATAGTGAGGTCAATACATAAAATACTCTGATTAAGGACAAATGGGACCCAGAAGCTGTTCTGGAAGCACTGAGACTGAATGGCTTCCCAGTAACATGTCATATCATTGAAGATGATTCTCATATTCAACAGCTGGAGGATACCTTGGTTCTTTCTCTCCCTTAGCAGCTATTTCTGGCTGCTTGTTTTAATGAAATTTGGAGGATCTTAAGTTTCTCAGAGATTGTTATTTCTCCATCAAATCAATCAATGAATTCATTGGAAGATGGAACAGGAGGAGTGGTCAGGCACAGGCATATGCAGATCATGATAAATGTCTAAATTCTCTAAGACATCAGAGAGACAATCGTCCATCATGTTATATTTTAAAAGAGTTTGTATTTCTGCAGATTTTGCATGGGTAGCATACAGGTCCTTGTACTGGGCCCAAGGTAAAAGGTGATTTGCCTGCCTGCCTGCCTTCTCAGCAGCTTCATGGGGAGAGAGGGGCAGCTGCTGTGAGCCAGCCCCTCCTTTGCCCGGACCAGACCTTTCCAGGTGCAGCACATGCTGGCCCCACTCCAGCAAAGCACTTAAGCACATGCTTAACTTTCAACACATCAATTACTCATGGAGAAGTCAAGCCCAGAGAAGCTGCTGGTGCAGAGATAGCGGTGAAAAGGAAATGGGGAGGTGGTGACCTTATTGCCTCCCTTTCCCAATGGACCTGTCTGCAGACATCATTCAGGGCCTGGGGTAAAATGATCGTGGAGGCTAATAGGTCAATGACCTTCTACCCTGTCGTTAGCCCAGCCCCAACCTTAGCAAAGGAGAGGGGAAGGGAGTGGGGAAGATCTGTACAGTTTGTCAGATGTTATCACACGTGATAAGACAAAGCTTTGCTTTCAGGAATTTCTCCTTTCCTAGTTTGCTGTGAAGAAAAGATGGCAACCCAGAGATCTGTAGCGACAGAGGAAATTCAGAGTCTTTTGTTCTTGCTCTGCCACTCACATCTGTGACAGGTTTCCTTTCTCCCTTAAGCTATTTCAATTTCTGTCTCTGCATGTGTCAAAATAAGTTTCCAAAGCAAATCACAAATGTATGGGGTAATTAGAGCTGTCATTTTATTGTCAGGGGAAGGCACTCCCCTTACTGAAGAAGAGTACACCTCCTTGTCAACAGCATACCATAGTGATGATGAAGAATTTAACATTTGTCTCTTTGTTTTTGTTTTTTTGGTTTTTTTTTTGTAGTTTTTTTCACTTAAGGGATGGGATAAGGAAAAAGGAGAATTGACTGATGCTGCTGCTATACGGACCCTTGTCTGTTTAAAAACTCTTCAAAAATGCTGTTGAGAGGTAGACAACTATGCATAACCACTAAAAGTGACCCTAGAGTCACCTCTTCAGACACGTGGAGACTTACTTGAATTTAAAGAAAAATTAAAAAAAATATATTCAAAAATTACACTGAGAAAAATTGAAACACAGCAAATTGAAGGACAAGATCTGTTCCTTCAGATCGCCAGCGACATGAATGTTTGGAGGAATATCTTTAGAAAGCCATGCATCCCAGATCCTCATTCTTCCAGAGAATCCCTCAGGGGCACATCAGAAGCTCCCTTCACAAGACACAGTCATGACAACATCACCATAAACCTCCTCTCAAAAGTTTTCATAGCTTTTTTAATGTGAGTATTCTGTAATAATGGCAAAATATATGGAGATAATTATTTCAAAAACTATTTGTGGGAGTTTAAGTGCACACAAAAAGAAATTATTTTCCAATTAAACTTCCCTGCTTTAATTTTATACTACTGTACCATACATGACTCCCCAGTCTTTGTAAAACAGCCTTCTCTAGGGCACACACAGCACTTCACTCATGGGAAATTTCAATTAAAATGGAGTGAGAAATGTGGTTTAGATGCAGAAAGAGTGGAAAGGTATCTAAAATACATACTGCAGAATGGAAGAAGAATGGGCTTTCTAATCAATGTGCAGGACACTTGCATTCAGATTTGCTCTTACTGCTGTCCAATCTACTTGTGGTGAGCCACTTACTTCCAGTGCCCAGTTCCCAGCTCCACAGAGGGAATCACCATGACTCCTTTCTTCCATCTTTTTGCACATTTTGAAGCATGGCATTTTATTAGCGTTCTGGGAATAGCTACTGTGGAGCACGAAGCACGGTGAAGGCACCAAGCATGGGAAGGCCTCTCTGAGGTGCCGTTCAGTGGAGAGGTTTAATGGTAAAGTTAGTCTAAGGACTCCTGCCCATTTCATCTGCTTGTCCCTGCCTGTGTACTGCAATTCGCTGCCCTTTCAGTTGTTCCATTCTGAATTTTTCTGGAAGATGCTGAAAGCAGATCAGGGAACTGATCTAGTTAAGTCTCCTCTTAGCAACATAATTTCTCATTCAGGTCAGTGTATAGATAAGGACAGCATGGCCCCATCAACAGATCTTAGCACAAGTAAGATGTCACAAAGGCTGTGAGACAGCACAGGTATGGAAAAAAAGACTTCGGGTGATCTTAAATTTGTTTAGCCATAATTTCTTTTCACTGTAGCCTGAGCACAACTTTTTAAACTGGAGGATAATTAAAGGTTGTTGTCTGAGTCTGTGCTCCAACTCCATTGTGAAATTTTGACCTTCTGCAGGATTCCTGATCAAGTACCACACCAGCTCTTTGCAAACATTAAGTATTGTGTCCCTACAACACACCTGGCAGGCAGATACAATATCCTCTTATCAGATGGGCAAAATGAGCTGCACAGCGATCACGACTGGCTGAGCCATGCAGCACGAGCCAACAGGGGAGGCAGCAAGAGGTAGAAAGTCCCAGCTGCTGGACTGATGTTATAATTACAAGGCTTCTGCTGGAAACCAGTGGCTACTCGCAGAAAATGCCAATACAGAGATGCTTCAAGCGGCAATAGGAATGGGGTGAGGAGTGGCAATGATATGACCTGCAGATGGCTTTCATTAAACAGAGTTTATATTGGATTAAAGGGACAATTTTGAGTCTACAGTAAAACTGCTTGAAATAGTTTAATCTAATCTTGAAGAGGCTTTTTGACCAAATCAAGTATTTTGCTGCAAATTTTGCAACTCCACTGAATTTTCCTGGGGGATTCCATGTTTGAAAAAAATTAAAAAAAACCCCAACCCTCTCCACCCTTCCCCCCCGCCCCTGAAATAAAAGGAATCTCAATACAGTCATGTCTGTAAGTCTTATCCCTGAAAATGAGATATATTTTATAGAAAAGGCATGTCTATACTTCTAAACATAATTCTTATTTTTGCTAGCTCTTATCAGCAGAATCTTTTTCATTAATTAACATGAGTGAGTTACTCAGCTACAAATAATGTAAAAAGCCAAATGGTTTTCTATGTTATAGCAGTAACAAGAAAATACTTATTCCAGTGGCAAAAGTAGTGGCAAACAGCTTTTCTTGAAAGAAAGCTTATTCCTTGCCATATTTGGTGTGTATCTTCAAACTTTAAAAATACTATTGTTTTTATAGAAAAAATATTGCCATGTGGCATTGTTTTCATTCAGGGTTTTGGGGAGCCTAAAGGTCAAAAGATAATTGCATGATGCCAAAAGTTACCATTTTCACATATATTCATACAAAACTTTATAGAGGCACATATTACTTGATTTGCAATGCACAATCAAAATAAAGATATATACATGCTTGCAACTCAATTTCCTGCTATATTCTTGGACATTAATGAAAGTTTTTGGAAGCTTTTCTTCTTGAGGACATGCCCACATAGGTAATCTCGTGGCTATCCACACTGAGGCTATGAGTGAACAAGGTTCATAAGTTTGCCTTTGAACAGTCAAAAGAAGTAAAGGAATTGCCTTACTAGCTTTTTGAGTCTTTATGTGATTGGTTAAATGCCCAAACCCACTGAAACTTTACCTGCACTTTCGTTCTAAATTTCAACTGTTCAAAATTAGCTGGGGACCTCAGGCTCCAGTAGAGAGAACCAAAACCCACCTAGGCTGACTCCTTGAAGAACAGAGGAATCCCTTCTGATTGCAATTCATAAAAAGAAAAATTGTTTCTAAGCATGGAAAATAATAAAAAAAAATATTCATATTTGCATAAGTGATGATAACAAAGGGTGAGGGAGGTTAATGGAAGGGATGGAGCTTGCAATTCTAAAGCAAAGAACAAAAAGAAAAACCAACAACCCCTCATAAGATTTAGAAGTCCCATCAGACCAAAACCAAATGTTTTCAAAATCTGCAAAAACCTTCTGGTATAAAACAATTTCAAGTTTCAATGACAGTGCGGTTGGCAATAAACTATAAATCAGTGCACACAGGGGTTTCTAACTGGCAAGTGGCAAACACATGAAGGCTGTTTCTCCATGCTTTTGGCTTATTTGAATACAATTTTTTGAAGTTATTTATAAGGAAACATGATTTATATAACACTGTATTTCTCAGCCTTTTTAATTTCTCTGATCCCTGCTGGATAACTCCAGTTGAAGTTAACACAGCACTAGAGGCTTGGGGCAATCGTGGTCCTAAATGGCCTTTGAATGTCACTACCCAGGTACTGGAGAGAGGCTCAGAGGCACAGAAGAGCTGTGACAGGAGATCAAGTGCATCACCTGCTGCCAGGAGTACTGAAGAGGTGAGACCTGTGGTGCATGTACCAGCAGTAAGGAAAGCTGCAGCTCACCATTTACCAGATGTGAGGTGTTTCAGCAGAACTGAGGCCAGAGGCAGAGTCTGCTACTCACTGAACAGGTTTGGTCTCTTATTAGGGGAAGGAACCTCTGCTTACTCTTCACTCTCCTTTTACATTGTTACTTTTATGTTACTTTTTCCCCCCCCCCCACTTTTCTCTCCTTTAGTTTCATCTCAAAGAGCAGAAGCTGAGCAAACCCAATGTACAAATAAACCAAATGTACACAAGGATGTGGGTAGTCAGCTGGTTTTGTAACAGCTGCTGTATTGCTTTCTCCCTCACCTTAAGGGAATTCCTTATTCCACAGTGTTCTCACCAAAAAGATAAAAAATTAACGCATATTCCCTGTGTCGGCAACAGTCACTACTCCAATAGTATCATGTAAGAACTTAGCTAGGCAGAACCCTCCCCAAGATTGTTCTCCTGGGGACAAGAAAGATCTTGGCAAAATGTTATTCAAAATCTACCTCTCTCTTAATCTGCTGTGATAACATTTCCCTCACAGGCAGGAAAGGACTTATCTTCCAGCAGTGGATCCATACCTGACAGTGACAGGAATGGAGATAGGTGAATACATGAAAGGCAGGAATAACCTACATTATACAGGCATCTGAGGACTCTTTTGTAAGGGCCCACGAGAGCCACAGTTACCCCACCATACCTGGTGAATCAATTTTCAGACACAATCTGTACATCTATGTCACCAACACTCCGATATGTGGGTGCTTTTGCTGCCGCCTGCTGTACAGTGTAGAAGCAGGTGCTGACAGGATCACATTCAGCACCAGCAAGTCATCTGAGAATTTAATAGCTTTTCAGCAAGTTTTGGAACTTTTATACAGATCCTGATTCAGCCTGCAGCCAATGATATTTCTCCCAACTTCTGACTCCAGCTGGTCAGCAGTCAGGAGCCCTCTATAATCCCACTGCTACATACAATGGGTGTGACAACGTATGGTGGCTCCAAGGTGCTGCTAGTCATGGACAAATATGACAAATCTGAGGAGTCTGAATTCAACCTGTAGTGACCTTAACAGGCTGTTCAGAAAGTGTACTCGTACTGGAGTGGAAATTATTGCTGTGTATACTGATGCAGAATTGAATGCAGGCAGAGACAAACAAGAGAGAAAGGATACTCCCCAGGAGCATTCAAAATGAAGCTTTGTATTGGGGGACAAAAAGAAATTAGCCAGCTGAGATTGATGTTGGAGAACAAATGTCGTTGGTGTTTTATTAATAAAAGAGGTCTCCCCACAAAGGAAATTCCCATCTTGGCCTGGCGATGTAGCACTGAGTGGTAATGGATACATGAAATGCCAAAACCCATAGATCTCTAGTTACGCCGGAGTAGACACTCTTTGGGGCTTGTAATTACAGGGAGCTGGCAGACATTCAGATTTCATCTTTGAGAGAGAAAAGGACTTTCTGCTCTCCTGCCAGCTGGGATGACTTAGCTCTGTGCCAAGTTGGACTACCTTCATGAGTATTTGCAAAGTAGCATTCAGCTCTACCTCAGATTCTTTCACTTTCCAGGTTTCTGAAAATGAGCAAATAAAATATTTGTAATGGCACCTGTAGCAGTGAGGCATCTCAAAGAGAAAAGCCAAGTCCTCCCTCCCAACTAGAGAAAAGTGCAGTCAAGAAAAAGCAATAGCTCAGAGCTCTGTGGGACTGAAATAGACAAAAAAAAAAAAAAAAAATCTTAATGGCTGGGGAACAAACAATGTGGCAAAGACAGTAGATATTCTTGGACCCAGGTTTGCTCTCTGGACCCATCCTGATGGTGTGGATTAGGCACCGATGTAGTGAAACTTGAGGCAAACATAGTTTCTCAGGCTGAAGACAAACTGCCCATGCTGCTAGGGGTCACCTATGTAGTTGTAACTATAACCTGTTGTAACAAAACCCTGGAAAACCAGACCTGTCCTCTGTTACTCTCCTCAGATTAGCCCTGGACATTTTTTTGTCAATTTGTTGTACTGAGATTAACCCTACCAAGTCTGCCCTAGGAGATTTATGCTGACTGCCCAGGTGGCAGATGATGAGCTGATATTAAGTTAGACCTCTTCACATGAAATATGTAAAACCTTTGGGCAAAAGAGCAGGCTCAATACATCTTGGCCAAATTTTGTTCTCAGCTGCACTGGAGGAATGCAACTGAAGTCAATATGATTTACAGGAATAAGTGACAGGTCGTGGCTTGGGTATTTTTCGAGATGACTTGTACATTTGAGTTGTAATTAATAGGACTGGCCACAGAAAAGAATCTCAAAGAAAAGTAACACTGTTACTTGTTTTTCTTCCCTAACTCTAATGTCAGCCCCAGTCTAACAAAGCACCCAGTAATATTTGCTTAGGCACTGAATTTGCCAACCTAAATTATTTTCACTGTTTATCCCACATTTCTGTAAAAATGTGGTAAAAAGAAATAATCTGTTAATGCCAAAAGTTCTCAAATACTCTATTTCACAGACACAGTGTACACTAGAAGGAGCTTGCAAGTATAGCTGTACTGGAATTTTTATATCAATAAACCCCAGAGGGGTGGTGCAACTCCTGACACTGCACTGGTTCCAAGGATGAAATAACACATCCTGGCAACCTAACTGGATTTTGCCAGCAGTGCTGCAATGCATTAGACACAATACCAGCAAAAACTTCTCCTGAGAAACCAAGCAGGGACTACACATTAGCTGGCTGCTTGGGATGCTCACCTGGCACACAGGAGACGAAGGTGCGCATCCCTGCTCTGCTCAAATCAGCTGTATCAAATCTTAACCCTGCTCATAATGAAAAGTCTCCCCAGTCCTGGCCCTGCTGACTACCAAAAGATCCTTCTGTCCTGAGCTCATCTGGCAGAGCTACTCCAGAACAGTTTGACCAGCTGGTGGTTAGGATGGGATATGGGAGAGCTGGTTGTCATTCAGGCAACACAGGAGCTCAAAGGGTGTCCTCTATCTCCAGACATCTCAAGCAGCAGCCTTTTGACTGAGGGGCAAAGTTCTGTCTGCTTGTCAGTGGAAGCACTTGCTGGGGGACCAAGGAATCTTTCCTGACAGATATTCCTGACTGATATTATTGCAATTGATGTTCCCCCACTGTGGAAAGCATAGTTTTTTAAAAGTTGGTGTGCACTGGCACAAACACACGTACATTTTGTTTCCCTGAAGAACTTCTGATCGACTCTTGTGAGCTCAGGAAAGGCCAAATGATCTAAGGGTTATAAGGTGCCAGTTACAGATACTGTTTCACATTCTTTCTTAGAAAAATAGTTATGAAACTTTCCCTTTTTTTTCTTTTCTGTGTCTCTTCCAATGCAAAATACTTTGCTCTCCCAGTGGAAGCCATTTACTAAATAGTGTAATTCCTATCACTGTCTCTCAAGTGGGCCTGTGTTTACATTTCATAAGCAAGAACTTTTTTTTCTTATGCCTTAGTCACTCCATAGAAATAAATACAAACTACAGAACCTGCACAAATCTTTGCTGACACACAAAATTTTAGATGCCTTATGAATTAATGTTTGTGAAGCCTGTTAGAGGTTTAAAACCACAATGAGAAAGTTTTTCTTCAGGTCTGAGAAATGAACTTTTGGTCTAATGTCAGCCCTACAGTGAAAAAGCTTTGATAGTTTGTTTGTCTAAGCCGACAGCTCCTTATTCAATTGTTCATGACATCTCTCCACTTAATTCTTGCTATAAATTTATCTTACTGCCCCACTCTTTACACTGTACCTCAGTGTGCCCCAGAGACATGGTGAGCCAGCAGCTCACCACTAACTCAGTTTAAGGAGAAATGCTAGCAACAAAGACCAGCCTGCCAAAACCCATAAAACTTGCTGCTTTTTGCTTCAGTTTAAAACAAAAAAATAATATTGTCTTTTCTCTAAAGTGGTAAAGCAACACATGCCCAAATGAGTTCTTGACATTACTCTACAAGATGTTCAATGGTTTTGAAGAAACCTTGGCACTTATGAGCACATTCTCCAAAATGTATGGCTGTTAGTCTAGTAGTCAGCATAAGTGAAAACAAACAAACTGGTGGCAGAAGGTGCAACCTCTGCCTTTGGTAGGCAACGGGAAGTACATGAAAATCACAGCTTCTGAAATACTGAGTAAATTGAAAAGGAAAGAACTGATTAAAAGCTGAGAGGCAGTCATGTCCATTGCCATGTTAACCTGCTGTTTTACTGTTACCGGCATGTCTATGGGAAGGCACTTACCAGCTGGGGAAAACCAGTTAATAACAATCCAAAACATTTAGAAAAAATGGGCATTTCCCCCCAAAAAGTGGATTTTTAAATTTTTTTTTTCTTTAAGATTTAAATGAGCTTTTTGCATTATTTGCAAAATAATATATAATATTTGCATTATTATAACTTTTGACCCTTTCTGGTGAGAACTTGGTAAGAAAAGATGACTCTCAGGAGATTAAAAGCTGCTGCTACCCATTGCAAGGCAAAATCTTGCTAGGTCACCTGTAGCAATTTTTGCACAGACCACTGCATGCTGATAATACCACTTTCCTGCCAGAAGTTCCTCTGCATACATCCTCAGGATAACTGAAAAGATATTTCTGCTCTCCCCCAATTTTGGGGTCCTCTCCTCCCTCTTGCTTATATTTCCAGTATTTCACCCCTGCAGATGAGGCTGTTGTTTGCAGTCATGTTTTCTCACCTAGCACAGAAGATTTTTCTGACTTTCCTTGGACAGTCACAGAGGGCAGAAAGGAGCAAATACACTTTGCTTTGCCGTGTGCCCATTAAAAGGAGAGGGTAGGAGTGAAGGGCAGAAGGGCTAAGGAACAACTAGCTTATGCCTGTTTGTTTTCTACTTCCTAATGTCTTAAAAGGCATTATTCTCTGTGAAAGGTGCCCTGAAGATGGAAGCCCTGTGTTTATGTAGGAGGCAGGAACGATGTGGAAAGGGACAAGCATGCTCAGGCAGCTTTGTCTCCATCCTGTCCTGGGTTGATCTCTGCCAGTGGTGATGGTGCAGCTCTGGCACTGGGCCCATTTGGGCCTTGGCATTTGGGCTGAGATGCCCAGGTGTGGTGAAGGGTTTGCAAACACCTTGTGCTCACAGAAAGCTGGCTTGGGACCACAGGGCTCTCTTTACACGGGGCTGAGGAAGAGGAGTGACAATGTAAAGGAGTTTGGGTTACAACGGGTTTGTAAATGTGAAATAGTAAGCTTATTATAATACAAATGTCAGTGCTATGGATTGGAAATAAAAATATTCATGCACTAAACCTAGCTTTTTATTCCACATTTAGGACTGTATGAAATTTCTACTGGTAAAATACCACACTTTTCCTGTCAAAGCATTTCCATTTAACCTCTAAGGATTAGAAGAATGGAACCACCTCCTATTCTTCTGAGAAGCAGTGCATATGGATGCTGAAGTGGTACATCTCTGAAATCTGGTCAGGATCTTCCCAGTAAGATTTCTTATATTTTCACATTTAAACTGTTTGTTCCTTCTTTTGTATGAAAATGAAAAGTATTTCCTCCAAAGGATGATGAGCCATACTGTAAACAGGTAAGAATAGCAAAATAAGTCCAGCCACAGAAAGGTAATAATAATAATAATAATAATAATAATAATAATAATAATAGTAAAAAATAATAGATAAACACATACTACTTCTGTGCCAAAGAATTTTGATGTCTTAGATCTTCTGGTATTATTTTGTGTTCTTATTTTCTGCCGCATCCGTTGTCACATCAGCTACTCCCTGGCTCTCAGAAAAGCTTTTTACAGCCAGTATTTCACTTCATGCAATAGCTCTTTTCCTTTATGATTTTAAAGGTTGGTACCAATCTAGGTGCAAGAATTAGGGATGAATTTATCCCCCCCAGACAGAGTTCCTCCTTCTGACCACAGCATGGTTGATGTCCAAGGCTCCATGAATCACGCAGAACGCCATGGTTGTTTCCAGACAGTCAAGCAGGAGACCAGGTTTGTCAGCAGCGCTTCCAAAAGGCTGTTTTTCCCTCTTTATCCTTCTTGCCTCTGCTGGTGGTCACATCCTTCTTGCTAGCCCTGGTGCTCCTTTAACTCAGCCACCAGATTTTTTTTTTTAGGGTTTGGCTCTCATCCCGGCCATCCCATCCCATCCCATGCTCCACAGTTGAGTGAAAGAGGAGCACCTGTGGCTCCTCATTAAACCTCTGATTTAATGCAAGGTGAGTGAGTCAACAGCAGTGCCTGTCTCTGCACTGCAATAAGCAATCTTCTGATTGAAAAAAGTATAAAAGATCTGATTAAGAGTCCTCTGGCATTGGGTGATGGGAAGAGCGTAAAAGAACTGTGTCTCTGGCAGGTGGGAATGCTGCTAGCATTGCTCTCATGTCAAGTTGAGAGTTGGGTGTTTTTGCTATTGTTGTTGTCCTGAAGAGGTTTAAGTCTTCTTCCTCATACTGACTACTCACTAAGAAGTGATAAATCTCCACATAGTAAGCTCTAAAAATGTAAAATGCAACATGCTGAAATTATAAAGTCTAAGTGAAGGATGATGCTTTCCAAAGCTGTCTATTTTCCCAAGGACAACCAGCCACACACTCTGGTCTGTTCCTCTGCAGTTTTGACTTGACGTCTATGTTCTGTCCCCTCCCTAAAAGGTCAGTTTGATGACTTTACTTTTAATGATTAAATAATGGTCTTGGTGTTTTGGGATGAGGGTTTGGCTCACCTGTGTAATTCTCAAAAAAGAGGATTTCAGCCTCTGGTTCCCAAATCATATAAAAACTCAAAGTTTCAGGTGGCACAGAACACAGCTCAGTCATTGACTGCTTGCTCACAGCTGTGTGAAAACTTAAAGTTTATAAAGACCATTTTCCACTTAAAAAATTAATTAAAAAGAATAAGCAATTTTTAGTTTTTTAAAGAAGTCCCACAAACTCCTAGCTAGTTTTTGGAATTAATCTTCCCAATTACTCACAGCAAACACAAAGGAAGATAGCAGAAGATTTTATTGTTACTTTAAGCTAAATGTATGGTACATGTAAGATCTCACCCCCATCAAGTATGAAAACTCACGAATACAGTTCATTATACAACTGCAGTAGAGCTGGAGTTTCCCAGGTTTCTATTTGTGAACTTTTCATCCATGTTCATTTCAGAGACATGGGAGACTTGTTGTTGATGTTAGTTGGGTCTGATTTAGTATGTCTGTAAAAGAAGCTAAGAGAAAATGCTGTACAAGTAAAAAAAATATAATGATTTCTATTTTGTTAGTATTTATTACAGACACAGTGTGTCACTGGCTATCATGATACTCAGTAACGTAGAAACCGTGGAGAGAAAGGTATGTCCTAGTCACACAACATGGAAATAACTCTTCTGTACTTGTTTGCGTGTCTGTAAGTGCCTGTGTATTCTCTAGGTATTACAACAATTGCTTGCTTGAGTTTTAGTATGATTTCCCATTATTTCTTTCCAACTTTAAAAATAAATCAAGAGTTTGGTATATCTCAATTGAGGCTGCAGAATGCATTTGCTTCTTGAGAAGCAGCAAACTTGAAAAGCAGGTATAAGCAGAGAATCTGCTTGCTAACTCTTTGAATAGGGGTGCCAGAAATTCACAGGCAGAAAAGACTCTCTTTCTCAGCATTGCATTATCCTCTGCCAAACAACACCTGATCCTGATAAGCAGACTCCTGAATGCTTACATACCCCCGCCAAGTAACTCAGTTTGGACCTAGCAGTCCATCCCACAGTGCTATATTGTAAACTAAGAGGATTTACTTTCTCTGGTCTTGATAGTCAAGAGACAGATAAGTCTTCCTTTCTCCCAATTAGAATTTCCAAGATCTTTATTGGAACAATCCTGTTGAGTTTAATGCAGGATGGGCAGCCATCCACAGTATTCTAGAGCAGCCTGAACAATTCTATAGCAGCAAGATAATTCCCTTTTGCTTTTTCTGACCCAATTAGAAGCATAAAATGAAAGCACTCATTAAATTCTGCTGTGTATTTCCTGTATGTTTGGATCCACTGCTGTTGAACTATATAGGATGCTCCATGAGGTTCCCTCATCTGAGCAATACAAGCTGCTTTCCTCAACACCTCTCAGAAGACTCAGGGCAGGAGGAGAATACCTGGGTCTCATTGTGCGAATGGAAGTGTAGGACTTCAGGAGACTTGTGTACAAGCAGAGATCCAGTGTGGGCACCCTCCTGGTATTAGGTGGCAACTGACTCCAACACAACCCAAAATATATCTAGTTGTGGGGGGTGAGGGCTGAGCTCAGGATAAACCCAACACTGACAAACTACTAGAAGTAATGTAAAACTAAGTTTTCCTTCAGTGCATCTATGTGGAGGGGATGGCTGTGGATGGACCTATGAGTCCTTCTGGAAAGCTGTCTCCTTTTTAAATGAAAGGTCAGCATCTGTAAGGAGTACTGATGCAACTTTCTCAAAATCTTTCCCTGGCTATATCAAGGAAAAACTTTTCTTTCCCTTTTCATAGCCCCTGTCTAATCAGACTGGAAGTTCTTGGAGGCAGGTAGGCATCTTGCCACATGGTGTTGGAAGCTCTGCCTGTTGAAATCACTCTGTCTTTTACATTTATACAATGCTACATTCCATTGCTTAAACCTTACTGGGTTTTTATCACTTGGTCTCTTATTTTCCTCTAAAAATACCTGCCTTAGGCTGAATTATCTTCTAGGATGGGTGGACAAAAAAAAATGAAAGAAGAAATTTTAAATGGCATTTTCAATTTCTTTGGAGAAAATAAAAAAGCTGGGGAAATGATAGTAGAGAAAATAATTGCGTATATTTTGGCAAATCATCTTTATTTTAAAATGATAATGTCAACAGTTTCTGGACTCTAAACTTGCCTTTCTGCAGAATTTTGGCCTTTTGTCTATTGTCAAATTCGTGTAAATCCACTCACATTCGACTAAATTCTAAGCCCGCAAAAACCTGCAGTTTGCTTTTATTAGATATATTTCTCATCAACTCTGAGAATGTATTTTTTTCTGCAATGTCAAACCCAAACTGCCGTGTCATTTGGCACGTCCTGACAGACAAACCAAGAGCAAAGGGATGGCTGGCCATGAATTGCCTTTGCCCAGCTTCATGCCAGTGGTGTGGCACACAGCATTGAAGTGAAGGCAATGGAGCTGCGGGGCTTGCAAGATGCGAAGAGCAAGGTGAAAGAGAAAGGAAAGCAGGCACGGGATTGTGATGAAGGGGACATGGACAAAAACTGGGAAACAAACTGAGGTGGCCAGGAGAGCATGGAAGAGGACTAGAAAGATGGGGAAACAGAGCTGTGTACATGTGGTGAATAACTTTGTGGTATGAAAGAGGCCAGTCTTGGTCACAAGAAAAAAAAAAAAAATCCTTTTGTCTCTGACAGACATATCAACATTGCCAAGTTTCACCCAGCTGAGAGGAAAGGGCTATGAAGCCCAGGCTGGAAAAATGTACTGCAGTGCCTAATGCAGCAACTGGCAACTTGCTATCACTATGAGAGGTGCTGCTAGTTTGAGAGCAGCAGAGGTCTGGTGCAGTGAAGCGCCTCAAACATGCTCCAACCTGGGAAACGGAATATGATAGCTTTGTTTTCTTTTCCCCGTTTAAAAAGTGCAGAAGAAATTACAGGGCATTGACACATAAATGTGAGCAAATACTTTGTTAAAAATTGCATCATATAAAACAAAACCTTTTGAAAAGGGAGCTTTTCAAATTCTTGTGACTGTGGGTGCTCACTGAGACCTGGCAATGCTGCAACAACTTTGCTGGCTGCATCCACTGAACGTTGTAGGATCTGGAAAAGTCAGCAGTAGGTGTCTTAAGTGGGACACAGAAGGGCTTTAGGAAGGCTGCAAAGCAGCACAACTCCCAGCCCACAAGTGACAATTTTTTCAAGCATTCCATCTGACATCCTTTCGGGCTTTGTCACACGCGGCTCAGCGAGGGGCTCAGGGTAGAGCCTGCTCCCTGGAGCAGCAGCCGCCCGGCGGGATGCGGGGCCGGGGCACTCCGGATGGAGGTCGGGACTGCCCTCCCCCGCCTGCCAGGGGCTGCCGGTGTTTGTACGTGTTGATTCCGAGTGAGGCGGTGGTGGGGGGTGAGGGAGGAATAAACCCTGCGGGGGAAGCAAGCGGCGTCCCCCCGGGAGCACCGGGGAGGGTTAATCGGTGAGGATCTGTGCGTCTGGGAGGAGAAAGCGGAGGCCGGGCTGGGGAGGGGGAAGGATAAGAGGAAAAGGGGCAGAGCGGCTCGGAGAGGTCGCACACCGCCAGCCTCCGCAGCCGCGGCAGTGCCTTCCCGCGTGCTCCCGGCCGTGGTGCGGGTCCTCCCTTCCCGTCCCAGTCGTTTCCTCCCGCTTCCCCTGCCACAGAGGGCTCAGGGCTGGAAGGGAGAGACAGGGATCCCCAGGGCTAGACAGCAGCCCGCCCGAGGCGGAGCAGGCGCGGCGCCCCGGGGGAGGCGGCGGCGTCCGGCAGATTCCCCCGGCAGTGGGAGGGCTCCGGGAGAGGAGAGCCTGGGGGAGCATCTCCCAGCCGGGGCTGACTCCCGAGGAGCGAGGGAGGGACGCAGAGAGAGGGAGAAAAGCTGAGAGGCGGCACTTACAGGCGTCCCCAAATTTTAAGGGCTGGGGTGGGGAAAAAGAAAACTGAGGACCTGAGCTGGGACCTCCCAGCCGGAGGGATTGAAAAGGAGCCAAAGCAGGCGTCGGGTGGCCGGGGGGCTGACATCCCAAGGAGAGTCCCCGTCCTCCGCCGCCCGCAGCCGCTGCGCGCCCGCCGCCGCCGCCTCAGGATGTGGGTGCCGCTGCTGCTGCTGCTGCCGGAGCTGCTCCCCGCCGTGCCGGCACAGAAGCTCTCCGCCCTCACGGTAAGGCCACCCCGCCGCAGCGCCAGCCGGTCCCGGGCGCACCTGAGCGGGCGGTGCGGCCCCCGGGCGGCGAGGGGCGGCCGCGGCTGGCGGGCCGAGCGCTGCTCCCCGCCCCGGCCGGGCCGCAGCTCCCCCGAGCGCCCCGGGAGCAGCCGCACCGCCGGGGAGAGCCTTGCTGCGGGTCCCCGCAGAGCGTCGGTGCCGCGCTAATGCCCGCCCGAGCGCTTCTGTTTGCCCGACACACGAGTAATGCTGCAGGGAGGTCTGCTTCTGGACCCACTCGGGCTGACCGAGTCTACTTTGTTTTAATTATAAAGCGACATGAAACAAGCCTTTCTGGCTATTCCAGGCTCCATGGTGCTATACATGGAAGTCCGCGTAACGATGGGTGAGCCAATTCATTAGGCTTACTAAATAAGCCATAACCACTTTTCTAGCCAAGACCTGAGGTTTGCAGCTAATAGCTCAGTTCAGTCTTCTTGCAGAGCTTGCAGTGTTTGCAAAGCTATAATTAATGCAATCTGTAGAAATAAAAACATTTTCCTTAAATGTGTTTTTAAACAAGTGCTTGAGTAAACATAACGGGCAGCGAATACCTCTTTCAAGCTGTTTTTAAGTGTTTTGGTGAAGGCTGTGTGCTTAGAGTTTATTATGGTAAAGTTATAGGCAGCTGCAAAGTTAAATAGACCCTATTTTGTTTAAGTCTTTCAGAAAACTTCTGTAAAATCCCGAGAGTTGAGTTTTTTCCTCTTTTTTTTTCCTTCTCCTTTTTTCCCCCTTCTTGAGTAAGGTGCTATAGGGACAGCTCAAGGTGAAATGGCAGTGGGGGATGGCTGAGCTGTTCATACCTGAAATTCTTCAGGAAAAGTTTTGCCTTGTTGTCTAAGTTTGACTTTTTTTTTTTTTTTTTTTTCCCTCTTAAATGATTTATAGATTAGAAGCTGCTAATTGAAAACCTTAAAGGAATGGGTTTGCTCCATGAATTTTATTGTGTGTGGCATTTTGAAGTGTGGATCAGATAAAGTCAAGTGATCCTCAAATTTTACTGTTTTAAGACTTTCATTTGAAGCCCTGTTAGACTCTCAGGTGATACATATTCTTCTAGTAAACAGATTAAAATTGCAATCTACTTTCAAGTTCACTTTAACAAATGTATGTATAATTTACAAGATTGCACATGTAATATTCTTTTTATCTGTACATAAAAAGAGTTCTAAATATTAGTGTGGAAGTAATTTGGAAATACTGCCAAACCTTAGTTTGTCCAAATGTAAAGTAAAAGTGATTGTGACCGTTACAATATCTTTAAGCGATACATAACCTAAATTATGTTAGAGCCATTTAAAATATTAAGATATAAATCACTGCAGAATATATTTTTTATTTAGTGAGGGGTTGTCTGCCTCAAAAAAACATTGAAAAATCTGGCCAAGGGCAGTTTGGCACACTCTTTAAAAATTAATATCATATACTCATGCAAATGTATTTGACTTCACTGTTATCTGAGTGATGTTAAAGTCATTCTGTTCCTTCTTTCATCATTTCAGTATGCATTAATAGTAGACTACATAGTAGTCTGCATCTTTATGAACCATGAGCAGAAAAGTCAGTCCTGGTGGAATACCCACCCTCTGCCTCTGCTGTGAAAAAGGTAATGGTTTTGAAAACATCAGGCTTTCAGACTGAAATGAATTTGAACATTTTGGTAGGCATAGCTAGCCTTATTAGTAGAGGACTGTAGGTAGTGAGCTCATGCTAATTTTTCCGCTGCCTGTGCTCTTCTTATGGAAAGGCTCACCCATACAAATACTAGACTACACTGGAAATCCTTCTCTAAAACAGGTTATGGACAGGCAGACACCCATGGGAATGAAATAAACACGCACTGGTGCACATACACTTTCTACATCATCCCACAAAGCTGAAATTTGAATGAGGCAGGTTTATTTCTACCATTTCTCTACTTAATCTATTTAAGCAACAATAAAAATAAAAGTGCTATTATAGCAATAAACACCATGCCTCTTAATCATTCTTAACTCCTGTAGTAATTTTGCTTGTAGTTCGCAGACTATGTAACCCTTTCCACATGTACCTTTCTCAAATATTCATGGATACTACCTGCATAATTGCAAGGAACAACAAACCCAAGCTGTGTAGAAAGACCAAGAAAATCTATGGCTTTTTTTCACCTGCTGTGCCACTGTGTGGCGACTGAGAACGGCCATTCTTTTGGCCACCCATCAGATGCAGATTTTATTTGTGGCTTGATGAATAGCAGATAATGGCTGAAATTTTCATAAATAACCAGAGTTCATGGGAACAGGGCATGTTTCACTATGGATCTGAGTTTTATGAAAACATAAAATCGTGGGTGATCATGGAGGGGGAATCCACATCCCTGATGGCACAGGTACTGTCACAGGTATGCTCATCTTGCCAGATGGTGACAATATCAATGGCACAGTCTCCTTTACTGCAGTGGTAAATCTGATATAAGATGAACCTTGGCAGAGACATGATAATAAAATTATAGTTCCCTTTAGCAAAAGCCACTCTACCTTTTTTCAAAAGGTAACACATGAATTAGAGGTTTTTTCCTTGCCTGGGCTCTAAGCAACAAACTGGGTGATGACATGGCAGGGAGGGAAGATATCAACATCTGTCTTAAAGATTTTCATCTCTATAAATGGATCTCTGGGCTGTTTTAACTTTATGTCCTCACTAACTCCAGGAATGGAACAAGTACTAATTTCAGATAAGACTTTCTCTAGTTTACAGACTTGTTTCCCCATTTAATTAGAAATCATATTTTTACATTTCACTTGGGCAGAAATACCCACAACAACCACACATGTCTATAGTACAGGTGAATGTGTGATTTTCAGATGTTGGAAGCTTTGCAGTAGTCCAATAGCAATAAATAGCAGAGTTTTCACACAAATAATATCTCCAAGAGATTTCTGATTGTCTAACAGTCTTATGTGACTGCAGGTTTGCAAGGAGTGATGAGCATATGGTCTCCTACCACATAGCATCTATTAGGATGATTTCTGGCAGGCAGATGCATCAGAATAGTCAGCAGGTGGTTGAAACGCTCCAGTCTGTCTAGAGTCTGGTCCCCTGGACTTCATGGCTATATCTAAAGTGAGTGTGAGTGTTGTAATCTGTCCCTCTCTGCCCAAACTGTGGACCCAGACAGAACCTACTTGACTGCCTGCCTATGTGCCAGGGTGGAGAAGGACCATGAGAGACGGGCTGATGCATACTCAAATCTTTATTGGGAAGTCATGACGTGCACCAGGGTCTAAGAGTTTCACCTTTCTATGCTTTCGCTGGGTTAGAGATAGTCCAGAGTTACTTTGAGTTTGTCAAAGTCTTGGCTTCTTCTTGTCACCAAAATTACTCTTTGCTAAGGTTGCTCCTGGACCCTGGTCTACTGAGTAGGACCATATTGCAATAACAGACAAAGTGAAGGGAAATATACTAATTATTAATTGCTAACTGAGCCTCAGGGATGCATGCAGGAGGAGAATGGTCTTTATCATTGAGAGAATATTCTTTAGTATTGTTAACAACAATAATAATTGTTATTGTTATTTCAAATGAACAAATATTGGCAACAGAACAATGGCTTTCAGTATGGAAAGGTAGGCTGAGAGCTATCTCATAAGAACCCATGAGATCTGGAGGGACTGTAGCCAGTTTGGCTGTTCCTGGTTTTTTCTCCCCTTGTGTCAAATACTAATGTAAAACGTTCTTACATTCCACAAAATATCTTAAGTAGCCTTCTTCTTTTACCTTGTTTATAGAAAACCAGCTAGCACTCTGCAATTTTTGTAACACACTGTTGGAATGTTCTTGCAATGCTGTATTTTCATTCTGCTCTGTGAGGTGCACCCGTTATTTGTGGATATATGAAACTGAGGAGATCTGAACCTTGTTGACATCTTATATTAGGGAAATTATGTGTATCTTGTGGATATAGCTACTTTTGTTTTGAAACACAGTGCTTTGAAGAAAACTCATTTTGTTCCTCGAATAAGTAAGTTTATGATCACTGCACTTACCAATACACTTTGTCATTGTTTATACTGCATTTTTGAAAACATCAACTTTGCTTTTATCTCAATTGCAGTGTTGTGTGTGTGTGGATGTACTTCTGCAAACAATAGGCTACAAGTGTTTCTTATTTTAAAATCTTGATGACTTGCAACATACCACAAAATATTCTTTCAAAGCCTTGCTGAACCATGTGCTTTTCTCAATACAGTCAAAAAAGTCGATAGGTCTTACAAAGGGAGAAAGTTTGCTTGGAATTGCTTCTCGAAATGAACACCTCTGCCTGTTAATAGCTTGTTTCATCAGTAGCTGAATGTTTTGGGGAGCAACTGTTTTCTTTTTCTCCCTTGGCACATGCTTTGTGAGTATTCAATACCATTTAGTGTGCTGGATAGCTTCCACAGCACTGACCAATGTAAAATGGACCACTAAGGTAGTTCAGTAAAGGGAAACTAAACACAATCAAAGCTTTCCAAGTTAAGGACCCATTTGGATGGCGCCTACAAACCAAAACATTTGGAAAAGTTACTCTAATTGTGACTGAAAAACCAAGACCATAAATAAAACTGTAAGTGGCTCCAGATCCTAACAACATTGTTACTGCAAATGGGCATTGATACAACCAAGGGTACATCAGCTCTGAAAATAAAACACTTTCAACAATGCTTCCTTGCAATAAACTCTCAAGACACTTCTTATTAAAGAAACAACACCAAAACCTGTGGGAGTTGATATTGAAAGAATCCGCAAACTTTTGATCAGGGGTCAGAAGTAATTTTTGTGCATGCAGCCAACATGAACTGCACCTTATAATGTGTAAGATATTAATGAGGATGGCTGGTTGACTGTATGCCCTAAGATTTTTAAAATTAGAATTGAGGAGTAGAAATGAATGTGAGTGGAGCAGGAAGAGCAGGACAGAGCAAACAAAAAGAAGTAGATCATGCACATTGTGTCCACTTTTGATGCTGTCATTGGCCCCCTGTTGCCTATGAATACCTCGAGGAACAGCTCTATTTCTTGACAGTGCGCAAACCTCAAGGTTTAGTTCATTTTGAAAAGCCTCCAAAGGTTTAGCTGCAATCCAAATCTTATCTGAACCCTGTTGGTCTGGAAAACAGGCTACAGATCCTTTCAAGATCTGGCTTGCTCAGGGCTTTGCTCATGTTTCCATTTCTTCAGCCAGACCAGCCTCACCACAGGCACAGCCATTTTCATGGTATTTTGGTATTTCATTTCCTGTCAGGCCTGAGACCAGGAAGTGCAGAGGCGCCTGAAAATTAAAAACTGAGTAAGAAAGAGTTGAAATCAAAGACCTATTTTTGAGCAGATGTGAAGGTCCAAGTTTGGTTCAGGAGTGACATTTTTTATCTGAACAATTTCAAACATTCTTGAGCAATCTGCAGAGTGAAAAGAGGTTACATCTTGCAAATGATTCAGGGATTTCCAAAACTTTTGCGTTTTCTTTAGAATCAAAACCCAAATGCATCTTAATTTTCAGATTGATTCAATATTGTGCTGTGAGGTAGATTTTTAAAGTGTTGACATTATAGATTCAAAATGAAGGCCATTTCACAATGAAAATTTGTAATGCTTACTTTCAAATTAATATCATCAGAGTAGTTTTTGACTTTGTGAATACTGCCTTCTCTGTCCCTCTACTGTCTTCTACAGAAAAATTCTGATGATGCCAGTCATTTGGTCTCAATGGCCCTGTGTATTTTCACAAGACATGCTTCTGCTGACATTTCTTTATCCACTTCTGGTTACTAATTACTAATCACTGCCTTAATATTTTCTTCAGTGGCAGATAAAACGCTTTCCAGTGCAACACTGGAGGCAAACCTGGAAAGAGAAAATACTTCAGAAAAAATTTGCAGTATGCTGATCTCACATGGAATAATTTATGCCAAAAGAAAAAGAGGGATAGCGAGATGTAGCACAATATTGTCCATAAGTAAATAAACTAAGCACTAAAGAGAAGGTATAGCATAAATACCTGCATTTTTTCCTGCAGTTTTTCAGTCTTTGCCTGGCTGCCCCACATACATAGGGAATTGGTCTGAATTGCAGCCATTGCTGCAGTGCAGGGCTGCAAATGGAATACAAAGTTACAAGCTTCAGTTGTGGGGAAGTTTATGGACTAGTTTTTAGATTGGTGTGATAACACTTAGTATCAGAGGGCTGCTTAATATGGCTTTACCAAATTATCAGTGGTTGTCATGCAGCAAAGCTAATGGAGTGTCACATCTTACTGCAGAACTCATGAAATCAGTCTCCCAAATGGAAGTTTTAGCCAGTCCTTGCAGAAGAAATTGCTTTGATGAGCTAGTAAAGTAACTGCCCTTCAGTGATTTTTTTTTCCCCTCTCTAATTTATTACCTTTTAAAAATGACCACTAAGTGTTTCATCAGCTGTTAAACATCCTGGCTAATAGAGAATGCAACCTAGAATTCTGGTCAGGACAGAAAGAGAAAACATTTCCTGAAGGCAATCCTTTCCAGCTCTCTCCCTGGCTTGCTCAGTGGGTTGCTAGAAAACTTGCTCGAGAATGTTTACATCATACCTATCCAAAACCTAGCTTTTTTTCCTCCATTTACTTTAGGCTGCTTGTTGTGTCATCTTCTGAGTCACTGAGTAAAGATAAATTTTTTCTTTTGTGTTGCCTTAAATTTGTTTTGAGGATGCAATAATATACTTTCTTGTCTTTTAGGTGTCCATTTTTAAACTGTATACTAATTAGCTGTCATACATATGCTATAAATCTCTGAGTCCTAGAGCAACCAAAGAGTACTTACATGCAAATAAAGAAAAATTCCTTTACTTTGGAATGTTCTTTAAGTCATGGCTTCATGCTGAATTTTGCAGATTTTTAGAATAAATTTGCTGCCATAAAGTGCTCACAGTCTTTTTTACTTGGGCTGCCTTTTACATGCAATTACTAATATTCTGACCTTTGTTCATAATTAAAACAAGGTACTATCAGTGAGTGAGCAGTGTAAAAGCTCAGGAGAGATCAGTATATTTTTTGAAATGAAAGAGGAAACAGGTAAAGAATAATTTTATTGGTATTCAGGATGGACTCACTATGATCCATGTAGCAAGCTGCAGAACAGAGAAAACCTGCAGATTGCAGGTGTTCTGGATGTCAGGATGGGAAGGCAATTCCTCGGTTCCATTCTCTTTTTCTTCCTCTTATCTGGAGTAAAGTGGAGGAATGGTTGAGTTCAGTCTGAGTAAAATCTGCCATTGAGTCTCGTTACTACTTTGAAGGATGGGGAGAAGAGTGGGTGCCATTTTAGTAGACATGCAAACCATTTTAACCACATTTTAACTGCAATGTGTCTACTTGTGCAGAAATACTGTTAAATCAGACCATGTGTCTGGAAGTGTCACAGAATACAAAGTGTGTGAGCTGGGGACATAAATCATGCCATTAAAGAATTGCTTCCCAAATGTTTTTCTTTGCAAGATGCTGTTCTTCACAGTGTCATCTTTCTGAGAATGGTAGAATCTAGGATTTGGGGCCACTGCTGTAAGAATACAAGGTAGAAATATTGCATTGACAGCATGTCAGAAAGATGGTGATACTAAAATGTGAGAGTCTCTTCTCAGTGAGGCTAATACGTGTGTGCCATGCTGGTTTCAGTGCACTTGTCTTCAGCCTGATTTTCTATGGTCATCCAAACACACTGGGTTCCTCTTTGGGACTGTGAGGTGAACCCAATGGTCTTAAAATTAAAAGGAGATTTTCTCTTAGAAACAGGATATCTTAAATACAGCTTACCAATGGTCTCTGGTTCAGTTGTCTCAGTTAATTTATTTTTCTTTGTCTGTACAGGTGAAGAATTATTTATTGCATTTAATCACAGTGTTTTAACCATCTCTCATTCACTGTAGCCTCCATGTGCATGTCGCTTAGTGCAGACAGAGGGGTGTCAGTGAAACTGACCCAGGCTCTGTAAATTACATTTATTAATGCTGTGGTCACTGTGCATCACCTTTTTTCACCTATAATGATGTATAACACTGCTCAAGTCCAGGTCACATTTGTCATGTGGGCTGATGGGTTGTCTATAGTGAAAAACTGGCACTGTAGCAAATGTCACTTTTTAAAGTAAAAATTTCTATCAAAGAAATCGAATCAAGTAACTGAAACCTGGTCCTGAAATAAATATGCTACGATGTGCTCGAGAGTACCAGATATTGTAAAGATACCTTTGTCCCCACAAGAGGGTGCAGAAATTAAAAAGATTGTCATCATAGAAAATAAATCAGACTTTGAGTTAACCATAGGTTTATTTGTTTAGTAAATTATCTCTGGTGTGTTGGATGGGTTATTTTTTGAAGAGAGCCATCAAAGATTTAAGTGACGCCAAATAAAAAACAGAGATGGGAGGGTCTATGCGGGTATTTCTCCCTTTCTCTCCCCGGTGCATTCCCTTGCAAACACAGAGCGGTGGCCCCGCTTGCGCAGCGTGCTCAGGGGCAGGGAGGTCACCTCTCTTCTCCCATGGCACGTCAGGGATCCACCACGGGAGGGAGAGCAAGAACAGCGCGCTCTGCCCCGTCTCCTCCGGGAAGGGCTGCAGGGAGGGGAAGCCCTTCTTCCCCTCCCCAGTGGCTTTAGCCCGGGCGGGAGGACGGGAGCAGATGGGCACCCTGAGTTTTCAGCACTCGCCACTCAGCTGCACATCAGATCGGAACTCAAATCTCAAGTGGAAAAAATCTCAAGTGGAAAAGAATGTCCTGACACCAGCCGTTGAAAGGTAGAAAAGAGTTCTGCAAAAAGAAAGTGTCTTTAATGACATGGCATGGCTTGACATTAATTAACGCGAATTAGCATTCATGAGAACTCAGAGCAGGCTCTTGTGGACAAGAGGGAATATATGGCCTAACATATGAGACACTCTTGGCCGTGAGACATGAGGAGGGGTTCAGTCTGCAGAAAGCATAGGGCATATTAATTTCATTGCATGTATCCATACTGCTTCTTTTTGCAGCGTTTATTACATAAATTCTGGTGAGCAAGACAAAACAAAGTGGACAACTTATTTTTTACACTGTATTTAATGGGATTGTATTTCAGACCATGTCCTCCTGGGACGGCAGTTTCCAAGCATGCCAAATTTTTGATAGATTTCAGCCTAAGTGGATTTAGTTGCAAATCTGAACTTTAAACAGGAGGTTTTATCTTTCCATCATGTTTTCTCCTTGAAAGGTTCCATAAATTACATTTTTGAGAGAAAGGGAAAGTTTCTTTCGAAAGAAGTGTTCATTTGGTAAATTGCTAAGCTTCCCTTTTCCAGGTGCTGAATAACTCCCAGAGCAAAAGCTCTGTCATTTCTTGATAGTGGACTTCCATCAATTTGCAAAAAAATTACAAGGCAACATTCATGCGTGGATAATTGATTTCACTCTGAAGGGAAAATGGCAAAAAGCAGAGCTCAAATGTCTACTTGTCTGTAACTAGTGCAGCAATTTTCCTGACTGCAAAATGGGTATCAAGTACTTCTCTTATGAAGTGTCAGTGTTTATGTTCATTAGCTGCAAGACCAGGAGAGGTGTATGGCAATGAGAGAGTCAGGGTATTTCCTACTAGATGACAGAGCCAGATCTGACACCAAGACTAAATGGCTGATAGGGATTAATTTTTGCGTCTTTGTGGCTGGTGACAGACTCACTAAAGCTCAGCAGACACAGCGCTGCTGGTTTGGTAGAGTGACTGGTGAGGTAATCACAGGTTCACAGTACATGCAGTGTTGAGGTGAAAGCAAAGAGCTAGATGAAACACTGCTGCTGGGAGTGAGCCCAGAGGACCTGGAAACTGACATCCTTTGGGACTCATAGTTGTGACTGGGCTCTCTCTGGCTGCTGTAGATTTTTCTCCAATATTCTGTCCCCCATCCAGTTGATCTTCCCTTAGTACATCTTCAGTGTTTACATGCCTTTTCTGTGCATAGACTATAAGCTATTAGTGTTTGTACAGTGTTTTGGGCAAAAGAGGCTCATGCCTGGTTGGCCTTCTTGGTCTGTCACAGTTTTCAAGTTCAGTAATAAATAAATCTTGAATGACACCTTCTGGCAGGCGAGACTGAACAACAAATTCAAAATGGATGATATGCAAATAGTGGAATTCATCAGGCAGTTTTGGTCAGTCTGGTTCTTTACACTCTGCAAATTATCCAAGCTGCTAATTTTGTATAGACTTTCCTAGATGCATGTGTTTGTACTCCCCCTCACCCCTGCCACATATGTTCGATCCTACTCTACCTTTTGTTAAAAATTGGAGCAAGCAATTCAACATTACAGGAAGTGATCAGCAAAATTGTCTATTCTCTGGTCTTGTCATGCTGTTGGCCAAAGTGTTCTGTATAGTGCAGAGAGCCAAGTGTCATCTGCTTGGTATTTCCTGACTTGTGAGAGCTTAGTGTTTCAACCTTATCATTGCCCTTAAGCTGGGGTTCTCAGGCTGTGGTATGTGTTTCCTTTCATGGTGCAAAACTCTATTTCCTAAAGAAAAAGAGCCCTGAATCAATGCAGCCTCATCTTTCCTACAGAGAATAACGTGAACGTTTGGATGCCTCTTCCTATTTTTGCACTTGGGTCAGATGGAGCTGGAAGCTTTCTCTACCCACTGCCCTTCCTTACCTTTCAAAGGAGAAGAGGACATAGGTTTGGATGAAAGATGCTTCCATTCAGTGAGTGCAGACCAAAGAGCTGAGAACTGTTCTTGCTACTACATTCACCTTTCTTTTTCTATAGCAGCAGTACAAAGAAGCCTCTAGGAAACCTGGTCCAAAGTCTCTCTTGACAAACTCAGAGAGATGTCAGGCAATATCAAGAAACACAGAACTTTTTCCTATAGGCTTTCTGTGGCTTCAGAATGTTGTATCCATCAGCTGCAATAAATTCCCTAGACTGGGAATTTATTCTACTTTAAGATGACCCATGTCAGTCATATATGTTTACGCAGGGGTACACTATATACATTCCCATGCAAACCTTTTCCTCCTTTTGTTCTCCAGCAATGATTGGAACCCCCATAAAAGCTCAAAGTTCCCTTGGGGTTAATAACTAGAACGTCAGATATTTTTCCCCTGAAGTTTATGCAATTTGATCTGACTGCTTTGATCTGCTATTTTTTGTTTATATGTTTTGGTCTAAGGGAATGATGCATAGAAGTCTAGTGTTAGTTTTCATTTGACAAGATTTCGAAGTTGTTAGGTTTTGACTGTGTTGAAGGTGCTACAGGGCAGCTGTGTTTTTTAATTGATGAATTTGTGTAATCTAAAGACTGAAAAAAGCAAAAAGAATACCATCTCCCTTCAAATCTCAGATCAGGTAACTTCAGGAACTGCCTCAGTTAATATTTGATTTTATTTCAGTAGCTCTCATGATTATCATTCTAAATATGACAGAATAGAGCTTTTATTGCCTTCATTTCTTATTATGACATCAGAAATCAAAATATCACACAGTATCCTTCCTTGTTACAAAAGTAAATTATTTCTTTAAAACTGCTATCCTGAGTCTTCTCAACACACCTGGGGGTGAGGAAACTCCCAAGTGAGATTCATTTTACAACCATGTCAGGAAATCACACTCATTTAACAGAAGTAAGAAGCAAGCAGACCTCTCCAATGAAGTCAGGAAGTTACAAATAGGACTAATCATATGTAAAAACTCACTGTTTCCAACTGACAGCAATTAAAGAAGTGTCAGGGATGCAATGAAATTCCCTCCAGGGATCTTCATAAAATTGAGACAAACATTAGAAAGAGTGTGTGTGATGGATGGAAAAGTTTGAAAAAAATGACAAGTCTATCAAAGCTGAAGGGGGTCACAGTTCATCCTCTCCAGCTCTTTTGTGGTATGCAGGATGTCTCTCAGGAAGAGCCCTGCAGCTATCTGCTGTCAACAATAGCAAAGCAGGTGTGCACGTGTGCCTGGACTATATGCTTCCTCTTTCTCGTACCTGATGCTTCTTGCTTGAATAAAGGTTCATCTTTTAAAACTGTGTGAGTATTTTCTTACTGCTTCTGTTTTTGATAGAAAGCTGTTCAGTAGAGTGAGATTTAGGAGCTGTTGTCAAAGTATAATTGGAGCTGATTAGCTAATTTCCTTTCATTTGTCGTGACTATGAAGTAGCCTGAGGGCTGCACATGTCATGCACACACATTCTGTGTCCTGTATTGATGAAAAAGTTGTGTGATGTGTGCCAGGTGTCTGCAAGGCAATTCAAATGGCAAAGCAGCATGGGTGAGGGGAAGTGAGATGGTTTGCCTCTTCTCTCCCTGCTCTTTATTGCTACTGGATGGTGTTTACTTTCTTGAACTATGTTAACTTTCCCTGTTGACATATTTGTCCTTCTTACATGTTGTTGGCAAATGCAAGTGACTACAGAACCTAAAGGTCTTCTGAAATAACCACTAATTATGAAATAAGGCTTGTTAAACTCCTGTCATTCACTTTTCAGGGCAAATACAGCTCACTCTCTTACTAAGAATTCGATAAATCCCATATCCACCAAAAGTGCTACTATAAGACTACCAATTCTTTTTTTTTTTTCTCCCGTGTGGATATGATAGTTTTGGTCTTTGTTGCAAAGGCACAATCTCTTCCAAGACACAGCTGCTCTTAAACAACATGCTCAAAGAAGGCTCCAAAGACTCTTCTGGGAGACAGAGATTCACTGATAGATACCTGAGCATGGTGGAAGCACTGGCTCAGTTGAAATAGAAGTGAGCAGAACCTAGAAGAGACAGCACTTAAACTCAACAGAGTGGGGAGCTGTGCTCATGCCAAAAATGTGTGAAGAAAAAAGCTTGAGTCTCAGAATTTTTTATGTTTCTTTTTTCCCCTTAAAACCAGTATGGTTGTTTCAAAATAAAATGGGTAATAAATAAAATGGACTATAAATAACAAGCACACATTTTTTAAAAATTCTCAAAATGATTCCTATTACCTCAGTGACACTGACTATCTGCACATACAACTCTGTTAAATGAGACCTGAGGTTGTTAGTGTGTATGGTTCATCACCACAGCCATTAAGAAAAGTTCATGAAACTGGGATTGCTGAAATACCTGTTATTCATTCTGACTGCATTAGCTGGGCAAGCCCATTCAGTGTGTGTTGGTTTCACAGTGCACTCTTTTTCCAAGCTCATGCCTCTCAGTCAGTCCTGCTGTCCCCCATGGCCTGGAATCATGCCCGAGCTTGATTGCAGTATGTCAGGTGAGGTTCCTGCTGCTTACCTGCTGCTTCCTTAATTGACAGCCTCCCATGTTGTCCAGAAATGCTTGCACACTCTGTTAAAACTCCTACAGATTGAGCATGAAAACATGGAATGAGGGAGTTTGTGTTTTCAACAGGCAGCCTCTGTCTTAGCAACTGTGTGAAATAAGTCAGTGTTGTTATTTCAGTTAATGTGGCCAGGACTCCCTTGTGTCCATTAACCTGAAGCTGTGAATGATGCTATGAAATGGAGGGCTGGTCCTTCAGTGTTCAGGTCACTTGCATTGTAGTGGTAGCACATTGATCAAGATTTTAAGATTTTTCTAGCCCAGAGATCTCTGCTGTTTTCTGTTTTGCTGTCTTAAATAGCTGTTGACTATCTGCTGTTTCTCAGATAGACCTTTTTCTTCAGTGCATTTTTCATGCCAGTGGTGGACACCACTGCACTATTGCTATTTCATTTTCCACACTGCACTGGGATCTGTGCCATGGGAATCCATTTAACTGTTACCGTGTTCAAATAAACTGAACTTGAGTTGGACGCTTGGCAGATTTAGCCTGATAGACTGTGAATCCAGATGTTACCCTTCTTCTGCTCATCACCTAATAAAATATATACCCAGTACTCTGTTACTCTGGGGATAATTTGTCAGCCACACTCAGCTTCATTATGGACACTTCCCTTATCCTGTGGAGAGCCGCTGATCTGTCTGGTGAAGTGCAGTCCCACTCTATGTAGTAGGTTGTTTGGGAATTTTTCTGGGGACCCCTTCCTCTTAGAAAATACATATTAGAAATTGGTAGATAGTCCTGATGTTCTGGTAAAGGCCAGATTATTGACAGTGTGCCTGTAATGCCCCTCAGAACCACAGGAGACAAGCGGGTTCAAAAATGTTTTGGTAAATATTTCTGCTTTATTCCTAGGTGATTGGCAGATCATTGCTGTGTTTCTGACTGATGGCTGAGTGCAAGAACAACCTCACATGTGAGGCACAGTCGCAGTTGCCCAGTTGCTGCTGTTTATTTACCATCACCTCTGTAGTTCTTCAGGAGCCAGTGGAAACTGGGTTGGTGAAAAGGATGGCTTCCTCATCTATTCAAAGAGCATTCATGAAAGGCTGAAAATTGTATCAGCTGTAGCTGAAAAATAGAGAGAGAAGAGTCACACATATCCAAAGATAGGTACATGTATTTTTGAAGGATCAAAGAATAAAAGCACAAAAGAAGAAAAAGAATGTGTCAATCAATATCATATACAAGATAGCCATCTAGCTCCAGGCAGCCTAGGGAAAGTGCTTTTCTCTTGCCCCAGTCTTGTGCATGCATGTACTGACTCCTTTTTTTGGTCTTTCTGTTTGCTTTTAACTAATTTCCTTCATTTGTGGACAGACGGCTTTTCATTATCTGAGATTTAAAAAAAGTTGTTACCAATAACGATGTGAAATCTTTCCTAGCTAATCTGATTAGATGAATGGCTGAATGTTTTCTCTCATGGTAAGAACTATGTAATCAAAAGTATAAGTGATTAAAAACCATATTAGCATAAAGAAGGAAAGAACAAGAAATTTTGGCTTTTTAAAATAAGTTTTTTAAAAGGCAATTTGCCTATGAAATGCTGCATTTTTAGAGAAAACACGTCTTAAAAAACAGCTCTTCTGTTTGAAAGTTTTCTGTATACTTGGTGGATTTTATTAAAATTCTGTGTTTAAAAGGCTAAGGAGATGCCTTATGTTCTTAAGGAGATGGAGAAGCACTACTTTATTGTATTCCAGAGATGTGTAGTAATGCAAAAGAGCTTGGTTTCCAAAGAGAGCTGACAGAAGACAAAAATGCAGGAAATCTAGCCATTTTTAAGTTGAAGGATTTTAATTGGAAGGAACTTCAAGCAGCTGCAGTTGTTCATACTCAGTGTAACATGAATGAAAACACAGGCTACTATAATTATAATTTTGTATCAGTAGCAGGATATCTGCTATTTAAGAATTAATGCAGTTTAAAAAGTTTAATGAACTGATTCTGCTTTTGTGAATCTTTTCTAGTTTGAAAGCTCTTCTGCAAAATTAGCAAATTACACATCTTCTCTGACTTAGCTTCTTGTTAGCAGTCACACCATTTTATTTTAATATTGAAGACAATGTAGAAATATTCACTGCTGTCTTTTTTTTGCAAATTTCTTGAGAAGTTCCTCTACCATTTTTAATATGAGAATATCTATTTCTGATGAAAGATTTGATGTATATAATAAATATGTCTCATTTAAAAGCCAGCTTATCAAGCTAAAATGTCTAAGGATTTTGCAAATTTTATAGACTATTTTCCAGACTTGAAATGTGTTATAAAATCAGGCTCTGTTCATGAAACACTTGTAGACATAGCAAATACTGGTTAATTGTCATGTCATGCAGGATAATCTTGTAGGTACCTCTGAAGTATGGGACAAATTGACATTTGAATTTTCGTTTTATTAACAAGAGACTGAGATAAGACAGGTCAAGCTGTTGGTGGTTACTTTTGCTAAATTTGTTTCTGACGAGGATATAAAAATGTTCACAGACAACTGCAGATTTATTCCTGCAGAAACAGTGGGAAAAAGTCCTTACGTAACTATTACCAAAGCCAAACACTTATAAAGTAAAACTGTTTATTTTACTATCACAGTTTGTTTTTTCTGTATCATACTCACACTCTTATTTTCATGGCAGATACGATCCTCTGTAGAAGTATAAAAATGTGATTTGGGAGATGTCTCCAAAGACCCATTTTTGAAAAATCCCAAGCTATTAAATTCATGCATTTTTAAAGGTATCTTCGGTAGTATATAGAAAATTGCTCTCTTTCATTGTGCAAGTTCCTTTACATTTGTACAGCTTCCATGATCTTAGTGTCAGAGTGACCTTACCCATATCAAAATCTTTAGTGTCAAAATAGTCCAGCTGTTTTGTCCAATTACCCTAATTACCTAATGTCAAAACATCCTAACAACCCAGTCTAAACACATTTGAGTCCAACAAATTAGCACATGTGAGGCTTTTTTCTCATATTATTCAATTAAAAATGAATTTTCCTTCCTCAGTCCAAAGAAAATCATTACACATTTGTCTCAGGGGACCAATTCCTTTTTACTTGAAACACTGCAACTGCCTCTTAATATGGTAAAAAATGTAATGTAAAAGGCAAGAAGTCTACATTAGAGTGTCAGGTGCTGTGAGGACCAGGGAGTGGGAACAGTGGGGGCTCCCTGTGGGCAGGCAGAGCCTGTCCCACCCCCCGCCAGGAGCAGGAAGCCATGGGGGCCCAGGGCAGCCCCAGCCCCTGGCATCAGATGCCTGCCTGGGTATGGACTGCTCTTTAAGTGGGAAGTCACAGTTTGGAATATGGGTATGGATGAGCAGAGCCCATGGTGAAGATGGAAGGTGGCAGGAGCAGTGGATTGGGCAGAGGCCAAGCAGCAAGGTTTCAGCTGGAAATAGTGTCCTGTGGCTGGGGACAAGCCTCAGCTGGGTTGTTGCCTCTCCAGCAGGGCATGGGAGCCCCTCTGCAGGGACACCAGGGAAGAGGGGCTGCCAGTGGGCTGTGCTGTGTCTCCATTGATCCTGAGCTCAGACAGCCGAACCTTTATGAAGGGCATTGTCTCAGGACCCGTACATGGAGATCCAACATTGTCTTTAAGTGAAAATAATCAGAATGTACCCTAAAAAATATCTGTAATCTGTAAAATAATTCTTGTGATGAAAAATCCTAGCAGCCAAGTTTTTGATCTGGGCAAGGTGACACAAACCAATTTTAGGCAAGCATGGGCCAAGCTCTTTCTAGTTTTACTGGATGAAACTGGGTTGCTTGGTGTCTGCATAAGCACCCCAGTAAACCACCTCTGCATTCCAGTTGATGTTAAGTCGAATTGTACTTTCTATAATACAGATTTTATAGCTTTAATTGCTATGAAATATAAAGTCAGTAGAGACCATTAACTTCTGATTTGATGACACGTGCTGTGCTGAAGTTGCTTTGCTTATTTGTGAGTGAAGACTTTTCTCCTGGAGAAGGAGAATTAAAAGAAGCTAGTGTGGTTCAAAACCGAAGGGTCTCATCATCCCCTAAGTCATGAAAAGACTGAGCAGAGAATCAGCAGAAAACTAGAAAAAGGCAACCCTCTGTATGGTGTGCTGACTCAGACTGTGGAAGCAATGTGTATGCTGCAGTCTTACAGCTAATCACGCAGTGTGCCTAAGAAACATTAGATTTTGTAGGTTCCCACATCATATTGATTGTTGTTTTGCAAGACAGCAGTAACGAGACTGTTGACAGCTCGTGTCGTATATCTGGCAGGACAGCAGCCTGTAGGTAAAGTTTCCCCATCCACAATCTCCTCAGGTATGAGTGAGTACCAAGCTATTACAGGAAATGAACAACACTTTCCACGTTGCTTTCCCTGCCTTCCACACCCTATAAAGCAAGAAATGGAATTAAACCTTGTGGAAGCATGGGTAGGCTGCCAGAGACAGAAGCTGCAGAGGGACATGTCCGTGTCTGTGTGCACACCTGTGTGCCCAAGTGAAGGAAGCACAGGAAGGACAGGTGCTTTATAGCTATTTCCCCACTGCACAGCTAAGTATTGATCAAACACTGCTGTGGCTTTCAGAGCTGTGAAACAGGGAGTAAACATATCAAGACTACCCCAAGGCTTATGTGGCAGTACAGTTCCCCAGCAGGCAGTATAGGGATGCCAGAGATTGCCCCGCTTGTAATTGCCACATACATCTTTCACTGTTTTCAAATTTCAGAAGACTAAACTGAATAAGCAAGTTGCAGGTAACTAACAGACATGTGGCTTGCCTTCAAATGTTCAGGCCAGAAATGCCCTAGTGAAATCAGTTTCTATTATATTGCAAGGTCTCGTCAAAAATAGTTCTGGACCACAAGAACTCATCATGTTGATGAAAGATCAGATTTCATGCCTTGTGTTTACAGTTATGAAATGAAAGGTGCTTGCCAGCCCCAGCTTTCCTGAGACAACAAGAAAACTCTGACATTTTTTCCTCCCTAAAGAAAGGAAAAAAGTAAAAAAGTCTCCATTTCTCATTTCTTACTGCAGTAAAAATATTTTTACTTTCACATTCTTACTTTATCATATCAGGATTTTTTCCCAGGATTTAGGAGAAATGTTTACACTGAAAACACTTGCAAAGTAATTTATGTTACTATTCTATCTGGTCATAAGGTTAAACACTACACCAAACTCATTTACGGGATTTGGAGCTGATTTTCCATTCATAGTTAATATCTTTGATCAACTTGAATAAATAAAATAATAGTAAGAATTTTAGAGTCTTACACTTGTCCTGGAAATTTTCCTTGCTGATTGTTTTTGCTACATTTGACATGTCTGACCTTTTTTGAAGTCTTTCTTCAGGATAGGCAATAGCTCATGAAATGATTAAAGTTTTCTGTAGGAACTACTTTTTAAGAGTTTATATGGGGTAAAAATTTTACCGGTAAGTCCTATCTGCCTTCACAATAAATGTATTAACCTAGAATGATCCATCCAGTTCCTCACTGAGATTTTCTTTAAGTAGTAGAGATTTTGTCACATAGCCTTGTTTTTTTAACATAATGTCGTTAAAAATAGACTTTTTCACTGAGACAAACTTACGGGTAGCACGTCAAATGGGTGATATGTATTTAATGGGGAAAGGAGAAATAAAACCTCTTTTCCATTTGCACCAGTTCTGTGTCAAGGAGATCTGCTGTAGTTGTCCATTTAGCTAGCTCCTTCCCTGGCCTTTTCATAGCAGGTGGTGTCAGGGAGTCTGATACATGAGGCTGGGAAGGGTCTGACTGAGCTCTTGGTGGAGCTGAGGTGTAGGGAAGGGGCAAGACTGTCAACACGTTTGCCTAAGTGCTCTGTGGGGTATTGGCTCTCTATTTTCCTCAGTACAGCTGCTGGCAGAACAGAATGTCATGGATTGCTTCTCTGTGACTGGCAGCTCAGATCTGCTGAGGAGACAGCTTCTTGTGGTGCCAACAACAGTGCATAATGCTTGCTGCCTAGGTAATCAAGGCAATATTTGATATGTTCTAGTTTGAATTAAGTGTTGGGCTAGAAACAAGATCTGGTGGAGAGACCATTCCTAATGCAAGTTCTACTCTAGATGACTTTAAAATACTTATTTTTGTAGTGGGAAAGGAGCCTGTGCCCTCCCTCTGCTCACCAGAGCTGAATGCAGCCTGTGTGCTGCAGATCTGATTAGAAGTAGTTCTTCCTGTTCCTTCTCTACTTTTTATGCCTTCTTTAGGTGCCATTTATAATGTGTTGCACAACGCTATGAAACTATGATTTATGAAACAGTTTAATTACTCAGCTAAAGTTGCCAACAGGGAGGGAATTCTGGGGATCAAAAGAACATTATGTTTTTATACTACAGGAGTCTTGAAAATACAAATTAATAATTTGGGAATTAAACTCTTCTCATGATGTCAATCAGTGTCTTTTAGTCTCTTTATTATGCAGCCATCCCCTGAGGAGAATGTTCATTTTCATGGGTTCAATCCTATTTTTTTGTGTCTATTACTGTACAAACATTAAATAGCTCTTTGAACAGTGACATCTCAAAGGGGCAAGCCCCCTTTGCAGAACCCATGCAGTCACCTCCATGCCCTGTCCAGTTCACATCTAATGTATTCTGGGAAAAGATCTCTGGGACTGGGTGAAGTAAGACTCTCAAGTGTGAGGTTGTGAACTGTGAAACTCTAGAAGTGTTTTTGTGGGGTAGTTTATGTACCCCTCCATGGCAGCGGTGGTGCCAAGGACTCTGCTAAACTCTATTTGTTGGTCTTTTTTAATCTGGTGGAGGGAACTGTTGGAATCCTGCTTGTGGCACATGGAGGAGACATAAATTCTTTGGAAAGAAGAACTGAGAAACATCCCATCTTTCCAGGCACTTCCAAACGGAATGCTTCTGTCAAGCTGTTTTGGCCTTGTGGCAGCAGAAACCTGTAGCTGTTTGGCAGGAACAAATGAGAATTTGTCCAGAGGAAATTGAAATTCTTCAGCCTTGTCTTTTTGGTTTGAATAATCTGAGGATAAAGCTCTGCTGCCCATGTAGTCCTCCCTTAGGGAGAACAGTGTGCTGGAGGAGAGGATTTGTTAGGCAGGTTGTTGTGTTATTCAATTTGAGCAATAACCAGTAAAATCATATATGGTGGTGAACTCTTACATGAACTGAACTTTAGGGTGGATTTAATGCCAGCTTGCATGTCATAACTTAACCTTGGTGCTCAGAGCTCTGTGGTTGCTTTCAGGAAACAGGATTTTCCTGCACTAGCTCTGGTGTGATTCATTCCACGAGTTCATGGTTGGGAGAACTGAATGTCACCCCTATTTCTGGGGATGGTGGGAAAGAGAGGATGTGAAGAATGTTGAAAAGATGTTCTCTAAACCACATAAGAGAAGCTCTGAAAAAAGGAAGAGTTATGTGTCAAGCCTTTATATCCCATGTGTACGTTACTGTGAGTTCAAAATTGCTGTGAACACAGTGCAAATATTCTTAACTTAAGCTATTACTGTGTCTTTAAGCCTTTGTTGCGTACGGGGGCATCCTGCATCAGTGAATTTGCAGCATATATTCCAAAAGGGAACTCTGGGGACTCTGGGGAATTCTGCTGAATACCAGTCCCCACACACTTGTCAAGCCCTCCTTTTATTTCACTGTTGTGATAAAAGCTGTTGGATATGTACATTAGGTAACAAAAGGAATTTTTTTTCTCATTATAGCAGGGAATCCTTATTCAAATGGATGTCATTGCACAGCTGCAACTTGGAAGGTTTTGACTTGTAGTATTCGCAGGTGGGAACACAGTGACGGATTACTGACATCTGCTATTTATTTTGTCTTCTGTGAGATGCTGCTGTGTTTAGTGATGATAAACAGCATTTCTCAGTGATTCCGGATGTGCCCATATTATTCAGGTAGTAGTCAAACTGTTCAGTTACAAGGATGAAACTAAAATAGTTAAACACACTGGGAGATCCTGTATGGAATAGGGACTTTCATCATAGGAAAAAGATTACAATATTCTGAGGTGTCAGCGGATGAAATTTGAATCTTTCCTGAAGGGAAAAGACGGATAACACTTCCCAGTATGTGCTCACTTTAAGATCAGGAGAATAAGTCCTACTGAAGGTTGTATTACAAATGGGTCCTTACAAGAGTTCATCAGCCTCTTTGGTTTTCTTGTCTCTCATTAACAGAGGAGAATGACATCCAACTGGCTCCTGAAATTTTGAGGATCTTACCTATTTGAGAAGATCTTACCTATTTGAAAAGAACAACAACACTTTACTGACTTCTGCAAACTGGATTGAGTTCACTAGTTCAGAGGAACTAAGATTGTAATCATGGAGTTTTCTATTAATAGAATCTAAAAGGGATATAACACAGGATAAAGTAGTAAGTTGTTTCTTACTCTGCTAGGAAAATTCCTGAAGTTGAGCATTTTCACCACAAAGTCTGTTACCTGCACTAAAACACATCAACTGAAATGCTGCAATATTGTTAACGAGATTTTCATTTTCCCTGTGTAAGCTTACAGTTAATAAAAATCCCAGGTACTGCCTGGATCTTAGAATTAACAAATTACAAAATAAAGGAAAAGAGGATTTTACTATAAGTTTTTAGAAGTTCAGCCAAACATAGATGGGGATGCCTTTTTCTGCTGAATCTACAGTCCAGGGAAGGTTTAAGTCGTGTAGGAAAATGATGCCTAACACATTGTTTTCAGGTCTGGTTTTCTGCAGGTACACTGTGAATTGCTATTGCTTTTCTCTATTAAATGTAACAAGCAATTGTTACGTTTTTTGGGCCAAAAACCCTTGAGCACTAATCTCACCTTGAAGCTTTCAAGTCCTGGTCTCATAAGGAAATGTCCTTGACTTACCTGAAAGTGCTGGAAAAGGGGTGTTTGTTCAGCTTTTGTTTGTTGCAGTTATAAGGCCGATCAATGTACTTATCAATACAGTTAATAATTTACCCTTTAGGCAGTCAAATGAGTTTAAAACATAAACTGTGAATCTCTCTTGCTGTAACCTGTGGGTAGGTGTATTTCCACTGAGACAATAGCACAGTGTGAAGTTTATCAGCTTATTTGAGGAAAATAACCCTCTGCACCTCAGCATTTTAGGTACTGCTAATCTGAATTTTGTAACTTGCAAGAAAAAGACACAGCTGGCTACACCAATGTAGTTTACAATGGCTTCTTACAGAGTCCAAACACCAACATTAAAAGACAAGATAAAATTAATCCATTACTTGGAAGAATATTTTCCAGGTGTATTAAAATCTTTCATTTCCACAAACTATCTTTTCTAGTGACAAATAGCCAAAAAGATGTTTAGATAGAGATGGGTCTTCAAAGTACAACAGGCAGCTGCAGTACTTAAAAGTCTTCTCCATGCAGGGTAATACAATTCCACTTCACAGCTATGTTTTTGTAGATGATACACTGACAGTTTTGGAAAATTTGCCTTGTGCCCATCAGAAATAGCTGGAACTCCATTTCCCTGGTTCTTTGAGCCACAATAAAAGACCACAGAAATTTTCATTCAGCCTGTTAGTGTGTGAATTCATCACTGCAGCTTTATGCACACAAAAGAAGTTGAGTCTCTTGTCTGTGCCAGAGTGAAGAATCATTGCAGACATGCTTGTGTTTTCGTAATGAGTGCTTATCACCCTTCAATGTAGATAAAAAATACCAAACAGCCAGAGATCAGAAAAATCAAGATCAGCTACTTCCAGAAACCTGTATTTTATCTGTATGTATTCTCTTAAGATACAGCTGGGCTGACAAAGACACAGCTGGGCTGACAAAGTGTCACTTGGCTGCCTTGGAAGCAATTGATGTTTTTCCTCTTATCTCAGTATTGACTGGAAGATTTTAATTAAGCTATAGATGTTGTTTGCAGCTGTGAATCAAATATAGGTGAATTTTCCTGCTTTTGTGTGATGCAGAAGTTGTTTTCTACTTTCTAGCTACCTGATTGAAGACAGATACTAATAATTCAATTTACTGAATGCACTCTTTGGGTGAAACAGTAGCTCCCCTCTTTGCTCTCATAGTAGGCAGTATGTTCTTTACTGAAACTGAACCACAGCATACAAAGTCAGTAAAATAATATAATTAGTTTCTGTAAATCTGGCTTTGTAAGTTTTTCTTGTATTTAATGTAAGAATCACAGTATGAGTAGTAGTAAGGGAAATTTCTCATGCACTTCCTTGGCAACATGACCTTGATTCAGATACGCTTTAACTGAAATAGGTCTTCCCCAAATCTTTCCAGGCTCAGAATTTTTTTTAGGTACTCAAAAAAGTGGTTGTAGCAGGTGACATAGCCTATATAAAGAAAAAAACTATGCCCAAACCCACAGAACTACTAACAAACTTATGATTTCACATGTAAGATTGTTCTGAATAGATAGATAAGAATGCAGATATACATGTAAGCAGACTGATGTAACAAAGTTCCCCATTTAACCAAAAAACACCAGGACAGCTTTCCCCTCATGTTGAAAGCATTAAATTTACTCCCACAGAACAAATAAAAACATCTGGCTGTGACAGGTGTTTCAGTGTGGATCTCTCTGAGGCTTCAGAGTTAATTAATAGATGTGTGGAAACAATGACAGCTTTTGTAGTTTTATTTTGATGAATAGTGTCACTGTTGATGTAGACACTCAAGAAACCATATTTCTGTTCACCCTCTTTGTGCTTTGTGCTCAGATGACAGTAAGAGGTATAGCACTACTTGTTTTTAACTGACATACTGTCTTAGTTTAGGGCACTTTAGTCACCCCAGGACACATACATAGTTTTGTTATACAAGATAGTTCAGCTGGGCCTGAGAAAACTGGTTCATATACTTACCGTTTTTCTGGCTGGGATGAGGCTAGGGATCTGTTTTGAAGGTTGCTGTTGTACCCCAGAGACCTGTACTTTTTTTTACAGGTACTACCTGTACCTGTTACTTTTGCTACCTGAGCAAACTCTATGGAAATGGTGAAAGCAACTAAATAGGAGAAAGTAGGCAAAATATTGGGAAAAGATAAAATACTGATTAGTTGGGAAAATGTTGCATTGAGAAAAAGGCTGGCACTTAGTTATAGTAAGTACTAACACCCGGCACAGAACTTCAATTTTTCATTTTTGTTCTTCAGTACTGCCTGCTGAAGAAGAAGATTTGAAGCTGTCTGACTACACTACTTCGAAAACTTAAATTACTGGGTTATCGTAGCTCAGAGTGAAAGCGGAAATGAAGGCTTATTTTGCATAGTCCCAATATTTCTGAATTGTCAACTTGGTTGCCAGCATATACCACCCCTGAGAGAAAACATCTGTGGCTGGAGTCAGTAGACTTTTAAGTTAATTTGAAAGCACTTTCTCAAATGTGGAATTACTGGCCTAGACTCTAGGAAAGAGACCTTTTTCCCACAACTAACTGCATAGTCAACATATTTTGGTTTGGACACTGATTCTCAGGAGTGGGAAGATGATTTAATTTTATTACTGGGTTAATTACTTCTTATACAACCAGTTTCAGTATATACATTTACAAAGATGAACACTTAGGAATTCAGAGAAATATAGGCTATTAGAGAAGTAAGTATTAAGCATGTACATATTCCTTGATGGGCTGCTCCTGTTACATACTAAGGGTATGTAAATTTCTCTGATTAATAAGAATTAGCTTTTAAAAATAAAATTAGTTTGTGTTTTGAATTTTTCTAACTAGAGCTTCAAGTTATTGAATCTTTGCCTTTGCTGGAAGTTAAGGCAGATCACTTGAATGAGAAAGGCATTTTGATTGTTTATTACTTTCTGTCAAGTTTGCTTGCATTTCAAGTGTTTTCATAATAGGTAAGTTCTGCTTTCTAATGTATAAGCATTCAATGACGTCCTATGAATGGAAATGGGATTGCTGCTGTTAGTGATATTAAGAGTTCAGTGTCTTCCACAAATATTTGAGCAAGTGTCTTGGTTCTAGAAGACAGGTGTCTGCTAGGGAGAGCAGGAGCCTCCCTTGGGATGAAAGAATGTAGACCCCCTCCCTCCGAATTATTACAATTTTGAAATCAAGGGGCTTTCAGGCAGAGATCTGGGGATAGGAATAACAGTTCTTTACTAGTATAACCAGACAAACAAACAAACAATAACTACAGCAATAACAAGAAAACAGAACCAGGGACCCCGGGACAGCTTTCTCGGCTGAGACGGGATGGAGGAGAGGCTTTGTTTTCACAAACCCCTCGGGCAGTCAGTCCCGGTGCTCTTGCAGGGCTCCGAGGAAACAGTCAGCTGGGACAGCAGGGACGAGCTGAGATCCTGGGCTGGTGGATGAGGTGTATCAGCAGGGATGAGCTGAGATCCTGGGCTGGTGGATGAGGTGTATCAGCAGCTCCACGGCGATGCCTGGCAGGACAGGGGGTGCGAGGCCACCAACAAAGAGGGGAGAAGGAGAAGAAGCAGCTCCGCGACCCAGGGCACGAACGTCCTTCTTCCCCGAAGCCGAGGAAAAAAGCCAGCTAAAAACTGTCCCCACCCTCCTTTTTCTGTCCCCTTCCCCCGCCACCCTGAGCCCGGCCACTCTTTGTCCTTTGTGAGCACCCCTAAGTACCGGTAGTTAGGTTTCCCAGCACATAATGGGTAAAAATTCCCACCTAACCCTCAACACTATCCACCCCGAATTTTTTCCCATACTAAAATGTTACATCAAATATTAAACCTTTAAATTATACACTAACACATACTACTTTAACTATATACATATGTACATGCAGATACAGATACAAGCCATGTATGTTGTCATGGGTAGTTCACCCTAAAACCAGGTCTCCTTGAGGTATGCACCGGGTCTCTCCATCTTTTTGCATCACCCACCAAGTGCAACCCAGTCCTTGAGCAAAGACAACCCCACGGATTGGATTGTCTTTGCTGGAGGCAGAATTAACCCAAACAGTTTTTCCCAGCATACCTCTCATATGTACCACTGGAACCTTATCTCCATCTGTCGTTCTAAAGGGCTCAGATTGGGCTGGGCCTGCTCGGTTAGTGGAACCTCGGGTGTTCACCAACCATGTGGCTTTTGCTAAATTAATCTCCCAGTTCTTGAAAGTTCCCCCGCCCAGTGCCTTCAAGCTGGTTTTAAGCAGGCCATTGCACCGTTCAACTTTTCCAGCAGCGGGTGCATGGTAGGGGATATGATACACCCACTCAATGCCATGTTCCCTAGCCCAGCTGTTTATAAGGCTGTTCTTGAAATGAGTCCCATTGTCTGACTCAATCCTCTCAGGGGTGCCATGCCTCCAAAGGACCTGCTTTTCAAGTCCCAGGATGGTGTTCTGGGCAGTGGCATGAGGCACAGGGTAGGTTTCCAACCATCCAGTGGTGGCTTCTACCATCGTGAGCACGTAGCGCTTTCCTTGGCGGGTTTGGGGCAGTGTGATGTAGTCAATCTGCCAGGCCTCCCCATACTTGTATCTGGACCACCGCCCACCGTACCAGAGGGGCTTCAACCGCTTGGCCTGCTTGATCGTGGCACACGTCTCACAGTCATGGATAACCTGAGAAATACTGTCCATGGTTAGATCCACCCCTCGGTCTCGTGCCCACTTATAGGTGGCATCTCTACCCTGATGACCTGAGGCGTCATGGGCCCATCGAGCTAGGAACAACTCTCCCTTGTGTTGCCAATCTAAGTCTGTCTTTGACACCTCTATCTTTGCAGCCTGATCCACCTGCTCATTGTTTCGGTGCTCTTCATTAGCCCTACTCTTGGGGACATGGGCATCTACATGACGGACCCTCACAGACAGTTTCTCTACCCTGGTGGCGATGTCTTTCCACTCATCAGCAGCCCAGATTGGCTTTCCTCTGCGTTGCCAGTTGGCCTTTTTCCACCTTTCCAACCATCCCCACAGAGCATTGGCTACCATCCATGAATCTGTGTAGAGGTAGAGCTTTGGCCACCTCTCTCTTTCAGCAATGTCCAGGGCCAGTTGAACAGCTTTGAGTTCAGCAAGTTGGCTTGATCCACCTTCTCCTTCAGTGGCCTCTGCGATCTGTCGTGTGAGGCTCCATACGGCTGCTTTCCACTTCCGGTTCATCCCTACGATGCGACAGGAACCATCAGTGAACAGAGCGTAGCGTGTTTCTTCTGCTGGCAGCTGGTTATACGGTGGAGCTTCTTCAGCCCGTGTCACTTGTTCCTGCTCCTCTTCATCAGTGAGACCAAAGTTTTCACCTTCAGGCCAGTTTGTAATTATCTCCAAAATCCCAGGGCGATTTGGGTTTCCAATACAGGCGCGCTGTGTGATGAGGGTGATCCACTTGCTCCATGTAGCGTCGGTGGCGTGGTGAGTAGCAGGAACTTTTCCTTTGAACATCCACCCCAGCACTGGCAGTCGGGGTGCCAGGAGGAGTTGTGCTTCTGTGCCAATCACTTCTGAGGCGGCTTGGACTCCTTCATAGGCAGCTAAGATTTCCTTCTCTGTGGGAGTGTAGTTGGCTTCGGACCCTCTGTAGCTTTGGCTCCAGAATCCCAGTGGTCGGCCTCAAGTCTCCCCAGGCACTTTCTGCCAAAGGCTCCAGGACAGACCATGGCTCCTGGCTGCAGAGTAAAGCACGTTCTTCACGTCTGGTCCTGTTCTGACTGGGCCAAGGGCTACTGCATGAGCAATCTCCTGTTTGATCTGAGCAAAGGCTTGCTGCTGTTCAGGGCCCCAGTGGAAATCATTCTTTTTTCGGGTAACCAGGTAGAGAGGGCTCACGATCTGGCTGTACTCAGGAATGTGCATCCTCCAAAAACCTATGGCACCTAGGAAAGCTTGTGTTTCCTTCTTGTTGGCTGGTGGAGACATTGCAGTGATCTTATTGACGACCTCAGTGGGAATCTGACGCCGCCCATCTTGCCACTTTACTCCCAGGAACTGGATCTCTCGAGCAGGTCCTTTGACTTTGTTCTTCTTGATAGCAAAGCCGGCTTCTAGCAGAATCTGGATGATCTTTTCTCCTTTCTCAAATACTTCCACTGCTGTGTTCCCCCACACAATGATGTCATCAATGTACTGCAGATGTTCTGGAGCCTCACCCTTTTCCAGTGCAGCCTGGATCAGTCCATGGCAGATGGTGGGGCTGTGCTTCCACCCCTGGGGCAGTCGGTTCCAGGTGTATTGCACTCCCCTCCACGTGAAGGCAAACTGAGGCCTGCATTCTGCTGCCAAGGGAATGGAGAAAAATGCATTGGCAATGTCAATAGTGGCGTACCACTTCGCTGCTTTGGACTCCAGCTCATACTGGAGCTCCAGCATGTCCGGCACGGCAGCGCTCAGCGGTGGAGTCACTTCATTCAATGCACGATAGTCCACAGTCAATCTCCATTCTCTGTCAGACTTGCGCACAGGCCAGATGGGGCTGTTGAAGGGTGACTGGGTTTTGCTGACCACCCCTTGGCTCTCCAGTTCTCGGATCATCTTGTGGATGGGGATCACAGCATCTCGATTTGTCCTATACTGTCGGCGGTGCACTGTCGAGGTGGCAATTGGCACTCGCTGTTCTTCCACCTTCAGGAGTCCTACTGCAGATGGGTTCTCTGATAGTCCAGGCAAGGTGTTCAATTGCTTAATGTCCTCTGCCTCCACAGCAGCTATTCCAAAAGCCCACCTGAGTCCCTTTGGGTCTTTGTAATAGCCATTTCGAAGGAAGTCCATGCCCAGAATACACGGGACCTCTGGGCCAGTCACAATGGGATGTTTCTGCCACTCTTTCCCAGTCAGGCTCACCTCAGCTTCTAACAGAGTCAATTGCTGCGATCCCCCCGTCACCTCAGCAATGGAAACAGGTTCTGCCCCCACATGTCCTGATGGCATTAGGGTACACTGTGCACCAGTATCAACTAAAGCTTCGTATTTTTGTGGCTCTGATGTGCCAGGCCATCGGATCCACACCGTCCAAAAGACCCGGTTTTCCCGTGCCTCTTCCTGGCTAGAGGCAGGGCCCCTCTAGCACTGGTCATCCTCTCCTCCCTGGGCATACATGCTAGAGGTTCCTTCAAGGGGATCATCCTCTTTTCTGTAATATCTGGCAGTTTCGTCACGGGAGGCTGAGGCTACCTTCACTTTAGTGGGACCTTTCTGGTTACTGGTTCCCTGCCTGAGTTGACGCACTCGTGCTGCCAGGGCAGAAGTGGGTTTCCCATCCCACTTTCCCATGTCTTCCCCATGGTCACGTAGAAAGAACCACAGCTCAGTTCGTGAGGTGTACCCTCTCTCTCTAGCTGGGGGACGTGGGGCTTGGAGTTTTGGGCTTGTGACCCGCACTGGTGCCATATGGGAACTGCTCTTCCTCATCTCTTCCCTCATTTCCCTCATCTCCTCTTTGAGTTCCTTAATCACAGCAGAAATCTTAGCCTGATGTGGGCCATGGACCATACTGTCATAATTTCTAAGCCTGGTGGCAACAGAACCCACCGTCTCTCAGCCGTTATCGGCATTAATCGTTGCAATATAGGTGGTGTAGTCACGTGGCCCTAGATTTGCCAGACTCCACAACATCTGCCCAGTGCACCTGACTTTGTCGGGGTCATTATCATGCTGTCCACCCCTTCCAAAAAGGACCTCTAATATCGCCACTTCTCTCAGCTGTTGGATCCCTTCCTCAATGGTTTTCCATTCCCTTCTATGATAGTGCTCTTCCATTCTCTCTCTATGGACAAACCTTTCTCTTACACTCATCAAAAGCCGCTCCCAGAGGGAAAGGGGCCCTGGCTCCCTGATGAATATCTGATTCACACCTGAGTCCTGCGTCAAGGGTCCCACATTCCTTGCCTCACCACCATCCAGCTGCACGCCTGTACCCATAAGGTCCCAGACCCGAAGTAACCAGGTGGTATAAGGCTCACGCCCCCGCCTCACAATGTCTTTTTGTAACTTACGGAGACTGTCATATGTCAGAGACTCAGTGATGATTTCAACTTCTGGCTCCCCTGTGGGTTGTGAGGACCCTCCTTTCTTATCCTTATCAGCAGGGTGCTGTGACTTCATCTTAGACTTCCTCGTTTCCACAGGGGCAACAGCTGCTGGCTGTGACTGCCCTTGTGGTTCATCTGGAACCTGGATGGTTGTAACATCTGTGGGTTCTACTGCTGCACCATCAGACTCTCCCTCTTTGGGGCAGGGGAAGGGTTTCCCAGCAGCTGAGTAAATGCACTCCTTTAGCATCTGGCCCATCTCATGTATCTCCTTCACCAGCACCCCCACCCACCCTGGGTGGTTCATTTCTGAGGTGGGCTGTGGGGCAGGGGCAGGCTCTGGAGCAGCACTCCCTGTCTCTGGGGCAGGGGCAGGCTCTGGAGCAGCACTCCCTGTCTCTGGGGCAGGGGCAGGCTCTGGGGCAGCACTCCCTGTCTCTGGGGCAGGGGCAGGCTCTGGGGCAGCACCCTCTCGCTCTGGGGCTGTGCCAGGCTCTGGAGCAGCACCTCCGGTCTCTTTCCCTTTGTCTCTGAAGGCTAAGTAGAACAGGCCTATCAGCAACACCAGCCACTGTATGATGTCATTAGCATCCAGAGAAGATTTTAACCCTTTGAAAACTGGCGGGGTAGGCCCAAGGAACTGGGTGAAAGGTTGGGAGAAAATTTCCCCAGCTGTCTTTTTCTCCCAGTAGGTACCATTATTAAAGTAACCTGAAAACCATCCATTTAGTGTGTGACAGCTCTGAATCCATGAGCCCGCCGTCCAGAGGACGTTAAACATCCATGAATTCCTCACCTTATCAACCCACAAAACAAGCTGGATAATAGCCACAGTAGCCTTAGTTATAGGACCCATATTTAGGTAAGGTGCAGCAAATGGGAGAAATATAGCTGTGACCACATGGCCCTCGAACCTGGGTAAGCTAAACAACATGGTTCTACCTAACAAGGTTTCTAAATCCAGCACACAAAAGTTAGGTTATTTAAGAACTGTTATTCCTTTTTTGCCCTTTTTCTCTCGAGCCCCACGTTGGGCGCCAAAATCTGTCTTGGTTCTAGAAGACAGGTGTCTGCTAGGGAGAGCAGGAGCCTCCCTTGGGATGAAAGAATGTAGACCCCCTCCCTCCGAATTATTATAATTTTGAAATCAAGGGGCTTTCAGGCAGAGATCTGGGGATAGGAATAACAGTTCTTTACTAGTATAACCAGACAAACAAACAAACAATAACTACAGCAATAACAAGAAAACAGAACCAGGGACCCCGGGACAGCTTTCTCGGCTGAGACGGGATGGAGGAGAGGCTTTGTTTTCACAAACCCCTCGGGCAGTCAGTCCCGGTGCTCTTGCAGGGCTCCGAGGAAACAGTCAGCTGGAACAGCAGGGATGAGCTGAGATCCTGGGCTGGTGGATGAGGTGTATCAGCAGGGATGAGCTGAGATCCTGGGCTGGTGGATGAGGTGTATCAGCAGCTCCACGGCGATGCCTGGCAGGACAGGGGGTGCGAGGCCACCAACAAAGAGGGGAGAAGGAGAAGAAGCAGCTCCGCGACCCAGCGCACGAACGTCCTTCTTCCCCGAAGCCGAGGAAAAGCCAGCTAAAAACTGTCCCCACCCTCCTTTTTCTGTCCCCTTCCCCCGCCACCCTGAGCCCGGCCACTCTTTGTCCTTTGTGAGCACCCCTAAGTACCGGTAGTTAGGTTTCCCAGCACATAATGGGTAAAAATTCCCACCTAACCCTCAACAGCAAGGAAACAGCTGAGGTTGATGGATAATCTTCGTAGAACCAGTGTTCTAACTGTAAGCAAAAACTGGGTTTGGAACCCTGGCAACTTTTGCATGCTGGAAATTGTTGAGTTCTGTCACAGGTGTCCATGCAGTTTAACTCTGGAATGAGTTCTTCTAATGATCATGTATTTTTTTATGTAAAAGATTAATGGTCACATCTGAGTTATGGACAATGGAATTAATAATTTCAGTGGAATATCAAGTTGGCACTTGCCTGTTAACATGTTTATTTTCCATGTTTCTTTTTTGTTCTAGACCAAATAGTACTTACTGTTTATGTTCCAGAACTTAATTTTCCAGTTACTACAAAGCCTTTAAAATCCAAAATAGGTGCCGATGTATTTGGTGTGATATATTAGTTAAAATTATGGCAAATTTTGAGTTGCTACAATTTGTATAGACAAGGGCCTGAATCAAAATCTTGGATCTAAAACACACTGAGCTTGAGGAGGATTTGGATTCGGATCTAAACTCTGTGGTTTGGGTTTTTCTTTAATCACGTAGTGTTCCAAACATCTATTTCATGTTTCTAAACTGTCCCAGCTGTGGAGAGTATTTCCTTGAGCACACTGGACTTTTTTTTACACAGATGTAAATCAGGAGTAACTTTGCTAAAGTCAGTGCAACTGCTGCAAGTAGATGATGTGTAAGTAAAGGTCTTTGCTGTCCCTATGATGTCTCTCTATGCTAATAATACAGAAATTACATGTATTCATTGCATCTGCTTTGGGAAGGAGCTGTCTGCAAGTCTTTGCACATACAAGAACGGGATGCAGGTGTGTTAGCAAACACAAAATATAAATCAGTTGGAATGGCTGCTCTGTACAATGGCCACTTCATGCTTTCCTTAAGGTAGTGCTCAGTGCCATTGCTGCAACCTCCTTCCCATCTTTCTCCCTTTCCTCCTGGCTCTGCAACAACAAGTGAGTTCTCTTCACACGTTTTGTAGCCATGTCCTGTTGCACCCTGTCAGTTCACTGGATTTGCCATTGTTCTGTTTGCCTCTCACCTTTAAGGCTATCACTCATCAGCTCTTAGGAACCAACATTATACAGTATTTGAGGTAAAGAGAATATAAGACCTGGATCAAGTGTTGATTTCCACTCCAGCTTTCCCTATTGAATTACATAAAGGTTTCAGCTGAACTTGAGCTATAAAGAAATCCAAGCCTTTCTTTAGGTTGGAGAGAGCTTGTAAAAGTCCTGTGTTTTTGTGTCTGTCATTCCCCATCCCTCCATCTTCATTATTCTTGCATGCATATCCAGTTTCGGATTAAACTGTGGCTGTTCTTGTGGTATTTCTTGTCCTGGCCAGAAACAGGAACTCTGGGAAGCATTGCTGCAAAACCCTCTTGTTGAGTGTTCCTGTGTAGTTTTTCAGGCTTGCTCAACCTAATCTTTGTTTTTAGATCCTCACTGGATGAAAATAAATTACCATTCCTTTACCTGTAGCTTTATTTGGATGCAATTGCTCTTCTGTTTCATCAAAGGAGGGGACTTGCCTTATCTGTACTCGTGAAAGTGATCTGACTTTCACCTTATTATGCCAGCAATGAGAAACTGCCTTACAGATTTGTATTTTTCAAAGATGATACGTGGTCTCTCCACAGCTGCAATTCCCCTGGAGGAAGATCGTCAGACTTCTCATTGGGGGCTGTTCATTCTTGCCTCTTCGAGCCAAGAACAATATAAACCAGGGTCAGTCAAGGGTAAGATCCATGCAGTTACCAGTTCAGTAATGCTTAGCATGAAAATATAATCCACTAAGGGAGCGCGAGAGAAAACAGCGAGTCCCACAAAATGTTGCATATTCTATCAGATAGAAGAAACTGGTACTTAGGGTGGCTGTGGGCAGATAATAAAATAGAGTGCAAGGAGATGATTAGATCTACAAGCTCTTCTTAAATGAAATATTAGGTCATGGCTAAGGAACATAAAAATCTTGATACTTCCTTTTAAGTTGCCATTCAAGGTTGTAACTTTGAGGCAGGAAAGGACGAACAATCATAGACTGCTTCCCCTTGATCAAAAAGCAGTGTTTCAAAGATTGCAAGCAGTGTGAATCCTGGAAGGAACAGTGAGGATTTTCTTTTTTGTGTACAAAAATATGTGACTAGGTAAACTGCTTTGAGAACACAGCTGAATTTTGTAAGATATCAGTTGTTCTTTCAGTATCTCAAGAGCAGCTTAAGCAGGTAACAGAAAAAACAAGTCTGTTTTAGCACTAGTTTTTCATTATTCAGAATACATCACATATCATTCATCAGAGTACCACAAAATGAGAAAGATATAAAGGTGTCAGAATGCATCTGAAGGAGGACTACAAAGATGAACAGCTGAGGTCACTTGGTCTGTTCAGTCTGGAGGAGACCGAGGGAAGACCTCACTGTAGTTATAATTTCCTTGTGAGTGGAAGAGGAGAGGCAGGCACTGATCTCTACACTCATGGACCAGTGACAGGACCCAAAGGAATGGCTTCAAGTTATGTCAGGGGAGATTTAGGTTGGATTTTAGAAAGGTTTTCACCCAGAGGGTGATTGAGCACTTGAACGTGCTCCCCAGGGAAGTGGTCACAATATCGACTCTGACAGAATTCAAAAAACACTTGAACAGCACTCTCAGGCACATGGTGTGACTCTGGAAGTGATCCTGTGCAAGGCCAGGAGTTGGTCTCAGTGATTCTTGTGAGTCTCTTCCAAATCAGGAAATTCTAGAATTGTATGACATTCAAGCTGATAACTTGCTTGTGCTGTGCAAGAAGACAGCTTTATATAAAAAGTGTTCAGCTTGCATATTACATGTAAATGAAACAATATAACTGTGAAAAATCAAAGATAAACATCAGCCTATGTGGTTACTGGGGAAACGTGTACATCCCCAAAACTTTAAAGATAGTCACTTTTATACTTAGGTAATGGTGTATATTCTCTCACATTGACAGCTAAGGCTTAGTTAGGGCTTAAAGGTTTAAATTAGACTCTTCATTGCTCAGAATCAAGTTTGCCCCAGATTTGACACTTGCTCTCTCTCTCCACTGGAATTTTATATATGCTTAACAGTAGATAACTTTTGGACTCCATCTCCTTTATATTGTCTGCACCAGGTTCACCCGCTCCTTTACTTGGAGTTCAAGATTCAGCTTAAAACCTGTTTTTTGTCTGTAGTATTTCTGCAGGAATTATTAAATATAGTCTTAAAATTCATTGGTTAAATTTATTCATACAATTTTTCTCTATTTTTAAATAGTTTCTTTTCATTTGCAGTGCTTGTTTTTGTGTTTTCTGGATGTGACATTCCTGTAGCCAAAGGACAAGGTCTTAGTTGGATTCTTGTGCAGGGTTATGTCAGGTGTGCTGCAAGATATTGGTGTATCTCTTGACTGACATGATTTTTAGACCTAGAAATGGGAAAAAAAAAAAGAAGAATGTTTAGTACTGGGCAGCAACAATTTATGAAGCTGTGTATGCAACACGTATTTCAAAAATACTGTATTTGTCTATTTTTTTTTTTAATGCGTTCTTGCACATGAAAACATGATGCTCTGTTTCACCTCCATCTGGACAAGATGCAGTTAATCTAGGGGGAAAGGAGCTGTATGATAAGTGGAGTGTGCTATGGCCCTTTGTATTTGCCTTTTCTAAGGTTCCAACTGGAATATTGTTGCAAGAAGCAGAGCTTTGACGGGACTGACTTAAGCAATAAGAGTGAGCTGTTCTTTATCATATTAACTACAGTTGACTCATGTCACTTCACCTCCCAAAACCAATGATGGTTGGTTAAGATTATATCCAAATCAGTCATAAGTTACCAATGAATCAGTAAGAGAATATTTTGGGCTGGTATACAAAAACATGTCTTGCTCCATATTTAGTTAGCTTGTGGTTCAACATTATTTTACAGAAATAAAACACTTTCAGCTTCAAGTTCAGTTTCCTTAATAAAACTCTTAGTGCAAAGAGGGAAAGAATTTAGCCAATTTGCAGTTTCATTCCTCTAAGAGCAGCTAACAGGCATACATCTTAACTACTCTGTGTTCAAGACTTATTACTGTCATTTATTCTGATTATCTGAAAACAGTTGTGATATTAAAAGCATGGTGTGCAGCAGATAAATTATGCTGAAAAAGCAGAAAAGATTGAGGTGTTTGAGTATGGAAACCATGTTGAGGAACATCTTCTTCTTGGTGTCATGGAGTTACTTTACCTTTAAGGAAAGTTGGAGTTGCTGGGGACTGCCTGCAGTCTTTCTCATGACCAATTATCGGTCATTGCTGAGAATTGACAGCAGTTTTAGCCATTGAAAAGTGAGATCAAGTTGTGAACCCCACCTTAAAGTATACAACCAGAAGTCTGTGGTTCTCTTTGTTTTCTGGCTGTGAAAGGTAGCAGAGCTTCGGCTTCTCGCTCTGCCCGGCCACGTGTGGCCGGGCGGGGGCCGGGCTGGGCCTGCCGCGTCTCCCGTCTCCCGGCCGGGAGATGGGACCTGCGGGAGCTTGCTCCAAGCCAAGCTAGGCCAGGCCTGTTCCTGGCTTGGCTGCAAGTTTTACCGTGATGGAATTTACCAGAAAACTGCCGAATAAAGAAGGAGAAGAGCTCTAAGCCTGCTGCAAGCAGAGATGGTGACTATGCTCTCCAAAGCAGCTGTGAGGAACTTTCCATCGCAGACAGCTCCAGCTCCTGTTCAGCAGAGATCACCGAACCATCTACAAAAGCTTGGGCAAGATTTTAACTCTTTCTTATCCAGATGAGACTTGCGGATTAATCTTTTTATCCAGAAAGAGAAAAGGAGAGTGATCAACATGAAAAGAGACTTTATAAACTACTAGTGGCAAGAAAGAAAAGAAACTTCAAGAAAGGTAGAGAATTAAGAAGATGCTTTAATTAAGCTGAAATATCTTTCTGTTAAAACTATGGGGATGGACAATAAAGTCCTGAAAAGAACTCCTTTAATTCATGATGGAGTATGGGGAGGAATAGAGTGTTCAAAGTGTAAATTTGAGAAAAAGTAGAGTAATTATGGTATAGTGAAGTGCTGAGAGATTTGAAGTCTTGAGAGGCAATGAGAAAACTGTTTTCTAGTGAAGCTCACAAAAACAGACGAAGAATACTTTTTGCCTTTGAATAACTTATCCTTAAAATGCTATCCCCAAACTAATGACCTATAACACATTTCAGAGTGATGTGGAATAGGAGGAGTGAGCTTTGATAACAGCAGCTCTGAGCAGCTGATATCAGAAAAACAAGAAACTATAACAAAAATAGTTTTCTTGTGAAAAACTCCATAAATTAACAGAAAGGAACTTCTGTTTCTTTACAGAAACTGATAAAAAGACTGTAGAAAGAATCGAGATTATTTAAACTATCAAAATTATAAAGTTTTTGTCTCTGTTGTCATGTGAACAAAAGAATAGTGAGCAGTAAGAAATGAAAAAGTTTTTCTAAAAGTTTATTCTGGTGTTCTTATTCTTGTAGTTTGTCAATAAACTTTCTTTACTCCTTTTAAGTTTTATGCCTGGTTTGCTCTTATTTTAATCCATATCTCACAGCAAGAAATAAATAATTCTTTTTTTTTCCCCTTTTTGTTAATTACTAGTTCAAAACCACGACACTTGGTCAAAGTGTTTCCTATTTTTCTCAGATCAGTTTGCAATTTGGTTAAAATATTGCTGTGAAGAAGCACTGAGGTATAGCTTTTAAACAAATTAGCGGTAAAGAAAAATGTTTACAGAAATCTTGAAAAATATGCTTCTGCCTTAACAGTGTCTATTTGCTATAGAAACATTAATGTATCATATCTAGTCTGTTTTGATGGATATATTAACAATGCTGTCATTGTTTCTTTATGTCTGACAGCTACATAAAGAAGTATCTGGAAACTGAGGTGCTCCTAAAAGCTAAAAACCACATAACTAAATAAAACACTATGCTAAACTGACATTAAATACAAGTAATTAATGCTTAGCCATAAATAAACCCCAGAGAACTAAAGCAAAAGTCAAGTCTGTGGCTGTGTTTAGAGCCTGATCTTGCGGCTTTGGCACTTATTAATGTTTTGCTCTCACTGTATTTTTCATTCATGGTTTATGAAATGCTTTACAAAGATAAGTAATGATAGTCTGATATTTGTTGGGGAACTCTTAAGAAGCACTAAGATAAAATGTCTTGTCTGTGATTTAGTCATTTCATTGTGGGTAGAAAGTACAAATATTGCCTTGATTTTGAGGGAGACATGGTTATTTTAAGAAGGAAAATTGCAGTTATGTATCTCTTACAAACTAATTTTTTATTGTTCTGCTCTACTCTTTTAGGCTTAGAAGTGGAAAACTCTGTGATATCTTGAATTCAGGACTTTCCTGGAAAGAACTAAAAAAAAAAAATCAGTGCCACACTGTTCAAAACTTGGGAGAATAGTGTGCAGAGTCCAAACAGATCAGCCTGTGTTTTTTCCTGGGAACATCATCCTAGATTGCATTAAAAATGACATTCAGTTGGTTTTTTTTTTTTTAATTGAAACAAAAGTCATAAAATAGTTTACAAAATATCCTCAAATGTTTTTAACAAGAAAAACCATGTGCCAGTTTTGAAGGACTCATACTGTTTGTCTTGCTATATCCTTGGTTTGTTAATGAACTGGGTTTATTTCAGCCATGACTAAATCTTATGTAGGAAAGACCATTTGGAAGGATGACACATGCGGTTAAAAAACAAGGAGTTTCTGGAGTCCTGTATTTAATTCCCAGCATTGCCACAGACTTCCTCTTTGACTTTGAACAAGTCACCACATCTCTGTGACTAAATTAACTGTCTGTAAACTGATGCTAGCAGAAAGTTTCTCCTTTAATGGCAAGTTGTGGGGAGAATGTATATTTGGGTATCGACAGCAGTTGAAGAGGACTTAGATTTTTAGCTTTCTTAAATGTGAATCCAGGAGAATTATTTAAAGGTGTAGCCATTTTCTGCAGATTGTTTCAATAATGGAAAAATACCACAAAGTATTTGGAGTTGTTTGCATCAGCAATCTGTGGTGCTTTGGTACCTCTTCATATCTGACAGAGTCATAGCAGGACATACTTTTCTACCTGTGAACCTGGGTCTATGACAGTGATAATGACAGATGCGTCAGTCTGTCCTGTGGCAGACGTGTCAGTCAGCTAATGATGCTGCTCTGAGTGAGCTGTGGATAGAGCTGTGGTGTAGATTGCAGAGGTGACAGATCTCAGGGAACTTTAATTGAAAGAGAGGCCTGGCCCTCAGGAGCTGTAGGAGGTGGCTATGGCTATGAGCTTAGTGTATGGCATCCAACAGGTCAAGTGACAGACTGCAGCTGACAGAAGGATAACTTAGGTATCAAAGGCAATCTGTTCTAGTGACAAATCTTATGCCCCCAGGCCTACATCTTAAAGAGAAGAAGGCCTCTCCAGTAGTAAATATGGGCATGCTGAATTCACATAAAACATTTTCTCTCCTGTTTTCTGAGCATTTAAACAGTGATTTACATTTGCCAAGGTGCCTGGAAAACACCCGTGTTCATCTAGTCCAAGCTATATTCACAGCTGAATATATTTACACTGTTATTTGTCATTTTTCTCCAGATTACTTTAAATGTGGTTAAATGCTGTCCATCAGTAGCCTGTTGTGGGCAGCTTGTAATTCCCCTTAGGTGGCTGGCCAAGCTCTCCCTACAGACAATGGTGGCAAATGAGCAATTGTCCTTAGTCCAGTCACCTGATGCTCCTTTTCTTCAGGCAGCAGCATAAAGGGAGGTAAGAGTGCCTCAGCATTTGCTGTGGAATATGCTCTTTTTTCCCTCTGTGAGGCAGATGACACGGGGGAAAAAAATAAGTTTTTTAAAAATGGCATCGCTATTTCTTTTCTTCCTCCCATGTCAGTGAGATGTGGTCAAAACCAGCCAACTGACTGCTGGCTTTGCAGGCCACAGCGTGTCCAACAGAGGAACAAAGCTGTGGCTGAGGCCTCACAAGCACCAAAAGACAAAGTAAGAATTTTGAAAGCCAGATTCCATGCCCCAGGAAGGCAAAAGCTTGTTCCATTGGGAGGAAGAGGATGTGGAATTGGTGTGATGGGTCTGCCTGTTAGAAGGGGATAGGCTCTCATAAATAGTCTTCCAAATGCTATAATCTGTGCAAAACCATATCAGGGAGCCGTTTTCCACAGTGAAATAGGAAAATATTTCATAGGTGCCACCTCTGCCTGTATTTTGTTGGTCAATTCCACTGCATGTAAAAAATATCTGTAACATGGGGTAATTATAGGCTTCCAACAAAAATAATCTGAGAGGAAAAGGTTCTCTGATTTTTCAAGTATGACTAGAAACCACAAATATAAAATACTGCATCAGAAGCTTAGGACTGCAGAAATCTTCACTCTTGAGCTGTAAAAATATGATGTTTTTAAAAGCTCTTGGTGAAAGCTGGAACTTGCTGGGACTTAATTATTTCACTCTGTGGAGTGAGAGAAAATATGATTAAAATTAAATACCTGTTCTTTAGAGGTTTGGGGTTCTTTATCTGTTGTATTTTCAAAGTACTTACAAGCATTATCCTGTAAATACAAATACACAGTTGTCTAGGTTTCCTCAAGTGTGCAGAAATTAATTCTGATTGCATACCATTAAAAAAACACAAAACTCTACAAAATCTTTGATGTGGGTGATTTTTGTTAAAAAAGGATCTCAATAAATTGCTGTAGTCTTATTCTGTGTGTTCTCAGGTCCATTAGGTTTAAAACCAGCATTTTTATTTTTACTTGTGAAGTGCAGTAGTCTCTTCTATGGTTGATTCTTCATCTACAGTACAGTATGTGTGATATCATTGCAGCCTTTTTGGGGATTATTTTGGTGCTGCACCAACTGTTGTGAGGTCTTTGCTCACTGAGCTCAAATGGAAGCTCTTTGAATTCTCTTCCATTTGGACTGTCATCTGTAAGAATTCATGCTGCTATCAAGACATCTCACACATTTGGGTCTGTGGTGGAAAGGGAGCAATGGGTTGTACTGCTAGTATGACAGTTTGACATCCCTCAGATTGCTGGGTGATCATTTAGGGCAGATTTTAAAGCTACTGGCCAAGTGGTGTGTAGAAGGCAAAGAACTGCAAGAAAAAGTTCTGACAAAGAGAGCAGAAGCCACTTAAAATGTGAAACAGAACTTGGAAAAAATTATTTTATGTCTGGTTTGGATCATGGTTTGTTGACCCCTTTTATCCACTGCTAGATGAACACAAAATTTTGTCTTTCATATTTAAGGGTTTGTTTTTTGAAAAAGTCCTCATAATAATTAGAAATAAATGGCTTCCTAATGACTTTTTTCCTTGGAAAACAATGGTTTAAATTAAAGGAAAAATGTTTTTGCTCAACATACAAACAAACACAAGAGTTCCATAAAACCCAAACTTGAGGGGAAATAGAGCTGCCAGTGGTTTGAGAAAACTGCTTACAGGTTCTTGTATCCCGGTGGAAAGTGTTTTTTTTTTACATTAGACTGAATTGTTAAACCCTTGTATACTCTAAATGTGTACTATTATTGCTTTTAGCATGATTCCTCTTCTTAAAGATGACAGTATTTAAACCTAGCAACATATTATTTTAAGATCAACAGTTTAGCTAAAGAGCAAAATCTGTCCCCCAGACTCAGCTGCCTGCCTTCTTTCCCAAATACTTTGTTCTGAAGGAGCTGATGGCAGTGATAAATGTAAGAGAGTTAGAACTCTGCAGTTGTTGTCAGCAAGTTAGCTTTATGGCTTGGGGATTAGACCTTTGATGTCTTATCGAGTTTCTGCCCTGCGTGAATCAGTTGCTTACTTGATTTAAATTATAAAAAGAAATGCTCTGCTGTGATATTGTCTCATACTGTGTCTTCGTCATTTGAGATGCCTCTGTGCTCTTTAGTTCCCTAGGAAGAGAAGGCAACCAGCCATATGGAGAGTGGCCAGTTGCCTGCCGATCGTGATAGGCACTAAATAGAGTTGCATAGAAATTCAGATATAGAAAAGCCCTCTTTAGCTGAGCCTTTCTGTCCCCCACAAAGGGAGATTGTTCCCTACAAGTCTGCAACACAACATCCAGCACTGTTTCACTTTGGCTTTTGAGGGGGTCCCTCTATTCCTTTAATAAACTATTTCCTTTTCACAGAGCTAAGTGTTTCTTATGAAGTTTTCTTTTTTGACATACCTCAGTGTAATTGCAGCTGGACTGCTGCTTCAGAATGTGGTGGGGGGAGAGCAAAGGTGAGCTGGAAAGGAAGTCCCTCTTTCATGATTCCAGGAAGAGCGATACCTTACACTGGAAATGATCATCTAAAAGCTCATTTTCAGGGTTTTGCATGGCCTGTATGCTGTAGATTTCTGGCATTTGTGATAGGGGTTTAACCTAATGCTTCTTATTTTGAGTTCTAGGTCATTGCCTTTAGTTTTATTGTTTTAAGCTACCTCAGACACTTTAAAGGGTGTGTACCGATATTCCTTAATCCTAAAATAAACCTCTCAAATATAGAAATGTTGATCTTAGATTTTACTTGCATTTTAAAATAGCTTTTCAATATTTTGGAAGCCAAAGTATTTTTCAAGCAAGCGGCCTTTAAACAACACCAAGAAGTAAAACTTGTCTATTTTCCCAAGTTGTTGCTGAGGTTATGAAAGATACCAGCCAAACAGATTAGCTGTGTCTCAGGAAACTGGCTAACAGGGTGGTTGTGCTAGCCCACTTGTATTCTGAAAGCTGGGTCAGTACTTATGAAAAGCTTAAGTAAACTAGAGGATAATTCAATACATACACAATGCATCCCACTGTTTCTCTGTTTATTTTCTCCCTGTGTGACTTCTGGCAACTGAGAAGAAACACTATAAATGACAGCGACCCGCCAAAGAAAAGATTGTGAATAACAATACCACAAGAATGAAGGGCATGAAGTTACCACTGACTTGGGACAAATGCAGAGCAGTGGACACATGGCACAAGCCAGCAACTAGTGGATTGTAGTAGATGCAGAGCAGGATATCTTCAGATTAGAAACCCTTTCAATTTGAGTTTCAACTGAAATTTATAGTACTAGTACAACTTAAATTTGTAGAACTAATTTGTCCTGTCTCTGGTAACCAAAGTTTTTTATATCTGTAGGTTTTTGAGTCTGTTGAACCAGTATACTTTTCTGGTGGTACTCTGAAACCAAGAGAAATGATGCCACTGGACACTGACAAAATAAAAAGGCTGAGCTCTCTCTAACTTATATTTATGCATACATAGAGACGGGACCAGCTTGTTTGCAGCACTGTACAGGTCTCTCAAGCTTTCTATCCCAATCCAACATTCAATTTTCAGGCAATGTATACAATAAGTTTCAATACTGTTTAACTTTTTGGATGTTGCAAGATGAAAGAAACCCACATGTTTATGTTAAACTGAAGTTAAAAACAATTATAATAAAAATCACGAGGTTTTTCTTACCTCTGAAAAGTCAGGTAACCTGTTTTTTTGTAAGAAAAGAATAGGTTGCAGATCATTTGCCCTTGCTGAGGTGAACTTTTATGACTTCTAAGTATCTACAGTATTAAATGTGTTGGCTGTTTTCTTCTAAAGTGAATACAGTAGGATCAGTTGGCAAAAATTAGTGGTTTCAGGAATATGAAGGAGTCCTCATCTTGGAAAGGAATACATATAGTCAGATAAAGTGTGTTTTAGGGTAACTTATAGTATTTATCATGTCTTGAAAATTAAGACCATAATTTTATTTTTAGTTGTATGGGGTCAATGCTAACACATTTTTCATACATTGTTTTTGATGCTCAGATTTTGCAGATTTCTGGCATGACTCATTTGAAGTGAGTGCTTTGTGCTTGAAAAGACTGCACTATAGAAGCATTCAGATGAATTAGGGAAAGGTCCTTCTCAAAAGGTGATTCACCAGGACTGAGTGCTACTCAGTAGGAGCCCAAGCCTGCTCCTGTTGGTATCTGTATATTTACGTTAGTAGGGGTGGAACTAGAGCCTAAAATTAAGCTACTGAAGAGAGTAACCCTTCAAGAGATATGGTTTCACTACCTTTAAGATTATTTTTAAGACAAGGAAAGGAAAAAAAGAGTAGATTTGGACTCCTTGTTCTGGTAGCATTTTCTGGCGTTCATGTGTCCATCCTTTCTTGAAAATAAAAAAGAATGTATGTCACAGCTTGCTTCAGTTTTAGCTTAGTCCTTCCTCATTTACATGGTTGCACAACTGAGATGTTTTGCCTTTTTTAGTAATTTGTGAAGCAGCAGTATAAAGAAATGATGGATGTGCTGACATTCACCCCCCATCCCTACATCAATCCAGCAAAGTAGAGGTCATTTAAAAAAAACACCTGTTAAAGCAATAAACATTTAAAAAATAACATGCCAAAGCAAAACATATCAATCAAAGCACAACCTTGTTTAATAATTTTCTGTGCTGGTCATAACAAGAGGAGACTGTAGTTTTGGCAGTGAGTCTCCAAAAGCTCTACTGCACTCCAGGCACTGAGGGAGTAAGGCACAACAGTGTTCTAATTGATAGGTAGGTAGCTTGGAGCTGACTTTGAGTACTAATCCTGGGTGATTAAAAAAAATAAAAATAAAACAACAACCACCACCACAACACAAGAAACAAAACCCAGCAAACCCAAACCCCAACTTCCCACTCCGTGAAATTGCATACTCTAGCTGTTTATGTCAACCATCCTGGCTAAATTTTATAGGGAAAGAGGCTGCACATAAGTTACATATGAAAAGTTTCATGAAATATAATGAATCAAAGGTAGTGGTGGTGGGGGGTGTCTGTGTGCAAATGTTTAACACGGTCCTTTTCAATAAAACAGTGTCTCAGCAGGTATTAGAGACAGTTTTGCCTCCTATGTGCCCCTGCAAATGCAAACCTACGGGAGACCTTTGATAAAGTTATTTTTGAAACCTAGAGCCCACCTCTGTTTCAGTTTTCTGAAACCAGGGACTTTGAAAGTTTGTTCCCCTTTGTTTGACAGTGAAGGATAGGTTATTCTCATAGAACTTGAAACAATTGCAGGAGAGCTAGTTTATCAGACTCTCCAGTTCATAAGGTAGAAGGGATGTTTATAGGACATGATCTATCTTTTCCAAGGCAGATGAATCTTATCCTAAAGCTGCCAATTTCTAATTTTTGTAGTCTACACAATTAGTTCCACACTATGACACCATGATAATGGCTTGCTGCCCTGAAGAGTGCTGCACTCTTGTGGCTGGGTCACTAATTTTTTACATGAACAGGGATAATGAACTCTAAAGAGCAAATGTTCATTTTTTTTCTCAAGTTTGAGATAACTTCATTGAAATCAATAATCTGGTCACTTGTCTGGTAGGGGAATATAATGGATTCTGAGGCACGCCAAGAACCCTTAGCACTGAGAAGAGACAGAAATGTTTTGATGAGATTATTTTTGTTTTAAGTGCAAATGGCCTTGCCCACGGTAATAGCAAGCACAGGCATGTTCTGGCTCATCAGAATCATATCTGATTTGTCTCAGAATCACAGAATGGGTCAGGTTGGAAGTGACCCCAGTGGGTCATCTGGTTCAGCCTTGCTGTTCAAACAGGGTTCTCCTAGAGCACACTGCACAGGATTGCATCCAGATGCTTCTCAAATGTCCCCAGTGAAGGAGACTCCAAAACCTCTCTGGACAATCTGTTTCAGTGCTCAGTCCCCCTCACAGTGAAGTTCTTCCTTATGTTCAGGTGGAGATTTCTGGGCATCAATTTCTGCCCATTTCCTCTTGTCCTGTTTCTTGGCACCACCAAGAAGAGTCTGGATCCATCCTCTTGACACCCACCTTTAGGTATTTATACACATTAGAGAGGTCTCAGTCACTTTTTCTTAGGGCTGCACAGGCCCAGCCTGTGATGCCTCTGTGTAAATCCCTCCATGCAAGCTTAACCTTAATGGGGATGTCCTGTATGGTTGTAAACAGAATGAAGTCACAATTTTTCAAGTGCACAGCTCTGGGTTGGTCATGGAACAGTCATTAAGGACTGTTTTGCTTCAGTGGGCTAGCACAAGATGAACAAGTCTGTTAAAGATTGGTTGAGTACAGCAGTCATACAGAGTGGGTATTTTGAAGGTATCTTCTGGTACTGCCCTAAATATCAAGGATAAAGAGAACTTTAGTTTTCCATCCATTTCAGTGCTAGGGCTGAATGCTTTCCCATGGCATTGGGATGAGAGTAGAGTTTGTTCTGTAAATACACTTTCAAGTCATAGAATATGAGTTGGAAGGGATGCATGAGGATCACCTTCTTCTTCATTTCTTGGGAGAAGAGTGAAGAAATAAACATTGAAAAAATTAGTTTCAGTGAAGCAGATTAATTGAGACAGGCTAGCTGATTGGAATGTTCTCTAAGGCAGAGTGTAACGTGGATATTTAAATATCATTGCCTTTTTCTGAAATACATGTGGGAATATGACTTTACAGATTATAACTTGCATGTGTGGATTTATACCCCACATACATATATGCAGACACACACGCACACACACATGTATTATTGTTGTCTAACTCATTTTTCCATTGTAGACAAGCGCCCAGAGGGAACAAAATATTCCTAGCTTGGAGATTTCTACATCTGCCTGTCAGGCAGTTATCAGACAAAAACAGCATGACTACATAAATCACTGTCAATCAGCACATTTTTCACCGGCACTGAGCTCCCCGCACAGAGCCACTTTAGAGTGCACTGCTCCACAGTTTGTTTGCAGACCTCCCATGCCAGCAGCAGGGAAGTCAGACCATTCTATTCAACATCTCACAGTAACCAGATGCAGAATAAAGAAATTGCCTTTCCAAGCTGTAGTCTGCAGTAGGCTTTTCCAAGCAAATCAGTAATGTCTAGCATCCATCTTCTCTCCTCTGCTTGTTTTTCAGGCTCTTTTGGCCTTCAGTCCTCCAAGGTGAGCTGTTAGTCTCCTGTTTTGCAAGCAATCTTGAACTGTATTTTAGATTCTGGAAGTAGTTTCACTTAGTCAAAGGGAAGGTCTGTATATCAGTTATAAGGGGTCCACAAAAAATAAAATAAAAAACTGACTGCTTAAATACCTAGTGTCAGTGGAGGGTATATAGGTCCAGTCAAAATTGAAGAAATCTATAAATTGAAGAAAGATTGGTTACAAACCTCTGATGAACTATCCAAATCCATGGATTTGAATGTCTGTGCCTTTTGTAGCCCATAGACTCCAAGCTGGTGTTACAGAAAAGGATGGAAGTTTCTATCCACAGACAGAAAAAGTGGTTTCCTGGTCTTCATTTTTAGTAATAAAACTTATATTAGGGCAAATTAAAAATATGTTTAGCATAGTTATCAGTTATGCTTTACGTGCAGCCTGTTTGTGTTAAGGATGTCTCTACAGGGTGGCAAATACTAGAGACTGGCCCAATTTTTTTTTTTTTTTAAAAGAAAGGGGAAAACTGTTCTGCCTTGCTCAGATTAATCAAACAGTGGCATCAAACCAAAGTCCACAGCTCTGCATTGTATTATGAAATGTAGAGTAGAGCATTTCCCATTACTGTTTAAGAGGCTTCGAGCCAGATTCAATAACTAATCTTTACACCTCAGCCTAAGTACGTCTGTTGTTAGCTTTTCTTCCAATGCAGAGAGATGTTGGTGCTCCCCGTGGCCAGACTGTAACACTGGTCTTGACTCTTCTGCTTTCTTGGACTCACAGTTTGGCTTGCAGGTGTATCCAGCTGGCTCTCTAGCCAAGCACCATTTTTCTCCCCTTATACTGTCATCCGCTTAGAAGCAAAGAGAGTTTCTCTGAACTACAGAGGGTGGGGGTCACAGATTTGTGCACCAGAAATGCAGAGGTGTGCATGTGACTCATCTTCATCTAAAGACCCTTTCTGCCCTTGTGCTGATGTAGCTGCAGGATTGTCGTGGTTTTGAACCAGTAATTAACAAAAAGGGGAAAAAAGGATTATTTCTTGCTGTGAGATATGGATTAAAACAAGAGCAAATCAGGCATAACACTTAAAAGGAATAAAGAAAGTTTATTGACAAACTACAAGAATAAGAACACCAGAATAAACTTTTAGAAAAACTTTTTCATTTCTTACTGTTCACCATTCTTTTGTTCACATGACAACAGAGACAAAAACTTCAGAATTTTGATGGTTTAAACAGTCTCAATTCTTTCTATAGTCTTTTCCTCAGTTTCTGTAGAGAAACAGAAGTTCCTTTCTGTTAATTTATGGAGTTTTTCACAAGAAAACTATTTTTGTTATAGTTTCTTGTTTTTCTGATATCAGCTGCTCAGAGCTGCTGTTATCAAAGCTCACTCCTCCTATTCCACATCACTCTGAAATGTGTTATAGGTCATTAGTTTGGGGATAGCATTTTTAAGGATAAGTTATTCAAAGGCAAAAAGCATTCTTCATCTGTTTCTGTGCGCTTCACTAGAAAACAGTTTTCTCATTGCCTCTCAACGCTTCAAATTTCCCAGCACTTCACTATACCACAATTACTCTGCTTTTTACTCAAATTTACACTTTGAACACTCTATTCCTCCCCATACACTATCATGAATTAAAGGAGTTCTTTTCAGGACTTTATTGTCCATCCCCATAGTTTTAACAGAAAGATATTTCAGCTTAATTAAAGCATCTTCTTAATTCTCTACCTTTCTTGAAGTTTCTTTTCTTTCTTGCCACTAGTAGTTTATAAAGTCTCTTTTCATGTTGATCACTCTCCTTTTTTCTCTCTGGATAGAAAGATTAATCCGCAAGTCTCATCTGGATAAGAAAGAGTTAAAATCTTGCCCAAGCTTTTGTAGATGGTTCGGTGATCTCTGCTGAACAGGAGCTGGAGCTGTCTGCGATGAAAAGTTCCTCACAGCTGCTCTGGAGAGCACAGTCACCGTTTTTGCTTGCAGCAGGCTTAGAGCTCTTCTCCTTCTTTACTCAGCAGTTTCTGGTAAATTCCATCACGGCAAAACCTGCAGCCAAGCCAGGAACCGGCCTGGCCCGGCTTGGCTCGGAGCAAGCTCCCGCAGGCCCCATCTCCCGGCCGGGAGACGGGAGACGCGGCAGGCCCGGCCCGGCCCCCGCCTGGCCACATGTGGCCGGGCAGAGCGAGAAGCCGAAGCTCTGCTACTTTTTACAGCCAGCAAACAAAGAGAGCCACAGATTTCTGGTTGTATACTTTAAGGTGGGGTTCACAAGTTGATTCTACTTTTCAATGGCTAAAACTGCTGTCAATTCTCAGCAATGACCGATAATTGGTCAGGAGAGACGACTCCCGGCAGCCTCCAGCAACTTTAACCTTCTTAAAGGTAAAGTAACCTTATGACAAGGATGTAGACCAGAGGGAACGACACTGAATCCCTGCATAAGAGTGAACAGTGTAAGGTAAAGATATGTGTTACACTACAGCAGTGAGGAGGGTTATACACACATGCTATTTTGATAAATAGTTTAATAGCACAGTAAGGAAACCATCAATTTCCTACTTTTAAGGTACTGTAAAAACTTTCTCATTGACTGCAACACATTGCTTGTGGTTGAAGAAATAAGCATCCTGACTGTCCATACCTCAGATGTGGCACCAGTACCAAAAACAAAGCCGAAAGATAAATCAGAGCAGAAAACAGAGCAAAAAACAGAGCAGAAATATTTTCTTCCAGTTTAAGCAAGGTTTCATGTGTTTGCTACTTCATACGCTGAACTTCAGCAACAGAGAGATGAAAGATCACTGGGACCATCAGTGATACCTTTCATCCAGTATTAAGATTCTTTGAAGTGTGAGACAGTGAAGGAAAACACTGGAATTCCATGATGCCAGAAATATATGACAGTAAATAATATTTCAGAAATGCTTATACCTGTCAAGTGGGTACACATATCTAGTGACTTTAGTGATTAGGTTTTATTAATGAGGTAAACCTAAAATCAAATATTTTTTCTGCTATAGCCCCATTATTATTCTTTCTTCTCAGAAATGCTACATGAGAATTTAAAGCAGTGCCTCGTACAGAATAGTAAGCCCCTTGGAAGCTGGGTGTTGTCAAGTTTAGTGCTTTGGAAAGGCTGAAATAAATGATACTGAAATGTAAAGGAGAAGATAAGTTACTGCAATTCCAGTTGAGTCGTGCCTCATAATCTGTGGAATAATTTTTAGTTGAAACCAATTTTTTGAAACATGACTAGGCTGGTTTCTGTGTCATTAGGGCAAGAACACCTCTCTGTTAAAAGAGTTTTGCTTTTTAATAGTGTTTAACCATAATTGTCCACTTTCTGCTGGTTGTTCAAAATCATTCTGTCTCAGGTTGGTCAACTATTGTTGGCCTAATTTCAGTCGTTACCAGCATTCAACAGAAATGCTGATTTTTAAGCTTGTCTTTCAGTGAATCACATGTTTGTACAATAACACATTTGTTAAATGAATTCAAAGACAGAAATAGATGAACCAATACTGAGAGTGAGTCACTTTCTGGTCCGTATTGAGCCTTTTTTTTCTCTCTCTAAATGTCCTATTTTAATCAAAAGGACTACTTTCACAGGAAAGTACAGCTGTAAGATGTGCACCAGTGTGATCCCAGCTTTTCTGTCACTGACTGTGCTTGTTTCTCTTTGAACAAGTAGCAAATCTTAGGAGAAATTCCATAGCCCTTTCTTGTTTCAGCATTAGTTTTTGATGTGTTTATCAATTCCTTTGTCTGTGTGAGGAAGCAGTACTGACTTTACCATCTTATACTGCTGTAGTAAAGATGACAATGAAGTATTTTCCAAATGTCAATCACATACTTTCTGTATGTTTTATTCTAAGTACATTTGCCAGTCTCTCTTCCATGCTGTCTTTCCTTAAATTGCTTGCCTTTTTGTCCTTCCTGCTCTTAAATCTCTCAGTTACGCTAGGTTGGTGGAAATTGTTTAAATGTACAACCCAAATTCTCCAGTGAGGTTTGGCTAACCAATAAGCTATTCAAGTGGTTTTGTGTCTTGGGTACGTCTTCATCCTCTGCTTTTCCAGGTTGCTTGGATGTTCTTGAACCTTTAATTTGCCCTAATCTACTCTAAGGCTTTGAAATAATAAAATACTTAAACAAAACTCTTTGGATAAATGCCCTTTAAAATACAGCTTTTTATCTGTGAACTGTTATGCTCTCAGGGGAGCGGATTTTGTTCCTCAGACAATTAAGGGGATTTTCTGTCCACAGTGTTACTGTCAGGCATACTCACCTCCTGCAACAGTTCAAAACAGAGCAAGTGAGGAAACTCAGGGTGGAAAATGGTACCGGGGATAGGCTGCTGCTGTGTGTGATTTTCTTCTGGTGCCTGGGTTCAGTGCCTGTATGATTTTCTATGGGTCATGTAGCCTTCCTGTGCTTTTGAAAACTAATTCTCTGCTCAACAGAGGTGTTGGTGAGGATAAATTAAGGGTGGCAAAGTGCCTAGCCATTACACAGGGGCAGTCTTCTACATGCAGAAAGGCTGTATTCCTTACTTCTCAAAATAGAAAGAGGGAGATCTCTTGACTTGCCATCACCAAATCCACAGGGGAAGTCGGAGGCAAAGCAGAGGACTGGATCATTTTATTTTTTTTTGCTAGGGCCCCCATATGGTCCATTTTTCATTGAGAAATCCTTTTCACAGTTCTAAGTAGGCCTAATCTCAGAGTTCTGCAGATGCCTCCCAGGCAAGAAGGGGAAGCCTGGATGACCTCACAGAGCTCCCACAGTGCAGCTCATCAGGACACCCAGGCAAGCCCTGGGGACCAGCATGATTGGGAGGTTGTTCGGAATCATGGATGCCTGTCTTCACTGTTACTCATTGTGCAGGCAAAGGGAGATTACTTGAGTTTTTCTCCCTTCCCACTCAGCTCACCTAATTATTAATTTCTGTCAGCAGGAAGGATCTGCAAAATAACACCATAATGGAGAGCAAGGAACATCTGTTCTCCACTTCTGGAACTCTGTAGCTAGATTCCTTGGAGAAAGATTTGGGGTTTGTGTGTAATTTGTGAGTAATTTGCTTCTGAAGTTAATTATTCCTAAAAGTGAAAAATTGCTCAAAAATATTGGGAGAAGGAAGCTTTCATTTTCATCTTAGTGTGCCACTAAAATATAAAAATTCTGGTAAAAGTCCAACCGTATAACTATTATTTTAAAGTGATATCTTTGAGATAATCTCTCCATTTTCATGCAGACTCTCCAGAAAAACATCTGTGTTTCCTCATGTAAAATGATAGGAAATGCAAATAGACCACAGTCATAAGTATGAAGATTATGGAGGTTTATAACTCTCTTTATATATTTCTTAGGTGTAATAAAATGCAGGGGAATTGTAGAAAATGTTGTTTTTTTTTTTTAATTTTTAATACCAAATACTATTATTTGTCCACATTTTTTGTTTTCCTTGAAATTTTCCACCTCCTAATTTCAGTTTCTCATCTGAAGTTCAAAACTTTCTCTACCTGAGTTTTGTTATGATGAAGTAGCACCGATGATAAAAAGTGCTTTAGCTGGATGCTGATCTTGTCTTGGGCACCTCATGGTGCTTAGGAGAATGTTTACCTCCTCCTAGCTGTATGCCTTGCTTAATTTTGTGCTTGTTCAGAAGAAGCAAAAGGATAGAGAAATTCATCTAAGCACTTACTGACTTCACCTCCTCCCTAGTCTCAGCTTTTCAAGAGCTCAGATGATAAAGTAATACCTTTGTTTTTATCTGTCTTCATTTTTGGCTGGCATGTAGTGGCATCAGATCTGATTAGGTTTTCTTTGGCAGCATGTTTCAGGGTGAGAAGCTCCTTCTTTTCACAGTGCCAAGGATGATGCCAAACTCATGAGCCTTGTGGTCTTGGCATTGGAGGGAGGAACAATTAGTTGAGTTCAGTGTAGCTTTGTGTCAAAACTAGAAAGAGGTGCACTGAAACCCACAATGAGAATATTTATGTAAATAATCCTACTTGGTCTTAGAATAGACTTTTCAGCTTGTCGTTGTAGAATATTTAATAAATATCTAATAAAACAGACAAGCATCCATTGCTGTCTCATTTTTGCTGTGAAGAATGTTTTTGCCATCACCATTTTCACTCCAAAAACTCCAAGTTGTTGTTTTGAGATTCATAATGATTGAAAGATATTCAGGGATTTCCTAATTGCGATACTGGATTTAGTGTATGTTACAGAGATGTTGCAATCACTGCCATTTCACAGCAGCAGCAGCAGAATAATCCCAGATATACTGAATTGCCTAGGATTTGAATAGACAAATCTAGCAGAACTTTCTTTTCATTTTTTGGGTAATATTTGTATGTCTGCTGGGGAAGGGACCACAGGGAAGTTTTCACATGGGAATAGCATTTCTACAGCATGATTTTTTTTTTCCCCTAGTTTTTGAGAGTGGACCAAGACAAAGACAGAGAATGCAGCCTGGACTGTGCAGGTTCCCCTCAGAAATCACTCTGTGCATCTGATGGAAGAACTTTTCTGTCCCGGTGTGAGTTTCAACGAGCCAAATGCAAAGACCCTCAGCTGGAAATAGCCTACCGAGGCAACTGCAAAGGTGAGAAAATCAGTTTCCCTTGACCCTAATGAAAAACACTAGACTCTAAAAATGTATTTGAAATGTCTGTGAATTGAAAACCAGGAGTGCTGGACTTGAAGAGTTTTCTAAAAGCAAGTGGGTTAAAATTAATCCTGTTATTTCTGTAACAATATGCTGTCTAAAGATAAATTAATCTTGAGCCTTCATCAGAATTGTGAGTCCCATATTCACTTATTTTTCAGTAAGTCACTATTAAGGAAATTACGTGGTTGGGTCCTTGTTCAGAAGGACCATATCATTAGCAAGTTTAGAGAAACTCTTAAATATTGTTATCTTGCAAGGTTTCTTATCTAGTAAAATTTGGCATTTTGAGTTTGAGATGGTCAAATTAAGTCTTGTATTTCCTAACTGCAATCACGTGGTGTGGCAGGGGTTGTGGTGGTAGGGTGTGTTGAGTGTGAAAAAGCAAAATCCAAAAAAAACCTTTGGAATGCATGGAGCTCTCACAGGCCATTGCTTGCCTGTATCATCCACTCCTTTACTTCTGATATTTTTTAGAGAAATTGGGTGACATGCAACCCTATAAAATATCCACAGTTAAATTTTAGAGTAACGTGGTGCTAGACAATGCAGTTGCTTACTGAAGTGTGGGGTGATTCCCAACACAATGATCTTTCTAAAGTGTAAGAATAACAGTGGTCCTAAAGATTTGCTTTCCCTTTCTCTCTGTCCTAAAGAGATTGGCAGGGAGTGGAGGTGGGGGGGGGGGGGGGGGGAGGGTAAGAAAACCCCCAGGGACCACACCAATTCAACCTGTAAGAGGCAATTTTCCACATCATCTCTCTCCATTAGCTCCTGCAAACCTCTGAAGCACCAAGACTGCTTCAAAGAGACATTCTGTCTCATCTTCTGCTGCAGTGAAACAGTATCCTCATTCTTCAGCCCTTTCATAGTAAACCATTGTATTGCGTGATGGATCTATTTACTGTGGTGAGCAAGGATAACATAATGAAGCTACCTGAGCCAAAGCTTTTGTTACACTCATGAACGATAGAGACAAATATTGTGCACTCGGTATTTGTTCATTTTATACATTAGAGCTTTATGGAAATTAGTTTTGAGTGTTTTTCTTTATTTTTTTTATACCATATTGAAAAACTCATAGACAAGAAATTTTCTTCATTAAGATGAGAATTGCTCTACTGAAGTTTCATCATTGATACTGTCAAGTGTTTCTGCAGTCAATAGCTACAATTGGGAGAAATGTTCATTTGCTGTTTATTTATTAATGCATAGAGTAGAATTGTAAAATTGGAATTAGACACTTTAGGCATCTTAAATATTGCTGATTGCATGTACACATAATTTTCTCCTCAACCAAATGTTTTTTTCTTTGAATGGTAATAGGCAGATATTTGCCAATAATGCACTTGGTCAGTATCAGCAAGAGAGCAGTGCTCTTTTAATTTTACATTTTCATAGTATGTCTTATTCAGTAAAGCAGTCTTAAATTTTGAAGTGACCAGTGTCTTTATTTCTACTTATGGCTGCGATCATCAGAAATATTTCAAGCTGTAAAAACAAGTTTTGAAGAAGAAAAAGATGATTCATTTGCCTAGCTGCAGTTTCAGTTTCAGGATTGCTAGGGCTAGTTCTGATGGTCATATCAAACATTCTGAAAGAGCCAAGGAAGTCCTCTGATTAAGACCTTTTGAACCAGTTGCTTTTGAGTGGTGAAATTTGTTGTTGCAGGTGATGCTTGATCAAAAGTAGAGGGTTGTTTTAGTGGGGCTAACCAAAAAGTGATATTTCATTAGAGAGCAGCTTTCAAGGTTTCAGAATTTACTTTCATTCTATGCAGGAATGAAAACAGATCCTTTTGGAAGTGTTTGTCTGTACCCGTGAAAAAACAGACACCCACCCTAACTCCCCATTAAAGCACTGGTTTTGAAAGAAGTTTTGAGCTTTCAGGTAAAAGGGAAAGAAATACACATGTTTTCATGTGGATGTTCTGAAGGGAGAAAATAGGTGATTCCTAGTATAGACTTCACAGTTTTAAATCTGTGCCGTGATAATCATCCAAATGGATCAAAAAAGGCTGTCTCCTCCTGTCTTCTGAAAAAAAAAAAAAAAATCCTTATTCACCTCACAAAAATCTTCTCTGAAAACGAAATATTTCCAGGTACCATTTTAATTAAATAAATGATGACTAGCTCTTAGAAATCTAAAGACCTTGACACTTTATGTTGACAGCCTTTTGGAATAATTTTGAGTCCATCATTCCTTGTTTAGGTGTTCAGAACTGTGATTTCTTTTACATCCATAAGGAATTTTGAATGACTACAAGACTGATGCCTGCTTTATCTATTTCTTTTTTCCTGGGAAAGGCACATTTATATTGACTCTTTTTTCTCTTTCTCACCTGTTCTCAACATTTTTCTCATCTATTTGGTTTTAAACACTTAAATACTAAAAAGTACAAAGGGATAGTTTTCTCTGTGTGTGCTTGTTTCCTTTCTAATTCAAGTTTCATTCACAGCAAGAGTGCCCAGCCCAGGCAATCCTTTAGCATTTAAAGGAAAACATTTTTAGATCCTAGATCTTAAAAGATCACAGTAAAATGGCAGCATTTAAACAATTTTTCTTTCCCTTGTACTTCTGTTCTAGTTCCTGATGACTGCAGCAGAGATTAAAACAGTTTAAACAAACCTGAAAACAAATGAACCTTGAAACTTACTCTCATTTCTGAAAGACAGCCCACCTTTAACAAAAAAAAAAAAAAAAAAAAAAAAGCATCAAATAGGCCATTCTTTTAGCTTGCTTTCTTTTTTTGAAGACAATAATTTTATAACTTTTTTTATTTTAAGTCCACTTCCAGTCTTTGCTGGAATCCATTGCTAAGCTTGGAAATGCTATAAGAAGCTAAAATCTTATAAAATTTCCAGGCTACTTTTAGAGTTTCTAGGATCACAAATAAACTGTGTACACTGTAGATGAACATCCACATTTTTGGATACTTTTCCAAACAAAATCTTAATTCTGAAGTTCTGGAGACTTGCCACCTGCTTGATACAGACATTTACTGTGCAACAAGATTACATATCTAATAAATAAATGTATGTTGACAGCTGAGAAATACTACTCATGTTGTTTAACAGTTAGGACTGTTAAAATATCACCTGTGATGGGGATCAACCACATGCACACACAAGTGCTTCACAGTAAATCTGGCCCAGCATAGCCAAAGGAACAAAACATAGAAGAAGTGGAAAAGCAGTGTAATTGCTTTTAAACTGCTCAGAAAGACAGACACTATGTCTGCACAAATTAATTAAGTAATGCAAGGAGACAGTGTGAGCATCATGCAGGAAAGGTGGTAAGTGCTCCCTGTTTCACTTTGGGCACTGGCCAGCTGTGCTCTCTTGAGGACTGTATCTATGTGGCTCAGTGGAAAGATGGGCCAAGAACTACTCCCAGCGGGCAGCATGCACAGAGGTGCCTTCTTTTACAGGTTTAAGGCTGTTTAGTGTTTTTTTCTTTCCTCTTTCATTTCTCTTATTTCTTAAATAGCATTAAGAATACCCATTTCATTTCTCAGTTTGTTTTTAAGTGAATGTGCCTGGCCCATAATTGGGGCCCTGGAGACTAATGATCTCAATTATTAAGCAAGTGGCTCGGTAATAATATTTGGTATTCTGGCATCGTGATCAATTAAAGAAATTAAAAAAAAAATCATATGTTCCATCTTGCCAGCATACCTCTACCCTAACACAGAGTTATTAAAATATCCCAGCTGAGGTACTTAGATTTTGTGACTTCTCTACAAGTACTTCACTAAAATAAGACTTCTATAATGGCTGGAGTTTTGATACAAATTGTCAATCACTATAAAATCTCCACTGCCAACTCTCATCACATTTCCTTACTTCTCTATCATCATGTAACAATAACCTGGGTTTGTAAGCAACCGCTAAACTGGACTACCACAAATGTCTGTGTGGTCCTTAGTGAAAATGGCAATGTAGGAGCTTTGCACAGTGATATTTAATTTCGGAGGGGTTTGGAGTTTAATCTGTCTAACACTGAGTGTGTATTCAGTATTTGCAGAGGTGGCCCCAACAGTGACTTACTGCTTTGTGAGTACACCAAGGAGAGCCATCACACAGAGCAGTGTCATTGTTTTTCTGTAGCTATGTAGATCCCCCTTTCTCCGTGGGAAACCTTAGGTGGATCATGTTTAGCTTAATTCATTTATGGTACCTTAAAGAGCCTCACGGTTTAAAAATGCTGAGGACATTTTTGAGCTATCATAGATATAACAAAAGGTAATATCTTCATTCTCACAAGTAACAAAAGGAACCAAAGCACATCAAAATATGAGTGAAATTTCTTATAAAACAGGGATTTTGCTATTTGCTTTCCTTAAAGAAGAAAATGCTCAGCATTTGCTTCTTAAAATTAGGGCTTTCAGGAATGGTGAAAAGTTTTACTCATTTAAGCTATTAGTACAATGAGTTAATGAATGGATTAAAAGCATGATTAAATAAATTGAAATTTCTGCCTTTGGATAAACATGCTAATAGGATTTTCTCTTTGTGAAAAGAATGAAGGCATTGCTGGGCACTGGTTGTTTTGAGACCACAAGTTGGTCTTGGTCTCATAATTAACGAACCCAAGTGTAATTTGGAGAAACATTACTCTTGCCTATTAGCTAAAGAACTGGGTTGTGAATGCTGGACATGTTTTCTGAGCGCACACCTTTTCCAGAATTCCCATGGAGGCTGCCATCCAGCTCAGGTTTGCCTGTGAGCCAGGCGGGTGTGAGGCTGACGTGTGCTCGCAGTGCCTGAGCATGTCCCTTCGCTCAGAGTGTGGGCAGGGACCTTGGCTTGGCCGCTGCACCTGCTGCCTGGAAGGCAGCCCTGTGGGATGTGTTTGGGTGGTAGGACATGCTCCCAAGATGTTTCGTTTGGAGAGAGAAAAAAGAAGTGGGTAGGTATGGTTCTTTTTCTAACTGAAGTGAGTGAAAGCTGGACTGGACCAAGGTGTCGGTCTTAAAAATAAACCTGAGCAGACTGAGACCTTGCACAGTCTGTACGCTAAAAACAGGGCAGTTTTTACGTGTCCTCAGCTGTCCCTTTTCTTTTCTCATCTTCTATGAGGAAAAGGAAAAAAGGAGTGATGCAGGTTTTTTTGCTATTTTGAAAAACGTATTAAAAAAAGAATATATTGAGAAGTGGTACCAACTTTGGGATTTTTGAAAATAAACCTTACAGGAGGAAGATTGATTATATGGCAGATTTTTGTCTTAAAATACTTTCAGCTAGGAGCTGTCTCCTCCTTTTTCAGACATATTTTCTCACTGTAGACATTGTGTTTAATCTGTAGGATGAATGCAGGTTTCCAGACTGTGATGCTGGCCCTCCTGATACAAACACTTTTCAGCCCCAACCTAGTTTTGGTTTTGAGTCTTCATTTATATTATGTGTCATGATGTTACACATCAAGCCGCTGTAGTAAAAGTGTTGAGAAAAAAAATATTCAACGTCTTGGTGAAAAAGGTATCTACATATAGAAGTTACAATTTATGTTATCTCTTAAAGTAAGTGGAACTGGCTTCTGATTATACTTTCTAGTAAGCATTTAATGGAAATGAATATCATTTTAAGTACGTTTGGAATATTTTTGTGGAACAGTCTTTGCTCTTTTAAATGTATCTAGTGGTACTTAGAACACAATACGAGTAATGCTGGGATAGTATCCACAGTTTTTTGGAAAGAGAGTTTACCCCTTTTTAAAATTATCAATTTTTATTGCTAGTATTTCTCCAAGCAGAATTTGCTGAAGCCAGACTGCACAGAAATAAGGTATGTAAGGGCATTCATATGCACAAAAAAATGTGTCTTCATAAAATCAAATATGCACTACAGCAATTTGATTTGAAAGTAATCTTTTGGAGTGTTTTTTGTGGAGTTTTCATTTCTGCTCATGTATTTTCAGTTTGAGTTTCAGACTTCATATAAAAATGAAGGTCCTAAAAGAAGTGGAGAGTGCTAAAGCAATAATACTGCACTGAAGACTAGGAACCAAAAATAGTTGCAAACCTTCTCAGATTTTCTGTGCAAGAATTAACAAACTAAACTTCTCCAAACTATCAAATCTCTGCTCTTCTCAGAAAGCCTAGTGTAGCCTTTGGCATCCAAAAAATTGGAAAGCTGTTGCTTTAGTTTTTCTTGAAGCGTTTGATTCAGTTCTAACCAGACTGAATCTCTCCAAATGTGACTGTTAGCAAACTGAAATAGTGTGCCAAGAGGGAATCCAGCACAACATTCCTTATTTTATCTTAGAGCTTAGATATCTAAATTGCTTTGTGGTTGCAAAATGTGGGGGAAAAATAAAAAGCAAAAAGAAAACAACAAAGAAACCCCACACTGCCTGGCTCTGTCTGTTAGATGCCAATAGAGGAGAGTTTAGGCTAAGATTGCTCTGCTGTTTTGCTTGAATCCAGAAAGCAGCTATAAAAATAAATAGTGAAAGAGTTGGCCAGCTCTTGTCACGAAGCAGCAAGTCATTATTTTATGACCATGTCAGGCTAAATGTCTGTGCTGACAACCTTTCCAACCCAAGAGGCTAATATCTCTGCACCTCTAAAACTTGATACTTTCAGCATCTATAGATTGCTACATTTCCTATCACTAGAGGCTACAGCTTTTTATCTGCTTTGCTGTTAGACACAATCAGTTCTTTACAATATACATTGACCTAGGTCAAAATAATAGGAAATTTTCATGAGTGGCTTATTCCGTATAAACCAAGTGGTGTCTTGTGCTCTGAATAAAATTTTTGTGCTAAATTAACTGCAAATTAAGACTGTTTGACTTTTATCACATCACTACCAGTTATCAAAAGGGTATAACCAGCAGGAAAGAAGCACAGAAGCAGAAATAAAATCTGGTTTGTTGTTTGGACAATCCAGGAAAGTGCTCAGGTGCACAGCTAACTTGAAATAACTTGTTGCGCTGCATGTTTCTAAGTTAAAGGACAAGTATAGACAGGTATTGTGGCAAAATAGAGGTGCAAAGGGAAACAGTGAAAGGTCTTTGGATTGTGTGTGTCTGCACTAGGTCTGCTTGTTCACATCTATGTGACTTTAGAAAAGCTTTCTCTTTAGTGCAAGAACAGCTGACTGTCTGTGGGAAGCTCTCAAGGAAACCTTGAAATGATGAAGTTAACCATTTTATATATAGTTTTTACAAAGTAGTAAACTTTTCTGATGTGTTCAACAGAATATTCAATCTACAATAAAGTAACTAAGTAAAGGATGAAGTGTATCTTTTGCATAATATATAAAAATATATATAACAAGGTTGTGTCAAACAACCTTAAATATCAATAAATCTCTTGCAAAGCAAGTAATGTTTGCTCCATGTGTTGGGACTGAGAAAGGTATTTTTATTCTTCCTGCGATACACAGCAAACAAAAAAATGCCAGATGAACTAAACTGGAACTTTTGCAAGAGATTTATCTATACTTTTGGCAAGCAGTATGCTTTTCCAAGAGAGAATCTGGGTTAGAACTCCCTGTAGAGCCCCAAAATTCCTGTAAATCAATTGTACTGAATGTCACCTTAGAGATGGTGTTTACACCTTTGATGAGTTTGTGTCATTGTTATAATGATAAACTTCTACTTTGCAGTAATAAACTTCCCTCTGTTTGATATATTATTCAAGGATTAGCCAGCAGAGTTGAAGTTGGTGCATGTTTTTTTTCCCTGAAGCTCAGTGTTTTCGGAGCTGTACTGCTGGAAATAAAGCATAAAATGATATTAGTTCCAAGTCAGGCTGGTGCTGTTTGTGAGGTTAACTCTATTTCCAGAATTTCCTGTTGACTTCAGTGCTATCTCAGGAAGATCCTGCAGCAATGTAGTGGCACCTCTTCACAGGTGAAAGTTTTCCCTGTTGCACAGAGAAACTTAGATCAGAATAAGATGACTTTTTATTTTGGTTGTGCTTTCTGGTCATTGGTCTCCCCTGCAAGCCAGAATCATCACCAGGGCAATTCAGAAAGCTCTGCCCAAACAGCTACAACTCTGCACTCTCTTAAGTTCTGTGTATTTCTGTGCGCTCCCATACACTCAGTTTTGTCTTCTGTTGTACTCCTCAAGATGTGTTCATCTTATTAAACCTCTGGTTGCTTTTGCAGTCCTGGTACAGAGTCACAGAGGTACAATCAACACATTGGCCAACATACCATGCTAAAATTCAATGAGCCATGTACTAATCCAGTTTGATAGCTAACAGAGTCCCAGTGACCTGATTTAAGGTAAACTCATGCAACTTCATGCTCAACCTCTATGCCAGGTGATATATTTTTTTTTTCCAATTCCCCACAAGGCTGTGGGATGTAAAAGCCCATTTATCTGGAGTTGAGAGGATAAAGTCTCACTGAGCTGGTCATTGACACAGTTCCAAATTACAGCTGGACGTGTATATCTGCAAAATTAGCTCTTCTCATTGTATGACTGTAGGCTAATTAAGCAGCATTTCAGGCAGATTTTAACGGGTCTTAGAACCTCATGGTCTTTTCACCAGGATGTATACAAGAATCCATCCTGAGTCTGCTGGCTTCCTTATTAATACTTCAGTTAGGAAGAGAAATAATAGTGGAAATTCTAATAAGAAACCAATAACAGTTTCAAGCCCCTTACTTTTCCCACTAGAAAGTTCCAAAAGTTTAAAGAAAAATAGATTAAAAATAAATAAATAAATAAATTTAAAAAAATCTTTGCAGCATTACACAGTGTTTGTCATCCTTCCAAAACCTTGCAGCCTCAGAGTCCCCTCTACTCTCAGGTTTGTCACTAGAGAGACACTGCTCAACTCATGAGTTTAGCCTGCTTTTGTCAGGGGCAATGCTGAAAAGTCAAAAGCTGTGGGCTGATTAATCAGCACAAAGGTACTAGGTGAGTCCTATCACCTTTCATTCTTGGTATTCATTTCAAAATAATCAGTGTCCATCCTGATCTGAATGATTCCTGTCCTACATAAATAGCAAAGTTGAATCTGTGTGCGAGAGACTTTACTAGTACCAATCCCCTCAGATGTATTTATTGATTGATTCATTCATGTAAATGAAATTCTGGCAAACCACATAATTCTAGACTCACCCTATTAATCTGAGATTCATGTGAGCATTTTCATTACCTACACTACTACAAGGTGCACAGAGGGACCTGTAGAGAAGAATTGTCTGGATGCAGACAAAGGAGACTTTGTACAGTGAATCCCAGACTTGCCTTTGCCGAATGCTCATGAGCAATGGCCATGTGGAAGGTTTTTCTCCCTATGGATTAGGATGTCACCCATCACTTATTTATGCATGTAAGGAGCTGCAAGATTTCCCTACAACTGTCTCTTGTCTGGTATTTTGGTGTGAGCTCATGTATTAGCCTTTCTCGCAGTCATGTCAGGAAATCATCTTTTCATCCTTTTTCAGCTGTTATTTTGCATAAATGTATAGCCCTTAAATGTCTGGAATTCTTTTTCTTTGGAAAAAATGCTGGAAGTTATGCAATCAATTTTGAAGGCATTGCAACCAGGGCACAGAGGCAGATGATCAGACGGTGTAATCCTACATACAAATTTATTGAAAATAATAAATTTAATTATATTATATTTCTTTTATAAAGAAATTATAAATTATTTTAGCAATTATAAAATTTCTTTTCAGCCATCTCTTTTTTATTTGGAAGGATTTTAGCGTCTCTGAATTAATAATTTAATGGTCATTAATATTCTGAGTATGAATGTTTTTATATTTCTTTTTATCTTGATCACCCAATTACATTTCTTCTATCAGGTTTGGACCTCAACTCTATGTCATAATTATTCTTCTGCAGTAATATTTCAGTAAAATAAAAAAAAAAAACCCAAACAGAACTGGAAATAATATTTTGACTTTATACAATTTCAGAAGCTTAGCTAGATAAGAGATCTTCCTCATGGTTTTATTTTGAGTATACTGAAGCACAGTAATGCCCAATAGGTTTAAAATGTTTCCATGGTTATATAATACAAAATAAGACTTCAAATGTGAATTTTATATTCCAATAAATTTGGTGACTGTTGATTTTAAAGCATATTAGATCATCCATGAATAGGAGGCCTTTAGAGCATCAGGCTGTTTAGGAACAAGTGGTGGACAGTTTGGAGAACTTCTCTTTCTTCTTGGCATATTTTCATGATAATTCATCTATTGAAGATAATTTACAACCCTGCTGGTACTATACCAGAGACCTTATGTGATGGAATTTATATCACTTTTCCTTTTAGACATTTAAACCACATGTCATTCTAGAAAAACGAGGACAGAGGTCCAACAAAGGAGTGATTTATTTTCAGTTAAAATACTAGCTACATTAAAACCACATGTTATTAAGTACTGTATAACCAAACCATACTCAAAAGAATGCTTACGACACCAAAGCTTGCTTAAAATGTTTCATTCTATTTTTTTTCTTTTTTTTTTTTTCCCAAAAAAACTTTGGCAGTGCACAAATTAACAGACTTTACCTGAGCTGCACAGTACATTGGCTATATTCCCTTGGAGAAACAAACTATTAAAGTGCCAAAGTACAGACTAATTCAGTTCCTTATTTTTTTTCTTTCTCACATTTCTGACTGCTTGAACTTCTCTGTCCCTTTCAGGTATCATTGCATCTCTGTGAGTATCCCTCCTGAAACAGCATAGTGCAATTAATTATGCTAAGACTGAAACATAGTTTTTCAAAGTGAAACTATTTGTATTTGGGGCATATTAGGAACATGATCTCTCATAGTGTTCCTTTGAGAAGAGTAAAGTAACACAGAGAACTATGCACATGAATCCAAGTTCAGGAGAGAAATAGGTTAGAATTAAGGGGCCCCAATTTTGTTTTCAAAATGCAGATGCTAAGGACAAGTTTTTTGTCCTCATTATGCTACACTTCCACATCAGATTGCCTAGGACTTGAAAGAATTTTGTAATGCTCGTGCCGCCAGGTGAGTTGTCCAAAGCTCAGTGGAGGTGACAAGTGAAGGATTTACCCTGTAAAAAGGAACTTCTGCTACTCCACTGAGTTTCCAGGATGGTTCTGTCAATGTGTGTCTGGCTCATACTGGCACAGAGAGGGTTTGTGGGGGACTGGGAATTCAGCTGGCTCACCTGTGTGCAAACCTCTGTCAAGTGCTGCTGCCTCACTGTTCAGATTCTGTGCAGTTTGCAACTTGCATGGACTAGAAGGGCTGTCCCCATGCTTTTGAAGAACTGCATAAGCTTTAGTGAATCACCGCAATACCTCTGTCTCACAGGTAATCATTGGACAGTTTTAGCCTTAAAATGGGATGAATCGGTTTCTGTCAAACAGTCTTTAAACCAAACAGGGATCAGAGCAGCAAATTTCTCTGCTCGTATGTTTGAAATCATTCTAATTCAGATGTTACAGTCACATCTTGAAGTCATAAATACTACCTTAAGCTCACCTGATATTCTTATTTTTCCTGACATTGCTTAGCTCAAGCAGATTCTGAAATTCTGATTCTGCATCAGCAGCATGCTAAAATTTGTAGTGCAAAAGGTACAACAGCAACAGCTTATGTTACGTGTCTTTTTTTAAGTTCTTGACTGCCTAACTGAAATAAAGTATATGTAGTAGACAATGCAGTTCATTAGACAATAGAAACTGCCAAATTAAAGCTGGCTACTTAGCTATTTGGTCTCTTGGGTGGAGACCAGTACCAAGTAACGAAGGAGATGGTGCAAGAAACCTCACAGTGGACAAAAAGGACCACGTAGTAGACCTGATGTCCCATGCTAAAATCATAAACTGTCACATTAAATTTTAGCATCATATGAATCATTCATGTCAAAAATTATTATGTAATCACCCCCCCAATAAGTCCCTGCACTGTACAGTATTTATATATATATATTTTTTTTACCATCCTGGCTGGGACCTCTGTAGTCACAGCTGAAGTTGCTGCCTAACTGCATTGATTAAGAAATACAAGGCAGCTATGTTCCTGCTGCCTCCTTTGCCTTTCCTGAAGCTCTAGGAAGCTGTTGCTACCACCAGCTCTGAAAAAATATTGTGGGCTGTAGTGTGGCAGCTATTGCTGTGTTAAATTAAGAGGAAAAGCCCTATTTGGGCTTCTACTCTTTGGTGGCATTTGGAACAGAAAGGTTGTCTGTTCAAGCATATCTCCATTTCATTTCCAGTTATGAATTATTGTCCAGAAATTATTGTCCTGTATTGGTTCTCTTCTCTAAAAATAACACAATTTGATCATACATTTTCACTTATTAAAATTCTGATTCTCTTTGCATGAATCTCAGAGTTGTCTTTTTTGTAATATGGATGATCACCTATCTTTTCTTCTTATTGCATCATCCAATTGACTTATCTTTTTCCTTTCTCTAGATGTTTCCAGATGTGTGGCTGAGAGGAAGTACACCCAAGAGCAAGCTCGCAAAGAATTCCAGCAAGTGTTTATCCCAGAATGCAATGATGACGGCACATATAGTCAGGTTGAAAATTTTTCATTCAGTGTCTTGCGTGACTGGAAAGTCAGAGTATGTGTCTTTGAAAAGGGTGAGGAAGAGACAAATGTAATGAAGGGAAATGTAATTTCAAAATTCAATGTAATTTGTGCCGGCGCGTCAAAAAAAAAGAATGGAAGGAAAATCTGTGTTACGTGCTGAGTCCTTGTTCTCTTTTTCGCAGTTGGCCAGCAAAAGATCCAAACATTACCACTGTTCGTGTAATACACTCCCTGTTCTTCTAGGATGAGGCAGCTGAGTCATTCTTGTAGCCCCCTGAATACTTATCAGATGGTAAAATGCCTGGAATTTGTGATCTGTTCCTCATTTGAACCAGAAATCTTGTGACTGGAATCCATATCTTAAGTGCTAAATCATGAATCATACAGAATATTTCTTTATTCTCTGCTGAGTTTCTTCACAAGCATATGGTCTGAGACTAATTTACTTAGGTCATGGAATCCAGAAGGAGCACAATAGGAGCACAATTAGAAGCTTATTCTGCAGCATATATTCCAGTCATGATCACCTTCTGTCCCCTCTGTACTGCATTTTGGTCGTGGAGTTGTGCAGAAGACAATTTTTCTCTTTTTAAGCATGATGAGGCAAGTGATATTGGCCCTTAGAAAATATAATGCAATTGATTTCTAAGGGGAATTCCAAGAGTTTCCTTTCTGACAGCTTGGGATATGAATAATGCTGGCAGAAGCACTCTGTCCTGCTCCTTCAGTGGGTGGAACAGTATGTTCTCTGTGTGGGAAAAAACTCAGGATTGCTTGTTTTAGGAACAGTTCATGTGTCCCTTGAGGAACTTCCTTGTGAGGTTTTTATAACACCTGCACCCCACTTGTCTAAGGGTGTAAACAAGCACATATTTCAATAGCTTTCTCTTCCATTTGATTCTGAAGCACCTACCACACTTAGCTTGAAAGATGCTTTATGCTAAAAAAACATATATAGGACTCAGATGGGCCCACTGTGGTTTATTGTTCTAGGTTTTGTCAGTATAGTTTGCTGGATAAGTTTCTGTACTGAGGTGCCATGAATGCTGTGGGATAACAGGCATATGTCTGACAAGCTGCACATGGTTCTTGTTGTTTCTGACAGGTTCAGTGCCACAGTTACACTGGATACTGCTGGTGTGTCACTCCCAATGGCCGTCCTATCAGTGGTACTGCTGTGGCTCACAAAACTCCCCGCTGCCCAGGTAAATCTTATTAGTCTGGCCAGGTTATGACAGCAGAGTTCATCTGTGGCATCTGATTAGACTTAAGCAAAAGAAGTTTTCACTGGAAGAATGGGTCAGCCCAGAAACAGGAGGTGGTGGAAGCTGTGGATGCCTCATCCTTGGGGTTTGGTAAAATTCAACTGGATGAGGCTCTGAGAAAGTTGGTCTAGCATTTCATGTAGCCGTGCATGAAGTCTGAGGTCACTGCCACCTTAAGCCTTCCCATGGTTCTGGGATCCATCTACTTTATTTGTACATTAATCTAGCTATCCAAGGTTTTCTGCAATGGTCATTTTTACCATATTTATGTGTCCATGTGTTAAACCAGGTGACTGAATTGCTGATATAGCACTGTATATTATAAACTCTCTTGTACAAAAGCTCCTTGCAAAAACATTTCAGAGGGATTTTTGTTTTTTGATGATTCAAATATTTAGAGTACAGGAGAAAACATAGTGGGAATGCCCATTTATAACATAGCCCAATGAAAGAACTCCCACAGCAAATTCCATGAATGACCAAATCCAGAGGAGAAATAAAAATAATAAAGCATTAAAATAAGAAATTAAAAATAAGAATAAAACATTAAGACCAAAATGAAATCAATTGCCTGCAGAATTTAATTGGCAAAGCAAATTCACAGCCTTGCATGCTATCTTTTGTCTTTCATCGGGAAAATTAACAGGTTCTGTTTTTCAGGGGTTTTCTGAACCTATTTAATTAATACTGATGATAAATATAAATCCCAAGTGTATGAATGGTTGTCAGAATTGCTGTTCATGCCCCTTGTGGTTGAGAGAATTGTACAGTAATAGCTCTACAGATATTTGCACACTTTATCTGTTGTACAACTATTTGCACTGCAGCACCATTCTCTGTCAGAAGGTGGAAGAAACAGCTTTAAGAAGCCAATCCCGTAGTGTGAAAAAAGCTGAAAAAGAAAGCAGATCAGAGAATTTACCTGTCCTGATCTACTTCAATCATTCAAGCAAAACATTGATGTTTTTAACAAATAGATGGAGGAAGGAAGAGACCACTGTGGAAGTTTCAAAGTTCATATAAATTAATTTTTATTTTTAAGGTCTTTCTGGTTAAAATGACTTGCAGAATCTTTCCACATCTTACCTGTAGGTGAATTTTATTCAGAAATAATACTCTTCAGAATATTCCTTTTAATCCAGTCTGAAAAGTCACTGTGAAACAAGGCTCAATTGTGAAAAATAATATAAAATATTCAGAAACTTTAAAATAGAGGAAAATGTGATTTCTTTTTCATTTTAGTGTCATTATAATTTATGACTGATCTGCATCTTCAGAAGACACACAGATGTGTCTTCTTTAGTTGTGGATGTGCCATCCCTGGAAATGTTCAAGGCCAGGTTGGATTGGGGTCTGAGCAACCTGGTCTAGTGGAAGGTGTCCCTGCCCATGGCAAGGGGTTTGGAATGAGATGACCTTTAAAATCTCTTGCAAACCATTCTGTGATGCTATGGCTAGGACAGCACTTTCATGCTTCTGTGTAATTTTGAGTGGAGGTGTTTTTACATGTCCATAGCCACGGCTTCTTTGAGAGTGCATCTTTGTTTCTTTCTCTGCAAAATCCATTTTTAGCTTCCTCCCTAACAGTCCTTTCACTGACATCAGTGAAAAGAGGGTTATGCTGATGCTGAAGGTTCAATAAATAATTGTTTTTCAGGCACTATTTTGGCTCAAAATGTTGTTGAATTACGAGCTATATTTTCACTTTTTGTATTTGTATTGGTATTACTGAGGAGCAACTGCAGTGTAGTTCACAGGAAATTAATCAATTAATATGAGAATTATTCTATATCTCTACAGGAACCTAACCCTAGTTCCTCTCAAAGGTATATTCATGTGGCTAGCAGATAAACTGCCAGACTGCTTCAGCTCATTTTTGCAGGGGAGGGAAGGGAAATTGTTTTTACAGAAATGCTAAGGTGAAGGTCATAATAGCACTCAAATTGAATTTTGTAGCACAGAGATAAATAAACTGCTCCAGGGCACAGGTGAGTATCTAGAGTCTGATTTTGATCCATGGAAAGATTGTGGGTAATTTTTCAGTTGTTTTGAGACCCTGTGGGATTATCTCTGCACATTTCGTCCCCTGGTTGTATCAGTGTTCTCTTATTTTACTATTCATCACTTCTCCTTTGTCCCTCAGGAAAGAAGTCCAGCTACAGCAGAGTTTGGAAGTAAGACTTGAAATGCTAGGGGATTTTGCAGAGGTATTGGCTAAGAACTCAGTTTTGAGATATCTGGAAAAACCCTTTCATTCAGCAGAGAGGACAGATACAGATTTTTTCAGAAAGTTATGGGGTATAATAAGGCAGAACTTAGTTCGTATATTGCAAAATGAAAGTCTGATGCACAACTGCACCTTTCTCCCATTTCCAAGTATATATTCAAAAACTGCCATCTGTTTAGGATAACAGAGTTGGGTTTTTATATCCTCGCAAGAGTGTTGATCTTTTCCAGATCACTGTTGATTCCCTTTAGTACTTTTTTATTTAGTATAACTATGCACAGGAGTTATAACCAAAACTTTAGTGGGTGAACTGAAGTTGCGTAGATATATTCCTGTTTCAACTAGTTTTACAGAGATGCCATTTCTGCATTGTTGTCCCTTGTTAGTCCAGTACACTGTGTCTTGCTAGCCTTGATGCAGGAGCTGCCTTGCTGTTTTTGATATGCAGGCAGATCTCCTGCAGTGGTGGCATCCTGACACTGGCATGTTTCTGAATTTTCACTGCTTCTATGTATTCTGCAGGCTATAGATATTCATAGACATTTATAAAAATTTCTCTGTTTGCCTGTACCATACCTTTTTCTCCCAAGATCACTCTTGCCTCCTCTTTCCTTTAGCGGAAAATTTTTACAGTTAAGATATTTTTCTAATTATTTTCTTATAAGTAATGTGCTACCATGGAATGTATGAAAATTTCTTGCTTTAATGAAAATATTCAGTTAATTTGCTAGGTTAGTTTCTAGGCTCTAGGTTAGTTCTTCAGCAACTTCAGATAAGGTTCAAATACATGTCTAATCAACTGTGCTGTTCTGAAATTATGGGATAATTTCTTGCCTTTCATTTTGCCCCAGTGGAACTACCTTTGGTGAATGCTCAGAAATAAGGAAGAAGAACATGGCAGTCAGGAAGAACTTGAATTTTAATAGAGGAAATACAGAACAGAATTTAAGATGGGCAGTTAGGAGTTTGGTATAGCAATTCCAACCCCTATCCATGCTTCCCATTTGCTGTGTAATACTGGATATGCAAAACAAACTCTACATTTCCCTAACTGTTAAGGTTGGCTAATTGAATAACATGGTGATTCCTAAAGTTATGTCAGGTCCAAAAATTGTCCCATATATATTTTTTTACATATCAACAACAGTTTCTTGAGCCATTTTTTGCTCACTGAATTGTTCTTGCTCTTTTTTTACACTGCCTTTTGTGCGAGAGACATAAGATGTGGAAGGATGAAGGTCATAAAGCAGCATTAAAAAATGCAGGGCTTTCCAACTGTTTTATGTAAATCTTTGCTTTAATTAATGTATCTTTACCTGAAAGAGGGTCTTCTTCCATCCTTTTTAGTTTTTCCCACATCAACATTTGGTACTGTTAAGGCACACATGATAAATCTCAAAATGCTGTCCCACTCCATGAAAATAGTCTTCACTATTGCAGGAGCAATGGTGAGAGGGACAGTAAATCAAACACATTCCCATGACGGTATTAAAAATAAAGCTCCTTAAAAATGATGAATGTCTCCCAGTTCTTTCACTAAAGAACACCAGACATAAAAAAAAAAAAAGACATTTTTACAACTCTCTGTCTCTGTTATCAGTGCTGCAGGGAACTGCAGAAATTCCATAGGCAGGGAGTCCTGAGAAATGGGGCAGAAGTTGAGAAGAAAGTGTTATATTATCATTGGAAAATACAGTCTTTGCCTATTGTAGGGGGTTTATGCCACATTAAGTATGCTGGGCTCCTGCCAGTGAGATTGTAGAGGTATGGAGACATGTTTTATTCTCCTGTGAGGTAGCTTTGCTACCTTTTGATTAAGATGGTATAATCATCTTTTATGGCCAAAATACAAGTTAATACCTTTAGAAATTCAGAACTCTTCCAGTATAATACTGTGATCAGATAATATGATGGAAAAATTACATTTGGGAAGGCAATGAATTTTTAAAATTGACATTAATTTTTTTGTTAGCTGGAGAAGAAATCCATCCGTGAATCACCCAGATATTTTGTCCTCACATGTAGTGGTACTTTGCCTATACATACACAGTCAGACACAGCCATTGGTGAGATAGGAATAGCAGGGGGAATTTACCTTTCCTGATATCTGCATTCAGTGTTATATATCAAGTATTCTTTAGTAGGACATCAGAAATAATTATCTAAACTAGATAATAATAGGCTTTCACCTTTTTTTTTTTTTTATATTGCCAAGTCCCATATGATCAGAATTATAAAAAATGGATATGCTAAAATCACAAACCACAAAACTCACATCACGTTCCCTGGAAGACTTATTGTGCCCCAGATGCGGTTAGAGTGAAATTGGATGGAACTGTGGGGTTTGCAACAAACTAAGAATATATATGTCTTTAAAAAAAAATTAAATTATCAGAATCATAAATAGATAGATGGCTAAGCAAGCATACAATCCTGAATGGTGCTAAATTCTTCCTCTTAAAGTAATGCCACTGAATGTAATATCCCTCCTTGTCCTCTGTCATTCCATAAGGATATTTATTTATGTGGTAATTTGGTTGCTTACACTGTACAGAAAACTTCTAAGCCAATTGCATTGTCTAACTTTTAGACAAGTTATAAGTTGGTTTTCTTTCCTGCCTAGCTGAAAATGTGGAGATTCATCTTGGTGAATATTGAAGACACAGTTTCCCAAAAACTTGCAAATGCAACTTCCTATCACCACTTAAGCTAGAAGTGCTTCTACCTTAAATATATTCAGAAAATGGTAGAAAAAAGATACAAACTCAATAACTCCTTACCTTGAATTTGGAGAGAACAAGAAAAGTTTATACTTTTATATATAAAATATATATTAAATAAATTATATATTAAATATATATTAAATTTTATATATAAATTATAAATATAAGTTGAAAAATTCAGGTGTAACTATATGAAGGGCAGAGGTTTTCTTTTATAGGAAATTCTGTAAATATTTTTGTTGACTTCCTAAGACTATTAAAAAAAATCATGTTAGATTAGTAAACCTAATTTTTATAGAATCCATCTAATTTCTTACTGAAATTAGATTCAGTATGATAAAGTTAGTTTTTAGTACTAGTATGGCATTAACAGTTAAGGCCATTCTCTTCCTCCATCCACTAATTTTCCATGAAAATCTAGGGTAAAAAAAATCAAATTCAGTTCTCCCAGACTTTAGTCATTCTCACCGTTTCTCATATAGATGAAGTAATGTGAATGCATCTGGAAAGATTTTTCTGCTTTTAGTTTAAGATGTGGGATGTTATATAAATTTCACCAATGTGCTAAATATGTATAAACTGAATTCAATTTATACTAATAGTTCGAATGTTCACAGAGAGACAACACTGGTGCCAAACTGGAGCAGAGTGGGTATCAGTAGCAGTTCACCATACACATTCCCCCTGCTGAGACATCATTTCTACTCACAAATTAAAAGCTTGTTTAAAGTGCTTGTGTGACTGAGAGTGGGGCCTAAAGTATCTGGATTTGCAAGAAAATTATAATTACAAGCCTGGGCACCAAAATGAAATTCAGAAACTACAGAGTTAATAGTAGCTGGATGAAATTTGAGGAAAGATTGGGTCACTGGTATTTAGTGCAATTAGAAAAACCTGTAATTTTGTATGTATTACTTCCGAATGCTGGAACATCTTATTTGAGTTCAAGCTGAGCCTTTTATCAGATGCAAGCCAAGCACCAAAATCTCAGATCTTCTGGCTTCAGCATAAATGCAAAATCTGCCTTCTCTTCAGAGTGAAAAACAAGGATTAATATTAGAGCCCATTTAGTGCAAGCTATCCCAAACACCCTTGTATATAATTCCTATAATGACAGTGATTTTATTTTTCCTGCCTCAATTAATACTGATGCATCACTAAGTTTATTGAATTTCTGGTGACTCAAGCATAATACAATGAAAACACACTAAAATACACAATCGCCATAAAAGGAAGCAAGTCTAAACAAGAATATTTTCATATGGATATATAAAGCTGTATTAAGAGCTGAATCCATCAGAAGGTTACTAGCTTGGCTGTCTTGCCATGTATTCTTTTATGGAGGCTTTAAAATCAGCGGGGCTGATTTGTAATGTTAGGCGTCTTTCCTCTGGCAGACTCCTTGTCTAAACTTCCTGCTGAAGTAACCATCATGGTAAGCAAGGCCTGTGATTTAGTGGGTTCTCTTATTTAAATTGTCCTTTTAGAAACAAGTATTGCACTGCAAGGTTTGGGTTTTCTTTTTTTTTTTTTTTTTTTGTTTGTTTGTTTTTTTTAACACAGTGATTGTAGTTAATCCAGGCAGACAAAATGAAGAAAATTAAGGCAGCTAAATTATTTCACACACATACAAACATCTGCCAGATGTGTCAGATGAGGGTTTTTTTGGTATTTTTTCTTTAATTATAGCAGGTGTGTGGATGAAGAGACTGTGTTGTAAGAATGGGAAGACTTCATGTTTTTAAAATTTGATCACTTAAAGTGTCTCTTCAGAGAGAAAAATACCACTTTTAAAAGTGCTTTTTAATGCAGTAGAGACAGATAAATTGTTAAAAAGCATCTGCTAATTAGAATCCTAAAAATGGATGCAATGGCACATAAGGAAGAAACAAGGAAGGATTTCTATTTTAAACGCTAAGCGCCCGCTTGAAAAACTACTAAGAAAATTAGTGGATTCTCCATTTCTTGATGGCTTGAAAGCAAGGCTGGATTCTGAGCTGGGCTGGAGTCTAGGCTGGTAGCATAAACTGTTAAAACCCATCTCCTGTAATCTTCTTGACTCCCTTCTCCCCTCTACTGTCTCTTCTCCCAGGGGCCACAGCTCTGGTCGTGAGCCCAGATCAGGCTCAGGCTCAGAACAAGGCTGTGTCCCACCCACCCCCAGCACACAAACACTTTGCCACACAAGCACAGGGTTTCCACAAGGCTTTGTGTGAAGCCTTTAAAGCAGAAAGGGACAGTTTTAATCTGAGCCAGACCTGGCCTAGAGGCTGAAAAAGCCCCTCAGAGAGCATCTGAGGTGTGAGGGCAGGACTGAGCAGAGGGAGGGAGCTTCTCTGTACCAGGGACAGTAATTAGTGGTTCTGGGGTGATGCTCCTTCCTGCAGGACCTGTCCTTGCTGGGGCAATGGGAAAGAGAAAGGGTCACCCTGCAGCACATGAGCATGTTCTTGGACTAGTGTCTATGTAGTGTTTAATGCTACCTCTTTCTCAGGTCTTGTATTGGCCAAGAAGTGGAGTCTGGCAGTGTACAGATTGTGCACAAATGCAGAGGTCAGGCAAAGCTAAAACCTTTGGTTTGCAAAGGAAGAATTTGCTGATACTTATTGCTGAAATATACAAAAATGAATGTAAAGCTGAACGGTGTTTCTTAGATAGCATATTAGAAGTGAAAATAATATTTTTCTGGTTAATTCTTTTTTCCAATTGCAGGTTCAGTGAGCGAGAAGCTGCCACAACGAGAAGGTGCAGGCAAAACAGGTAAATATCTTAGCTGGCCTTTAAATAGAAGCTAAAATAGCTGTGGGAGACACTACTGTGTCTTTCCATATATTTAAATTATCAGTATAAATTTGTGATGTATTATAGCTGTATATGTAATATGTATGCATGCATAATGTTTTTAATTTTGTTTGCATTGTAGATATTTAACAAACTTACAAACATATATATATATATAAGTATGCAAGTATTTATATACACACACACACACATATGTCTAAGTATGCATGTATTTATATATATATATATGCATAGACACTATATTTTTCTAGTCTTGGTCCTATAGATTTTACAATTCAATGCTGTTTGGGAGACAACTTTCCTTCCCAAATCTATACTTGGAAATATCTTCCCATACTTTTTGCCTATTCTGGAGGACAGATTATTCTGTCTCTTTGATAAAAATAGCATTCTGCAGCCCCAAAATCTTGTGAACTGGAGTTCTCACTTTCTTTCCATAGCAATCAGTGCTTGAGTTATCTTGGACCCATCACTTTGCTTTTGTATTGTGATTAATTCATTTGATGACTTATATTTATGGCCAGAAGATTGTTGTTGTTTGATATAGGTCATGATGTATATATTTTGAGCAGGACAAAATTTGGTGTGACTAGGACATAGCTGCTAGATTTAAACGAATGAGATGTCTATGCTCTAAACAAAATTAAGTTTACACTCTCCAAACACTTGAAAGAATTTTAGATTCAGCTGAAAACAATGAACTGAGTATTTGTCAGCTACACTGCATAAATAAATTTTAAAGAAATTACTCATTTTTTTTTCCTAATGTTAATGCCTATCTATGTGGTGCATGGTAAATGTAATTGAATTTTTTTTACAGGAGTTTTTGCAGTTTATTGCAATAAACCTGACATTTAAATAAACTATACTTCTTTTAGGCTGAAAGAATCAGTACTTCTTTAGGGCTAATAATTACAAAATACTGACAAATTGTTCCTTCATGTACTTCCAGACAAACTGCGGGTTCCACTAATCTTAGGTTGCCCATTTTCTTCAGGTCTGGACTTTCATTTTCCGCTTTGAACTGAACGACCTATCCCATATATAAAACTTGACTGGGATCCTTTGTTTTTGTTTGTGGCTGTGGTGGCTGAACTACTGAACCCTGAGTGAACAGTCATAGAACAAGGAAATGAACACAGTTTGTCAAACCTCCCTTCTCACTGCGTATATTTGTGTCTCAAGTGGCAGGACTGTGTTTTACTCATGCCCGGTTTTTGTTCTCCAGCACAAGCCTGCAGCATGAAAGACTCCTCTGCCCAGCTCCCAGGTGGTCCCTGCTTCTTCTCAAACATGGCTGTCTTCCTCTCCTCACACTTCTTCCAGATGGTCACTGCCTTATGCTTTAAATAATGTTCTCAGGGACATCCCAAATTCTTTACAGACCCTCACAGAGTAGGGACCAGGATCATACATCTATCTGAGTTAAGGAGCTGTACTTCAGCTTCACAGTCAGTGTAGTAAAACTTATTGTGTAGCTTGCAGGGGCACAGTAGAGAAGTGAGGACCACCTGCTTCTCTTTCCTCTGTTCCTGTGGACTAACCAGGGGTGTCTGCCCATATTGTAGCCCAGCAAGCTTAGGCTGGTTCCCAATGTTCCCAATGCTCCAGAGGATGTACTTCAGACCTGCAAGGTGTGGTCTTGAGGACTCAAGAGACAGCACAGACTTAAGTGGGACAGTCTCCCCTTGCAAGATGTCTCATAGATAAGGGTCTGCTGAGCTGTATCTGTTGTAGTTGTGCACCCTGCTTTCTCTGGGTGTTCCAGTACTGAAAGAAAATTTCCAGCTGCAGATACTGGAGTTCAGAGGCTTTGTTGGCATGTTTGTAAATTTAAACATTAAACTGAACAGAAATGACGCTTAAAATGAATTCCCTGAAGTATGTTCTCTGGCCCCACAGTTCTCTCCTCTATCCAAGGAAAATATTTATACTCTGAAAAGCACAGGTGTCAGAGTTGGGATCACATCCCTTTTTTCTGATTCTTAGCTGACTTCAGGACTGTGTTCTTGGTAACTGAACTCTGACAGAAAATACAATTTAAACAGGTTTGTGTTTAAATATATGGATTGGCATGCATGTGCCAGCCAGGAAGAATTGTGCAATTTGTCTGGGAGGTATATAATTCATATCACTCATTAAACATGTATCGTATTACAACAACAGCAACACCAAAACTGTTTTAAATGGTGCTTGAACAAATTTCAGGAGGCTAATTTTGATTGAGCAGATTATCACTGAGTTGCAGTATTGTGCTGAATTTCAGGTAATTACATAAGATTGACTGTGTCACATACTGCAATTGTGTAACAAAAAGTTATTAGATACATGTCATTTAAATGAAGACCTGATTTCTGTCTTGGGTCTAGGTAATACCTGCCTACCATAAGTTACCTTCTGAAATAACTGTGTTTCCTGAAACACATATTGATTGATGACCTAAATATATGTCTTGATTTTCAGTACACTAGGATATTTGATGGCCTCTCTGAAATTAATCAATGGTCTTATTCCACCACCCAGAGGACACCACAGAAATGCCAGCAAAAATAATGAGGAGCGAAAGTCTTTCATAGCATTGGAGCAAAGAATCCTGCCATAGTGTGGACATGAAGATTGGGCACTCTTAAGAAAATTTTCCTTATGCCTTGGTTAGATAATTTTGCATTGAAAATAGCTCCCATTTGCTGCTGCTTTGGTTTTGTGAAAAGCATAAAGATCACTATTCCATGGCTGGAAACTTGGTTTTATTGATACCTGCTATCAATATCTCCTTGGTATCTGTATTTGGTGTGACCAAGACTGTGACCCTTAGAGGCGAAGGCCAGAGTGACTCCAAATTCTCTGCATAATTTAAAGACAACTCAGACTTAAAAAAACCCAACACCCCAAACAGTGATGGTGATAGAAAAGAGAACAGGAGACTTCTGAATTTCAGTAGCAAGAAGAAAAGGAGAGATAGAGCCTGAAAACTGCTTCTCCCTTGTTACCCAGGTAAGGGTACATGCCAGAAGCAGCTTCTTTGTTACCTTTGATTCTGTCTTCCATGAAAATGCCAAGAAAACAATCTGGAAACTATTTTGGTCCAAGATCCAATTGTGAAACTGCAATAAATAGTAATAAAACCTTTGCATGGAAGATGCTGTTTACTGCAGTACACCTTGGTCTCGGAATTAGCTCCATGCCACAGGAAAATATGACTGGAAAATATGTGCTAGCATGACCTCCTGAGTCATAGTTACCCCACATCTGCAATCGTTTTAAATAAGAAAAATATAATAAAGTAAAGATGGGTCTTTGGTACCACTCTGTTTAGCAAAAGCTTATTTAAATAGTTTTTTATGTTTAATTTTTCTTTTCCAGCACTACCTCCACTGTGTTTAACTGAACCTAAAATGACTCACATCTTCTTGTAATTTCTGTAATTTTCCCTCCCTGTTTTCTTGCAGTAATGGTTTGTAGCTGGTGGATGGAGAATGCTGACCAGAGGATAACAGCTGTGCAAAAAAATGTTCTGGTTATATAATCTGTGAATCTTACTTATAAAATCAACTTGATTCTTAAATAGATTCTGCTGTGTTTAAAAAACCCTTTGATTTCAAGGTGTCTGTAGCCACTCATTCTCTCCAGACTGTTTTTGCTTTCACAGGTCTCACTTCTGTACATTTATCTAATTATTTCTTTAGAAGTGCTGATTTTTCATTTATAATCTATAGGTATCAGTGTGCAGCATTAGAAATGAAGAATTACACTCCAGAGACCAACTTGATAGCTTCATGCATCACCAAAGAACTTGGAATAAATTCATCATCCATAACCTCAAACCCCATCCATTTATAAAACATAGTCTGTATATGTAATATACCTGTGCTGTGTAGTGCCTATAAAGAATGTTTAAATTACTGTTTACTGGCCGGGGCTATGTGCAAATCATTATTTTCAATCATGTATGTACACTTATTTAGCTTACTCTCATAATTGTAGTCTCCTTGCAAATCTTTTCCATTCTGAATTCAGATGATGCCTCAGCTCCCGCGCTGGAGACTCAGCCTCAAGGTGATGAAGAAGGTGAGCAAATTTAACAGTGTGGTATTAAACTATGCAGTTCTGGACTCTATTCCACAACATAAAATGCCATTTTAGGAGTATCTACAACTACTGGGGCGGTTGCAAGAAATTGCAAACATCTGTTCTTTTTTCAGGAACAACAGACAGCGAACACAATAGGGTCTTACAGGCATTGAATTTTGTGTGATAGTCTTGATATGAGATTTTACGTGTGGAGACCAACATCAGCAATTTTAATTGTCGCTGCTGAGGGCAGCCACAGGTTTTAAATATGAGCCAAAGCTGAGGTTAAAACTCTGTGCTCAAATAAACAACTCAAAGGGTAAATTCTATCCTCAGCATAATGACTAATAGTATCACTGTTAAAGCTGATGTTTTGTGAGTTTTATTTGCCTCTGGAGAAATTAATTGCCATGAAATAATCAATAATGGTCTTATGTTGTGTCTGCCTTATCACTCACTGCTAATCTTGCAGAACTTGGTCAGCAGCCATTATATACTTTGGGTCCAGGCTAGGACATTTTTATTTTAATTAAACATAATTTTTGTCTAAAAGTATTTATTTCAATCTTCTGTACAAATGGGATAAGAAAAAGGCTATTCATGCCTTGTATGAATAATAGTCTAAAGTGCCTTAATATAAACCAGAGGGACCTTTTTTTTTTTTGATAAATGTTTCTTTGAAACTACCGACTACTATTCAGTTGCTAATAACTTTTAAAAAGGTTAACATTTATAAAGTATTTTCTGTTGCCTTTTTTTTTTTTTCTAGATATAGCTTCTCGTTATCCTACCTTATGGACTGAGCAAGTAAAGAGTAGACAGAACAAAACCAATAAAAGCTCAGGTAAGAAACTTAGGTTGTCCTTACTTTGCCAAGCTCCTGTGAAGATATGCATGAACCATTTTAATAACCATCATGTTTCCACTCTTGTTGTATGATAGTGCCTTAATGATGTGCATGGTGATGATTTACTAAGCTCATGCATAATACGTTCCTTTTATAGAGAAGTACTTCTGGCCGGGCTTTACTTGGCTAAAATTATATTAGTCCACTAAAGTCTCTGGCTGACATCTATTTGCATCTGTTAGTGGGTCAGACATTTATTTTTTGCATTCTTTTTAATTATCTCCCTCTTTGTTATCTGCTTATTTTTGTGTGATATGTAGCAATTAGGTGCTTTTTCTGTGGGTTACATTTGTTAGGTGGTAAATCTTAGGAGGCAAACCTGAAAAGAAGCAAACTCCGATCAGAAGCCAGTTGTCAGTGAGAAGGATTCAGAAAGACAGTGTTGCTTGCTTTTTACTGCATCAGTCACCTGCTATTTACAAACTGATCACTGGTTTGGTGTGAATTAATTATGTTGCTTTTTAAAAATAATTGTGGAATTCTGGCTTTACTTATTTTCATCACTGTTTAGAATTGAGCTTTTTAAACCTGGATTAGGTATGTCAGGTGAATGTCCCAAAACTGAAGTGTGTAGTATTCAGATAAATTCAGTGCTTTGGTGGATTTTGATGCCTTTCTCATTGCTCCTTCCTTTCAGTGGGATAAGCTTTAGAGAATCTTCCTGGTTTCTATTTCTGTGGAAAAGTGTATAGTTTGAAAGGAAACATTAATGACATAGGCTATGATTCAGTAAATCACCCCAAGCCATGCTTCAAAACCAGTAGAAATTGAGATTATGCTTTATATTAAGTACTGTGCTTAAGTATTTTATTGAATTGAGGGCCAAAAGCATTTAGAAAAGACAAGCAATCATCATAAGAAGGAAAGTAAGATGCTAAAAAGTTTAAAGATTCCTTTATAGAAGCTATTTTTAAGATTGGTGCAATAATTATTAATATTTTTTTTTTATCCTTGATTTTGCAGTAGACACTTAAGGGAGGGACCTTAAACAGTGTAGACAAGAAGCAAATACTTTTCATGCTGGAGATTTAATTTGTCATTTCTTTAGTCAGTGTAGGCAAGAACAGAATTCCTTTGGGATTTCTGTTGCATAAAATATGTGTATAGAAAATAGTCACTGTTAGGAGTGTTTGTTTAGTTTTGACAGTGCTAGAGACTAAAGCAAGATTTCTTGAGTTTGCAGTGTAGCTGCTGGAAGCCAAAGCTTCGACACACACAAACACCCACACATCCCCACACAGACAAAATCAAAAAGGTGGGTTTATTTCTGGGAACTGGTAACCTCCAGTCCATCTAAAACATGTATTTACAAGAGAAGAGAAATCAGAAGCATAATTTACCTGTGTTGTGACTGGCAGCCCATCATCCAGAACATGATTGTGGTATGTTTGTTAACAGCAGGTCTTGCTCAGGTGCCATACCCAGGCTAGCAGAATTACTTCAGGAGGTACTGTGTAACAAACCTTGCTTTAATTTGTAGGTATAACTGCTGTTCCAGACTGACATAATCAAGGTGAATCCAGGTGCTAAAACCAGTATCTTCAGTGATTCTTGTAGGCAGCTTTTTAAATTCTTGGGGAAAAAAAAAATAAAAAAAATTTCCCTTGTTACCTCTCAGGGTGTGCCAAGGCTTTTGGGAACATCCACAGAGAATCAGCTCCAGACTGTTATGTGTACAGAACAGGAAAGATCTCACCACTGAATCCAATGGATTGTAAATTTGCCATCTTCCCACTTCCAGGCTTCAATATAAAGCATAAATATAGACTAGCTTAGAGAACTCTGATTCAGACTTGGATATACAAACATCAGAAAGCTTATTGAAAAATATTTGCCTGAGGAAAATGAGGAAAATTTATCTCTGCATAGGAACTGTGTTTATAAAACAAAACATGAAGCCAAATTTATTCATAATAGGCTAAATGTTCCTTTGTTTTTCTGTACTAATCCTAGTGCTGTCAAAGAAATTTTTGAGGGGTAAATAACACTATCATCTAGCCCTGCCTATAGAACATAACTGAAAAAAAGACAAAACTAAAAATTTCAGGCAAGATACAAATATCCTATTTAAAAATACTATTTTAGTCTGCACTGCTCTCTTCTTGCTAGTTTTTACCTGAATATCATGATCAATATGCCATCTACAAATTTGTCTTGAGCTGAAAAATCAATCTCATTAGGAGAAAGTTTTTGTGAGTTAAGGTCACAAATGAATACATTAAATTTGTTCTACCCCTCATGAACTGGTTTGCTTTTACTATTCTGCAAATGACCTGCCAGTTACAATTAGCCAGTAAAATCAGCATAAACTATTTTAGGTTTTGGAAGATAGATAATAATGTCTCAGGAAATTCTAGTTTATATTTGTTCTCCAGTGCATTCATTTGACCGAATGAGCCTAAATTAATTTAGCATGGAGTAATGGCATTTGCAAGACTCACAGATGCAAGGCATGAAATTAGTGGATTATATATCCATGTTCTGTAATGCCTTCTAGTGTATATTCTTTTTGTTGGCTCAGAGAAAAAGGCCTGTGCTGCTCACTGAAGACATTTGTGGAGTGATACTTAACCTATTAGTTTTTGAGAACAAAATTTTACTCCCGGCAAAAATGCCATCAACACTGGATCATGTTACAACAGCTCAGTTTAGAGCAGCAGATTTGACTAGAAACATCCCCATTTTAGCTCTTTTTGTACACTGAAGATTATTTTCAAAATAGTTTTTCTTTCCATACTTAGAGTATCCATCTCATTGCTAAAATAGTTTTTGCTGAGATGTTTTATACATATGTTACAGTGCCTTTGCAAATATTTTATGACTACCCCACACTCTTCATTTCTTTCTACATTCCACAGAAAATACTGCGGATTTGCCATATCAGATATAAGAATTTCGCCAACAGCTATAAAAAATAAACAGAAACCATTGAGCAAGGGACGACATGGGTTCTGATTAAGACATCAAAATGTAGCAGCCTACACTGCTGTCTGTCTGTGAAGCCAGTGTCTAAATTCCTGCTGTAGTTTGTGGGGCTGTGACCAGTGCAGTCAGTGGAGCCTGGAGAGCCACCCAGCTCATGGTACAGCCCCAGCATTGCGCAGCTGACTCTGTATCTGGAGCTCACTAGGCATGGTGACTGGTTTAGATCTGTAGCTGATATTAAGGTGTCTGTGCTTTAGGCAAACTTAATCCCACACATGTATCAGTTGGAAATCCAGGTGCTGCTCTTTTAGAACTTTAGTATTTTGTAAAGACCAGAGGACAGAAGGTTTTTTGCCTTGAAGAAACTGGATATTTTGGACTATGTTCTTTGCAATTGCCAGTTATTGTAACTTCAGGGCTCAGTGCAAATTTACTGTGAGTGGAGAAGACAGTGCAGATGCTTTCCCATCACCTAACAGGGAAAAATGCAGTCTCTGAGAGGAGCTCAGGTTGGACTGTAAATATCTTGGGCTCTTCTTGCTACATCTGCTCTATCATCAGTGTATATCCCTGTGGGATTCTCGGGAACAAAGCATGACACTTTTCAGAGGTTGTACACCCTTTTTTTTGTGTTTGAGTATAGACAAAGAAAGTGTAGTTTAATTATTTTCACAGTGCCCGGTGAATCTTCAAATTAATTTTGTTAGCTTGAACTTGTGAGCCATTATTTTCAAATAGTCTGTTGTGGGAGCACTTTCCTAAGAAATAAATAGGGTGAATTTAACTGATTATATTTTTAATGTTCAAAAGTTTCTTAAAGTACTCAGTAATTTCTCAGTAGAATCTATACACTACAGAATAAACCATACTTAGTGTAAAATTTCATTAATTTTGCAAATACAGGTAAGAAAAAGTCATCTATAAACTCTAATACACTTACATAGGTACTAAAAGACCTTAGAGATTCTGGTGATAATGTAATTCAGGATGAAAAAAAATGTTTGAATGTTGTTCTAGTTGCTAAAATACAGTACAATTTCACCTATTTACTATTCAGTTCTGTTTTCTTATTATTATACTTTCATATTCAGTATCCATAAAGATGTAATAGTATCTTAGTGCTAATAATTTATATCTTTATTGATCATACATTTATTGATCATGTATTTAACGAACATTGTAAAGAGGTTGTAAAACTGGTGTTTGTTGTGTTGATAATCCAGTATGACCAGTATCACCAATATAGAAGAGAGGAAGAAATTGTTCCCTTTCTTTTTTGACCCAATAGTTCATATTTCATCTGAACCACACAGACACATGATGCAGTGTTTGTGCCCCATTCATGATTTCTGCCATCTTTATGCTTACATGCTTTAACCTGATGCTAGTGGACAAGCCACACATAATCCATGAGAAAACAGGGTTGACCCAGAGAAAACCCTGATCTACCATTAAGACTTCTGAGGCAGGGTCAGGTTTATGTGATGATAACATTTTTTGTCTAGAAGGAAGAATCCTAAATACAAATTAATTGCCTCCTCAAATTATGGTTTTAGTGATTTCAAGATTGTGCCCAGATTTCAACCACTTTATATAGGTATTCTGGTAATGTAGAATCATCATCATCATCATAATTTTTTACTTCACCTGTGTGCAGGTGAAAGGGACACATGGCTTTTTATTTAATTTTCTGACCCAATGGAGTAGTGTTTTATTGCTGCCTTTTTGCTACAGCTTATGATTTTCAGGACTTAAAAAATCTGTTGCAAGATTTTATCAATTAGTAGTAGAGACTTTTGATCCAACAGGAGTTTCATTCTCAAAACACCATCTGGGAAAACACTGACTGGCACATACAGCCATGTATCACAGACTGGCTGCAAATGCAAATGAAAATGGTGTAACGTTTGCTGAGAATACCTTCTTAATAGAATAAAATAATGAAATATAAAGTGATAATTATGTGTCTGTATCTATACAAAGTAGCTGCTTGCATTTATCTGTCTGTATAGTCTGAATCTGTTGGCAAAGTCTGCCAGTGAGACTGATTAATATGACATTCTAAGAGGTGAATGCAGTTTTTACTGTCATGTCATCTGACAGCTTCAAAGCATTTGTACATAAGAGTTTTTCTCACATGGAAACTATGTTGGTTGTCAGTGAGGTTTGTCTTGTTAGCTTGCTTTGTTTTGTTTCTCAGAGTCAATTGTTCCAGTGGTGTCCTTGTGCACTGATCATTCCCTGAAAGTCTACTCCTGAAAGGACCAAGACAAACCTTGTTCCATATTCCGACATTCATGTTCATTCCAATCTCAATAAAGAACTTCTTCCTCTTTTGCCTATTGTGAAAAAAGTCAGTCCTAAAGTTAAAAAAAACTTGCATGGGAAAAAAAAAATATTTCACAGGAAATAAATGTAAGAGTTCATGTGTCATCAATTCTAAGAGCAATTCCTTTGTAAGCATAGGAGAATTAATGAGAATTAATGAGAATTAATAACCTAGAGACAGAAAACGGAGTTACAGCTTTTTATTTATTCTCATTAATTGTTGCATTTTCCAGATGTTGCTTTTGTGTTCATTGAAGATAAATTACCTGCAGTTGAAGTTGTGTGAGCTAGCAAAGAAAAATTAAGATCCAGTTGCATGTTTCAACTTACATATTTATTACAAAATAGAAGTTTTCTAGAAGTATTTTGAATTAGGCTTATTTTACAATGTGAAGATTTGAGATATGAAACCAGTTATAACAGAAGGAAATCAAAGTGAATATCATAAAGAAGTGATGAAAGAACATAGGCAAGAGGGGGAAGAAAGTGTTTTAAAAGCTTGTTGCCTGTCTTTTTCCCTGGGGGTTCCTAAGAAGTCATGTGTTGGCCTGCAGAGCCCTGGCTAATCTTTAATTCTCAAATTTGCTGGTATTTAGCATTAAAGGAGGAGCAGATGAGGATGACTCCTACTTGCTCTTAATATATTATGCCTATATTGGACACTCACAAATGGACTTCAAATTAATGCATAAAGTAGATTGGCATAGGGAAAGAGCCTGAGTAGAAGCAGTCCATTAATTGCAAACCACTGAATTACACAAAAAAACTGAAGTTTTTTGCCTGTTACTAGCTCATCAGCCGTAAAGACAGTGTTTCTTTCCAATTAGTGAGGTATGAGCCACACCCAACCATGGGAATTGCACTCCCAAGCTTGTGTTGTAAATGCAGTCATTAGCTGTAGCTGGAGAACTCATAAGCATGGTAATAAACTGTTGAAGTATATCCACATCATGCCTAGAGTATCTGACATTGTCAGGGGCTAAAAGTTACAATAGCCTGTTGAAAATCTGTAATGCTCTGGCACAGAGGATTGATAATCCAGAGTATCTGAAACTGAATTGGCCTCAGCCCTAGAAACATCAATTCAAACCATGAAAGGGAAGTAGAAGGCACAAGTATTGATTTTAAATGTCTTCAAACATCCCAACAGGCTATTAAGTCAACACATGGATCCTGTCAAAGGGAGCTCAGTCCATAACAGATGGGCAATCTGTCTCTGCCAAATTTTAGACAAGTTCAAGTCCAGACGTTTTTTTCTGTTAATTTTTACCTTGGGCTCACCTACAGGTCAGTTCCCTACACAGGCAAAGGCACTGGCATTATTTTATGACATCTGCATCAAGTCCAAGTATTTTTTTGTTAGCGATAGATCTGGCTTTTGGGCCCTGTAAAATCTGTGGGTGCTGAAGGACATGAGCTGGTAGAACATTTTTTGTTTGGCCTGTTCTTTCAGTAAAGTGGTGCACGGCAGTTAAAGAGAAAAGCATTGCATGGAATTTTGGTAAGAAATACTTACTCATATGAAGACTGGAAGCTTCCAAAGCAAGAATCTTATGGCCTTCTTAGACTCTTTGGGTTGTCTCTTATAGCTGATTCACTAAATGTTCCCTTTAGAGTTCAAGAATGAACTTAATTATTTGGAGTGAACTACAATTTCTGATTTGTATTTTGCTCTAAACCTAGCATTGTTAAGAAACTGCTGGGGAGGGAGATCCATGAGACACTGTCACAACTGCTGTTATATTTTTAAATATTGTAAAGTGTAGGAGGTAGTTCCCTTTGCTTCATTTGTTGTTTTTTTTCTGTCAAGAACCACAATAGTTTTAGAGTAGAATTCTTTCAAATCTTGCTTGCAAGGTATCCTCTGGCAGCTGAAAAACTCATGGCTTAAAAGCTACTGAATGTTCACACCACTAGGGCCAATCAGTAAATGGTTGATTTAGTTCCTAATAGAGAACTTTGTCTTACTTTTTAATGAGATCCTAGTCTTGATTTACCTGTTACAATGGAGGGAACAGTACTCCTCAACCTCTTCATCTTTTTCACCAGTGAACAAAATCACTCTTCATACCCTGGTCCTCTTTCTTTTCCTTGTCTTGCTTTGCCTTGCTTGACCTAAATTGGTAAAGGAAAATTACTGTTTTCTTTCAGTTCTTTCAGAGTCGTCCAAGAAGATTAAGCTTTCCAGACCTCCCCACACTGCTTGTATATTATGATTCATTCTTAATTCATAGGCTGCTGGATCATGCTTATTATAGAACTGTCTTATCTTTAATAATCCTTTTCACAAAGATTTTCATTTATCTTCATTTTAATTTTACATATTAGTTTAAAACCTTAAAAAAGATCAAGCGCTAACATTTCCAGCTTTTTCCTCCCACTACAGGGGAAGATCCTCCTATCCTAAACCATTAAAAATGAGCTCTGTTTTACATCCAGTTAATGTTCTTTATCCTCAGGATGTTCCAGGGCTTTACTGGACCCCCACTGTGGGGACGAAAAAAAAAAAATCTGTTTTATTCAAGGCCGATAATTTCTATTTTACTGCATGTGTTAAAATTTGATGCCAAAAGATAGTAATCTTTTGCGGCCATTTTTAATTATATCACATTACTTTCTACAGCAAGTAAATGACGCAACAGTCCTGCTTGAAGTTCTCCTTTAGTTTTCAGACATGCACTCCCCCACCTACCCACAGCTTTCTGTGGTTTGCCAGACATCACATTGCATAATCATAAAAACGTCAATAAGGTCCATAAATCCTAAGAGGAATGTCAGGTTAAAGATCTATATTTTAGTGACAGATGAAAAAAAGAAATAATGTAAATCATGTTTATGCACAGAAACATATTCGACTGGATCATATCTAATGACATAATCTTTCTGGGAAATAGATAAAACTTTCAGTCAAGACAGTCTGGTTTTGGATATGGCTGTGCTATGATTGTTGGGTATGTAGAAGATAGGTCTTGCAACAGGGTAAACAGTAAGAGCTGCCAGGCCTTCCATCATCATACAATGACCTGATAGTTAGGACAAAATTTCCATGGTCTATGCAGGTTAGACCTTTAGTTCCATCAGGATAACTCAAATAACCAGCTATCTACCCTTCCAATAATTGAATAAGAATAATAAAAAAAGAAAAAAGCGAAAACCAGTTATGTGGACTGTGGAATTCTACTGCTTGATCAGCACAAAAAAGTTTTGAGTGTTGTTGATGGAAGTACAGACCATGGGAGTACCATATAATCTTCCCTGGTAGATCAGGCTATGACTAGTCATGGTGGCTTAAATTTGGAGGGATTTTTAATTGGATGATTTATCACATATTAATTCCAGATTTCTTATTTGCCAAGCCATGTATCTCTGAACAAAATTGTTGACAAGGCTGACAGCTTGTTTTGCAGCTCATGCTTAATTATTTTAAAAAAATAAATTCTTGGCTTTTTCCTTAATTCTGTAAAAAATTGCTACATGATGCAGGAACATTTTGAGGCCCCATCAGTAATTTTAGTTTTTTTCCATTTGATACAAAAGCAAGAGAAGTTCAACTCCTACAGTGACTTCTGTGTGATGGGTGGAATTCACCTCCAAATCTGTGCATTGGCCATACATCTGCAATGAAGCTACTGCATTAGTCTCTTTACAGCAGTGTCTGCTTTTATGGATTATTAAAGGTTCAAGGTTGATGCTGTCTGTCATCCATGGATTCTTTACACTACCCTGTCCTTAATGCAGTTTTCTGGATTCTTTTGTTAATTTCCAATGTAGAAGCTTGTTTCCATGCAAGGCCACACCAAGGATCATCAGGGCAAGGGAACTTCTTGTAGTCAAATTACAATGCTAAAGTACATAAACCCACTTAGAGATCTTCCCATCTAGACCCCAACTATTGTGTTATGACTGGCTTGCTTTACATTTCACTGCACTCTGTACATTGTGCTCTGTTGTCTCTCAAATCAGACTGCTCCAGGTAAATGTTAGACACTGTGTTTTCCCTGCACTAAGACTAACTGCCTGGGAATAGCATTAAGTATCATTTCCACAATGCACTATATTTCTGTGTTACTGGAGAAGAAGCAGTGGTTGAAGAGACAGACCACTCTTTTTCATTAAGCTATTTTTAATGCCTGTTTCAGTTTAAAAAGAGCAGGCAAAGTATCTGCACTCGTCCACAAATAAAACTATGTTTAAATACAATTAAGGCTGTAAATTAAATTTCAGATATTAAATTCTCTTGGTCAAAATACAAGAGAAAAGAGAAGCCCAAGGTTAATATGCCAAACTGGTTGAAAATTAAACCTTCTGTGGAAAACATGACTTACTAGGGATCTTGTTTTTTAAATTTATGTATTTTCATCTAAAAAAAGTTCATCTTCAAGGCAAAAATTCAATAAACAAGGTCTTCAAATAACTGAATGGTTTCGGCTCAAAACTCAAAAAACTTGATGTTTCATTGTAATGCATTGTTGGAGCTGTAATTTTAAAACTTCATTTATTCTTCCTTTTTTGAGGGATGGGTCCTTAGGCTGACAATATATGTAGAACATAATGGTCTCCCTGCTTCATAAACTCATATACTTCAGGAATCTTGGATTGCGTGGATCTCTGTGAAGTTCAACACAAACAGCTTGTTGAGGGATTTTGTTCTCTTTTTCCTCAAAAAGAAACACTGAATGAAAAGCATCTTTTCATTCAAATCTTGGTTTTCCAGCAGACACTCAAAATTTTTCAACCACCTGTATTACAGTCATAAGAAGCTATGGAAAAAATTATGTTTTTGCCATTTAAGCAGTGAGTTACCTTGTTCCATTGTTTTCCAGTGAGATCTTAGTGATATTTAAACTTACCAGTTTTGTTCTTCAGTGAGTAAAAAAACTTACCAAAATGAAAGAACTTTTAGTGGCCTCTATTTGAAGGAATGGTTAGATGCACTTTTTGTGGGGCTAGAATGCATTATAAATTCCTCAAACATGGGTGACTTTTAATGTCCTTGAATTATTTTCCAGCACACCCAGTCAGATCAGGGCAACAAACTTGTTGATATTTGGTCTGGAAGCAGAGGAGTATGAAGTTAAATTAACTCTTCAAGTGCCTCCAAAATCTGAGATCAAGTAAGAAAGACTTTCTTTTTGTAAGAAAGAGTTCTGAATTGCAAGTTCTGTTCAAGTTCAAATCATAGGAGAGGTTGAGTGTCTCCCACAGTCATTAGGCCAAATTTTCATATCTGTATTAAAGCAAATTCCGAAAGATGAAAGGACTGAAAAAGACTGATCCTGATGGTTAGTTATACTTACCTGTTGCTTAGTGAATTCATCCACATTCTCTGATACAATGGAGACTGTTAACAAAGTCAAGGGTGTGATTAGTTGCAGAGTCTCATGACCACACTGTTCTGGTTCAATTTACTCTTTCAGAACATCCCTGTACCCAGTTACTCTGGTTCTGGCTGGCAAGGAGGTAGGGGCACTTTTTGTTTGTTTATTTGCCTAACTGGTTTGGGGAGGAGAAATTTAACTAACTTCTGATCTTGTTTCCTCCCTGACTTTCCTAAAACTCCAGTTATGTAGCTAAAATCATAAACTGCCAGAAGGTGATGAGAAAATTGCTAATCTCATTGCTCTCCTGTTTGGCTGTAAAAGACTCTTAGCTTAAGGGACTTATGGTTTTATTTTTCTTGCAGTTTCTAATCAGAATTTAAAATCAATTCAAGAGCATTTTTAGGATGTGATTAGGATGTGAAATTCCTATGAATTGACACAACAGAGAAGCAGCAAAGCCAAAAATATCAATATAAATGTCAGTGGTTTTGAAAGGTCACTTCTTCCCATTTACTTACCAACATCTTTAGTATAAAACAGTGACTTGTAATGTAGTCACACATCCTGTAGTTCATCCCTTCAGCTCAACAGTCCAATATAATAATAGAAAATGACTGTAGGAGCAGATGATTTAGTTTCAACAGGCATAAAGCCTCATTTTACTCAGAACAGTGTAAATAGGAGTGACTGCTGCAGTTACAAGGCTAATACCACTGTAATGCTTATGAGGAGAGAGGGGAATCAGGCCTGGAGGATTTCTTTTAATTTTCCTTCTTTTTTTTTTTTTTTTTAATGTCCTTTATGGGGATATTAGCAGTACAGGACTGATGATGGTGTTATCACTTCTCTTGGAAACACAGTGCACACTCATTTCTTAAAGTAGCTAGTATGTAGTATATCAGTCTGCCAAATCAGTGGCAGTAGGACAGTCCTGTGCTGCTGTTACATAGCTGGAATTCTTCTTGAATTTAATGAATGTGCTGTCAGCACAAGGGCTCCTCTACTCCACTGGTATTGCCAGCTGCAAGGCTGAATAAAGTATTTTCTCTTTATTACCTTTATGCACAACTTAATTGTTACCAGAGGATGTGTTTTGCACACTGAATCATATTTATATTCAGAAAAATTGAATATTCATAAATACCTTCACACATCAGAGAAGATAATATGTCACGTAACTAATCATGGCCCTAAGGATGACATGGTGCACTTACCGTTTCAATACTCTTGTAAAAATGAGCCTGTATGGCTTCCATATAGAGAACTCCCTGTCCACAGAAAGGCTGGAGAAAAAATGCCTTGTTTCAGGTCTTTTTATCCCTTATATGATTAAGAAAGTTCGTGAATCAGAAGAATTATATTTAAACTTATTTTATCTTTTGTTTCATACCTGCTTTTATTGGAGCCCTCTGCAATGTTACTATAGTCTGTTATTCATCCTCAAAGTTGGTTGCAGAGAATTCGCCGTGCCGTTCCAATCCTTCTGCAGTCTTCTTTCTCTCCTGACAGTAGCTGATCTGCTTCACTGCCTGTTTCTCAATTTTTGCCTACATATCATTGCACAATCTCAAATGCTAGTGAGCATTTCTTGTAACACTGACTCATCATCTCTTTTCTTTTATCTTCTCTTCTTAACTAAGACAGCCACAGGCATAAACTGGGGGCTTTATGAGGAGAATGAGTTTGCAGGCTGTGGTCTGAAAATACAGTGACCCCAAAACCAAGCTGAGAGTTCTTAGGAGCACCCAGTTGAGCAGTGACTGCAAAGAATAGGAGAGAGATTCTTAGATTGAGTAAACTTGGAAAGGCGTCATTACCTATCTGTGTAGGGTGTCAGAGGCTGTTTCAGAGATACCTGGTCCAGCTTTGTTATCTGTACTGCAGGATACTGAAGGATACCAAAATGTAGGAGCAACTAGATGTTTGACCCTAAAGCTAGTGAAGTATATTTTCAGCATTAATTCAGTACTTTTCTAAGTAAGAATGCTTCCTTAATAAGAATTCGTCCCGAGTCAAGATGCTTCATAAGTATGAATGCATCATCCTAGTCAAAGCTGAGAGTTGTTTTGTGGAAGTTCATTTGAGTTTTTCAAATAAAACTCAATACAAATGTCATAATGTAAATGCTGTTGGTCTGACTGACTGGTGCTCAGAATCTTGGGCTACATTTTGTGCCAATATTACTTCCTCAGGGTGTCATTGTGGAGACTTAAGCAGCCTACAAAGTATTGTATGCAAAAACATCTGACGTCAGCTAGTGGAGGCAGACAGCGCGGTTTCATTGCTTACATTCAGGGCAGCTAGCCAGGAACTCTAGGGCTCTAACCCTGGCTTTGCTTTGGGCAGGGCTGTCACAATCTGGACAGATTAATGCAAGCAGAAGAAAAGTTTCATCAGAGAGGTGGTTGGGATAGCATCTAGTAGAGGACTGTAGAGTTCAATACGGAGCTTTACAGACTTATGTAGTATAGCAGGTGGAAGTGAAGAAAAAGACATATTGAACAATTGAAATAGTGGTATTTCTCTAAATGAAAAGGCACCCCTTTTTTCAATTTCGCATGTAGACTTCATGTCTTTTGTTTGTTGATCTCAGTGTTTCAGTTATGTAAATCATGACATTGGATTTAGATCTTTTTCCTTACAACTGAGAGATAACTTTAAATGTTCATCCCCTTCACTCTGCAAACTATACTTGCCACTGTGTTATTGTAAAATGTGTAGGGATAGCCTTGCCCCTTTGATGCCTGTGTCTTCTCCTGCATGCTATCTTTATGAAAATGTGCATACATGTATGAGGCAAAATTACTAGTGTTTGAGGGTACTTGCCATGGGAGTGTACTGTAGTTATTCCCAAATGAGACCCAAGGTTTGTAAATGTAGGGGCTTTTCCACCCTTCTTTAGCCTGTGTTTGTTCCTCATGGTTGATGAAAACAAGTTCCACTAAAGGCCCTTGTGGACGACATTAATTATGCCAGTGGTGGATTGTTTTGGCCCCAAACACTTAGTAACAATAGGCAGATTTAATTAGCAACAGCTCTGATTGCAATAGCTTTACAACCTCCTGGGAGCATCATGCACTGAGCTTCCTTTTGCATTATTGTCCAGCCATTAAACAACATTTAATTTTCCCAAATTAAAAAAGCACAAGGCATACAATGCGTTATATGTAGAAACAATAACAGAACTGTCTTCACATAAGCAATAATAAAAGCATTTCCCTATTGGGTGACTGAATGCTAACATTGCTCTTTCCTATGAAGCTTATTGTAAAAGTTAAATATTTATAATCTGTTTTACTTGAACAGTACTGCCCAAACCAGTCTTTTGGATTTTCTTCCTTAGTTGTAGGGAGCTTCAAAGTAAATATGGCTTGAGGCAGTTATCCATGGCTGTGTGGGGAGACAAGATCGGAACTGGTCTGAAAAGGCTGGAAGTACCAAGCAAATACCTTGAAAAATAACACTTTGGGAAACCTGCTCTTTACTCTCACACACATTAATTAGATTGTTGGGAAGTATTTTTGCAAGGCCTGTACCATTTGTATCATTTGTGTGGCATGTTAAAAATAGTGATCTTCTGAGCACATAAAGTAATCGTGGGTTGCAAAGGGTTAAGGATCTTTAGACTCTTTAAAACTCTCATTTTACTGGTTCGAAAGTCTTTGCTACTATGGATAGTATAGCACAAAGTATAGCATATGGATAGTATAGTATAAAGAAACCTTTAAAATTGTTCTGAATATTCTTGGGACGGACTTTTCTGCTGCTGATCCCTACTGTCTGCAATGGAATGTTTCCAATTTACAGGAGCAGAAATTTTGTCCTGGAATTTTCAATATGATTGTAGGTCTCCCATTCTCCAAAAGCATAGCGATGTTTTGCTCTCACATCATATTCAGCATTATCCACTTGTTTTTGAAAACAAGTATTAAAGTGGGGTGGAATTGAAATTTTTATTTTTAATTCAGATTGCCCTTGTTTTTGTCCAAAGTTTGAAGGTAAAGCCAAGCCAAAAATTTGTCTTTGCTCTTGAAACCAAAGCACAGGCTGAACTGTTTAACCATGGCCATATGACAAAAGAAAAAAAAAAAGAAAAGAAAGAGCAACACAAAGCTATATTAAAAGTTGTTGGAGCTGAAAGAATTAGTATTAGAATATTCTTACTGGCTTTTACTCTTCTTTGGCTCATCCTCTTTATTGCACACAAAACTTTGCCAAAATCAGTAAACAGTGTTCTATCTGAATCCTGGAGCTCTCCTGTTATGAATACTGGGATCCTACGTGCTGTATAAATAGTGTGCCTTGGATATAGTGTGCTATATCCAAATATATAGGGGGGCAAAGACCTGCACAGCCTTTAATCTGAAATGAGCCTTCAGCTTTATGCAGGGTTAAAGCAGTGCAGTCACCTTTTGACCAGGCTTCACGTTCACATTGTTGAATCTCATACTGAGGACAAAAGTTCTGGGAGCAGTGTCGTCAACAGAAGATACCACCTTAGAGGACTTGTTTGTTGCTCTCTTAAAAGGTTTTTCATTGCACAACACAGTCCTTGTAATTAGAGACAGAAGCAATAATATGCATGCCCATTTTCCACCTGCTTCTTGTCTTCTCTTTGATGAGTTGAAGAAGAAAAAAACAGTAGAAAAATGGCCAATTTTTGATTAATCTGTCATAGGTTAGTTTTAAGGGTTTAATCATATTCTCAGTATTACTAAATTTTTTTAATTTTGGGATTGTTTAAACCAAGTATGTTTTAAAGGTACTTACCTGAGAGGCAATGACAGCATAGACTTTTGAATTATGTCTGTCAAAGTAACTGCACGAAACACTGAAGAACAAATGGAGTATTTGTTTCAGCAGCCTGTTTAATCTCTGTATTGCTGCTCAGTGCCAGAGGGCCAAATTCTTACTATTCTGTAATGCCCATCCAGTCTGCTATGAGTTAGACAAAGGTGCAGACAGTATTGACCATTTTGTAAAGATACACTGACACATGTAAAGGAAAGCTACCAAAATTCAGAATAACATTCTCTTATATTTTTTAATGTATCTGCACGTTTTTAAACTATGCATCCCAGATCACATTCCCATAAAACAGCCAGAAATCCTCCTGGCTCCTCCTGGCTTCTGCAACAGTAGTTAGGATTCTGTCTGTGAGGTGGTTGGAAATGAGTTGATACTTAGAAAATTAAATGTAGTGGAGTGCAGTCACCTCAGACAGGAGTTAAGCAATAAGGCTGGAAAACACTGCATGGTGCCAAGAGCATTAGCAGTGTGAACCAGTGGCAGGAACATGACACAGGCTGCAGCCAGAGATGCCACCGTACACCTCTGAAAGGAAAATTACTTGAGTGCCTAAGGTCAAATATCCAAAGTCATATTCACACACTGGTCTAAGTATCTCAGTTTCCAAAATGGGGAAGAGAAAGAACTTCTGTTTCATGGGTGGGAAATGCTAGATGGATAAACATTCGTGTAAGCTGGCTGGGATATTTAAGTGCCAAAGTATGAATTTAGGCATCCCTGTCTGCCTGTTTTGTTTTTTAATTTTTAGTAGAGCTACTCAAACAAATATGTACCCTCAGCTTACCTGGCAAAGAGTTTCATTTTCACAGCTCCATGGAAAAAGTGAACCAGCTTTATTTTCACTTCAAATCTCTCTTGAAAAATGAGATATTTTTCCACTGGCAGGAGACTCACATTTGCTGGTCAATATACTCATAAAGCAAGAATGATAGCTTTGCGCAATTTTGTTTAATGAATGAGCCTTCAGATTGCTATAGCAAGCTGGCCAACCAGACACTGTGTTTGGGAAAAGTCAGTGATTTTCATTTGCTGTAATTTTGGGTGGTGGCTTTTTCGTTTGGTTGGTGTTGCAGTTTGAACAGAGTTGGGCTGCTCTGCTCTGGCAGGAGGAGGCAGCTATATGTAACAATATTGTACCATACCATAAAATATGTACCAGTATTTCTTATGTAGAAAAATCAGATTTCATCCCATTTGGCAAATAACTGCTTTCAGTGTATCCTTGAAGGATGGGGCAGTCATTTGCACATTATCCTCTCTCATGTTAGGGAAGTCAAGTTAACAAAGCTTAGCAAGAACACCTGGAGATGGTAATCCATGCTCTTTCCATTAATTGAGCAAAAGCACATGGATCTCATGCGCTCAGAGATCAGGATGAGGGATCTCATCTCCTCAGAAGACTGGATTTTTCACTCTCGTTGTGAAGCCCGATGCCATTGTCAATGTCATTGACCATTTGGCTTTAAATGATTTTTGATTTGTGTAAAGGTTCTTTTTAAAGATCCATTGAAGAAGGCAGGGTGTAAACAGTCCTTGGATCATGCCTGGCACTTTGCAAAGGCTTGCTATCACTTTCACACACTGCTGTTAAAGACTTAACAAAAATGTGCTGCTTTTGGTTTACGGCTTTTGCGCATTTCATAGATGGCGCAATAAAATATTTGAGTTGGGAAGTTCAATGCAAATATTTTGGCTTTAATGCAAAATGCATCTTTGAAATAACTCTAATCTATAACCTGTACTCACTTCATGTTTCTCTCTTATTGATCTACCGTAGAAGTAAATGCTAATATTTAAACATTTAGAATCTGATTGTGTCATATTTGTAAGATAAGACTAATTTCTGTGGGAATTTTCAAGTCAGGACATCTCATGCTACTGTTCTATCCAATCTGAGTAAGAACAGAAAAATAGAGAATTACATTTGGTTTAAAAAAGGTAGCTAGTTTGATCCCTTAATCTGTTCAATGGCAGTGAAGAGAAAAAGGATCACAAATGAATATCTGATTAATTTAAATTAGTTTTAATTCTGTGAGAGGATAAATTTGAATACTTGCGTAATGTTTCTCATCTGTTTTAACAAAGAAGTTGGGCTAAAAAAAATAAACAACCAAGCAAAGGAACAACCAAATAGAATGCTAAAATTCTATTAGTTTTTTGAGCGAAACAGTTCTTTTTCTTTTGCAGTGACTGTGGTTACAGTCTTTCTCAGTAACTGTGGTTACAGGATTTCAAATCTTAAAAAAATAAAGAATTGTAGAGGTATGTGCAAAAAACTTCCCTATACCAGAAACTTTCTTTAAAAATTCCAGCAGAAAACTGGGTTTGGATTTTGATTCAAGAGCAAGTCATCCCATTACATTTCAGACTTCTGTCTTATGCCCCCCCCACAAACTTTTGCCGGTAGATAGAACCAGATTTTGTGTATTTCAGAAATCTTGATTTGATATAGGGCTACTTGGCTACTCAGACCCAGGGTAAAAGCTGAGAAAAATCTTGGTGTATACCAGTAGATGATATTGATTATGATTATATTCTTTCCAGGTAAAGCTAAATGGGGGCTAGTGGTCTCTGTTTTTTTCAGTGGGCTCAGTGCATTTTCAGATGATTTTCCTTGTGTATTGCAGTGTCTTTGCATATGAAACCACACAGATAAATGAGAGCATCTGTCTGTGATTTATCCTTCTTTGTTCAATGGACTGAAGTATATAAATTAATCATTAGGGCTGTGTTGAAGCAATGAAGCTTTGCCTTCTGAGCCACAATCATCGGCCCAAGCTCTAAGAGTGCAAAACAGTGATCAGCTGTACATTGAGAGCTCTCTGAAAATGCACACAAGGGGCCTGCAATATTTGGTTCCCACAAGTTTTTTCAGAAATGAGAAAGAATATGGGTAGGAAAGTTGCCAGCTTCCTCCAGGCTTTGAGAACCCTCATGCTGATGCGCATCTGAACCTAACATAAATCAAAACATGTGGCGCCAGATGAGTATTAATGCTGTAATTTAGTCCTAGGTTTTGGTTGCCATCTAGATGCTGGGTCTAAGGTTGAGTGTTTATTAATGTTACCTATTCCTTACAATCAATACTTGGTCCATGAACAAATATTAGGCTTAACTGGAAACATACGTGCATATGAATATGTTCAGCTGAGAACTCATATATTTAGTAGGCATTTTTCCATGGATTTTTTACTGGGAGAAGCCTGGCCCACATAAATACCTTTTGTTTGATCCAGGTTAATGAACAGCCTTTGTAAGAAGCTAGTAGCATGAGCAAATTAATTATTGTGTTTTTTGTAGCATTGAGCTACACTTGATTTCAGTTAGCATCAAGGTTACTTGAAAGAGGTGGCAGGCAGACAAATTCTTGTAAGAAGAGGTGTCCTGGTTTGAAAAAAAAACGATCTTAAAATAGAGTTGTGAGAGATGCCCATGCTCTGGCCACAAGGAATGAGGAAACAGCTTACTGTACACAAAGGGTAGGAAGCTGGCATTCAAAGTGCATTATACCACTCCATCCACCTCTTCAGAGAGGGAATCTGTCATGCTAGAGAACATCTGGACAAAAGGAAACCCTGAAAAAATAGAAAACCATCCCTCTTTTACTAGAATGAAATAATCTGGGGAATTTTTGTCATTTGTATTGGCTATGCTTATATCAGGAACAGAATTGATGGATTCTGGGTGATGAAATTGGTCAGCTACAGGTAAAGAACCTGTTAATTTACCTTGAAGGGGCATGTTTGTTGACATGGAATGATGGAGCCACTGCTGTAGTGGACCCTTTTGCCATTCAGTCAACTTCAATCCCTCTGCAGGAAGTGCATAGCTTGAATAGAAATTATCCCACTTCCCACTTTCATTTCTAAAGTGAACATTTTGGTCATATGTGGAAATTCAATTTGGTCTAATGTAAGTGGAATTCCATTCAATGAAACTTGAATACTACGAAAACTAGTTAAAAATAAAAAAACATATTGTGATCAGTTTCCTTGGGGGTGTATTAACTTCACTGGTTCAAAGAGAGTTCATCCTAAGCAAATAGATCAAATTCTTACTCTCATGAGATGTGAAATTTCTTGGAGGGTTTCATGGGTATCAGTAGGATGACTATGTCCATCCTAACCATGGTGTATTGAAATAAACTAGCATAAAGCTTCTGTAAATCAGTACTTGAAGTGCACTTAAATTAGGCTTAATTTACTAGGACAGACAGATGATTTGAATACCACTCTGATTAGCAGAAGCTGTCATACAATTTAAGTATACTAAAATTTTGACATGATTATATTCTGTCTGTATATCCTCACAGAAACAGGGCAGAACTGCAATATTAACTTCCAGTAATGTTATACTGCACTCCTCTAGAACTTGTCACTTTTGGAAGTATTTTTGTTCACAGGTTTCTTGTTACCAGCTTTCTATAGGGAACACTGAACTTCCAGTAAAAGATCCATTTACCGTGAAAACCAAGCTGCCTAAATTATCCTTTCATAGCCCATTATGATAATGAGAAAAGAAGGGAGAAGGAACCGACTGAAAACAGAATTTCTTGGAGTGGATTCTGTTTGTTGTGTACACATTGTGGGGTTAATTAAATTGGAAGGGTATATTTGTATAGTGACAGGAACTGTTAAAGTACCATACAGATGCCAATGTACTTTTCTGCAGATTTGACAACTTGTTTCTGTGGAGCACACTGAAATTTACAGACAAATACAGCTACTTATATTTACGCAAAAAAAGCAAACTCAAATTATTTGTAATCATGAAATTCCACATGCTGGGACAAGTTGTGATAAAACGCAGAAGAAAATCTGCTTGAATTTCTGAAATCAGGGATCTGTTACAAGACTAACAAGATAATTACCCTAACATACATAATACAGCACTTGGTGCTGTAGTTGTGCCACAGAAAAATGCACAGTTAAATAGATTATTCAAGATTACTTTTCCAGAAAAGTTAGTGCTATTCTCCTCTAGGGCATTCCCTAGTAAACATTAATTAACACTTTAGGTAGCCCATCACAGATTAGTAAATGGAATCTTTAATAAATAAGGATTTACAGTGCTACATCCTGTTACTGTGGAGGTATTTTTTCTTAAAAATTAATTAATTTAAATTTTCTTAATTAACTTACATTTTCTTTAAAAAAATTATTGTAAATTAACTTGATTTATTGAAATCTAGACTGTTTTCTTAAGGAAGAATGTAAAAAAATAAAAAAATTGACCAAAGATTTTATACTAAACATGAAACTTCTCCTCCGAGTTTGTCATTAGCTGAAGTGTGTTTCTTATTGGCAGAAGATGCAGCATTTCAGCTGCTTGTTTGTAATGGACTGTAAAGGCATCTGAAACCAGAACATGAAAAACGTATTTAGCAACTAATCTTTAAAATGAAAAGGCAAGAATAGCACTGTGACATACAAAGTGTAACATACATTACATCTAAAACATTTTATTAAAATTAGCTCTTAGTGGTAAGCAAGAATTTTACTTTGTCATTCAGAAATGGCCATTGGGTGGATGGTACAAAGGCTCTTGGTGAAAAACTGGGCAAAAAGGTATATTTCTTTATATGAAATGCCTTGTGTTGAATCAGCAATGCTTATAAGCCCAAAATAAAATGTAGTTTGGGTAGGAAATGCAGAAAGGTGCATTAACCTGAAATAAATTATCCCAGCTAAGGTATAGTGCTGGCTAACATGCTGGACTATTCAGAAAGGATTTTTTTTAGCCATGTTCAACTATTTTTTTACTAAGAAGCTTGGAAAGTATCTCTTTTTTTTTTTTTTTTTTTTTTTCTGGCAAGGTAAAATTGAAGGGACTAAGTAAAATAACAACAGTGTAAGCACATTCCTTGAAAGGAAGATACTTGAGTGTCAGTGCTTTTCTGCTCCCAGAAGGAATGTTATTGTAGTAACACATTCCATAGAAAGTTTGATGCATTTTAATGAGTAAGGTATTCATCCTTCTTTTACTGTGGCATAGATCCTTTTCCATACTGCTCACTTTATGAACTTCTGGCATCCATCTGTTATGGTTCCAGTTCATAGTTGTTGTCAGATTGTTTGGACAAACTGTCAGAGGTTTTCTAAGTTAATGACATTTATCACTGGTTCTCCTGGGAAATGAACATTTGTTGACCATGACTCTTCTGACATTATAAAGGCAATTATTTTCAGCAGTATGGTAGCTCTTGTGATAACAGCTCTTAGCATCACAGGGCTACAGTTGCATCTTTCCACTACTCCTGCTGTAAATAATTGAATGAAAAGTCTGAAAGGGGATGAATGGCTCCCTCAGACAGGAAATCACACAGAGGATTAATGTTCTGGTTCTGGCAGGCAGGATTATAGATAAGCATTTTAGAAAAGTTTTCCTTTAGGTAGGAACAATGTTATAGCGGGGAAAACAAACAGGGAAGTAGTAATGGTGACACAAATGGTAGTGTCAAAAGTCTACAAAACATTAGACTTCAGAAATTACTCTTTTGGGCACATGGCCTGCTAGCTAACCTGAAGCTCATTAGCCATTGTATAAGGGAGAAAAATTATAAGCTATTCTGCATTTTTGTTGAATGAAATTAATGAACTTTCTTCAGCAGATTTGTAATAAGACTCAGTCATTCGGCTCATAGAGAACTGACAGATGTAGTGTATATCATACTCTTTTTTTTCCCCTCTAATTTGTTAGAAATAATCTAGATTTTATCTGAAAACTAATTTAAGCCTGGTGATAAGCGTTCCTCTGCTTGTTAAAATTTCCCATCTGTAAGGGAAAGATAATAAGAAATTAAAAGTTTCAAGGAGGGGAAAGTTCTTCCTCTTTATCTTTAAACCTTCCTTTGATTACTGTCTGCTCTGTTTCCAGTCTCACGTCTGATGTTAGGTTCGAGCAGTCTGACTGTCCCTCCTAAAGCTATAAGCCATGTTTCCAGCCCTCCTGTGGCATCTTCCCCATAATTCTGTATATTGTGTACATCTGAGATTTAAAACCTGACATAAGGGAATAAAAGGACCAGAAAAAACATGTCCTAGTGCAAATGATATACATTTCTGGCTTGAGCAACAGCTTATAGAAAATCTTGCCTCCGGAAGTCAACCAGTAACGACCAGTTATCTAAGTCTAACACTGTCTCCTAAATCACCTCAACAGAGGCGACTCAAGTGGCCTGTGAGTCAGCAGTGCAGTCCTTCACAGGTTGTTTCAATCAGTAGAAACTAGAATTTCACAGAAATTAAGGGAGTGTGGTTTATGCCCACAGCTGAAACAGTATCTGCTTCTGCACTGGGAATTTTCCATCACACCCTCTCTGTTCAGATACATTTTGTTTATCTGGATGACTTGACTATACTTTATACACCGGTGTATTTTCTAAACAAAGCTGGGAGCATACAAATGTATTTTTCTTACAAAGCTGGGTTTTGGGGAGATGAGAATACCTGAACATCTGCCATATTATGTTGCTAGTTATAAGGACATAAACCAAGAGAAGGTCACAGTAACTAATGGCACGGCCCCAAGGTTTATCTGTATGAAAGAGACATTAATTTAGTGGTGTTTAAAGAAGAGTAATTATATCCTCTCTCTCATGGCAGCCACTTCACCCCATGTGCTCTTTTCCGCTTGATTGCATACAAAACATAAAAAGTGAACAACACAGCTAAGTGAGGTGTTTTCTAGAGTTGTCACAGCTTGTTACTTGATAGTCATCATAATCCAGATTCACTGAGGGGAAGATTTATTTTGGCTACTCTAGGAGGATGTTGGTGACAGATTTCTGCTTTGTCAAGCTATAGCTATTTCTGTGGAGGTTTCAACATGCAAATAATTCCTATTTCCCTTTTTTAAAGAATGTTTCTGTCCCTAATACAGTGATTCTCTAAGTACACTTTATTATCTAAACACTGGAAATTTGAGAGGTATTCAGTCTCTGTTTATGCGGGTAGACCAAGACAAAAACATTCAAAATCATCAAATTATCTAGATACTTCATTCAATTACTATATGAAACAAAAGAGGAACAAAAGTCATCTAAAGACCTTCATCTGTGCCTTATGTAATCAAGCTAGCAAGTGATATTCTCTTTTTTTAAACCTTTTACATGGATTGGAAAAAAGCACACTGTTCTGTAAACCAGGCCATTGTATAGATGGAATTGTGTGCCGTTGAAGTATGAAGGTGTTGTGCTTCCTAACACCTTTTCCCCTGCAGCAGCAATCTTACTGATTTTGAGCATTTACATTTTTGAAAAGCCATCAAAGAGCAGTAATATTCTGCACATGATTAGTCAATTTCTGTCGGTGCCTACAATTTGCAAATAATTTTCTGAACTCTGTGGATAAAAGAAAACAAGGTTACCCTAGAGCTGAAATTTGTTAAAATGCACTAGACTATTCAGTCAGGATTCACCTTGTTCTTTGTGCACTGAGCTATTAAAAATCAAAAATAAATCCTTTAACTGGTTTGAAAGAAGACCAAATATTACCCACTTTTTTTTTTTTTTAATAACATTAAAATGACTGTTCTTTAACTCAAGAGAATCTCTTATTTATGGAAATTTTACTAGCTTGAAATTTTCCTATAGTAATTTGAATATCTGTGAAGTGCTTAATATTGAAGTGCTTCATTCTTGTTTTCAAATATTTAATATTTTTTTCCTAATGAATAGTTTGGAAATTGTTTTACTTTTTAACAATTTCAGATGACAGATGACTGCTTTTAAAGTGCCTGGAGAAAAAATGGCTTGAATAAATAGTCTTTTTTATTTACTGTCTCTGAAATTTCACATGTAGCAGTCTATTATTAGTGACCAAAAATCCTCAGCAAAGGTGTTACTTTACTGATTAATGTAAATTGTCTAGGCCCTGTGGTTTCTGCTCTTTCCCTCTTGCCTCATAGTGTCATGTAAAGGCTGAGAATGTATAGATATGTAAGTTTTTCACACATACTGAAAGATTGCGGACATACTGATTTCATGACTTAAAAATGTATTCTTGTGGATCTTTGCTCTCCAGAGCAAATGATACATTGCCAATGCCAGAATCACCAGAAAAGAACGTGGAAGAATTCTCACTGTGTTAAGAGGTTATTTCAAAACTTGAAAGAATGAGGAGAATATAAACATCAAAATGAATATCTAGACGAATAATTCATTTAAGGAATCCAAAGCAGTTGGATTTTTACTGTTCTCTCTGAAAAGAATCTATACTTTAGGGACTGTGGAGCGCATGAGGATTTCTTTAAGGTCACAAAGTATTTGCTTATCCACAGATTATATCAAGTATAGGAAAGGAGGAATTCAAGATATTATTAGGACTACAAAATGCAGCAGCTACCTGAAAAGGAAACTAAAATTTCTAACAATATATAGCCTAAACAAATGTAGCTGGTATTTGAGCTGTAGCAAGCCTTCACAAAGAAAATCCTTATACGCAATCAAAGAAAGATATAAAATCTGTTCGATAAATCGAGTAGGCGCTTTCCATCTATCTTCTTCAATACCTTTTCTTTTCCATCCAAAAGCATCGTCATGTGACCAAGAACTTCAGTCAGCCCTGGAGGAAGCAAAACAGCCCCAGAAAGACAATGTGTTCATTCCAGAGTGTGCTCAGGGTGGCCTCTACAAACCAGTGCAATGCCATCCTTCCACGGGCTACTGCTGGTGTGTTCTGGTGGATACGGGACGTCCCATCCCCGGTACATCAACCAGGTAAGGGAGTACACCTTCAGCTCTCAAAAGCTGTAGTAAGAGCATGCCCTAGTGCCCATGGACTATCATGGAGATTTGTATTGCTGGTGGAATTACATCTTATAGGTTTTTTCAGCTATAAAGTGAAATATTTTGAGATGTCCAAAATTAAAGTCAGATGGCCATGGACTCTGCAATGGCACAGGCAGTTTGCCATCCTAGTCGTCTTCTATGTTCCTGTTTTGTGCTGGGAATCCAAGGCTTGGAGCATATAATGGATAATCCCAGAGGAAATCTCACACTCCTTATCCTGAATATAAAAGAGCCAAGTAGGATGGTCTATGACAGAAACCATGTCCAACCTCAGAAATGCTTAGTTATTTTTCCAGCAACCTCCTCAACTATTTCATTTGATAGGCTTTGATGGAACAACTCCTTGGGAACCCATAGAGAGGAAATATCATTTTAGTGTGTTACTAATAGAAGTTTGGAGTTCAGTCATCTCAACAGAGCTGGATACATGGTGAAATATTGTGAGCCACATAGAGCAGATGCAGGCAAAGAGCATATCAGGTTCCAAAGGATGTTATTTAGGTTGGTTATTGAGGTTTGGCCCTTGTAGAAATGACATAGAAGCTCATATAGAGCTGGCAGGCAGTATAGGTATCTTGATGCAATCATAACTCTTTCATAACTTCAGCAAAATCTTTTTTATCATTTGCATAAGGTTTGTGAAAGAAACATGCTTTATAAGCTTAAAATAGTGTATTCTTGGGGAGGACTTTTTCACATATTCTTCAAGTGTTGATTTATTGCTAGCTGTTTATACCTTATTCTAGACTATGCCAGCTACAGTGCCATCTGAAGACGACTTGATGATCTTAGAGGTCTTTTCCAACCTTAAGCATTCTTTGATTTTATCACTTAGAGTGATTTTATCATAACAGAGTCGCTGTTGGTCAATCAACTATTTCTGGCAAGTTGAGGTCTATAAATGGTCAAAACATAATAGTCTAAATTTGATCCTAGAACTGTAGGATCAGTATATGTATTGTGTGAGTATCTAAGGATGATTTCTAGAAATTCCGGATATTCCCTTTTATGCTCTTTCTTTGTTCTCCACCCCTAGGTTTTTTCACTGTTTCTTCTATTTAGTGCTAATCCTTCTTTGAATTATTACCATAAATAATTTTATTTCCTATTCCCTAATTTGAGTCCAAATAATCTTCTTCTGCTCATCAAGCAATAGGGCTTTTGCTGTGGTTTTGTTTTTGTTGGGTTTTGGGTTTTGGTAGGGTCATTTCTGTTTTTTGTTTTTGTTTTGGTTTGGGTTTTCTTTCTTGTGGGTTTTTTTTTCTTGTGGGTTTTTGGTTTGTTTTTTTGGTTTTTTTTTTGGAAGGGGGTTGTGTTTTTTGTTTTTTGTTTTTTTTTTTTCTTATTGATATCATTTTATTATAGAGTCACAGAATAGTTGAGATTGGTAGGGACCTCTGGACATTCTCTGATCCAATCCCCCTACTCAAAGCAATATCATCTAGAGTGGATTGCTCAGGACTGTGTCCAGTTTATTCTGAGTATTGCTAAGGATGAGGAATCCATAGCTTCTCTTGGCAGTCTCTAGGTTTTAGTGTTTGATTGCCATCAGAAGTTTATTTGTTACCTTTGCATGAAATTTTCAGTATTTTATTTTGTGCCCATTGCCTTTTCTCCTGCCACTGGACATCAGCAAGAAGATTATAACTTCCCTTTCATTATTTTCCTCTCTGGATATTTAGAGACAGCATTAAGATCCTCCCTGAGCCTTTACTTCTCCAGGGTGAACATTGTCAGCACTCTTTCCTTACTATATCAAATCTTCCAGTCCTGTAATCCTATTCATGGCCCTTTGCTAGACCCACTCTGTTGCAGTCAGCAACCTCAGGATCTTGTCCAGAGAAGCTGCAGGATTCTGGGGACCAGCATGAAACACCAACCGAGAAGGGCTCCCGGTTCATGAAACCACTTATTCAGCATGGGAACAAACTCAAGTCCAAAACAGAGACCCCCAAACAGAGGCACCGCAGGGGTTTTTGAGGGACAGAACTCTTGAGGGTTTCCACCCTTGAGGGTGGAGTTCAGGGTCAGGGACCAGTAGAAGCACACCAAGGGAGAAACCCCCCAGGGACTCAAACCCAATCAGAACTCCTGGGCCATCCTTCACAGGGGATTTGGGGTGGGACAATGTAACTCTTTGCCTTCCCTGAGGCACGCAGCCACACCACTCCAGTATGTCCATATCTCTGTTTTTAGGGGAGCTCAGAGCTGGACACAACAATGCAGATAAGTCTCATTCTCCCATTGTTAATGAGAGGGCAAGGATCTCCTCCCTTGGCCTGATGGCAATACTTTTTCTAATGCAGCCTGGGAGGCTATTTGCCTTCTTTGCTGTCTTATACTCAGCTTCCATCAGAAATCTCAGGTTCTTGCTTCAAAGTTGATTTCCAGCTGGTTGGCCCCATGCTGTGCTGGTGCAGGGAGTTAATCTTTACCAGAGGCAAGAATTCTGCATTTTCTTTTTTTTTTTTAACTTCATGAAATTCCTGCCAACCCATTTCTGCAGCCTGATGAAGTTCCTCTGAATGGCAGCACAACCATGTATCAGACACTTCCTCCCAATTTTGTATTATCTGCAAACTTACTGAAGTTATTCCATGTCCCAGCATCCCAGTCATTAAGGAAGAGGTTAAACAGTATTGTCTCTACAAGCTTTGTGGCACTCCACTGGTGACTGGCTTCCTGCTGAAATGTTTCTGCTGATCCCAACTATTTGAAACTGGCTGTTCAGCCAAATTGTCAGCACACCTCACTGTTCATTTATCTTGTATACTTTTCATCAGTTTGTCTATGAGAATGTGATCAGAAACAGTGTCAAAAGCCTTGCTAAAATTAAGATAAATAGTATCTGCCCATCTCATCCACTGAGCAAGTTATAGAATCATAGAAAGCTGAGGTGTGGGCCAAGTATGATTTCCTCTTCATAATTCCATCCTGACTACTCTCAATCACCTTCTTCTTTTTGGTATGTTTTGAAATAACTTCTAGGAGGATTTACTTCATCACCTTCTCAGAAACTCTCAGCCAGGCTCTCTGGCTTATTTGGTTCTTCCTTGCCCTTCTTGAACACAGTAGTGACATCTTTCTTCCAGTCCCCAGGAACCTTCCCCAGTCAGTATGACCTTTCAGTTATAATAGAGAGTAGCCCACAAATCACCCAGCTTCCTCAGCACTTGTGGGAGCATCACATCGGGTCCTATGGAGTTGTCTATGTCCAATTTGTTCAAACAATCCCTGACCTGATCCTTCATGACCCAGGATAAGTTTTTCTTGCTCTAGACTTTACTACTGCTCTCAAGGACCTAGGATTTCAAAACTGGGGAGGAGGTGCCATTGAGTACTTCTGCCTTCTCTCTGTCCTTTACCAGAAGGTCTCTTATCCCACCCAGAAGCAGGCTCACACTTCCCTTGTCTTTTTGCTTCTGATATGCATGTAAAAAGTTCTTCTTGTTGCCTTCCTGCTCCTTACCAGATTCCTAACCCCATCCCTGCACCCTTGAACAGTGTCTGCTTATTCCTCCTCTGTCAGCTAACCATGTATGATTCCTTTTTAAATGTGAATTTTGTTATTTGCACTTTGCTCATCTGTGTGGGCTTTCTGCCACATCCTGCATGTCAGGATGAACCATTTATGAAACAGGAGGTGATGATCCTTAAAAATCAACCAGCTTGCTTTCCTATTCATATGTATTGTGAGCATGCAGTATGTGCCATTTTGGCTCCTACTGTCATACAGACTGGGATTCTAGGTCTTCCCAACCCCCTTGATGAATCACTTATGGACCTAGAATCAGTGTCTGTCTCTTTTTTTCCCTGTTTGGTCTGCTGGGCTCTTGTTTTTGGCAACAACACAGTCACTCAACTGTGGGAGAAGAGGCAGCAGGAAGACCTTTCACTGTGCTGCATGTCTCTAAGGTTGGAAGGCTGGAAAATTGGATTCAATTTTTCCATGCATATGGTTTAGACACAAAAGTGTTCTGCCTGATGACTGATACTAAAAAGCTCAGCTGCTATGTTCTTGACCATTTCTAATTTTTCAGCATTGTTAGACTTAAGGTCAGTCCTCAGTGAAGCTCTGCGGAAGTAAAATTTAGTGATATCCCCAAAGAGGACATTTCTGAGCACAGATGGGTAAGGAGAGTACTCAGTTTTAGGAATTTCATACTAAATAAAGAATGACTGGTGTATTTAGGAATCTACAGTCTTGGTAAACAAGCAGGTGGGATTACTGCCTGGAGTTTAAGAGGAATGTCTAGACCTCATTTCTGAGAAATATTTAGGTGGGCTGGAATCCCATTAATTATTTCTTGGTTTTATTTTTTTTTTCTGTATTGATAAAACTATTCTTTTTTTTTCTCAGGCAGAGGGAACTAAAGGGGGATCAGAAAAATGAGGAATATACACTTTTTGTAATTCTTTTAAAATGGAAAAAAATGAATATGTGAGTCTTTCCTAGTTTAAACAACCAGGGGCTTGTGAAAAATTTGCTGTATTATCTTCCAGTTTTCCACTGCAAAATATCAGTCAAAAGATGTTAAAACTCTACCATAGGGACTGATAACATTAGCACACCTGGTAGCAAGATGGATGCATAGCATACTGAAATCTGTGTTCTGCAAATAAGGATCAGATCACTAGGGGACAACACTGAAAGGAGAGACAGATCCAGAAAGCTATTTCCAGAACAGCTCAGCATTTTGCTTGTTATTTGTTTTGAATGTATTCATGAGGATGATTTTTTGTCATATTGTAAGGTTCTGAACACCTCAATAAATGGTAGTCACGTTAAATAAGACCCTAAGTTAAGTTATTAAGACTCAATTACCTTCTAAAATACTAAAATGTCATCTGAAAAAACAACAAATCATTTGTCAGTGAAGGTATTTCAGAAAAAAATAAACTTATTCTAAAGTTAAATTAAAGATAGGTCAATGAAGAACCCCTCTAGGACATTGAAGACAGTAAAATTTACAAGAAATAGGTGAAGTTGTGGAATTAATCTGGATTAAAAGGGGGTAATACATTTAAAGGCTAAAAACGACCATTCCCACAAAAGCCTATCAGTGTGGTCCTCACCAGCTGGCTCCCAAAGCCTCTTGGAAATCACAGCATGAAGCTCAGCCTTATGGCTCAGAGGGGACCATGTGGCCCATGGGGCTGTGTTCTCACATGTGCCTTTTTAGCAACTAGGATCTTGTGCACAGTAAACCCCAAACTTGCACAAGATTCTCTAAATTTAAAAGGAATGTAAATAATCTGTTTCATGAAGCTACCCACACTGTAGAATCCCTGTGGAAGCCTTCATCCCCTACTGCTTTGTACACCTCAGTAAATCTCAGTGCTTCCCAGCAGACTGATCAGAGGTATAAAGCAGTCTTCCTAAGCCCTTGCCAATTCTAGATATACGTTTACTCCTAGGGATTCTTTCCCCTTTTAAATTCAAAAGTGTAACTTAGGATGTCTTTTAACTACACTATTTTTAACCTGACAGTGCTCCATTCTGACATGCTATCCCATTCCCACTCTTTCTCCATGAAAACTGAAGCAAGTCTGTATTTCTTATCACTTTTTAGCATGGCTGTTCCTGAATAGTAAATTTTAAATGACTTGTTTTCTTTCTTCAGTTGCTTTAAAGAGTTAAATGTAGACTTTTCACATCGCAGCATTTTAACACCAATTGGGCTTTTATAGATTTAGTTTGTGTATGATGAACTATGTGTGTATTTAACAAAAATATCAGCCAAAAGGGTAGAAGAGCAGAGGCCAAAAAATAAAATGTAGGCACAGAGCAGCCACAGTAATGGAAGAAAAGGAGGGGAATGCAGAGTCAGGTATCAGATTAATCAGGGGCCAGGCTGTTTGCCAGATACTGCATTAGTGAGTATTGCTCAGAGACTTCCCTTTCACTGTTTTCTTGGCTTATTGAAGTGGTCATCCATCAAGTATCTGAATCCAACCCATGTTATCAAAGCACCTTCTATTTCTGCCATTCTTTAGGGTAAAAAAGACTCTCTAGCTCTCCTATGTCCATGAAAATGATACTGTACCTTCTTGCAACAGCCAAAATTTGATGGGCCAGTACTCAGTTTCATCAGATGATATAGAAATAAATATAGCCCTCAAAGAAAAAATAATATTGCAGTTTTCTGCAATATTTTTGCAATATTATCTTCTGTAATTAAGAGCAAAATATTTAGGCATTTTTTACAGAAGCAGTCTGACCTGAATCCAGGACATTGCCACCATTAAGTGTTTTTAGAAATATTTCATTCCAAAAAATTTGGATTAGTATATTTTAATAAGACATTTTATTATGCCACTCAGTAAATGTGATTTTGGTGAAGTTGGAGTAAGAGAACTTCAGTTATACAAACTATGAAATAATCTAGATTCAGTGAACAGTATGTGCAGACACATGTATGTCGACACAATTCATGTTGGTTTAACTGAAAATTGAAACTTTCTCTGAAATTTTACCTGCTAAGTTCTGCAATTTCAATCTACTTTAGGACAATAAAGTAAAAATTTCTCAGAAAGGGACTATGTCGAGTTGAGTGAAAAACCACCATTCAGTGGTAATGGGACATGGAGGAAGAGGTGATATTTAGCAGCAGATGTTCCCATGCCTCCTGGTCTTGCATAAAAGATACTGCTAGCAGTGTTGCATAAGTCACTGTTTGCTGGAAGTACAAATAGCGCAGTTTCTTATTACCAGTTAGACTAACAAAGTGACTTTAAGTAAACTCAATAAGCATAGAGGAGCCAGAATATTCCAGTAGCAGGTGGAGATTCGGGCTTTTTCACAAGTCAAGCAGTTCCAGCCCCATTACCTTCCTTCTGGAAATTCTATTACTTTTTCACTCTTGTTCAAAACATTCATGGTTAACCTTTCTTGCTTAAACTATTTATTTTTGGGTTTTCTTTGGAGAAGATACAGTAGCACATTAATTTAGAGCTGCAGTAGTACCTAACTACAGTACCTGCCCTGCTGTAATTTTGAAATTGTTTCTCTGGTGTTTCCCAACATGAATACTCTCTGTGACATTGTTTATGACTTTTTGTTTTGTAGGTCGGAGACAGCCTTATTTTTTCTTGCTTCTGTGGGGCTTCTTTGGTATATTTTTTCAAAAGAATTTTTATTTTGAATTAATTTATAGCAATTCTTTAGCTTTTGTCCCAGTAGAGTGGGCTTTAGAAGAGAGAATATTATTTAGTTTGGTATCAACTCTGGGAGAATAAATATGGTTTCTTTGAGGTAAGTGAAAAATAGACAGATAAGTTTGCATTGCCCTTTGAATGAAAATGCAGGTTTATTTCCTGAATACAAGAAAGCATGAGGACTATAAAATTGGAACTAAATTAATTCTTAATCCAATTAGCCTTGACTCTTTTATTCTCTTTCTGATCTTTAGATATGAACAACCTAAATGTGATAATGGTGCCAGAGCTCATCCAACAAAAACAAAGGATTTGTACAAAGGACGCCAGCTTCAAGGTCAGTGAAACGGATAAATTTAGGTTTATGCATTCCAATGCTTTGTTTATTCACTAGTAAATTCAGCAGTTTTATTCAGTTTTTCATTAATTTCATTCATGTTATTCAGTTATTCATTTATTCATCAGTTTATTCACCAGTAAATTAGAAAGCAATTCCTTACACTATATCAAAACAAGGTATCTTTTAGATATCGCTATATTGATTTGCCACTGACTGAAGTATTTGACTTTGGAATAGTGTAAGTCAGTATGGGTCTCGGGATCTTGTCAGAGAAAGTAAGGTTCATTTTAATCAGTAGCTTCTTGGCAGTCACATTTACTTACTAGAATTATTCTTTGCTGGTGTCATAGCAGGGAAATTAATAAATATATCCAGGATTACTTAACTTCATAATCTTTGTTTTAGCAAAATCCATGGGAAATTGGCCTCCATCTCCAGATCATTTTAAAAAATGTATCCATCTTAACTTTTCTCCTAGAGTATCTTTGTCAGTTTGTCTCACAATAATCTTTTTGTTCCCTGTTGCACGTAAAAACAGTGTCTTTTAGAGTTTTCATTTTTTTCACGCTTTTTATAATCATGTGAGAGATGTTACCTATGGATAGTTGAGCTACACATAAGTCAGTAGACTTCCTTAATTCTTGAAATGGCCTTTTAGTATGCTAGAACAACTTGAGGTGTAGCAGATTGAGTGATATTGCACTGTTATGAGAGAATTGCATGTCACTGTCACCCATTGTAAAGAACCAGAAAGAAGTAAATAATATGTGCAGATCTTTCATGTCATGAAAAATATTCTAGTTTGGTCACCCAAAGAAACATCCAGACAATAATTCTCAACTAATGCCCATCAGTGCTTAAATAGATATTGAATGAACACACATTAATGCTCTCTGTCATTAAATAAATTTAATTACAAGGTGGAATAAGAAAAAATTATGAGATTTAACTCCATGTTGTGTTCTATATAGAAGCTAATGAAAATGTCCTGCTTATTGTAGCGGGTGCTGGGCAAGATGTCCTTCAGGGGTCCCTTCCAACCCAAATTATTCTGTGCTATTTTACAACTCGATGGAAACCAATGGCTAACCAAAGTTCACCCTCAACATCTTCAACAAATTATTTCACAGAACACTTGAATAGTTACAGACTTGGATAGTTACTTGATTTTATGTTATTTGTTTGTTTGTTTGTTTGTTTGTTTTTTTCCTGAGTGAAAAGGACTTAACTCAGAAGATATAGCAGAGCAGAAGTTGAAGAAACAGGTTTTGTAGCTGAAGATATCACTCACTGGTCATTCCTACCTTTTGCTAAATATTTTTCAAAGCATTTGCTAGATGGAATCTTAGAGGGGGAATGGGCAGGTGAAAGTTTTTAGGATTTCATGTGTCTATTTTTTATCTAAACTGCTAGTGCTTTCATGCAGTACAGTAATAAAGATTTATCCAAAATCAAGATAATTTTCCAGTGAAATAGCTAACAAGAATTTTCAATGATGAAAGCTCTCACTTGATAAATTAATTTTCATTAAGTTAGGCAATGGTATATTGATTTTATTTTTAAAATTTTTTTTTACATTATGATATTTTGCATTACTTGTGCTTTAGTCCAAAAAACCAGTACAGCAATGCAAGCCTATAATTATCATAGTTGATATGCATGACATGGATTTGCTCTTTCTCATGTTAGGTTACTTATTCTTTGACTTCCAAAGACCTTGTGTTATTTTAAAATACAGCAAATACCAAAATTTCTTAAATACTTATAGGTTAACTAGAAGAATCCCTTCTATTCTGCAGCAGCATGGAATAAGTACATGCCTGTTAAGGTAATTGGGGGAAGAGGCTACTTCCCAGCTGCAGTTGTGTTAAGATGCTTATTTTTTTTCTTTCTCTCTCTGTAAGGCTAAATGCATAAGTCTTAAGACAACAAGTTTATTTTTTATCATGAAACACTACATCAAATGAAATTAATTGAATTTACTTTAGACGAGTTTTTGGAAAAAAAAAGAGGTTGAAAGATGATCTACAAATATTTCTAGTTAACAAGTAACACAAAGTTGTGCAAATAGCTAATATGAATCAACTTTTTAATAGCGATGAATCACTGTTACTCAGTTTTTCTATTGTAAGCAGCCTTGCAAAGGCATGTTTGCATCTGTGTTGTCTAAATTTAAATATGCCATATAGTTGCTGAGTGGTGCCAGGACTGAATAAAGAAAAAAAAAATAGGTTAATTGGATTCTTACTTTTAAGGAAAAATATATTTCTTAAAGGATGGGTTTGCTTGATTTGCTGATTATAGCCATAAAAATTCAGTGGCCCTGGGTGAAACCACTGTGACTGCCTGCCATGTAAAACCAGGAAGATTTTAAAATTAATTACTTTACTGCTATGAATGATCTTAAATGGGATAAACCCTGCTGGTAGATCCTCAAGTGGATTAAATTGGCATGGTTCTGCAGCTGCACTGGTTTATACCACCTGAAAATTTGAACCCATTATATGTTAAGCCAAATATTTTTGGCAACAATTTGCAAATAAATCAAGAAGCAGAAGCAAGCATTGATACATTGTTAAGGCAAAACTGTGGAAGGTAAGTGTCCTTTGGAGTCTACAGCAAAATCCCCACTAGTTTAAACCTAGCTAAGACTATATCTTCACATCCTATGGTAACCTAATATAAAGCATCTGAAACTGAAGGGCAGTCTAATGTTTGTAGGGACGATCCAAGCCACCTGTATCTCTTAGTTTGGGCTGGAAACTATATAATAATAATAATAATTCTTCCTATTAGATTTCTTTTTTTTAAAGCCAAAGCATTTTTCTGAGGTTACTTGCGGTTATGATTCTTCTCAGAAACTTGTTATTTTGAGATAATGAAATTGAACTCAAGAAGGAGCATAGAGAATGTGGCATACTGTGGAAACAAAAGGGTTTTTTGGTTTTCTCACAGTCAGAGTTTTCAAACATTTGTATTTTGACCTTTTGTACTCCTCTGTGTTGTACAGCAAAATGGAAGCTTTGTGATGAACTAACATATTCTGTAAAGTCTTGACTAGCTTTTTCCATACTTTGGATTATTAGTCTGTTAAAGAGGAATTCAGTTTTCTACATAAGCTGATCAAGAGCGTTTAAAAGGGTTTAGCATGAAGGCTAGTTAAGCTAAACATACAATACGATGAAATGAGGTGTAGGTACCCCTGTATTTTCCTAAAATCATGAGTCAAATTCAGCCAAGCTTAAGAATTATCAGTTCCTGAGACTGTAATTTTTCAGGCTGAGTCTGTGGGTGAAGGTATTTCAAGCAATTTATGTATTCCATACTTTTTTATTATCAGTAAAATATTTTTAAGCACATATCTGCAGTAGGTGTATATTTATTTATAAACCGTATAAATTTACTACCATAGTAATAAATTAAGTATATTGTAAAACATGCAAATATAGAAATTGAAAAAGGATTAAATAAAGCTGAAATGGCCACAATTTAATTTTTTAAATTTCATCTGTTAATAGCACAAACAATATTTTATTCTGCACTCCAGCTGATTGTCATGTGCCTCACCTGGAGTACATGCACCCTGCCTTGGATACAATGGATAAGCTTCCTGTTCATAAGGATAGTCTTGCCTCTTCTCTAAGCAACCTGGAAAAAAAGGACCTTGGTCTGTAGGAGAGCAAGACATGAGACAGTGCCAGACTACTCAGATAATTTGTCTCCTGGGCAAATCTTTTTCTTATTTAAAAAATATGCATTGAAAGCAAGAAGTTTTTGTTTTAGGCTCTGCTGTGTGCAAGGGCTGGATAAACTTTGGATAGTACTTTTTATGAGTTAAGATTTTTGTACTCTTACCTGACTTGGGAATTTATCTGTTTCTCCTGTAATATGATTTTCATTACCCAGACCTGAAATTTGAAAAGCAAATGAAAAAAATTTAAAGTATTCTGGGAAATGTAATTTTGCTCACATAATATTTTTAATTAGCAGTACCCTTATCTTTTGTGCAGAAAAAAACTAACAAAACCAAGCAAAAGAGTAAATGTCACACAAGTTTCAGTGAGGGACACAATGTCCTGCTGGATTTTCAGACTTTACTGGGTTGCTATGGCTTTGTCAATATAAGTCAGACCACTAACTTTCTTTACATTGTATTTTGGTTTTTTAAGATTTCTCCTTTTCTTTAATGAATTGTGGGTTCTTTTGAAATTCCTACAGTTGTGATAGTTCCTTTCAGACAAAAGGATAATTTGAGAGGGGAAAGTATAGTTTGGAAATGACAGTGTCTCTAACAGTAATACAGTCTACTGACGTGGGTCAATGTGCAGATGTAGTAAATCAATCTACTAAAAGTCTTGAAAGTCTCCCTTTTTTATTTCCTCTAAATAGCATAGCTCTTCACTGTTGAATATTTGGTTTTCCTGAGATGCTGATCTCAGTTTACCTTGCTGGAATCCAGTAGAATATGTCCATTACATTCAAGTTACCATAGGTTTTCACTGGTGGTGTAAGATCAGCACTTTGCTCCTATTTCTGTCCTTACTGGCAATTCTTCAATTGATTATCATTACAATTTTTAATTCTAGACCATTTATCATAAAAAGGTAAGTATTTCAGGGTTTTGAGAGAAGCATCTGAAAGGTTACAATTTTTATTGTCCGGGATCTATTCGGTGGCACAAGAAGGATCCAAATTAGTTTTGCACAGCCTCTGGGAGACAGATTTTGAATTCTCTGTGCCCCCTTTTCACCACAACCCAAATTCGAAACTCGGTGCTTTCCATCCAGGGCCTAAGCTCTGCTAATCACTTTGGTGGTATTCTGATGGTCCACACAATAATTCAAACTTGGAACTTTATTACTCAATTGAAATGTCTTGAAAAAGGTCCCTTGTATACTTAATCAACTTAATTAATAACAAAAAAAAAAAATCCCTTACAACTCTTCCTGAAGTATGAACTACAGGTTGTTTTCTAATTTCATAGCCTACTACTGTCTCAGCTTTTGTTTTGAGCTATGGGTGTTCTTAAGCTTTGTTTAACCTTGGCATTCAAGGAGTTAATATTTTCCCCTGCAAATCACACATGAGAGAGGGAGCAGTTTAACTTTTCTGTTTATTTATTTTTTGTGTTACTTAAGAGGAACAAAAATATTCTAACTGCCCAATTTTCTTCCTATTGTAATGGCTTTATTTGCTGTGTTTCTGATGGGATAGTCCTGCACTGACCCTGAATAGTTTATGTTTTGTGGAGCAAAACTCATGATTTAAGGTATGGGAGAATTACGTGTGGATAAGTACAGTTTACTTTTGGTTGTTGGCAGTGTATCTTTTTCCAAAGTTAAAGGGAAATAGTCGGAAGCACTCAAACCACGATGATGCAACACCCACAGCCAAACAGCCATCATATGAAGTGTCTCACTTCAAAGGCATCTTAAAAGAAAAAGAAAGTGATAGAGGCTTAACTGCTTTTCCTCTTGAGGTTCATTCTATCATGCAGTGGTTACACTTTTGACCATGACTGCATCAGATTTCATAAGGTGCTAGAGTATTTCTCAGCTAAAATACTGAGTTATCCCCACTGCCCTACGTCATTTAGCTTAGTCTGTTTTCAGATAGTGCTTCAGTTCCTCAGTGTAGCCTGGTACCAGCACAAAGTAGAAACTAATCTTACCTTATTTCACATTCTTAAACATTTGAATGACTAAAGCTTTCTTTTTTTATAAAAGCATCAGATAAGGCATAATGCAAATTTTATACACATGCCTGCCTTTCCATGAGCTTCAAATTGTTAGGTCAATTGGCATGTAACTGTCTCCACTGAGCTGTGATTTAAGAGGATTATATTTTTATGATGTAACCAGCTTTCTGGCTGTATGAGCTAATACTCAAAATATTCCTTTCTGCTATCGAATCTTAAAGCTCTGAGTAGTCAACCAACCATTTGAAGTTGCTGGCTGTTTTGAATGAGTCTGTAACCATTTCTGTTCTCTGTGCTTGGCAAAAAGGCTCTGTATAGACCAGAACTACCTAACAAAATTACTATGACCAGGAAATGTTGGTTCAAATCTGGTGTGAACCTTCATGACAGTGATGGCAGAGCTGAACAGCTGTGTGGCGAGTTGATGGAGGGAGCTTACCAGGAGCATGGTGGTGTCTGCAGGGAGGACGTGAGGCTCAACAGCGAGGCACAGCTCCCAGAGCTGGAGGTTCAGAAGCAGAGTGAAGCCCCCATAATTGGGGTCAGGGGGGTCACAGTGACATTGCATGCCAATGAGGCACCCACAAGTCCGTGGGCCCAGACAGGGTGCAGCTGGGAGCAATGAGAGAGCTGGCCAAAAGAGCTTCCCAAGTCACTTTCAGTCATTTGACAGCAGTCCTGGTTAACTGAAGAAGTCACAGAATTACCAGGAGTTAATTAACAAATGTAACACCCATCCACAAAAAGGGTTGGAAAGATGATCTGGGAAACTAAAGGCCTGTCAGCCTGACCTTGGGACTGGGGAGAATCATGGAGAAGATCACCATGGGTGCCAACATGCAGCATGTGCAGGACGACCAGGGGATCAGGCCCAGCCAGTGGGGGTTATGAAAGGCAGCTCCTGCATGAGCAACCTGATCTCCGTCTATGGCAAGGTGACTTGCTTCGAAGATGAGGGAAAAGCTGTGGTTGTTGGATATCTAGACTTCAGTAAAGGCTTTTACACCATCTTCCACAGCAGTCTCCTGGGGAAATTGAGGCTTTTTTTGGCTTGAACAGATTCACTTTTCACTGAGTAAAGCACTAGCTGGATGGCAGGACCAAGAAAGTGGTAGAGGATGGAACTAAATCCAGTTGCTGCCCAGTCACTAGTGGTATTCTCCAGGACACAGTGTTGGGGTTGGTCTTGTTTTATATCTTTCATCAGTGGTTTGGATGAGGGGATTTAGTGCATCCTCAGTAAGCTCGCAGGTAACACCAAATTAGATGGATGTGTTTTTCTGCTGGGGGATATGAAGGCCTTGCAGAGAGAGCTTGACAGGCTGGATCAGTGAGCTGAGGACAACTGCATGAGGTTAAATAAATCAAAGTTCTGGGTACTGCACTTGCATTGCAACAACCCCATGCATCAATATAGGCTTGGGGAAAAGTGGCTTGAGAAGTGCTTAGCAGAAAGAGATTCAGGGTTGCTGGTTTATAGCTGGTCAGCTGTGTCCCCAGGTGACCAAGAAGGCCAATAACATCTCGGCCTGTATCAAGTTTAGTGTGTCCAGCAGGACTCAAGAAGTGATTTTCTGCCTGCACTCAGCACTGGTGACACCACACCTTAAGTGCTCTGTTCAGTTCTGGGCCCCTCACCACAAGGAAGACAATGAGGTTTTGGAGGGTGTTTGGAGAAGGGCAGTGGAGCTGGTGGTGTCTGGAGCACAAATCTTATGAAGAGCAGCTGGAGGGAGCTGGGAGTGTTTAGCCTGGAGAAAAGGAGGTTCAGGGGGTACCTCACTGCTCCTGAAAGGAGGGTGTAGCCAGGTGGGGGCCAGTCTTTCCTGTCATCTCACATGTCTCAAGTGAAAGGATGACAGGAAATGGCCTTAAGCTGTGCTTTGGGAGGGTCAGGTTAGATATAAGAAAATAAATTCACACTGAAACAGTTGTTAAGCATGGGGATAAACTGTCCAGGGATGTGGTGAAGTCACTGTCTCCTGAAGTGCTCAAGAAGTGTCTGGATATGGCACTTGGGGTTTTGATTTATGGGTGATTTAGATTGGTTTTAGGTTGATGGTTGGACTAGATGATTTTAAAGGTCTATTCCAACCTTGATGATTCTGTGCAGAGGGGTGCTGGAGGGCCAGGAACACTCCTTGTCAGTCCCCTAGTGCTGGGGTAGGAAGGGGAGTGGCTGCTTCCCCTCCCAAAGCACTTGCTGTCTCCTCTAGCATGTGCAGTGGTGGCCTGGGGAGGGCAGAGGCAGTAATCCTCACCACTACATAGCTCTGTGGGCCGAGCAAGTGCTGATGCCACTGCTATGGCTTCAGAGTAGCTGATCCTCCAAAGAGGACTCAGTGTCTTAAACCTACAGTAGTTTCCTTGGACATTTGAATTTAGTAACTTCAGTAACTAATATTATTACCCCATTGCCTGGCTACATGAACATATTTTAGTCTCCCAGTGGGATGTTTTGCTCCAGAGGGAAGAAGTCTTGGAAGCTATTTTTCAAGGCTATGCAGATCACATTGACTTTCCTGCACACCATCTTCTATTTATCTCCTCATCCTGATTTAATTGTGATTTAGCCACAGTTCTTCATACTGCTTTAATTTTGCTGTCAATTTGTAATTATTTCTTATCAAAATGAATCTTCACACAAACCTACAATAGAAATATTAATATCTGAAAAAAAAATCTGAAGCACATAACCCAAGAGCTGCTTAATGTGCAAATTTGCCTATAAAATTACAGTGAAAACATTTGTGTTACTAGTAAAATGTCAGTGAAAGAAACAGCTGTTTCACAGCTAACAAAAGAGAAAAGCTTTCTAATTAAAGGTGATGCTACTGGCTGAGCAATAGCATTTAATTCATTCCTCTAGTTCATATTAACCTATAATTTTATGTTTATTTTAAAGGGCTATAATAGGACTAATAAACACTGATTTCATTTGCTTCACAGCATTTGGCTATGTCTAAGAATATAAATTCTGTTTCTCACCTCACTTGTTGCTGTCCTCCTTTTCCAAACAAACCCATGTTTAAGGACAGCAGCATTGCCTGCTGTGCTGTTCTGTGCCATTGCGTCCTGCTGTCAGTGGAACACCTCCAGGGGAACATGCCCAGAAGGGAGAACATTCTCCTGTGTCTGGCTGATTTTCCAGGAGGTTGTCTCACACCAGCTGTGCAGTTACATTTAATCCATAATATTATATTTATTCTCCTACTATATTTTTTTCCTAACAGTAAAGAGAGAAAGAAGAAAATGAATTTATGGGAAATGTTTCAATATAGAGATTAGGCTATTCAATAAACCTGAAAGAAAGTGCAAAACAGTACATTTTAAACATCTTTGTTTCTTTTAAAAAGATCTCTGCAGAAAATACATGAATTAAGAAAATAAGGATATTTACCCTCTTTTAAAGACAGTCTAAAGTTTACAATGAAAATACCACAGACCCTTTTAAAGCAGCTCCAAGTACATGATGTAGATACTGAGGTAGTGTCTGTGCCCAGTATAAAATCCTACAGTAAGCAGAGTGAAACTTTGATCATACTGGAACCTAAAAGGAATTAAAGAATTTGCCTCATTCAACAAACTTTGATGCTGTGTTCTTAAAACTACAAGCTTCGAGAAACGCTTTTTAAAGAAAACTTGAAATAATCTCTGGTATAGTGAAGACGTAGGAGAAGTATTTCATAATAATGCGGGGAACTGGATTTTAGCTCTTGGGCAAGCAGTAGAAAAAAAACCAACACAAGAGGGGAAGATTGATATAGAATAACCTCAGTGTTTTCTGCCAGAATGCCTGCAATCATTATCTTCTTGCAATCTAAAAGCTGTCAAGGAAAACTCATATTAACTGAATGGAAAAGGTGAAAACCTTTTAGTGTGCCAGGGCTGTAATCATAATGAAAAATGACACCTGAATCTTATCATGACAGTGAGTAGGAGTCACATAATAAGACACTATTTCCTCAAAGGCACTTGGTATGGGGCTTCTCCTTTATAATCTGATATGAATAAAAATATGCCATGGATTTATAACACTGTTGCCTTCAAAATGGATATCTTGTTTTGTTGTGTTTTCATACTTGGATACAAGTTCTCCTTGATTATGTGGCAGAAACAGCTCTCAAGTTTAATCTCTGGACAGGGAAAAATAAATATTTTCATTCCAGATTGAATGTATATCTGCAGCTATATTTTCAAGAGGGAACAGCAATGGTTAGGCATTTATTCTTTGTGTTTAGTCACTTGGAGAAGTGTTCCAGTTTTCAAATAAAATTAGTACTTCAATAACTGTGAGTTCAGAGGGATTTTCAATTCCCAGCAATTTTGAAAATTGAAATACTTAAATTTAATCATCCTAGAAATTTTGTGTTTTTCATCAAACAGTGACTTTTTGAAGTGCAGACGAATGAAGCTAGGGCTTGTGAAAAATTAAGCCAGTGCAAGCCTTCCCACTTACTATTGGGAATTACTATACATTTTGAATAACTTTATGTGTAATACAGTAATAACATCAGTCATTACTCAGCTGAATAATGACTGAAAGTGTCAAGCAATAAGCCTAATTTACTTGTCAAGGAAAATGAACAAGGTGTAGTCAAAATTGTTGACACTCATCTCACATCAGTAAGTATATTTTTCTGAAGAAAATATTTTTGTGTTAGCCTGCAAAAGGCGTTTTGTGTAGCCCCCTCAAAAAGGGAAAAAAATTCCTCCTCAAGGGCTTTCAGTTGTGGAGGCCAAGAGGTTGTATTCAAACAAAGAATAACATCATGTATTTAATAGTCTCATATGCACTGTCATGCAGTATATTTAGTTTGCTGCAAAAAATAATTACTTTGTTTACTTCTTTTGGGAAAAAGGCTGTCTCTGATAATCAGAGAGTCCATTCAGTGCTCGTGTTTTCTAAATACCAGCATAGCTTATCTGAGGCCAGTAGAACTGATCACTGGTGCAAGAGGCAAAGTCAGTGTCACACATCTCACTTGAGGCTGACTTTATTTTACAAAGTAAAATATCATTATTGAACATAGTTTCTGACTGAGGCTTAAAGGCAATGCCAGGTTTTGTCCTCCTAATCCTGGGGAATCAAAGACATGATTAATTTTACATGCTATGTCTTGGTAAGGAAGTGCTTGCTGCAACCTTGGTGCAGCCACAGATAGAGGATGTCACACCTGCTGTTGTTAAAATGGAGAACTTGCAACCAGAGATGAGCTTGGAAAGACTCCCTGCTTAGAATTGTTAATTGTTTGCATCACAGTAGTTTATAGTTGGAGAGTCTGGGATCCCAGTGTCTGGGCACTGCACAAATACAGAGTAACAAGATGATGCCTGGAAAATTCGCAGTCTAGATGATTGCAAAGCCACTTGGACAATGGGTGGACAGATGCCATCAACTGGAGAGGCAGTGAAAGTTCCTGCCAATTCCTCAAAGTGCTTCAGCCTGCCAGCATGTGTCACCTTCAGTTCACACTGGCTGAGCTTAAGCCAGCTGGCTTTCCTCCAGGTCCTTCTTTGCATCAGGTATTTAGACTGCAGAGAATGCATTTTTCTGAGCTCAGTGAAGAGATGCAGAATAAATTCTCTTGTTCACAGGGATGACAGTGTATATGAGACTATCTCAGTGTTTTTCAAATAGATGGTGTTATTCCTTGGTTAAGTACAGCTTATAGACCTCCACAACTGAGACTCCTCCAGAAAGAAATTAAATGTCCCCATGCAAACATCTGGGACTTCTTTCAAAGGATTCAGAATGCTTCACAAGGTTCAGAAATTTGCTTCTCTCTAGCTCAGCAGGAGTGCTACTGTTCATAGATTCCTGATGTTAGCATATGGCAAAAATCCATGAATAATTTTGGGAAATAAATTAGTCACAAATTTTGCCCTTTAAAATTGTGAAGTTCTTGAATTTTTTTGCTATCTAGAAATATTTTCTGGTAAAGCCTTTTTCTCTGTAAGTCATCCACAAGCAACTCAGTGTAAATATTCCTAAAGTGCAATTCATGACCTGCTGAACCCTGATCCTGCAAACGCTTACTCGCATTCTTCTTGTGATTAGTTCAATTAAAATCAAAGAAACTTTTACATGTGGTTGTAAAGTTAAGCCCAGGCATAAGTGCCTGTAGGACGAAGGTTTAGGTTGTTCCATAACCCTTGATATTCTATGTGCTATGTAGTCTCTCATTGTTTAATGAGACACAGGCAGTCAGAGCCAGTGCAAAGTCAGGGGTTTTCAGTCCCAGGGTATTATTCCTGTTCCCTAACTGGAGAGTTATAGAATGCATCCTTACGAGTTTGATGTTTGGGCTCTTTGAGTACATAATCCAGATTTGCTGGTAGTGATCCAATTTGAAATTAGCTTTGGAACACAGTTCAGTGCAAAGCAAAGGTCATTGAATCAAATTAATTTAAGAAGCAGAGTGAATATTCATCAGCTTTTTTTTTTTATGGCTTCTTAATCACTGCAGACCCTTCTATGCTGTGAACTTTATGATGGGGAAAAGTAGTGATAAGTGAATTCCTGGGTTTTGTAGCCAGCCACAGTTATAATGGAAAATGTCTACTAGGGCTGAGCAGCAGATTTGTTCACAGAAAATAAACCCCCAGTTTGAAAAATTCGCGTGGCTCACTGAAGAGAAAAGCAGAATCTAGGAATAGCTGTTGAATAGCATATTCAGCAACATATTTATCTAGTAATATTAGTAGTAGTTACCTATAGTATTTTGTCTACTATACACCTAGTGGTGAAAAGAATAGACAGCTATGGATAAATATGGATTTAATTCATAAATTGCATTTGGCATTTGACTCTATAATTTCACTTGCTATTATTGGTGTGCCTTTCTCATTTTCAACAAGCAGGAAGGCACCATAAAGAACTCCATTAGTTCTGCACCTATGTGTGCATCTAAATATAATCATCAGTGACTAAACAGAGTTACTCTTTTATGTATGCTGGAAATATCCATATTGAAATTTCAGTTCAGAGAAGTAATATTTAAATGGTCACAAAACAATATCTCTGAACCACAAAAAATAAAAGATTTCTGTTTTTTCACTAGGATATTTAGCACATATTTCTACCCTTGGAAATTTTTTAATATATTTGGTGCTTGTCCTTTAGGCTTTGAATGCAGAAAGTTAATTTGGAGTTATTTAGAGAAGGATTTTATTAGTTAGAATTTTTGTCTCACTCTGAGATCTGTATAGCTGAATTCATACTATCGAAGGAAGAGCTGGAAGAATACAAAAATATTGCTAATAAGATGTTCTTAACCTCTCTGAAATATTTATTAAAATAGAGTTTTAGATTATTTTTTCACAAAATAACATGTACAGGGTTTAGGAAGGTGCATTGGAGTACAGTAATTTCTACTGGTGCTTTTTGTGGTTATGTGTGGCAGTAATTTCATCACACAGAAATAAGATGTTTCTGATTTATGTAGATTAAAAGTGTTTATATGATAGCTAACATAGCCCTAAATTTAAATCTGTATTTATACTAAAATTCACATTTACAGACAGAGATCCTCTGATGCCTCTCAACTCACACTCCTAGGAAAGGATCATAAACAGATTCTGCTTACAAATGTATTCCAGATATATTCTCAGTAGTTTTCTCATGTTTCGAAATGAACCAAAGCCTAGGTATCCTACCTCTACTGTTTGCAATGAATTGCTGTGATGCACCTTAGAGAAAGAAGTTTACAGTTTTACTTAGCCTCACTCAAGTTGACTGTACTATGCAAATATAATAACAATGATTTTGCTATGAGAAATTTAAAATTCATTGTGTCATTGTATTAAGAATAAAATCAAGTAAATACATATTTTGCCAATATTTTCAATAGTTGATATCATCCAGATGATTATATAGATAACTTCTTTGAAGTAGGTGCCTCATTGTATGCTTGGCAGTTACTTGCTCTAAAGAAGAAATTAATTTTATTTAATCTCTGAAACTGTTTATCTCTGAAACTGTTGTTCAAATTCTGCTTCTAATTCATTGGTTTGAATTGAAAATAGTCTCACTGTAATGAGTTCTGTTAGGGTGTAAAATGATATAAAGGAAATTAATAACTAGGACAGGATACCTACAAAAGCTCCCTAAAGAGAACTCTGATATTAATATTTTTATTGCTTATTATTTCACAGAAGGAAAGAACACATGAGATTCAGTAACAAGTGTAATCAGAAGGTTTCAAGGAGTGTCAGTATTTCAATCCAAGTGCCTCTCATGAATACTGACATCCTGAGGAGGGATGCTGGGACCTGGAGGGAAGTTGTCACATCCTCTTCTCTCCAAATGATTGGAGATTCATTCTTCTTCCACAGCTCTCCTACTCTGGAGCAAGACAGCTCAAACTCCAGAGCCCAGTGGGGCTGCAGGACATGAGACTGGGCTGACAACATCTCTGTGCACCACCACTGTGCCGAGATGAGTTGAGGCTCTCAGCTCCTTGCACACGTGGCAGAGGTCAGCTTGTACAGGCATGAGTCTAGGCTGGGGGTGAGATGTGATGAATGGGCTCTTCTTACATTTCCCTGTCAGTGAGACTTAGCAGGGGTTTTGAACTATTCCCCTACCAGAAGTGGGATGAACTGCTCTGACAGCCCACTTTTCCCATAGGCACATGTTTGTGCCTGCATTTTTCTGCCTAGAGCTGGTTCTGTGACATATTCCTGTGAGGGAGAAGAGTTACTCTGTGCTGTGTCAGTGAGCTCAACAGCCTCAGGCGATGTTGGATTCACTGCATGTATGATGTGACTCCTTGAGCATATCCACACTCTCCCCTTATCAATGATTTCTGTGCATTAAAGCTACTGAGTGGTAGGTTACCATGTACAGCACTAGAAATGGCCACATTTTTCAGCACTTTGCTCTACACACTTATCTTTCAGATTTCTCAGGCAGACCTATTCAAAAATTGGAGTGTACTTAAGCATGAGAGAAAATATTATTTTACGGCCCTTAAAACTGTGTCTCAGCATCTTTTGTCCTAGAAAAGCAGGAAGATTGCTTCTGAAAAAATGTGATTGATGCATCGTGTGCTGTATATATATCAAAGGACTACTTTCTTTATACAGGATGAGATCTTTTACAGCTGGAGAGCCAGGAGACTTAGTTAATTAGGATCTCTTGGTAAATATCTCCCTTCCTCCTTAGTAGTTCAGCTGGATCCAAGTTTTCCGATTGGCTTTGTGCAAAGCATAGTTCAGCATAATTAGGACTCCAGCTGGACTGTGGAGGTTGGGGTCATCTAAACTTCATAAACAGCACCTACAGGGAATTCATGCTTTAAGTGTCATTGACATTACCATATCAATTTGAACCAAAGTAACGGATAAAAATAATTAATATTATACCATATTATACAATCTTAATGTCAAATTTTGAGGGGAATTATTATTCTCTCTGAACTTTGACTGGTTCCTACTGAATCAAAGGGAGCTAGTCTCTTTTATATAAAAATACTTTGTCTTCAGAATTCCTTGAGTTTTACTAATTTTTCCATGAAACTTTCCTATTGCAAGCTGGGCTGCATTTAATTTTTTTTGCAAAAACACTAAAATGCCAATCTATTATGAGCTGTTTGAAATCATGTTTTCTATTTCAATTGTCCACTTGCTTGGACACAATGCTGATTTCATCCTTTGTCTACTGTGTTTCTTTTTCCCTTGTTCCTCCTTTTTGATTAAAAAAATGAAGGCAAACAGAGCTGCAACATCTGTCTCACATGTTTACAAGTCCATTTCATTAATTCTATGAGCTGTCCAGGATTTATGTGCAGTATTTTGTTCACTAGGTGTAATTGTCAATAGGAAAATTTTTATCCAATAGGGGTTACAAAAAAAAAAAAAAAAAAAAAAAAAAATCACTTACTTGAACATCCAATAAAATTTAATTTCATTAAACAGGTATTTTGACCCCTGTATTAACAGGGTACAGAGTTCTCTTGGAGCCAAGCTCATGGTTCCAGGCATGCATCACACAGTGTTGCTGTAAACTTGGCAACTGAATCGAGGAAAGAGATTTGTGTGCAATGCGGTGGCTGGACATGTAAGGTCCAGGAATCGGGCTTTAATTTAGAGTTCCCTATATGGCTTGGTAAAAAAAAAAGCACACTGCTGTGGTGCTGGAATTTCTAATGTTTAGAGAAACAAGGCTTGCTCTTCATCGTGAGTTGTTTTTACTTTTGGAGTTCATTAATTTCCCTGCCATAGGCAGGTGTCTTGGTTAAACTAGGGTTATTTGGGAAAGCAGGATTCTTCTGGGAGAGTGAAAACTGTATGGTTTATTCTACAGTGAAACCTTGTTTTGTCAAATTCCTTAGCTGCCTGAGATTTAAGCTTGGAGACCTGGCTAAGTATTCGGGCGAATGCTTTGTTGTTGTTAGCTCTCCTTCATATCTGGCTGTGGGGCATCTTGCAGACCTGCTTCACTTGATAGGCACTTTGTGTGGCAGGCAGGGAGGGAAGGAGGAATGTGAACAGATATAAACTGCTCTGATTCTTTACAATCCACCCAAGGAAAGCTGCCCTGGGAAGCAAGTCAGAAAACTCTGGTTTAATATAAAAGGAGAGGGATGCATTTCTGATCATAAAACCATTATATGAATGAATCTATTAAATCTGAACTCTTTATTTAAAATCAAACATGGTTGTCTTGAGGGGGAATGAAAAAAAAAAAAATTAAACCAAATGGATCTTACTCTATTTGTAATTATATAGGTGATATACAAAATGTGAGCTCATTGTGGGGTACATTGAATTTCTTGATGCTGAAGCTTTTCCCTTTTCTACAATGGATTTCAACGTTCAACTGGGCAGAAAGAGAAGGGTACTTTCTATGCCTTATATCTTACATGGAACTCATAGGTTGGCTAATAAGTTAACAGTTAAGACTGTTTTCAGTCTTAACATTAAGAAAGGAACACATTTATTTAAAAAAAGTATTTCTTTACAAATGAATTTTATTATTTTTTTATTAAAGTAAGGATTCATACCACATGCACAGGCTCAAGTCAAGCTCCTTCTCAAAGATTTGTTTTCTCTCTCAGATGTTTAGCTTCAGAACTTTTCCTTAGTAACACTGGGAATTTGGAGACAGGTTAATTAATTGGGTTAACTTTCCTGTAACCAACACAAAATTTGTACTTTAACAGCAGAAGACTAATTCCCCAAGCCCAAGTTTTCTTCTTAGTGATTTATCTCTGTTTACAGATAAAGCAGAACTCTGTAATACACGACAGATAAAGTGAGAACATTCTATGCTCATTATATTTTTAGTAGAGTTGACAGATAAATGCCTGTCATAAAAAAAGAGCAATTTATTCTTAAAATGTGCTTTGATAGCTAGGCATTTATATTATTTTTCCTTGTTTTGTGGTAACCATTTCCAGACTTATCAGCATAATTAATAGAATTTCTCAAATACTTGAGAAATGAAAAGTGATCCCTTTCATGTAGAAAAAAAACAGAAAACAAATTAACTAAAGTTCACTAAAAAATTATTGTAAAATTTGAATTTGGAACTCCCATCCTTTCCCCTTGTCTTGATAGATATTTTTTTCTTCAAATATTCATGAAATTCATAGATCAAATCTATTCTGCTCCATCTGAACAACTGAAGATCCACTCGATATTATAGACAAACCTAGGCGCTTCACTAAGTCAAGTCATGAAGTTTGTTACGTTTTTGAAGGTACTCTGTGAGAACCCCGAGTTCCCTTTCTATTAAAAATTTAGACAATTGAATGAAACCTTTCTCATGAAAATAAAAAAAAAAGGGACAGAAATTCAGGTTGTGCTCTGTGTTGTGAATGGAAATTGTCAGGTTGGGATAGAACCACTGAAGTAGCCTATGCTTTTTGTTGCCCCTGTAAATAATGTTTCTTTGGGTTTTTTTTTCTCTCTTTTTCATGACATCTGAGTGTTTGATTCCCTCCAGCTGCCCTGTTTTTTTCAGTGTGCTCTGAATTCAACTTTATAGCACTGGCACTTGTATTGTCTACTCTTTTAATGTTCCCTAAGTGAAATACTTATATTGAATAATAGACCAACTTAAATGCTCAGTTTTAAATTGAACAGATTTAAAGTTAGAAAATAAAATCCAACAGACTTAATGTGTTTTTATATCAAACAACAGGCTTCTATTTTGAATTTTGTGAAAAAAAATTTAAGCAGTGGCTTATAGTTCAGAAGGATGATAAAGTGCAGCTTAAGCATCCATTCACACAACTCTGTTGTTTGGTGAGGCAAAAAGCCTCAAGACCAAGACATGCAAGGCAAAAAAACCTTTTTACTGAGAATTGGACTTTTCAGACTATGAATTGCAATGCCTTTATCCAGCAAAGCACTGAAGTCCATGCTTTTCTTTAAGCTCGTGAATTCACTTGATCTAGAGAGAAGACTGGTGACACACTTACCAGGCTTTTTGGAAGAAGCTGGCTGCATTTATTTATGCCATGCAAGATTAAATCCTGACTTGAAGAACATGCTGTCCAGTTCTGATGCTATTGTTATTCTGCTGAAGAAAATGTTTTAATATAGCAGTAGGAACGGTTTCTGATATTCTGTTTGTTCTGCGGGTTTGCTCACAGCAAAAGGAACCCTTCTGTGGACACACAATAGCTTGATGATTAGAGTACTCAGCTGAAGAGGAAAGAACATAGGTTCAAATCCTTGATCCAAACCAGACAGAGAAGAGAATTGAACCTAACTCTCTAGTGTCAGAGATTAGCGTATTCCACTGGGATAATAGCAAGCCAGGTTTCAACTCCCTGCTCTGTCTGGTTTGGATCAGGGAGTTGAACCTCAGTCTCCTCCATCTCAGCTGTGTGCCCTCATCACCAAGCTATTTGGCCAAGATGGGATAGGGTGTTTTGCTCATTAAAAAAAAAAAAAAAAAAAGCATTAAACTAATTTTGCACCAGAGTAAAATATAAACTACCCACCCCTGACTATTTCCACATGATGGAATTGTTGTTTCCTGGCCAGGCTGAGAGAGAGAGCTACTTCATGGTCACATACCAAGAGTGCCAGAAGCAATAGGAAGATATAAAACCCTTCTGTCCCTGCAAATGCAGCTAAAGATGCAGAGATTCAGCCCTGTTATCCACATGGCTTTGGCACAAGCAGAGAAAACAAAACCACCAGAAGCCAGTTGATGTGAATGCCAAAGCTATCTCAGTTAACCACAGTTTTACTTGGAGAAGAATGGGGGAGGAAGATTGATATTCTGTCAGTGCTGCTGGAGGTGTCCGTGTCAGAGCACAGGCTGTGAGTTTGCACGGAACTTCAAGCAGATTTTTTCTCCACTGGTTTCCATGTCTCTTCTCCCTTGATTTTCTACCTGGTTCTCTTCAATTTCCTTGCTTTTCTCTGCCTTTCATTGCCCTTAACATATACATGTCCTTTCCACAAAAATTTTTCTGGCTTAAGCTCTAGTGTTTGCAGTGGCACACATAATTGAAACTTGTAAAATCCTCTGTGAATGTGCTTATATCAGTTGATAAAAATGGAAGGGTTGTAACTGTTTGCCTTTTCCTTGCAATCCACACAAACATGGTGAATTTCTTGATTTAATCTGAGGCATTTTTAAAGGTTTAAGTGTTTGGGTTTGGGTTTTTTCTGCTCATGGCATTTTTTTGCCTCCTGATTTTAGCTAGCAGTAGAACACCAAGTGATTTTTGACAATCTAGCATGTGAACCCTTTTATAGCCATCTCCATAGGGCTTGTTTGCTTTAGTATGCAAAGATCGTAGACTGAAAGTCTGTATGTGTTGGAATTTGCAGTATTGAGTATCTGCTGGTATGGAGCATTGACTTCTAGTTTTGAATAGGAATTTTTACATCCATTCACTTGTAATAGAAGATGACCACTGTAGATTACTCAGCATTAGAGGATGCCTATTTATACCAAAGAATTATTCCCAGTAGAGTTAGAGTGGAAATGTGGGGTGTATGAATTATGGAGGCATTATTTTAGCTTCATTCACCAACAGGCAAGCGCTGTTGCAAAATACATGGCTGAAGGTCAGATTATTATGCATATGCAAGAAGGACTCAATTTTGCTGGGTCTCAGCATTTGGAATGCTGGTGCTGTACATTCAGATTGTATTTTCCCCTCTCCCCTGCAATACCCAGGGCACAAAGTTATAATTTGATGTCTTGTTTTCATCTCTCTCCATTCAGTCAGCAGCACAGAGTAAGACGCCTGAAATCCTCGCTCATGTGTTTCTGTCACTGTCTTACTGACAAATGAGATTCCATGGCTGGCTCTAGAAACTGTACACACACACATGCGCTGCTGTCACTGTCTGCACATGCTGAGTCCTTCAGCATCCCATGTCATGTCAGCCTGTGTATAAAATGGGGTCATGTTTGTTTGTAGACCATGCCTGATGTCCAGGGGGGGCAATAGGATATTTCTCTCTCTCTCTGTCTAATGTAGAGTCCCAAAGTCAGTAAGCCTGACTGGTTTTCTCTTTTCAATAACCTGTATTCTCAGCCCTTTTGGATATTGCCTGATAATACTAAGAGTAAGTTGACTCTGTGGAGCCTGGTTAGCATCACACCCCATGACATCTGCTAAGCTGACAGGGTGGGCTTCCACACAAATGCAAGGAAATTCAGGCCTTGGCAAGGCTGCAGGATATCCTTAGTTGGGTATCTGACTGAATGCTGGACACAGACAGGGGAAACAGAACACACTGTGCACAATGAAATTCACCTACAGTGTAGTGGTCCAGTGAGGAAAGTGTCCTCATAATCCTTAATGGAGTGATGTTATGGAATTGTATCTTCCTGCTATAAAGTGACCCAAGGCACTTTGTAATCACTTCGTAATCACCGCACACTGTAAACTGTCTTACATGAAGTCAGCTGCATTGCATCCTTCCTGGCAGACACTTTAGAACCATAATTACATTAATCTCCATCCTTAATTAGTTCCATTGTGCTTCTGTCATTGCAGGATCTCTGCTACCAAGTGGGATGTGTTCATTTCCTCAGTGCTTACTGTAAATTGCAAATTAAGGGTGGCATGCTTGACTCTCAGTTGCCTGCTTTTTGTGGGATTAAATCCAGTTCATCATTACTTGAGCATTTAGTTTATTACTGTTTTATGACGTACACAGTACTATATTTGACTTGAGGGAATCTATTCATTCCAAATAGAGGTTTATTTGTAAAGAAGGTTGGTTTGAGAACCTGCTGTAGCTACAGAGACCTCTGTCAACCCTGGAGAAGTGTTCTGGGTAATGTTGAATTAGGAATGGACCATCATCTTTAATTTAAATAAATAATGTCTAATTATTAAAGCCTGAGCCTATTCAGTGTGTCACAGTATGCCCATCTCCTTCAGCAGGAGCTAATGGCATTTCATTCTTGTGTAATTTCATGCCTTGTAAGAGTTTCATACTGAGGAATTTTAAGTTGTATTTATGGTTTTTGTATCAGTCATCTTACAGCTTTTTATCTAGCGAGGGGATGAGCCAGTCAGATTTGAAATTATATTTGCAGAGGAAATCTATCCTGTTTAATGGAAGGGTCGAAGAAGGTAACACAACTGCAGATCCCAAACTTAAAAACTGCATAAAGAGAAAGGGAGATTTTTGTGATGCCAGGTTTCTAAGGACTGTTTCATTCCATAGTGTTTAAGTAATGCTTTAGTGGTACTTGCTGACTCTTGTTTCACTTCAGTTACTTCCAGGATTTTCATTTTATAAACCTCTTTTAATCACTGCTGTAAAAATCCATTCTGAGTTACAATTCAGTATATAGTTAATGTTCCAAGAAATAACCATGCCTGCCTGCCATTAATTCTAGCCTCCCTATGTATTGGATATCCCATTTCTAAATCTGTCACTTGCCAGTTATGGAAGGGAGAGAGGGAGAAAAAAGTAATCAGATAAAACTGGTGAAAATTTGTCTCTTAATGCCAGTTCAGTACTCATAGGTATAAGCAAAATAGAGCAGGGGTAAAGACTGGTATTTTATATGACTGCTTGCAAAATTGCTAGATCTTTGGCCTCCTTTCTGCTCTTCCCTTCCCCATAGTTTTTTCCATCTCATCCTTTACCATCCAACAAAATGCTTTGGGCCCTGGTAGCACTGACTTAGTTTTGCATTTGGTGGTTCTGCCACTGCTTTTATTTCCAGATTCAAGAGACAAGAAGTCACTGCATCTGTGAAATGTGCCATTTGTATGCCACAGGTTGGCATTGTTCTGGACCATCTATATTTGTTCTTTTTTTAAAACAACACCCAAAACAACAAATGTACAGTGTTTCAAACATGTATTTGAAAAGATCCATCATGTACAAAAAGGTATCTTTATGGAGCACTAACCTTCCATCTCCATCCATCCTGTGTTACGATTGTATAAGAATCACACGAGGGCATGAAGGACTCTGAGAAAATTGCTCTGATAGGAATGTGTGCTGCTGGCCCAACAGCTCTGAACTTCCTTCTTCTGATTTAATGACCATTGCTTCTTAGGGTCTGAATAAAGACCATTTTTGTGGCTTTAGATGAGAGTGGATGCTTTAAGGATTTTCAGCTTATATGTCCAGTGGCAAAAGTCTCAGTAAGAGATAGCCAGAAAAGTTAACATCAGTTTGTAGAAAATACTGTTTTTCAGGAAGGCTTCCAAGGAGCAGGCTGCTTAGATTAATTAAGTAATGTAAAAAACATCCCCACTTAGGTCCCCATAGTTCAATTTTTCCATCAAGAGACCAGAATTATGCACCTTATTTCTGAGGTCACTTCCATAATTGCAACAACATACATTCTTTAAAATAGCTTTTCCTTTTTAATGGATATTTAAATGGAGGCAATTCAATATGTTTTCTTTCATACCCTTCTCCTGAGAGGAAACATAACAACATGATGAAAATACAAGTGAATGGGAAGTAATAAATGTCTACTAAAAATAACTGCATTTTTACTCTTTAAGCAGTTTTGGTTGCTAATTGCTAAGACTCTCAGAGTGATACTGGAGAGATTCAGATGCCTGTCACACTATATAAAACTGGATTCCAAAATATTTCAGTTTAATAAGCTATTACTTACTGCACTATTTTTAAAAGTGTTACTGCAGTCAGACGTACTAGCTGTTTATCTCAGGTCCAGGTAGTCATTAAATATGGTATATAAATCAGAAGAATAACTTTTTGAAAATCAGATCTAGTTGCTTTTCTCTTTTACACATTTTTGGGCCCCCTTCTAATTTTTAAACTCCTCTCTCTGTGTCCTAATCAGTGGGATGGTTGACTTCTGTCACTGTGCCAACTCTAGAGTGAAATGCACTGTGTTTCTTCCCCTGGAGCTGGACCCACATGGCTGCACTGCAGGTCATGCTCTGCCTGAGGTGATGAGACTCTAATGGCTACAGGTTTGCACGGGCACAGACTGCAAACCTAAGTGCTCAGAATGTCAGATCCTTCTCAGCATGCTGAGGTATCTTTGGCCCCCAAAAGTAAAGTAGATATTCTGCAGGCACTGACTGCCAAATAGAAACTTCAGTTTTCTTGTATCCAGTCAAGAAGCAAAGAGGCACGACTCCTTCTGATCTGAACTTTTAGACCTTTTCCCCATTTGCGGTCAAAACTAGAAAGTTAAAGGTCTACAAGAGAATGGTTAAAAATGGCAAATAAAATCCAAAGGCTTTCTCAAATTCAGTGTTGATTTTTTGCTGGATGGCTTCTGAAACAATTACGGTGTTTCAACCGGTTCATCACTCCCTGTTGTCACAGTGACATCTCAGAGCTGTTAGCAGCAGGAAATTCACTTCTCAAAAGCCTTTCACACTTTAATGGAGGGAAAAACAAAGCAAAAAGTGGTAATCAGAAGTTAGCCATTTCACATTGTCTGTTTTATGCTTTGATGTTCTGATATGATTTTCTTTTTCTTGTTTAGTAATAATAGCACAGGAACTGAAATAAATGTAATGGACTGTTTTTCCTATCAACAAATGCCCTAATCTTTGTCATTCAGTTGCCTGCAAAAGCTGCTTATAGGATCTTGTGTTTCTGCTATGAGTATTATCCCTTCTTTCTTCCACATTTACCAAAGAATAGGAGAGTAGTTTGAGCCTAAATCCATTTATAAAACAGATACATATAGAATTAATCACAAGCTGTTTAACACCACCTATGAATACAAAGTCTTCTGTCTGGGCTTCCTCGGTTAATAGGGAAGAAGCGAAACATTTGAAGGGAGATTCTCTTCTATTCTAAAGGAAGAAAAACCCTCAGGTAGCTGGGATGAATGCCTTCTGAATGGGTTCCTTTATACTGAGCTTAAATAACTATTATGGGTGAGACACCTCATTTCAGCAGGCTCAAGTTCAACAAATCCTCCTCAATGAACTTTGGTATGATATGAATGCCTAGGGTTGAAAGGTAGGGCCTTGGGAGAACATCCTATGTTAACTCTCTATGTCCCTTAAAACTAGAACAGAAAGATAAATTTAAAATAGTAACAAAAATAAAATTACATACTTGTTAAGAACTGAAATCTGCTTCCTGCACTTGTCAAGAAATAATACCTCTTTCCTGTAAGACATGGAGATCTGGGGCTACAAATCAATGGATCAGTAACCCCTCTACAGCTAATATCCATTGTATTCTATTTACTTATTTTTGAAATTTGGGTAAGGACATATGAAAGAGAATTTATCTCTGAGCTTAATTTAATTATTTTAAATTGTATGAATGTTTAAGATAAAAAAAAAAAGTAAAAATTCTAAATAAAGTGTAATACCTGAGGGATGTTGACAAGGGGAAGTAAAAATGTCCTCAAGCCTTCTAGGAAACAAAATAAGTAAATAGTTTGCGAGAAGTTACCAGAAGCAAAGCTGAAATGAGGCATAGAATCATGGAATCAGAGTATTCTTAAGACTGGAAAAGACCTCTAAAGGCATCAAGTCCATCTGTTAAATAAAACTATAAAGACACTGACTCTATCAGTGAGACATGATTTGAGACCATGATTTTTTAGCAATCAGCAGAGTAACAAATTTTACTTCCCAGGCCCATATTTTGAAGGATTTTTTTTTATTATTATTATTTTTTAATTTTTATTTTCTTTTTTGAAAGTGGGTCAGGAAGAGCTCAGGAAGTCCTCCAAAATATGAGGAGGCCCCTCAGAATGTCTAGACAAACACAAACTTGTAGTTCACATGGATCAACAGAAATAAACTCATGGCTGTACATATACGTGTGTATAGAATAAATGTCCAAGAAAAATGTTTTTGTTGTATTGTCTGTTCTCCCAGGATAACCAGTAGCACTGAAAAATTTTGTTAAATTCTTTTCTTCTGTATAACACTTTTTCAGTGAAAAAACACTTTTTCAGTGAAATCAAAGATACAAATGAAGCACAAATGGTTCTGATCATTCTGTTTTTTGGCAGATCAAAAACCTGCTCACAATCTTTAGAGGTATTTCAGTTGTCATTGTATTTGAATGCACTGCTAAGCTTTATGTTTATATTAGCAAACAGGAAATAAAAAGAAACTTTATGTTTGCTAATTGGAAGTTGTCATGCCTTTAATAACTTGAGTGACTGACTCAAAACAGTTTTCTCTCTTGCAGGAAGATTAATGTAAAATTTCTTTTAAGGTGTTTAATCTTATCTATTGGATTTCCATTTTTACAGAAATTAACAAAATGGTCTTTTAGCCATGACTTCAGATATGTTGTAAAAGATAATCTTCCAAGACTGACAGTAGGAGATTATTATCAACCAAGCAGGGAGCTCCAAGGCATCAGGGTGCATATTTTAGAATGTTTATGGGAAACCGCCCCACAGATTTAACTTCCAAAATCCATTTTCAGTGCTAAAAGTAGTTATATGTATATAGAGATGTGTATATATGAAAGATCTAATGCATAATGATGATTCTCTGATTTCCTTTATATTATAGCTGAAATGAGGTGTTTGTGTATTCCTGTCATTTGTTGTATGTATTTGTTGGTCTAAGGTTTACTCTGGGCAACCCTATCCCTAAAGCAAACACTTCAGTCTACATTCTGAACCTGTATGTAAACTCCGTGTGGCTTCAGCTTCCACCCTTTAACAACAAATTACTATTTATGTTAGCTGTCAAATCCACATAGGACAGGCAGCTGCAGAAGAAGAAACTGAAACCTATAAACCATAGCAAGAAGCACAAGGCTCTCATAAGAGACTAGTCTTTCTCTTTCTGTATTTAGCTCAATAAGAGTGAATTATTCATTACAATCAAGCTAAAGCTCCTCCAGTCTTGCCAGTTTATCCACAAGTTTGTTGAAAATTAAAGTTCAGCATGAAGTCTCCAGAGAATTATTCCGAGTTAGTAACACCTGCAAAGAACAGAGATTTCACTGTAAGGTAAATTGCTGTGATTGCCCACACGTCAACAAAACTTATAATTGGAAGAACCTGAATATTTTCTCTGTATTTAACTGATGAGGATTTTGTGGGGTGTCATTTTACATTAAGAAGTAGAGTTATAATTTAGAATGTTTCACAACCACCAATTGTGTTTGTTTTAAGAGCAGTTTTTCTTTTCTATGAGATTTCTATTGCTGTCAGCTGCTATTGCAACTTTATGAAATACACATTTAGAACCCTTTCTTATTCTTAGGGAAAATTGTCAGAGACAGGCTGTAAATTGTGGAATTTTCTTCCAGTGATTTCTTGTGAATTTAGAAGTTGATACTTTCCCCTGCTTAGCTGTATCTCATACATGGCAAGCTAAGTGGGGATTTTGATCTCTATAACTGTAACACATGTACACCCAGCAGCTCCCTGGACAACAGTGGAAACTACCTAAAGCAGATTTTTGTTTCTTCCAGATGTTCCAGAAATACACTCATAAATAATATGAAAAATTCAGGTGGAGTTCCTAAATCAAATTGGATATTCACATTATTAACTATCCAAAAAAAGGACAGAGAAAGGAAAAAAGTCAAACTGCCTTTGCTCCATGTTGTGCTTCATTGTATCGTGCTGAGGTCTTATTTTCTGCATTTTCCACAAGTCCTATATCAATTCACAGCTTATGTTTGGAGCAGAATTTAGGCTTCTAGCTGATGTTGGTAATTACAGCTCCAATACGAAATGAATAACGTTCCTAACATTCAAGACAGGCCTAAATGGAGATCCTCAGACAGACTTTTCATGCATCCTTTTGAAGGGAACCAGCTTTGGCCACAGTGCTGTCCTTGCTTGCAGGAGGTAGCACTGAGCTCAGTAGGTTGCTCAGGGACTACTCAGTTTCTTGATTCATACATGTTGGCATGCTGGCCCAGCTGGATGTGCCTGCTGCATGGGAACTACCTGGCCTCTGCCTGCTCATCTCTGGACAAATGTGCTTTTGTAGCTTGCAAAGTTATGTGATCTCATTTAAATCACAATGCAGAGTTTACTTTCATGGCTGGAATGCCTGAACCTAATTTGACAGCAAAATCTTGGCACTAGAGAATATGCACTGAATGGAACCTGTTGGCACAGTTTTCTGTCCATCCCTTATTAATATCTTGCTGCCCTTCTAGCTTTTGTTCCTTACAGGGAAAATTGAAGTGCTTGCCTCACTGAAGTCAAACTTATAGTCATAGTTGCTGGATTGTTTGGTTTTGGTTTTTGGGGGGGTTTCTTAATTTCTTTTTTCTCTTTTTTTCTAGCTGTGACAGGGAAAAACCCACAATTGATTAGACTGAGGAGAAGGGGACATATCTAACAGAGTGACAACTGCTTTCATATGTGTACTTGTAGTGCAGTGAAACTTGCCTCAGTGAATTCCTTTTATATACATTTTACAGTTACTGGAATAAAATATCCCTGGTGCCAAAGGCAAGGAACTCATAACTACATGAATGTGTTAGACAGCAATATCTAGTGGGTACTCCTGCTGTACATAATAGCTGAGCTATTCTTACTGCAACACAACTAAGGGCTAATATAACACAGGTTTATTTCCTTGGCTCAACATGGGATGTATTAAAAAATAATTTTCTGGGCAAGATGAAGCTTTTCGGGCTCATCTAGTCCTACTGCCTGCTCCAGAGGTTGCTGAGAAATGTAATAAAATACCAAATCCCTACTGACTGACTAATCTTCCTTTTCCACAACACTTCAAAGTATTTCCCTTTTTCACTTTAAAACAGAACTATAGTAAGTGGCTTCCAGCACAGAATTGTCTGTGAAAGTCCTGCTGTGGGCTCTAGCTTCAAGCTTGTAATCTCCATGTCACTGATTATGTATCATCTTATACTTTAACTCAGCCATTTAGAGGGTTAGAGGAAGACCTGGTGTTTGGCTCCATGGAAGAGGAGAGGAAGCAGGTGCATTGTATAAGCAAACCTCCATGTGTCAACATCCATGTGCTTATCAGAGGAGTTTATCTGCTCCAGCTGTGCCGCCTGAAGAGGGGATCTTTTAGTATATATATTTATCTGACATATTATGTGTCTGAAACATGCTGTCAGTTTCTTTCAGAGAAGAACCTCGTAGCGTAGAGAATGTGATTATGAGGAGGATCACCATAGGATCTCACAGTATGAACCAAAGTACCAGCTAACAGCAGCTGATAGGGCTAGGTGCCATGTAGTGCTAGTTAACTCCTGTCCAAAAGGAAAGGGAAGGACACAAGGAGCTGACTATCATTTCACAGAAAGGAAAACCAATGCACTGAAAGCAAGTGTGTCAAGAAAGCCAATGGAAAATAAGAGGAGTAAAACTGGAAATCTGAAATAAGTATTGTTAACTTCTAGTCCATGTTTCTGTCCTGTGTCATGTACAAACTTTCATTGCTTCAAAGCTGTTATTTTCATAATGTGACACCCATGTTAAAGACACCTGAAAGAAGGAGAAATAATGGCAAAAAATTAAATAAAGGGACTCAAGATATGCAAAACAGATTCACACTTGCTTCAGTGCAAAGGGTTGTTCATTTATTCCTGCTCTGTTACAGATATGTACCTGAATGTAAATACTTGTCTTTGAATTATGTTATGAAAATGTCCACAATTTATGGAAATTTGTGTACAGGGAGTAATATCTATCTCAAAGTTTAAACTATTGTTGGAATATAAATGTTGTAAAAACAATTAACAAGAAAAGAAAAAAAAAATAAAAAATCTGATTTTCTAGGTTGTCCTGGGGCCAAGAAGAATGAGTTCCTGACAAGTGTTTTGGATGCACTGTCCACAGATATGGTGCACGCAGTCTCTGATCCATCACTGTCTTCTAGCCGGTGGGTTTCAGATCCTTTTTGTTTGTCTTTAAAATGATTCTGACTGGGGTGAACAGATTGTTGAGGGCTTGGAGGAGCCCTCATAAAGGCTGAATTTCCAAGAGCCTATCTAGGACAGTTCACTTCAAAGTTACCACTGTGGACTATGTTCACCAAGCAGAGATACACTTGACAGATGAATTCTCAGCAGCACAGCCCAGGGTTTATCTGTAGCTGCTGGTGCAACTGTGTGTCAGTCTTTGTTCTCCTGTCTAGGCTTTATTTCTTAAATGTGTGCTACCTTCCTGATTCATATTCTTCCTGGTTGCTTGCAAAACAAACCAATGCTATCAGCAGTCACAGGCAGTGTTAAAAATGTGTAAGTGCCGTCAAATGCTGTCAAATGCTTGGGGCATCTGCAGGTCAGGTACTTATCTGAGGAGATAGCATTTATTTTCATAGCTTATCCTGTAATTCAATATATGTAGGTGTTGTAGCTCTAAGAGAATCCATCATGGGTTGTAATTGGAGCTTCTGTATTTGGTGATGCTGATTGTTGATCAACTTCAGTTGGTTACTTTACACATTTAATGCATCTGCTGACTATGAAGCAGTTTTTTCTCTTTTATTTCTCTTTCCACTTTGCTCTGTTTGAGGAAATTTAAGGGGAAAGCGCTGTTTGCTGAGTATTGCTAAGCTCAACAGGGTTTCAGAGAGTACAGTAAAAGCAGATTCTAGTCCTTAGTGTAAAATTTAGGATATTGTTGGCCAAAGTGAAAAAAAAAGAGAGCTTCACTACAAAGAAGTTAGTGTCCAAAAGCAGGAAGTTTTACAATAGTGATGGTGATCTGATGGTGATGTAACTATTCTGAAATAAAGGTATTAAGATATTAAATATCAAAATTAAGAATTAAGACTAAATTCTATTTTTTTCTTGTTCCAGTGTTTCTGAGCCTGATCCAAATCATACTCTGGAAGAGAGAGTTGTCCATTGGTATTTCAAGCAGCTAGATAAAAATTCCAGTGGCGATATTGGCAAGAAGGAAATCAAGCCATTTAAGAGATTCCTGAGAAAGAAATCAAAGCCTAAAAAATGTGTGAAGAAGTTTGTGGAATACTGTGATGTGAACAATGATAAGTCCTTGTCGGTTCAGGAATTAATGGGCTGCTTGGGAGTAACAAAAGAAGAAGGTAAAGCAGAAACAAAGAAACGCCATAGTAAGAACCTTTTCTCTCTGTCATTTTCACTAAATTCTTCAAAGCTTATGGAGTCTGATATTTATATGTGCCAGAGCTACACAAAATAAAAGAATACACCTGTCTGCAGCTAATGCAGCTGTTGCTTAGTGCAGATGGCAAGAAAGTTGCTTCTGGATCACTTTGCTCTGACAGAATCAAAAACTTCCCGTTGATTTTGACCATTAAATGTATTATGGTAGGAAACCTAAGAAGATTTAATAACAGTCATCAAAAAGACAGTTTAGTGTTATTAGAGAACTGTGTTCTGAGTGAACAGCAAAAGAACACCTGTTCTTCTTAGATTCCTGGAAGGAAGCACATGGTTGAGCTTTCTAATGAATTCTCATTTCTCAAATGTGGTTTAGAGATGAAGAGAGGAATGTGGTGATCTGCCAAACAGGTGGAATAATGGCTAATACACAGCCACCTTACTTTGCTGCCAAACTGGTAGGAAGGGGAACAACTAATTACAGAGCATAATAGTCCCTGCAGAATTCAATCACACTTTTTCAATTCCTGTAAATGGGAATAAAAAATTTTTAAAAAAGTAGTTCTAAACAGCAGCAGTAGATCCCCATACTTTAAGTTGTGGAAGAATGAATATAGGTAAATTGTTTTGTCTGCTACCTTAAAATGAAGCGAGGACAGTGGAACAATGATCTCATTGGTCGTATTCAAGTCTGGAAAAGGAGTACTGCAGAAAGACAGAAGAGGTCTGCATTTTACTAATGAAGTACATTGTCTATGGATCACAGTGACAGATCTTCAAAACAAGTATTCAACAAAATCAAGTATTGATCAGATCCAGGATTATTTTCCTGTGGCTTTTTTTCTGGACCTCATAATGATACCTTCCAAATTTCACTTAGATGATTAAGGTCAAAAAATGTATTTGAAGGTGGATGACTGTTGTTATCTTTATGCTATGAATGCGGAAAGAGAAACACTTCTGTCCTGCTGCAGTAGGCATTCTTAGGACTTTTTGTGGATGAAATTTGGGTCCAAAATCACTACACAGGAGGTAAAGGAAAGCCATATCAAGACTGAAAGCAAACTCCAGGTTTTTTGTCTTCATATTCCAGTGGAAAAAGCCCCAAAGATTAGGATAAACTGCCTTTTTTGGAAGTGAAAATTGGAAGAGGCATGAAATCATGTGATGGACACACACACAGATTTGGCTGAAGTAAAAATTGTGTCCACCATAGCTGAAGTTTTGTAACAGATCTTCTCCAAAAAATCTATTCAATAATGAGAACATTCAACTTTGTAGGGGAAAAAAAAATCTCAGATGTTTGGCATTGAGAAACTAATGGTATCCAGATGGAAAAAAGTTCTTAACCAAATCATCAGGTTGCTTTACTAGAAGTACATAGCTTTAAGGGCAGGGCACTAAAAATTACTTTTGTTTGAATACCATTATTCTATTTTGATGATTAACATTTCCTTTCTGATACTCCTTTCACTTGCACAAAGGAAAGCAATTACCACTTCACTGCAGTTAGAGTTACATTTCTAGGACAAGAAAGTCTCATTACATGAGACTTGTCACCTGAGGTGTGAGAGCTGAGCTAGGAAGTGGCTCTGTATCATTTTGTGTGAGTGCCAGGTATCTTGTGTGAGAATAATTAGAAGCACTATAAAAGCCAGAGATTTGTAAAGCATGTTTTCTGAAGGGAGTACTAGCTGTAGCATTTTTCAAGGTCCAGTTTTGTTACCCTTAGTTCCAGTTCAGCTTGTTTGACTCACAGACTGACATGGAAAACCAAGAGAGCAAGTTCCTCCTGAGTCTCACAAGTTTGCTTAGGAAGATTAATGGGTTAGAAAAGTTATTTAGCTTTTTAAGGTTTCTTTTCCCCTGTTTTGATGACCGTCTTTGACTTTGAGACTAAGAAATTTTAAAAAAAACAGTGAAAATCTTGTCATTTTACAGATTAAATGTGAACAATGTCTGTGGCTTGTAAAACTGTTTCTGTCTTTGATAGATCTTTGATCTTTAATCAAAGTGAATGCTTTCCATGCTCATCTGCTTGTCTATGCTTCTTTACTGCCAGGGATAATAGACTATATTTACTACTAAAGATTTAGTAATTTGAAATCCTCAACCTTGACTAGATGCAATTTCCTAAGCAAATTTGATGTGTTAACTGGCAAGAGACGCTGTTGTTCAACTTTCATTTAACTCCTTCAAATAAGCAATACCTGTAGTGAGGAAAGAAAAAAGTAGATGTGTCAGTGAAAGATCTAAAATATTTTATCTCATTTATTGAAACCTGTGACCTTTCCCTGCTCTAAAAAAGATCTTTTCATAATGAGGGCTTCACTTCTTGAAGATAACTTGCAAACCATATTTACAATGTTTTCTTTCCCTTCCTTTAGCAGTCCCTAGAACCAACACTGAGAGCACTTCATCCAGCAGGCAGGTGAGTACTGAGGAGAGCAAGATCTCAATTTCTGCCTCTTCTGGCTGAATTTCTTGGGGTTTTAGCAGTCATCATTGCAGTTTCAAATTGCTTTAATCTGCTATTCTTCAGAGTTCCCAGAAAAATGTAGAGCAACATGCCAATTAGCAAATTTTTACTTAAGTTCTATATATGGAAAGCTAAACCAGACAATTACAGGTGCAGAGTAGATGTCCATAATTTACAATTAGGCTTGCATGTGGAAGTTCCTAGGAAAGTGTAAGTTGGCATATAGGACATATATGATAATTTGATGAGTGTAATTGAGCTCTTGTGAGTCTTCTACGTTCCTGAATGGCAGCATTCCCACTTTGAAATGTGCACTGCTTCATCTTCATTTAACTTTTACTTTAGCTGAATTCTGTCAATTTTCTTTTGTGTCACAGTATAGACACAAACTGACATTTATTGAAATGGGCAAAGCCATGCATTTCCCATGCCTTGTGAAAATCTATACGTTTCACAAACCCCACTGCATTATTATATGATGGCTTTAAACAGCTTTTAAAATCTTAGTGCAATGAAAAGAGCTGTCATTTTCAAATGTCTTTTCTGGCTGAGCAAAATGATGCTGAAGAACTAGGATTTGCATCAGTCTGCTAATCTATGTTTAAACTAAAATTGAAGAATGAATGGAGAAAATAAAATGTCAAGTACCCTGACAACATAATCCATGATTATTTTTTTTTTTAACAATTTTCTGCAAAGACTTGATCTTGTTTTTCAAAATAGCACCAGTGTGTGTCATCCATGGAAGTTTAGCTACTCAAGCCATTTGTGCAAAAGACACAAAAGCAGAGTTTTTTAAATGAAGGAAAGGTAAATTTTGAAAAGGAGGGACTCAAGTGAAAGGCCAGGAAAGCAGGTTGAAAAAGTGGGGTATAATTTTTATAGCCATTTATTCTAAAGAACATTTTTCTGGGCAATATTATCATACCTTCCTAGTGCTTTTACATGGTCTTGAAGGAGGGCTTGTGAGTCCAGTAGTTTAAATGGTCTAGCAAAGAAAAGTCATCTTCACACTATTCGTACCTCAGTGTTGTATTAGTTAGAGGACTTAAATTATTAACGCCCGCAAAAGCGCCAGTAAATGATGAACTGGTTTAAAAATTATTCATGTATCTATATTAAAAGAACAGCTCAGGTAATGCTGCACCTATGAAAATAGGAATTTGGCTAAAAATACCCCAAAACCTTAGTTGTGGTAAATGTCTTCCCATCTATCATAAAGCTAGATTAATTTGTTACAGCCCCAGGTGAATCTTCCCACAAGGCAAGAGAAATCTTCCTCTCAAAGTTGCTCGTCGATTTATTCCCTTTTTTTAATCTCTGCTTTGTTTGATGTTAGGTTTGTACTTCCTAAGGCAAGCTCAACATTGGTTGTGGTTTTTACCAGAGACCTCCTACATACCTTTGATGGAATATAAAATATTCTCACAGCTACAATAATGTGATAAGTTTGTTTGTTTAAACAAGTGTTTGTGGTCTTAATTTTTCAGGTTTTCCCCACAAATCACTTACGCTTTAAACAAGACAGCCTGAAAACAATTACCCTGTCAGGACTCCAGAGCATTCAGAGGGGTTATTTTAATTATATAATGGCAATCACTGGCACACGTGCATTACACTTGAAGCATGACAAGCCCCCTCCCCTTTCTTGTAATCTGATACTGACTTGTGGACTTGGTAATAAAAGTGTCCTTAGAACATCTATGTTTTTCAATTTTGTCTAATAATTTTGCTGAATCAGCATCAATTATTTTAAGAGCTGTTGCTGACAAGTGATAGCCTTCAATTAAGGCTGGCTAAGAAAACCATCTGTTGGCAGTTTCCTACTTGAACAGTACATGGCTGCAAATGCAGAAGGTGGTTTTCATCATGGAAATTCTCACTCAGAAGGAAGCTACTGGAAAGAGTAGAAGCTGTTCAAAGGAAACCACCCATCTAAGAAGGCCTGATCAAATTTGCACCACTCAGGAGACACACACACTCAAAAGCTCTCTACTCATTCATGAGGACTGAGGCGTACCTGTGGTTGCTCTAAAAGAGGTCAGATAGGGGATGGCTCCAACAGGACTTGGGTAGTGGCCGGGTTATTTGCCTTGCTCAGCCCCACCCTGCCCAACAAACGCACACATAGGTACCCACATGCTGTCAGTGAGACCTAGGGGGGCTTTTGCAGCCTAGCAAAAGGTTTGTAAGGAAAGCACAGATTGTTGGTGATACTTGGGCCAGCAGCCTGTTCCTTATACATCACATGCCATAGGAGGCATATTGAACCAGGGCTTGCCCAGGCAGTTGCTAAAACTGTGTCTCGTAGGTATGGATTTAGAGGGGACATAGGTAAGTAGTCAAGATATGGCTCATACCCTTGCTCATAGACCTCATGAAGGAGTACAGAGCAGGAATTCTTTTATTCCCTATATATATTTATGCAGAACTCTCTTCTGATAGTGGCATATGTGCACTGCTGAAAAATAGAGGTAGAATTTTATACTGGACTAATTGAAAAATTAATTATAATTGCATTGTCATTAATAATGCAAATTTTCTCAACTTTCTTTCAGCAAGTTTCGAAGAAGCAAGGGTGAACACCTTACTAATCCAAGGCAGATCTCTTTGACATGTGGGAGATTTCCTCACCAAAAGGCAATAAAAACAACTGTAGTATTTGCACTTTGTACTTAAAAATGTAAATTCACTTTGTAGAAATGAAATATTTAAACAGACTTTTTTTTTTTTTGTCAGTCTGTGAAAAAGTAATGGCTAGTTTTGAAAAATTATCACATACAATGTATGTGTATTCTTTTGTCTGAAATATGTAAAACATGTTGGAGATGTAAAAGTTTGCATTTAAACCCTTTTTAAAAAAAATAACTTTTCGGCAAACAGTAGCATAGAAACCTTATTCTATGTATTTTTGATTTCAATTGTATACCTAAGTTTTCTTAATACTGTCATTTAAGTAGAGTTATGCTGAAAAATCTACTGTATTCTCAATTTTGTCCAAGCAGTGTTGAATATTTCAGGTTTGCAGGACTGAGAGAATTGTGTAAATTGCTGTTTACTTGGTTTTGCAGTTTTTTACTGAACAGATTTTTCATTGGTGGCAATATTTTATTTCATTTTGTTTTTATTGTAATTATTAGTCTTTCCAAAGATCATACAATGAGAATACAACCACTAATGGATTCACAAAACAGTTATTCTACTTGGGATGCTTATAGAACAATGTATCCTTTTTTTTCAATTTTTGAAGTGCCTCTTTTTATAACTTTTGGTAGGATTTTTCTCCTGTTTGCTTTCACTTGGGTTATTAACACAGCAAACCAAAAAGGAGTAAGGTGGACTGTAGTGTCACTCCAATCTGGTTCAGCCTGAGCCTAAAAGCAAGCATTTTTCCATGGTCAGTGAAAAGCAGGAGCAGAGTATGGGTCAGAATTTGTAAATCTTACTGTCATGACAGGGAAGGGTAAGCCTTTTCCCCCCTTTTTACACCTGGCTACTCTTACCAACCCTTTGGCTTGCCTGGGGGCCCACGAGAGGAGGGGCTACTCACATTGCCCCTGCCTGAAACCTTTTCTTTGCTGACTGAAGAAACTTCTTGAAAGCTTTCATACTTTCTCCATCATTTCTTCCCCCCAATGTTTTTTATTTTCATATGTGCGTCTGAGGGGAATAAGAACTTCCGGATGTGAATCTAAAGCAGGGGACCCAAATGAAAAAATGTTCTGCTCTTGAACAACTGTGAGTTACAAGCAGCTGGGTTGATCGATGCAGTGGCAGAAGGACTACTGGCATCCAAGAGCTGACATGAGAAGGCAGGAATGTAGCAGCAAGCAGTGATTTCATTATGGTTTGTTTAAATAATGTGTAGGTTCTGACATGTGACCAGCTACTCATAATGGCACCCTGCTTGAGCTTGTACCTGGAAAAGCTTTTTTTTTGTGAATCAAAAGGTGTGATTTCAATTGCAATATATTCTGAAGTGATAGGAAACACTGTATGCAATGGAATTGTATCCCAGAAATTGTGTACTCTAAGCTCTGGCAACAGGAGAAACCAAGGCAACTGTGTGTTATCTTGTATTTTTGTTTTAAAAAGTATTTGTTATTCTTTTATAATATTAAACTTTGAAATTTATCTTCTTTATAGATTAAAGATTGATATGTTATCAAACTACGCTGTTGACTTCTTTTAACACACAGAGAGACATGTTTGGAAATAGATACACATAGTGGTGACTTCACCACTGCATTGAGTTTACAAGAAACCTCATGACCTCACATTGTGTCCATCCTCTTCCCTTGCCTTTATTGAATTCTCTTTTAAGATCATCATGTCTTAGTCATACCATTGCTGCTTCAAATTCTCTATATAGCTCCAACCTGGTCTCTTGCTTCTTCTCAGCAAAGTGCAATGTAGCATAGGGAGAGATGGCACCTTTTCCCCTCCATGTGAGTATGAGCTGCAGGACAGCTTTCAGCCTGGCTGGAAACAATGAGAAGAGGGAAGCAAACCCTCAGAACTCACAATGCCTGGCTAGGTGGTCACAGTATGGTTAATAGCAGCATTTTGTAAGAAGCATTTAATTCCATAACTATGCCCTTTGGAGACAATAAAAACGTAGCCTACCAAATATTTTGCCATGTCCATGGTTTGGAAATGCACCCCATTTAAACTGAGAGGTTGTGTGGGGAGGCAGATTTGGACTAGAAATGTGATTATTTGAGTAGCCTTAAACATTATTGAAGTGAAAGTAAATGCTAAAGGTGTTTTAGGTTGCCGAAGACTGCTACCACATAGAGTCATTTAAAAACTCTACAGTAACTGAAACATGAGGTGTTTCCTCTTTGTATACATTTTGTGTCATCACTTTTATGATGTCTGTCAATTACCAGCAATTACACCACTTGAATATAAGTAGTACTGACTTCTCATAATGTCAGGTAGAGTCCAGATCCCTAATGGAATCATACTTGAAAGCTTGCTAAATTCACCTTGGCATCCTGTATCTCCCATATGTCCACAGGATATTTAAACTGAGGTAAATGCTCTGTTTGTAACTAGGAACAGCCTTGACACCAAAAAGGAATCCATGTGAACAGGCCCTTAGGCTCACACTAGTGTTTATTATTTACACAGTAATTAATTCTAGTTTTTATCCTACTCCATGTGCAACAATTTAATTTAAATTTTAATCCTGTTACTGCTAACCAAACTTATATTCTGCTTCTCATTAACCAATATGCATTCTAGTTCCATCTACTGCTGAACATACTTGTTTAGAACTTTTATAGGGTTGTAAATAGAAGACTAGAAAGTTTGAAAAATGTGTATGGTTTCAGTGACTTGTCCAGCCTGTTGCAATGTCCATTAGTCAACAGGCCACACAGTGAGAAATGCTCCATATTTTGTCAACCCTTTGGAAAGCTTTCTCATTTTGTTCCTGTCCCTACATTTAGGCCAACTTCATAGTTTAATTTTTACCAAAACCACTTAATTGTCAGTCTTCTCCCAGTCTAACAAATTAGCAGCTTTCAGGTGCTAATTTTGTAGAATTGGGACCTTCATGAGTGCTCCAAATGACAATTCTTCTTGCTAATGTCATTTCAGATATTGAAAGACTGAAACAGAGAAACTTTAACAATAATCACTGCATATAAATAAAGGAATACACTGTACTTTTTTATTTAGACCACACTTTTGCCCTTCATAAGTACCATAGGCCAGTGGAGAAAGCAGGCATTCCTGGAAATCTGGAAGGGAAATAAAAATACCAATTGATTCCTTAAAGATATTTAAGTGTTTCCAAGACTTAATAGATGTAATTAATATTTTTATTTTACGATAGTAATAAAAGATGAATTAATGGAGGTTAAAAAAATCTTTGCTGGCAAAGATAATATAGTTGTCCCTTTTAAATATTTACACTGATGTATTATATAGCTAAGTTATAGAAACTAATGTTTCTAAGTAAGAGTCTTTAGTGCTGAAAGTGAAAAGTTTATTGCTTTTATTTCCTTTGGGATGGCAAATAGTTGCAATTTTGGAGTAATTACTTTCACATTGAATAGGAACCAACTAAGTTTATTGATGTCTGAAACATTAGAATGACTGTAGTGAGTTATTGATACAAACTGTACTCTTTGTCCAATTTAATTTTTTCAGTTCAAGTTTTATAAGTGAAAACATGCCCTTTGTTTAAAAAGCATCAATAATACATGTTATTTTTTTCTTTAAACAAAAGCTCATGTGGAAAGCATTGAGAACAACACATTTCCCTAGAACATCCAATGAGGAGGATAACAGGGAGAGAAATCTATTTTTATCTAAGTTAATGATAGAAATATACGCAGTATTTTGCCTCTACTACATCCACCTTCCCTTTTTGGTCATACACTTTGTCCTCTGACTCATGTCACGGGTGGTACACAAAGCTTTTTTGGAAGGCAAGATAATGAATTGGGAGTCCATTCTGCACATATAAACTATCTTTTACATGAAATAGAGTCATCTGAGTCATCCTTTCCCTAGATACTCTATTTAATTAATATCAACTCAATGCATGGGATTTCTTGCTTCATATCAGATACAGAATCCTTCTTTGCACTGGCATGGGATCTGTTCTTGGCTAAATGGGCACTTTATGGAGCAAATTACTTATAAAAGATCAGCACAGTCTATGGGATTGTAAGTGGACAGCTGCAATTTTTTATTAAGCCACTAATAACAGTTAATAAAGATTTATAATGCCCACTCAGTATGTGAAGTGAATCCATGAAATAGCCTGTATTTGTTCTAAGTAGTCAGTCACAAAAAAAAAAAGAAAGAAAAAAATAGTTAATGAAGCTTCCAGTGAGAAATATTGTTTCACTAAACCATAATTGACTGATTTCATGTGATTGAAGTTTACTATAAAATGTCACTTTTAAAAGTATTTTTTGGTTTAGTGGTTATTTTTATGTTGGAACTTCTTTAGTAACAGGCATGAAATGTCAACATGGAAAAGTGACATTTGGACACTTATTTTTTACAAAAATGGATATTGTGAAAGGTACCAGCATTCTTGCTCTTCCACCAACTTTAAAAATCAAAAAATCACATTTGTTTGAAAGAAGTCAGGTTTCCAGGTTTCAGTTTTTCATGCTTCATCTGAGTTTTTTGAGTGCCTTGCTATCCCTGTGTGGGGCAAATTAAAATGAGACTGGGGCTTGATCAATGGTTGGATTTAGCACTGAATGCTGAAAAGCAAAGAAAACTGCAGTATGGGTAAGGGTATTTATACTAGTTTGTATCTATGCAAAACAGTTGAAGCAGTGTGAATTATATGCAGAAATATAAGGGGCACTGTTCAAGCTTGCAAAACAAGCCTGCCATGGGACTCATTGCAAACATACTCAAAACCTAAAATATTCTAGCATATCTCTACTTTTACCAGTCATTTCACTCACAGGCTGGCATTAACCAAAACCCACTTTGACCACTACCCGAGGAGTGCCTATAGCTCTGTTGGTTTGGAGTTTCCCAATCAGTCTTCCTGAATCCACAGCTTGGGTACGTTCTTCTGAGACCCCCCAGGCTGCAATACCAGTGGGACAAAGACCCAGAACAAAGAACACAAGAATAAGCACGATGACAGATATTGCAATGTACAGGATATTACTCCATAGCTCAGAGTTTTTTACCCTGGTGGGCTGTGATCAACAGAAAACTCCTGCCCTGTGTCATCATGACAATCTCTAACTTCCTGCTTCTTAATCTATCAAATCCATGCTTAGAGTGAGAGAACATCAGGCTTCAACTGAGTGGGAGTCAGTGTGAGTCACAGCTACAGGACATTTGAGAAATACTATGACTCCTCAGTAGATGCATGTGCACAGTTAACTCCCACCAGTTAATTCCCCTTTCTGCTTAGCACCATATGATGGAGCAGTGTCTGCACACATCAGTTCTTCAGTGCTCTGCAGAAAGGAGCTGTACTTCTCAGCACAGTTCTTTGTACTGAATGCTCAGCATCAGGGAAGGAAGGTTTTTCTGTAACTTGCTGTTATCCCAGGAACACAAATTGTATCACTGTTTTACAGAGGTTTCAAGAAATATTTTGCAATGCAAAATACACAAAGAAAGAGGTGCTGGCTGAAGTGATAGGAAAAAAAAAAAAAGAACATGCAGTTTAAAAAAGGCTAATAAAAAAAAAAAGAAGCAAAAATTTATCAGAAGAAAGAGAAGAGAAAAATCAAAATAGGATCACGGAGACACCCTGAGCAACTGAGGGAGGTGGCCAGAATGGTGCTAAAGCCACATGTGGAAGGAAGAGCAAAGAGACAGAACAGGTAAGGAAGGAGAGGGAGCAGGTAGAAATGCAAGGAGAGCTTAAAAGGGGATGAATGGAAGCAAAGCAAGGGTAGAAATGATAAAGATAGAAAGAAATATAACAGCTAATTAGGCTCTCAGGAGGAGAATAAGTCTGAGAGGCTGAGGGGAGAATAAGAAGAGAAGGGACACAGGTGAAAAGGAGACTGAAAATTTCATTTTTCTGGGCATAGCATCTCTCTCACACAGCATCACTTTTTGACTAGCACAATAGGTTTATCCTGCCTTTGGATGTTTCCCTATCCATGCATAAGGTCTGAATTTGGTCCTTGGTATCCCAGTCACTCCAGTGCTTTGTTCCAAAAGATACTTGTTTTCATGGCCAGTCCAAAGGCTTTCTTTATATCCAGGAAGTCAGCAACATTTAATGAAAACGTGAAAGAAGAAACCAGCATACTTCTAAACTAAGAGCAGACTTGAACAGGATGAGGAAATCAGAACCACAACAAAGATAAATTTCCTTTTGTATTTCTTATTCAGTAAAGATGCAAGCAAAATTTAATTAGCTGTGTTTTTTTAGTTTTTTCTTTAATTCATTTCACCAACAAATCCTCTGCAGGCTTTGCTGATACCCTAAACTGCTGATACAGTTTAACATTTTCTTTAATCAACACATAGATGACAAAGGATTACAGAAGTGTTTAATTCTCATTTTCTATTTTTTTTCTTTTGTGGTTTCTTTTATGTTCACTCTTAGGGTGGCTAAAAACTAATTATTTAAATTCTTCTCAAAGTCTTTAATCTCTAAACATTTGTATCTCTGTGAGAGAGAAAAAGGCAGAGAAACAGATTGCAAGAAGGATGCTCAAGAAAACTTTGGCGCCCATAGAAAATATCACATGTTCAGATTAAAACTATTTTAAAGGTACCAAATATTTCCATGACCTGATGACAAGGAGTTTGACTTCATTAATTTTGAACAGTTGTTTGGAAGATTACTTAGAAATAGATTTTCAGCAGTGCAGTGGAGAAGATACAGGAACAAGTTCATCACTTGCTAATGTGATAATTGAAAATTGCACCTCATGCAAATAGCAAATTGACACAGGCTGGGATGGGTCTAGGGAGAGCTTGGGAAGGGGCTTCACATGGGTGCAGCTTGAAGAGAGAAAGAGAGCCATCTACATGCCCATGAACAACTTGGAGGGGAATGGGAGAGGGGAACCAGGTGAAGAGGAGAGGCTGCAAATGGAGTGGCCAGATAGCCTGTCTTATCACCAGCACCTGCTGCACCACTTAAATAAAGCCCAGAGACTCTGAGCTGTTCAGAATCTGTGTTCTGGCAGTAGGCAGTGTAGCCAGCCCATATCAGATCTTGCCTGGAAGACTTTCACCTTAAACTAGGCGAACAACTGAAAACTGGTAGACAATGATAATTTGCTGTTTCCTTGTAGTGGTTGCAGGTGGGGAGGAAAGAGGGATGGACAGTGACAGATTGTTTTAAGCTCTGGAGCTTCTGCTCCATTTTAACTTTTCAAAACAGGAAGTTTCATTCTCTTCTGAAATCTATGAAATGCAACTTCCCAGGACTGAATGTCCTCTTCACACTGAGAAAGGGGGATCAAGGCACCATGATGAGACAGACATCTCTGCAGAGAGATGGCCCCAGCATCTTGGCTGTTTAGTAAGAAACACTGAGCATTGCTTTAAACTAGAAGCTAAATGTATAAATCAATATGAATTCTGCCAGATTGAGGCTCAATTATCATATACCCAGTCTCCCTTTTTTCTTGTAATTTCCAGCATTAATTTGATGGATTCTGCTTAAGAAATTGTTCATTATGGCCTGGGCTATAGAAACAAAATAGTAAGTTTCAGATAAATTTTCTCTTGTAAGTTTTGCTTTAGTTGTGTTGGTGTGTTGGCCTTGTTGCAGAGGAGAAATTGGTCGTGTACTTTAGCAACTTTGGTCGATTGCAAGTTGTCATGGGGTGGCTTTACCTTTAAGGTGGTTTTGGGAGCTAAGGAAGTTGAAGCTGCTGGTGGCTGATGGGAGTCTTTCCTCCTGACCAATTATCAGTCATTTCTAAGCAGTTTTGACCATTAAAAAGTGAGATCAACCTGTGAACACCTCCTTAAGATGTAAAGTCAGAGCTCTCTTGTTCTCTTTGGTTTCCGGCTTCTGAAAAGGTAACAAGGCTCTGTCTTGGCCTCCTCCCCCCCTCCAGGCCGGACAAGGCCGCAGAGGGCGGGGGGGGAGGGAAGAAGCAGAGCCGGCCGGCCGGGCTTAGTTTTCAGTCTCTGCTGCTGGACTGAAACCTGACACCATGAACTCTTGCAGCTTTTCTAAGGCTTTAATTCTTTTACTACCTGGGTAAAACATACAGATTACTCCTTTTTCCCAGAAAGACAGAGAGAGACAATCAACATGAAGAAGACGTCATAAAACCACCAAAAGCAGTGAGGCAAAGAGTTAAGTTTTAAATGGGGAAGAGAGAATAAGGAGATGCTTTATAAGCTGAAATACCTTTCTGTTAAAGCTATGGAGATGAACCATAGTAGTTAAAAAAGACTCCTTTAATTCATGACAGAGTATATTGGGAGGAATGGAGTGTTCAAAGTGTGGATTTTGAGCAAAAGAGAGAGAGTAATTGTGATACAGTGAAGTGCTGGAACAGAGCGAAGTGAAGATTTGAAGCCTTGAGGGCAATGAGAAAACTGTTTCCAGAGAAGCTCACAGAGACAGAGGAAGAAGACTTTTGCCTTTGAATAACTCATCCTTAAAAATGACATCCCTAGACTCATGGCCCATACACACCTCAGAGTGATGTGAAATGGGAGGAGTGAACTGATGACAGGATTTCTGGGCAGCTGGCATTAGAGAAATAGAAAACTATAACAGAAATAGTTTTCTTCTGAGAAACTCCATAGATTAGCAGAAAGAGACTTCTGTTTCTCTACAAAGACTGATGAAAAGACTGTAGTAGGAATTGAGACTGTTTTAACCACCAAAGTTCTAAAGTTTTTCTGTCTCTATGTTGTCACATGTACAAAAGAATGGTCAGGTAGTGGAGGATAAAAGAGTTTTCTGGAAGTTTATTCTGGTGTTTTTGTTCTTGTAGTTTTATTAATAAACTTTCTTTATTCCTTTTAAGTTTTAAGCCTGTTTTGCTCTTGTTCTAATCCATATCTCACAGCAAGAAATAAGTCATTTTTTAGTTACTGCTTTAAAACCACGACACAAGTGTTAGTGTATCTTTTATGTTATTTTATCTTTTTTTTTACCTTTCTTAGGAGCTTGAAACACGTAGTGGAAGACCACACTTCTACCAATTGCTCTCTGTTAAATAGTGTTGCCAATTTTCTCCTGACAATAGTAAACACATTTGAGAAAGAAGTAACAGCACGGATCATGCAGCATCTGTATATTAGTGACAATGCATTGATGATGGTTTTTCATATTTTGCTCATGCATATAGATTCTTTCACCATAATTTTATTAATCAGTACTTGTAAATAAAAAACAATGAAAACAAAGAAAATAATTATTTTAGGAGAACAAAAATTAAGTTCTGTCAGGGAATTAACTGTATTTAAATTTTATTAATGTTTATAATTTTTACACACATTTCCATATGCAAAATTCAGCTCGTGCTGATCTACTACATGGTTTCATGATGCTACAGGATTTCACAGAGCAGTTTCCCATTGTTTGAGTGTCTGCCATAAATATAAGGGAGTTCACTATTTTTGTCCTAAACCTCCTATGTTTGTAGTCTATGACAAAACCATGAGATAATTTTGTGTGGCTAGCAGCCAAAGATAGTGGAGAATGGAATACAAATAATTGATGTGAAAGTGCAAAGGCAAAACTACATTTGGAAACTTGTAAAACACCTTTTTCAACTATTTGTAAGCTTGCCTTTTAGTGAATTTTCAACTCAGTTTTTGAAGAACACATTTAATAGATAGTGAAGTAGGATACATCTATGACAGATGCTTCTGTGTATAAATAAAATGCCTCCTGTCTAATAGCCTTTGTGAATTGCCTCTAAGAAACACGCAGTGTTGTGGTTAACAGCAGAACCTATGTTTATTCAGACAATCTAACATGCAGGCAGACTTCTGTTCCCATGTAAAGTTCCCTACCTTTCCCTAAAACACTCTGCAGACCAGCTGTGTTCTGGCTCCCTGGTAACATTAGAGCAGTATTTAAGACCAGAGCCTGGGACTCTAATGAGAACAGTGTGGATTTAGAGTCAGCCAGATTTGAGAGGGGAGTGGAAGCATCACTTTATCCCATCTCTTTCCTGTGACTCAACATACAGTGTTCTCACAGGTGGGAGTTAAGGTGCTCTGGAGTAAAAGTGTGCCCATTTCCCTGCAACCAGGGGCTGCAGTGAGTGCAGGCTATGAGCTAACCTGCTTACAAAGTGCTGCTGCCCTTTCCCCTTCTACCTCAGACTGAAGTGTGGTGAGAGTATTATGCTGTGATACTCGATTCACTCTGGAATTTCTTATGCTCTTTGCCTTAAAAACCTGTCTGGAGGGTGCTGCTAGATGGGCTGAAGGCACATCTGGTAGGTTGCCAGGTTTAAGTGTGGTGCCTGGGTCCGTTTCAAAGCGGGGCTGCAGCACCACTGCTTCAGATCATGTCTTTGTGGGATCAGGCACAGAGCAAGGCTCTAGACAAGCCCCAGCATGAGCCATCCCTACAAACAGTCCCTGGCTCAGAGCAGGCTTTCCATCTGCCTTAATAAGTATAGGCGTGAATAAACAGATGAAACAGATGGAACCTAGTCTGGATTGCAGAAGTGCTCAAGGACTGTCTTCCATGAGCAGGGAGGAGAAATGATTGTTTGCCAGCAGTAAGTTAGGGGAAAAGGTTAGTTTGAATTTAATTCACACTAAGACTTCAGACAAGGGCATAGTTATCCCCAGATGCAAAGGCACCTATCTGTGCTTATTGGCTGACTTTCTGAGTAAGGAGGTGTATGTGTATCTAAGATAGGGATTTCAAGAACATGGCAACGCTGCTTTTATAGACCAGATACATTTTTTTTTAAGTTGAATTTTATTTTTTCTCTTGGGTAAAGCTAGAAAAAAATGTAGCTAATGCGTAATACAGACATCTGTACTGATGTAATGGTTTAGGCCATCATCAGGACAAAAAAAAGTTGAACCATATTTTCTGAAAAGTCAGCAAATTACATGAGGGATATAAAGAAAGTTGAGTTAGGAGCAAGTGCATAATCTAAAATTTAGCAATCAATCAAGAAATTAGGTTTATGTGCACTGTTTCTGATAGCAAATAAAATCTGTCCTGATCAATGAAGTCACTGAAGTTACATGCAGTGTTTATATCCTAGCTGAGTTTCACCATCCTTGTACAAGTCTTCTGAGAACCTGTTTCCAGTAACAGAACAAGGTTGGCTGTGCTATACACACATTTGTTTAATGGAGCATGGCAAATCTGCAGTTTGCATCACAAACTGGGTTGCACATGTTCTAGGAAGCCTTGGGCATTGATTCTGAAGAGGAAAAATGTTAATATGGGTTGTTTTAGAATGGTTTTCAGGTTTAATTTAGTTGGTTACTCTGAAAACAGAAACCTATATAAATTCTCAGCAAAAGCAGAGAGGCTTTACTTACCATAAAACTTTTTTAACTGCATAGAATGATGATGAAGTTTGTGGTGAATAGTTCCGTTCAAAAGTTCTGGTGAGGTTTATCAAAGATTGTTGGCCACCAGAAGACAGAAAAAAATACCAGCAGAAAAGAAAAATGGATATAATTAACTAAAATCTCAGCTGACTTAGAGCATATTTTATTTGCCTACCTGACAAGCACATACATCACATACATACATTCATGTTTGGTTATATTTTCCTTTTGCGGTCTGGTGACAGCTGAAATACAAGATGTCTAGCAGGAAGTTCTTGGTAACTTTCCAAGTCATGAACTGGTGTAAAACCTGAGATGTTATGCAAAACACTAGAAATTATCTCAAACAGGATTATGAGTGTAGTCAACACCTGTAAAAAGAGAAGCAGACACATTGCAATGAAAATCCATTTTCTTTGCAGGTTTAGAAGATACTCATGCCAATTCTATTGCTCTGGGAAATGTACTGAAACCCTCACTGTTAATCTATTGTCCTCCTAATATAATGCTATAATCTATATTTCCAAAACATGCAGAAACTCCCACCTACCATGGCCATGAGGGTCACCAATCATAGGATAAAGTATAGTTAACTCCGACACTTTCAACATTACACAAGGCAATCACTAGACTGGAGTCAAAAATTCCTGGTGTCAGCAGGTGTCAAAGCACATTACGCACTTGTGACCTTTTAGCAATTCCATATGTTCACCAGATTGGTAGTAAGTATGGATTCAGGCAGTACCCTTCTTCATATAAAAGATGGTGAATGAAGTCAAATTTTGTTGTAACTTTCTTAGGACAAATGCTATTTTTTCATAATCCTTTTCTGTGAGTATTTTTTAAATGTTATTGTTAGATCAAAATCAATTTCTCTTCTATTTTTCTCAGCTTATGTCAGGCTCAACTGTCCTATCAATTTGCTAATGCAAGGAACAGCATAGTGGACTCCTGTAATAGCAGTTTCTAACCTTTTTCGATTTGCCAACCTAATTTTTTTCAAATGTGTTGCTTTTCCTTGTTGAGTCAATACAAGGTATATCAGTAGAGATTTCTTCACAATGTTTTGTGGATTTTTTTAGAAATAGTCCATGGACCAGCAACAAATACTGTTCACGGTTCGAGATTAACACTGTAGAAAGAACGCTGATAATATTGATAATATTACACATAAATCCACTAGCATTCTTTTCATCTGCTAGTACTTGTTCTTGCACCTTGGGAAAAAAATTCAGTTCTGCCATGAGGTCTATTGGAAAAACTGATTTCTGCCAGTTTACAAATTAACTGATACCACAGGTTTGTATTTTGGTATCTGTAGCAGTGTTGCTGATTGCCTCAATTATAGTGTGTTTGTTTGTCCTTTTGAGTCTACCTCTGGTGACATGTAAAGAAATGAATAATTCCTTCCTCATATTTCCTGAAGGTTTATCACAGCCAAATGTTTAGGTGGCAATTATACAGCCAGGATGCAGGGAAAACTTTCCATGTGCTCCTGTGGGGACAGAATTTAATTTCTTAAATCGTGGTTGATGTGTCCCTGAAAACATTCCTGACTCAGACAGAATTCTGAACCTGGAGAAGTAGTGACTGAGCAAGGATCTGTTTAGATTGATCCCTGTAACAGGAAGTCAGACTGTGGATTATGTGGTTCTTGGCTTTCACAGCTTGTGAATTTCAAAATAGATGTGCAATACAAAGGAATTAAATTAAAAAAACCCTTAATGTCACTCATTTGAAAGAATTGTTCAAATTGAGGTTTAATTAGAGATGAGATTAGCTTCTAGGACTTGGACCTGTAAAACTTATATTTTGTTTGTTTTATAGGAGGAAATACTGGCTCCAATATTTAGTTTCAGACATGCTATTTTAGATTTTTCTAAAGATTTTTTTTCCTAGATTTTTAAGTTTGTTCTATCCTCATCTTAAACTAAATAAAAAATTACAAGATTGCAAACATTGTGCCATTGAGTTGTTACCAAAGCCCAATGGCTGTTTCTCTTCTTGTTAGTTGAAAGCTAAAAATAGGGGAAAAAAAACATACTAGCCATTCTTGTTTTGGCTGAGACTGTGAATCTTGGGTTTTCTTCTTATATGCCTTTGTGCAAAAAGATGTAACTGTGCAAAAAGATGTAACTGTGTTGGGAGGAAAGATTTGAGAGACCTTGAGGTTTTTTTGAGTTTTTGACTGACCTGGGACCCACTGTCTGACAAAGACTGAGCTGTACAAAGAAACTTTGCTTGTTGCCCTGCTCCCTGTCCATAAGCAGGCGAACATTCCCTTCACCCTGCTGAGAGACACCATCACTGCGACCCAGAAAACCAAACAGAAATTTATTGAAATGCTTTACAAGTGAGACACTCTTGGGAAGGGCTTGCAGATTCATTTGAGAGCCTACATCTGGACTCACCCATGTGTGTCTAGCTGGGAATCTCGGCCCACATCTTACACTAACTTGCTTAGGCATTTCCCAGGAATGCAAAGAGGTCCTGACATTCAATGGAGAAGTTTAGACAAGTTTCATGAAGCTAATTATATACATGGACATAGAACCAAGTACTGGAAAGAGTCTTATGAAAAAAATTAATATTTCTGTCAGTAGTGCGTAGGGATTGATTTCTGATGGTTTAGCGTGTGTGACTGAATTTTCTGGTATCTAATAAGATACAAGAGACATGTGGAAACAATATCTTGAAGATCTTTACTCCTTGTTCTGAAATTGTCTGAGGAATTCAAAATTTTTTAGGAACATGCGTAAACACACCATGTTGGTTTGGGAGTCCTGAATAACAATTCATAGGAAGGAACAAAAACTTTCAGACTTAGATACTTTAAAACAACTATCCAAAAACATGTTCTGATGCTCTAACCATTTATACAGAAGGCATGATGAGTACTCACTAAAAAATTCAGATCTCCTCTTGTGGTGCCTAGCATCATAAATATTAAATCTTTGTCCCAAAGTGTAACTCACATTCACTGATTGATTTTATAGCAAAATGTTGAAGCTGAGCTAGCCAGAGAATGCTTATAATAGCATCTTTCAAAGCTTTCCTCCAGATGGAGCATCTGTCCCCCTGCTGCTGTTCCAGTGTCTATAAAATATACTATCGCTAGCTTAAAAATGATTTTTATTGTGTAAAATGAAACCAGAAATCTGTTGTGGTTTAGATTATTGTTTCATATATTAATATTAAGCATAATTTCTCAAACAGGAATAATAAATGAGAACTGGATTGTGCATTATATCCAAGCTTACTGTTAGTGCTGTAAGGGGACAGTAACAGAAGAGTTTTTCGAAATGAAGTCTCTGTTCAAACTGCCTAGGATCTTATTATTTTAAAACATCAGAATTGCAGACATGCTTGTAATGATTACTTAGAAACTGATGGAAGTATACATTGTTCTAAAGAAAAACTTTAGTCTTTGGCTGGGAGCAATCATATAGTGATGAAGTGTCTACATATTTTTCCTTACCAATATTAGCATACAATAACACAATTTCAACTAAAAAAAAAAAAAAAAAGAAAAATCAAACAGTTTCTTTTCTTTTTTTCTCTTTTTGTTCCCGATTATCTAATATATAATGATGCTTATTTGGCATCATTAGCATCAAATTTAGCTTAGTAAAATGTGCATTCCTGTTTTTGATCAATGTGCTATCTGCAAATTCATTACTCAGTTATTTTTGGAGCATTCATGTTTCTCATTTTTACCCTTAAAATATAGAAACCATCACTAGAATGATTTCTTCAGTGTTAAAACTTCAAATCAAATTGCACCCGAGATGAACACTTTCTATATACATAATCTGAGGCAACAGCCTTATATCCAGCCATTTGATGGGATATCATATTCCCTTCCCATGGCAGCAGTGGAGCCATGGCACAGGATTTTATTGTGAAGATGTGAAGAATACTGTGAATAATTAAATCAGGAGCAAAGAATGCTTCACTTCCCTAAATTTCATGGAGCTGAGCCTTGTTCACCTCTACAAACTTGTGCTGTGTTACACCCAGGAGAGTCAGAATGACTGTCTGTCTGAGGCTTAATGATTTCAGGACTGACAGGTTGTAAATGAGCAACTTTGATCTCATGAGAATCCATGAGTTTAATGAGGACTTAAATGCAACTTCCACCTGTCCCAGTAGAGAACTGAGTTTCAGCTTGTGTTCTAAATGCCTTGATCTTGTGCTATTCATCTGGTTTGCTAGAGAAGATGACCACTGGTTTCAGTGGGAGTGAGATCTAGTTTCTAAGCCTGCATGTGCTAATTATGAAATTAACTCATCAGGGAGTTGGCTGGATGTACCATTTTTGTGCTTCAGCTGCAGCACCTCACAAGCAGCTTCCATATTTACATCTGGTTTTACATTAATCTGTAAACATTTTTAGATAAAAATCTCTTCTCACATCTTGTTAAGCTAGTGGAAATTACTGTTTCCTACCATCCCACGGACCTGAAAAATCAATGATCATTTAGACTATACCAGCACTTCCAGAAGATTGCTGCCATGCTTACTTTTCCTAGTAGCTTACAAGGAATGTGCCAAACCAGAGTGAAGGGAATCTGCTCAGCTATGTTCTAAGAAATATTCACCCAATGCCACTAAAGCTTTGGTTAAAGGTACTGAGCCAGTGACATGAGAAAATTTTCACTTCAAATAATCTGTTGTCTTCTACTCTCTGGAGGAGTGCAGAACTCAGCTATTTAGCTAAGCCTTACCTTAGGCCTAATTGGAATGTCTGATCACTCTTCTGTATCTACTTCAATTTGTGAAAAAGAAATGTCAACCGTCTATGGCTGCTAAGGTAAGATCCTATCCCTGATATCCATTCTAGCAACATGCTTGCTCTATTGAAGCCTCTTCATAGCAATTAATAATTTCCTTTAAATGACAATGTCTGCACTTTATACTTGTCCCTTCAGTAAGGGCTACCTGAGAAAATAGTTGCTTGAGAAGGAAAGGAGACCAGACAGAATTAGGAATTTCAAGTCAATTCATGGCATGAGTTATCTATCACCTGGACAAAGAAATGGTAATTTGGGCTCCAAGGCTGAGTATCTTATATCACTTTGGAACAAGACCTCTTTAGTCCTTGAGCTGCAAAATGATGGTTTTCTTGCTACAAGTAAATCATGCTTTTTACTCTCCTTTTCTTTTCAAAGCTTCATTCCCTCACTAAACACTAAGAAAATCTTATCCCACAGAGCTGCCAGGTTAAAGGGCGGGAGAAGGGCAACAAGCTTGACCCAGAGGAAGAGGAGAACAAGGTTTTAGCTCACAGCAAGACCTTTTTATCTGTGTTAGGTGGGTCTGGCCAGACGTCAAATAAAATTTGATGGCATAGCTCAGCAGTTCCTCATATGGAAAGGGTAGGTGTGCATCACAGGCAAGGTGCTGTTCTTATGATTTTGGAGCTGCTGACTCTCTCAAAGGAATGGATGCCCTGCAGAGAGACCTTGACAAATTAGAGGGCTGGGTCATCACCAGTGAAACTCAAGAAGGGAAGGTGCCAGACTTTGCATCTGGAATGGGACAACCCTGGAAATGTGGACAGACTGGGGAATGAGAGGCTGGAGAGAAGCTCCATGGAAAGGGATCTGGGGGTCCTGGTCACTGGCAAGTTGAACTTGAGCCAGCAGTGCCCTGGCAGCCAGGAGGGGCAGCCCTGTCCTGGGGGGCATCAGGCACAGCATGGCCAGCTGGGCAAGGGAGGGAATTGTCCCGCTCTGCTCTGAGCTGGGGCAGCCTCAGCTCGAGTGCTGGGGGCAGTTTTGGGTGACACAATGTAAGAAAGACATTGAACTGTTCGAGAGAGTCCAAAGGAGGGCCAGGAGGATGATGAAGGACCTTGAGGGGAAACCATATAAGAAGTGGCTGAGGAGACCTAGTCTGTTCAGCCTGGAGAAGAGGAGACTAAGGGCAGACCTTATTGCAGTTACAGCTTCCTCATGAGAGGAAGAGGAAAGGCAGACACCGATCTCTTTGGTGGCCAATCACAGGACTGTAGGGAATGGCCTAAAGCTCTGTCAGGGGAAGTTTAGGTTGGATATTTGTAAAAGTTTCTTCACACAAAGGGTGGCTGGGCACTGGAGCATGCTCCCCAGGGAAGTGGTCACAACACCCGCCTGACAGAGTTCAAGAAGTGTTTGGACAACAGTTTGGGGCACGTGGTATGACTCTTAGAGAGGGTGCTGTTCAGGGCCAAGAATTGGACTCAATTATCCTTGTGGGTACCTTCCAACTCAGCATATTCTGTGATTCTGCAATATAATTAGCAAAGTGTGCCAAAGGTCTCTATATATCTGACCATATTCAGACATGACAATAACTAGCACAATTTAACTGGAGTCTGTCAAGATGTGGGTCTACCTCACTTCCAATTTTTGTTCAGTCTTACGGCAGTTGAGAAAAAGTAACCTGAGAGATTAATTTATGTGCACTTCCAAGCCAAGTTTAATTCATGCCATTCCACAATTCCATGAGCAAGTCTGAATGCATTTTGAAACAAATTAAATTCTACAGCACCTCAGCAGAATTTAGTGAAAATCACAGCTATATTCTGCACAGAAGCAAAGAATAATTAGTCGTGGAATTTGCCCAACACCATGAAATGGAAACCTGGCTTTATTTTATCCACTTCAACTTCCTCCCCACCTGCCTATGTTTATTACATTTCAATAATTAAATGGAGCTAGAAAACACTCCCTTTATTCTTGGAAAATTTCTAATTTATAGATTTTGTATGTGGTTTTCTTAATTCCTGCAAAGATATTTGCTTAGGGAGCAGTAAACACCTAGAAATTAATTTGAAACTGTAATCAGACTATGGAGTACAATTATTCTTTCCCAGACAAAACAAGCTTCAAGAAGTTTCATGTTAGCCTTCTTCTGATGGGACAGACTATTGTTGAAGAAAAGGATTATTTCCAAGATCTTCATACTTTCTTTCCATATCTCGTGTAGAACTGTTGCCCTAATTTTTCTGTTGCTGTTCTTTCTGGAATCTTCTAAGTTACATTTGGAAATACAATTAATTAACTTTGAGAGCCTGTTTGCATTTGTGCCATGAAGACCATGGTATTTTCTCCAGGAAATAATGCCAGCTGTGTTGGTATGCTGTCGTGTGGTTGCTCTTAACTACCAGATTATATCCCAGGACACTTTTAGAGATGTGTTCATGCACATTATGTTGGGTTTGGTTTTGTTTTTTTTCACTAACCTGCCAAGAATTGTTCTGTTGTGATGGGGATAAAGTACGCTTCTATAAAAAACAGAAATCCAGTCTAATCTGAGACCTATGGTTCAGATCTAGCACAAAACCTTACAATTTTCACGACAGCCAGACTCAGGTTTGATACACAGAAACCAAATCTATATGGAGCCAAGGTAGGAGAGGAATATTACTCCACATTTGCTCTCAAAGGAGAAAAGACTGTCATGTGCAAGCACTGCTCTGCTGAAGCTATGGTGGGTTTAGTTTAATTGGGACAACACTGGACTCCAATTTCACAAACTTGTGTCAGAATAAGTAATTTCATACCTAAGTAGGAAGAAAACTTCTTTGTAGTAATAAAGTTCTTTAATTATTTTCTTGTGTAACAATCAAGACATATTATTTTTTATTATAATAATTGGGACCAGAGAAATAAGCTCTAGCCAAAATAAAAGCCAATTAGGTATTATTGTTATTAATACTATCTGATGATGTGATCTGCAAAAATAATGGGTACATTCTAAATACCTTGGATGAAAATATTGAAACTTGAAGGAATGAAGTTAACATCTAAATTAAAGGCCTGATTTATTTTTTTGTAGGATGCCAGGCTGTTAAACAAAGCCAAACCCAGTGGCGTGCCAGTAAGTTAACAACATACCACCATGAGAAAAACTTCAGTTGGATTTATGGTCCCTCTGTCTGAACCTTTTCTCTTTGAAGATGCCTAACTTAAATCTGCACCATGGGTGGCAGGAGTGTGAGAGAGGGAAAAGTCTGCAGTCACTTTCCTGGTCCCTCATTGCAAAGCAATGGCACGATAGCACCAGTAGCCTATAGGAGCTTTCTTCATGTTAGGAAGAAGCAGACAAGTTGTCTCCTCTTGTTCTAGTCACAGCATTGCTTTCTTAGGGAGTTTTTTTCTCAGCTTGAACTGTTACAAATAATAAAATGAAGCATTATTTTCTAATCTGAAGTTCTTTGGAAGTGAAGGTGATGTAAAAATTATTTCTTACTGGAAAGAATGATATTCCCTTTTGCTGTTTTAACTATTGGAACACAAGAAAGAAGGAATCATGCTCAAGGAATAAATAAAGGAGGGGAAAAACCCTCAGGCATTTTACTGGGTAAGGAAGTTTAAAAAAACCAAAACAATCCCATCAAACCAAAACAACTTTCATTTTTGGAGTCCTTGTGACTTAATTTGGTATTTTTTCTTTCTGCTGAAAACCTCAAAAAATATAACTAGGCAATTTCTCATGATAATTGTTGGACAAAATTCCCTTTACTAGCAGAAAGATAAAACAAACTTTTTGACTTGTTCTGCTTCACGTTTTGATGATATAGCCAAACCCTCCTGCTTATATTTCATACTACAGCAACACTACAGACACTCGAGGGAGAGATATTCTTCAGTGTACTCCTCCCTGGAAGTCGTTCAAAACTGGTAGGAGGAAAACAGGCATACTGCCATGAGCCAGCATTGTCCTCTCTCTGCTTTCCACATCTGGCAGAAATCCTTGCTGTCACTCCCACCTCATCCTATTTTACCTCCTGGAATCTACGTGGAGGGTTGTTTTTTTATCATTACTGTAATCGGTCATACGACCTTCTCATTCTGCCCAGATTTCTCCTCCGAATGCTTGCCTATTCGTCCAAAGTCACCTTCTGTGCCCATCCTTGTATACCGTTGAGACAACTACATTTGTACTGTTTCATGGGGTGTCAGAAACATCATAAAGCCATGACTGCACATTGCATTGAGACCCTGAGAGAAAAATCAATAATAAAAGCATGCATAACTGGCATGTGTATCATAATGTATAACATTGCCGGACAGCAAAATGCACTGGAAGAACAAGAAATACTGTATTGAATCCATCTAGAGGGTGAAATTCTGGACTTTCTCGTATTTAATTTTTTTTTGTTTGTTTTTGTACAGCTGTTCTCTGGTGTTTAAAAATATGTTTTAGCTAATTCAAACAGAGCATAGACAGAGTAGCTACAGATCTGCTTTAATTTGCACCACCTGCCTTATTTCCCTTGCCTGTACCTAACTCCCCATAAACTTCTCAAAGCCTCATGTTTGAAAGTTTGGCTCTGGGTGGTTAACTAGGCAGTCTCAGTTGTATGAGATGTCCCTGAATCTGCACCCTGCCTCAGCAAATTCAGGAAAGCTTTAGGGAACTATTTTTGTCCCCTCTTTTAGGAATCCCACAGAAGAAAACTAGGTTTCCTGCCAGCTTTCATAGAGCATAGATGATTTTCTCTGACTCTCTGTCCCAGGCTATGGTCCTGGGAAATAGTCTATCCTAGTGCCAAAATGGCTTAATCAGTTGGGTAATCAACAATATTGATAACAAAAATAACAACATGGTCACTTTAAACTCTGATCTCCGTGCAAGCTGAAAACCTTCCTTTTTCAGAACATTCAAAGAATTAAAAAGTGTCCAAATAAAATGAAAAAGTGGCATGGAAAAAATCTTCATTTGTAGGAAAAAAAAAGGAAATTGTTCAAACTCTCTCATCCTTACTTGGGCCAGCTAGGGGAATTTTCACTGGGAAGTGAAAAAGGAAAAACATATTCCCCTTCAAGGCAGATTTTGTTTTTACTAAATAATTTCTTAAAGCTGAACTTAATTTCAGTGCAAAAGGAGACATCTAGTCGGGAACATAAATTTTCCTAAAGAAAGTTAGACTTATTTGCATTTCCATTTTTTTAAGCAGAGATATTGTTTCTTTTGAAATATAATATGGCTTGCTTCTCGTTACCTCAGGACAGCCTGTTCTTTTTGTAACACACTCAACTGTTTGCCAGATATTATAAATTTTTCCTTTTACTCCACAAATATTTCTCTAATTCTGTTTCTGGCTATCAGAAAATCATAGTATCATGTCTAGCAAGAACATCCCTTTCAGATGTTTCAGTGCCATAAGCTTAAGGCAGTAGTATGTCCTAGACCTAATTCCCATAATTTCTGTCCTGATCTACATTTCCTCTTATTTAGGCAAACTTCCTTAAGAGACTTTGCAGCCACTGATTTCTTTTTTTTCCCCTGTAACTGTAAGCTACCTATGATATAAATTTCTCTGCCTCCTTGCTTTGACATACCATTTCTGCTTTCTTAGTTCTATAGCTTAGGAGGAAACCAAAGGTGAGTTAGGTCTATGACCTGAATCTTTTCAGATGCTGGAGTTTGCTAATGTAGTTAATAAATTCTGCTTAACTCAGACCTGGTATATTTTTTTCTTCTGGAAAATGATTAAGTACATATAATTTTTGTGAGCTTCTGTAGGAGGGTGATACTGGATAGAATTTACATTTATACTAAGCATTAGTGCTGAATAAGTTTCAGAATTATGGCTGTTGTTTTATGTATAACTAGTAGAGTCAAATAGAAACAACCAATAGTACTAGAATGGAAAAATTTGTTACAATATTTTCATCATGTTTAGACAACAAGAACAGCTGCAAAGGGTTTCATGCCTGTAGGTAAAGCAGTAGATGAGTATAATATTAAGGCTGCTACAAGTAGCAGCAGACTGGAAAACATTTGACTTACATAATGTTTCATCAATCTTGAAATAAATTTTATTTTCAATCAGGATAGGCTTTGAACCTGACACCATGATACACTGATGCACATGCTCCCTTTTCCAGTTGTGCCTTGTCAGTTAATCAGGGTCACATAGGTGACCTTTCTCTATATCTTGGCAGGTAGGGAGAATGGCAAATGAATGCACCTTTTTGTACCACTCTTGGCTTAAAAATGAGAAATTGATTCCTGAGGACATCACCTCTCACTGTACCCTTCAGTTTCAAGTAAATGTTTTTTGTTTGGAGCTATTATGAGAACACTACTCCTTCTCACTCTTTCCAAATGAGAACCACATGCTGGTAGCTTGGGATCTCTCAGAGAACAGCAATGCAGTTTCTGATACATGATTTTGGCTGTTTGCATTGACAGCTATCTCAAGGGAAGTAATGAAAAACTCAGAATGACAACTGTTGTATTATAAATTTTATCATCATGGGAAACAGGTTGGAGCAGTACATAATGAACAAAAGTTGTATTACCTAGCCTTCTATAAAAGGATTCTTTTCATTATAAGCAACCAAAATATATTAAGCTAACATAAGCTGTGACAATAATTTATATCCCCAAGCAGACAGGGTATGCAGCTAGAGGTGAGACTTAGATTTGTTTCCTAAATAGAAAAGGGACTTTTATTTCCATTCTGACCTTCAGTGGGACTCCGGGTTTCTCGTTTTCACCTTCCTGAATTTGAATCTGCACTCCTATTGCCAAAATTCAGTCTGCCAAAATTCCTTTCTCCTTCCCACCTTCCCTAAAATCATGCAAAAATGCTAAGCATTGGTATCATGTACTGATCACAAGAAAACAGGAAATACTGTGGCTGAGGTTGGGATATGACCTGTTACTCTGATATCCTCAAATAATTGTATTATTGTAGCCTTGCTGAACAGGACCTTTCTGTGAGTGCCCAAAAGACAACCCAATTCCTCTGAGTATCACAGCCATACTTTAAAATTGTAAATATTTAGACATTATATTAAAAATATAATTTACATATATATTTTAATAAGTTCTCCTCTTCCCTCTGTTTGTGTAGTGGATAATACTCAATTTCCAAGGAGAAAAATGTATGTTGTCATGTAACTGTGCTTGTATGTACAGAAGGATATGTTTTGGTCTCACAGTCGAGATATGATAGTAATTAATTCTAAATGCATTGGGGCTGACATTTGCAATATTCTTTGAGTACTTTGTTTTTTCCCCATAAATGGATATCCTTTTTTTTCTTTTTATTTAGTAAAAAAAAGCTGAAAAGAGCACATCCACCTGGGAAAAATTGCCAAATCCAACTTGAACAATATTAGAAGGAAGAATATAAAACCTTCCAATCCGTAGCATAAACCTGAACCCCTTGAACAACCAAGCTGTTGATAAAAGTGGTGTGTTAATACTTATGGTGTGGACCAGTCCTGGACAGCACAGCTTGTGGATTTTGTTAAGTGACAGAAGAATAAAAAATTAAAAAAAAAAAGAGTAATAATAATATTTTCTATTCTTGCCTCTTGAAATGCCACTCTAACTCACTCTGCTTTGTTCTGGTTTAGCAGATTTCTTTTCATTAGTGGGATTAATTTTTATCAAGATGAATTAAAAGAAATTTTAGTAATAATAATTATTCGACTACCCAAGATGTAAAATAACTGGAATAATGAACTCAGCTTATTAAATTTCTGTGAGATCATCCACTGGTACCATCTTATAAGTAGGAATGCAGAACTAAAAAGAAAAAAGGAAAATAAAAGAAATGTCACATAAATTTTTACAGACAAAAGGAAATGGAAAAAAATTCACCCAAAATCTGTGTTTACGAGAAAAGAATAATGGTTTTTGTAATATGTGGGGACAATCTGAAAATGCCCTGTTTAAATTAATTGGGAATAAACAAAAAAGGTGACCTGGAGGAAAGGAAGGAAAAGAATCTGTTTTTAATGGAAAAATGAACTTTCTTTAAAAAAAAAAAAAATCCTGCAAAATTATATATCTATATATAGATGTTGTGGTTCAACGACTTTGGTCTTTTCTGGCCAACTCATGAACTGCAGAATGAGGGATGGGCCCTGTATGAAGTATGCAATTTATGCTTTGGGACACCTAATCTACCCAGTAAAGATGAAAACAGATGAAATGTCAAAAATAATGCATTGAGATGACACTTCCCAAAAACCAATATTCAGGTTCATTATGAGTTTTGACCCAAAATGAACATCGAAGTTTTGGGTAATACTTTTTCTATCTCTTTCCACCTACAACGTAAATCTTGTACCTAAAAAGCCCTAGAAATCAGCACAAACTTGAGGGATTCCTTGGCTACTCTTATAGTAAAAGCAGTGTCAGTGCTTTCAAACTTCTACCAGAGACTGGAAGACTATGGATGGGTTACTCAGAAAACTCCATACAGAGCAAGAGCATGTTCTTGAAACACCTCAGCTCTTCTTTATGTGATCAGAAGGTCATGACCAAGAAAAAATGGCTCTGAATCTTTCTCTAAGCAATACCTACTACAGCTGGGATTGGATGCCTGTTTCCTGGATACTTTAAACTGTTCCAGCAGTAAACCTCAGTCAACCCTGTTTGCAGGTAGAGCTGCAAAGTAAAGGTTTTGTTTTAATTGGCAGTGTTGTCCAGGATGCAGAAAAGACAATGTGAATGGAACAGGAAGATGCAACAGACCCACCACAGTGAAGGTTACAGCTGCCTTGGCATTCACTACACTGCTTCCTGCTACTGCTGGCATTCTAAACATTTCCCCCAATTTTTCTTCCCTCTCTTTTATTTTGGAAAGAGTCCTTCACAAATCTGAAATAGCTAATGAATAAGGACACCCACAAATATTTACTAGGGCTGATAAACAATGGAAAACTCAGTGAACGATTTCAGTTTATTTTTACAAAGATGAAAAGCTGCTCTTGTTTGCCAGGTCTAGAAGCCTCAGGCCATCACCATTAAAATAGTAAAGGCATCATCAGAATGAAAAGGACTTGAAAATTGAGTTCTGGACCTTGTCTCTACAACAAAATGCACATTTTAAAAGCAAAAATATTGCTTTCAAACCACATTACTCAACATGAATGTCGCAGGGTGGGCTTTCAGTGCATTTACCGAACAAGCAAATATAAGCCTCTGGTTGAAGTCATTTCCCAAATAACCTTTGGCTTCTTACCTGTGAAGATGAACAGAGAAGTAATACTATCGCTGTTCCTGGTATAGACAGTTTGTAAAAAAAGCAGAGCTGTGCACAATTATTCACAGCTTTGGAAAGATTTTCCAGAACCAGAGGAGGTGCAGAAAAAAGTTTGAGATGAATTACCATGCAAGGAGAAAAATAAACAGTACAATATGCTTTCATAACCAAACAGAAGCCACAGAAACATTTTAACTGGCATGAGGTGTCTCCCTAGAGAAAAAATGCCCAGTGTTACTCTCCTGAATCTGCCAGGGCCCTGCAGGATGAGAGGGCTGCCCATGGGGCAGACAAGACACAACCTGTCCTGGCTCCCCAGCAAGGTGCAGGCAGCTGGGGGCACTGGGACAGTCCTGTCTTTGGGCATCAGGCAGCTTCCTGGGGATTGCTGGAATCTTGCCTGGACAAGATTTGGACCTGGACTGAGGGGAGCAGGGGACCAGGCCTGCTGGGGAGTCACTGAGACTGGGCTGATGGACCTGGGGACTGACACCAGACCCTGCACTGTGCCCGGCATGGGGGGAGCCCCACAGTCTGGGCAGGGACACGACATACCACAGGACATGGACTTAATAAAGAAAATGGTCATCCCAAGTACCGTTTTTTGTATTATTCAAATGAATCCTTTGTTATTTTTCCAGAAGATAGGATTTTGCTGGTGAAAATGTGTAAGCCAAGTCAGATAACATGGCCTGTTGGTGCTGTATGATCTCATAGTCTGTGAATCTTCTCTCCAGTTTCAGTTTAAACATGGTTCCCATTCAGCCTAAACCAGGCGTTCCCAGCAACAAAACCAAAAAATATCTTCTCTTGTTATCAAGTTGGTGTGGACAGTTACCTAAGTTCAATTAAATCCAAGTAAATTTTAGTTCATCTATTGGTTTATGTTTGGGCTTTAAGCTGAATTTAGGATATGTTCAGATATAGTCTCATATCAGAAAATGCTAAATTAACACATAATATCTCCTAACACCATTTTTGCTCAGCTGTTAAGTAAAGATATTGTCACCTTTGTGTGCTTCATTTGAACAGTCTGATGAAGGAACTCAAGCAACAGCCCTTACCATCTGTCTTCAGGAGGTCTGTCTCAGGTGGGAATGGGAGCAGGGAGATAAACAGAGGAGCACTCTGACCATTTCATTGCAAGGCCAGGGCATGGTACAGCGGAAAATACTTTTTCCAAACAAAACCCTCTTCTACAACCTGTAGGGCTCCAACCTGTCACATGAGAGGACACAGTTTGTGTGCATTTCTGCCCAAACTGAGATAGAGAAATTACAGGCACTTAGTGAAGCAGTTGTTTATTAAACAAAGTATGATTGAGAGCTGGTAAGCACAATTACTGCACTGTAGCAAAGCTGCTCTTGAATTGACTGCTGTGCTAGGAGACTGCCAACTGGGTTAATGGGACCAGGGGCTGGAAGTCTTGAAAGATTTTTGGCCAGTCTTTTTGGAGCAATCAGTAAAGCTGGAATTGCCTTGTGCACCGGGGTCAAATGTTATGTTCTTACAAAACTTCTACTACCTGTTAATATCTCTTTTAAAATGCCACAAGGGCTTCAGAATTTGTTTTGGGAGCTGTTAGGATTTGCATAATCATTTGACCACTTGAGAAATGGTAGATAGATGCTGGTAAATGCTAACAGGAGGAATAAGAAATGTGTACTGGATCAGATAATTTTTTGAGGTTCCCTCCTGCCTGGGTTGTTCAATGTTTGCTTCTAAAGGAAGGCAGAAAATTCCTGCTAAAAGGTTACAACTACCTGGGATTGATGATGCTTGAAACAAATCCACAAACTAGCTTAAAAAGCCACAATCTTACTTGCTCTGCTGTTCTGGTACACACGGAGCCTGAGGGAGAAAGCAGGTTTTGAAAAATCAATTCTTAAAGGCCTGAAATTGAGATTTTTGTAATTCGTACGGTACCAGAGTAGACAGCTTAAATACCACAGTGGCAGCACATTTTTCCATAGGCCCAAAGACTCTGCTTAGCTGCAGGTAAGAAGTTCATGCTGCTGCCCAAGGCAACTCCAAATTGCACTGTCAAAGTGGCATGAAAGGACACCTTCATCTTCTGTGCCTGGCAACAACCAGGCTGCCCATTGCAACACAGGCAGGCTTGGAGGCAGCTGGGCCACAGCTGGCCAGGCTTGTGCATGAGAGACCTGGCAAGTTTGAATTCTGAAGCCCACTTGAAACAATGTAATGATGCAGAAGGCTTTTAAATAAGAGTTTTCCTAATTTCAGTATCTCAGGAGTATATAATGAGTCGGCTAAACTTTTTTGGGTTGGTGTTTCTTGTTGTTTTGTTTTGTTTTGCTTTGTTTTTTGTTTTGGTTTTTTTTTTTGTTTTGGTTTTTTTTTGTAAATAACCAGTTAGTTAGTTGCCTCTTGTTTGTGTGGGTCTTTCAAAATGACAAGACTGGGGGTTTGTTTATTCTTATATTATTTTTTAATAGAGAAAATTTGAATGTAAAACAATCAGGGGAAAAAGAAATGGCATATAATGTCAATGTAGTACCTGAATTACTTATATCTCATTTAATAAAAGTGATTAGATTGCAGATTGTCTGCAAGGTTGATAGAATTGTGTGTATTTAGTGTTGTGAGACTGGAAAAAAAACCTGAAGGGAGACCATGTAATGATGTTCTCACGCTTAAATCATTACTGTGGGGAAAAGTACTGATTTTGTCTTCTTTCAAGGAAAGGAACAGAAATGATGAACTAGATCTGTAGCAGGAAAAATTCAGGTTTGAATCTTCCACAAAATCCCCACCATTAACAGATGCAGTGAAGTGCCACAGATTGTACAAGAAGTATACAGTATACTATATTAAGTATAAGGTGTTAATGAGCAGACTGAACATGTAGACAAGAGTCAGACATGCCTGATTCTCAACTGGGCAATGGGATGGAGCAAACATCACCTTGTGTTCCCTTTTAGCAGCTTTTTCTACCATTTTTTGAACCTATTTCTTCAAATTTTCAGTTAGAGTTTAGCTTTTAGGGACTGCTTACATTTTTATTTCTCCACCCTGTCCCCCAAACATGCATATCTAACTCCACTCCTAGTCTCCACGTCCTGGAACTGGTCTTGGTCTGGTTCCAGAAGGCACTGCTGACTTTGTCTCTGAAACAACAATAAAATGTCATCATTGCAGAACTCCCCAGGAGTTTGTATAAACAAAGGGCTTTCATGCCAATCATTTTTTCTCTTTCCCATTATAGTGCTTCCATTAGAGTGCTAGGGTAAATACAGCACCAACTGGAGCTGGTATTTTGGAATCTCTTATATTATTTTTTCCTTTGAATGTGCCTAGATAATATTGCCTGTAGTGTAACCTGGCATTAGATCTGTTTCAGAACTCCTATCAGAAGACCTGGACCATCAGTAGTAATGTTTTGTTTTTTTTCACAATCATATGTAGTGGTAGGACAAGGAGAATGGCCTTAAGGGGAAGGAGGGTAGATATAAGTTAGAAGTTAGGAAGAAAATTTTTACTGTGAGGGTGTGGAGACACTGCCACAAGTTGCCCAGAGATGGTATGGGTACCCCATCCCAGAGAGTGTTCAAGGCCAGGTTGGAAGGTTGGATGGGACTTTGAGCAACCTGGTCTAGTGAAAATTGTCCCTGTCCATGGCAGAGGGTTTGAAGACACATGATCTTTAAGGTCCCCTTCCTACACAAACCATTTTATGATTCTATGATGGGAAAACTTCAGGGAAAATGAAGTTCCTAGTTCTTCACAACAGATTTTATAATTAGGGTCATTTTACTTGCATTGTACTTTACTTATCTAGTCAGACAAAATATCACATTGTGTGTCCCTGCCCCACCCCAAAAAAACAAACCAAATGATAAACTAAACTAACCAACCAAAAAAATCCCAAAACCATAAACCTTCCCTGCACATCCCCAAAATAAACCCAACAAAAAACTAAACCCTGAACAAAACAAACAAAAGACATCCCACTCCCCCTCTACCCCAAAAAGACGCCCTTAAATACATTCAGGATAAAAATGGGAATGTCTCCTCTTAATTTTCCCTTTCTTTTCCCAATCTTAACTTTCCAGAGGGTAGTTTTATTTGGTTTTTTGAGAACTTGTCCACATCAGTGAATTTTCCTGGGAAAATTTCATCCAATATTAAAAAAACCTGTGCCAGCACTGTGACTTTAAACAAAATAGGTCTGTCTCTTTTGGCCAACTTGACTTTTATTGTGAGGCAGCAAGAGGCAGAATTCTCCTTTGTTTGGGAACAGCCAGTTCTCTTACCCAAAGTTTATTGCAAATAAATCAGGTGCTTTCATTTCACTCCTCACTGTCGTCCCCAAGCCTGCCCTCCTGAGAGTATCTACATGTACATATTGGCATTTAAGAGCTCTTAAAGAAATATATGAAGATAAAGGACTAGAAAAGTTTTGATGCCTGCAGATGATGTAAACCTACTCCACTTTTAAAACTGGTTGGCTTTGCCACCATTTTTTATGTGGTTCATAAGAATTTCCACCCTCCTCCTCACCTTCTAATCTGAAGCCTGTTGACTGTTTATTTGGCAAAGCTTGCTACTGCTGTGATCATCTAAAAATGGCAAATGGTTTTGGAACAAAGGCATTTTGGCGTTTTTCTGCTCTGGTATAATGAAAGAAGTGTGACAGATAAATTAGCTTTAAACCAGACCACCAGATACTTTAGGTGCTGACTTCTAACACTTTAATTAATAGGTCACTTGAACAAACACCTGGAATTTCTCTTCACGGTGATGACTTTGGGTACTGCCAACCACTTTTTTTTTTCCATCATCATGAGCTGCTTATCTACTTCTGATATTGTCATAAATCATAAGTAAATATTCCTCTTCTTCCTTGCCTTTTCTTCTCCTTATTTTCCTCTAACTCGTGCCTTCCCAAAATTTACTACCCATATCCTCTCATCTTACCTACCTTCTATTTTCAGTAAGACTATCAGTTTTGTAGTGCTAAAAGACAGGCTACTAATTCAGCATTCCTTGTATGCCTAAGTGGTCATTAGTAGACATAGAAGAGAGCTTTGGAAGAAATGCAAGCCCATGGAACAATAAGTGTTTTGCTGTTGATTTTAATTTAGTCAAAATTAGTGTTGTTTATCCAAAACATGCTCACTTCCCTCTTATTTTTTAAGTGGTATCTCTTCTTAGGGATGGATAATCTTAGATTAACTGTGCTGGTCTCTGGAAGCTCTTTTTATCATGGTACACTGAAGAGGGCATAAGACAGGTCCCTCTCTCTTCCTTTCAGATTTTCTTTTTCTGACTTCACATGATAGTTTTTCAGCACAATATATTTCCATCTTTTACTAGAATTATATTATTCCATTGCATTTCCCTGAATAGTTCTGGTCCCATTGCAGAAGATGTCAGGGGTCTTTTTGACTGTTATTTTTCGTGACTTCAAAGGCAAATGAAGTCTTGGGGTTCAGTGGTTGATAAAATGTACCTTTATTCCAAAACCTACATGCAAGATATTGTTCTTTATATACAGCCTAGGGCTTCCAGTTTTAAATACAGGCTCTGCATTACACAACATCACTTATTTGATGAATTCAGCATGTACCTGTCTGTAAAATATGTTCCTTGACATTTATACAAAAACAAAAACAAAAACAACAACAACAAAAAAAACAAAAACAAAAAAAAAGAGTGAATTAACAGAAAAACAGTACCTACATAAAATGACAGTGAAAATATCATCTGATGGGTAAGGACAGGGCAAGTTCTTTTCCTTCTTTTCTCTCTAACTTCTGTGGTGGCTTGTATCATTCAGAAACCATCTCTGCAAGTACATCAATAACAGGAAACTGTGGATAGAGGTGACGTGAATATGGGTCCCAGTGGTTCGCACTGCGGAGACAGACATATACATGCTCAGTGTTATATTGCAAGGTTTTTTAGACCAGGTTAAATTCTTTTCCTCCTCTTCTGCATTTATTATTATCTGGTCTTTGACATGACTTGACCTACGCTGCATGGTCTGTGAGTGGCTTTGTTTATCCCTGGCTCACAGCCACCTTTGTGTTGTTTCAAGGTAGCTTTGAAACAGAAATGATGAGATAAGCAGGGCTAAGAAACAGCTTGCTCCCTCCCAACACCCCTGTGTCATAATAGGAACAACTGCAGTAATGTCAGAACATTTGGCTAGGCTGTTACTAAAAGAAGATTTTATAATATGGACTACCACGTCCTATTGCAATATTTTCCCTGTAGAAACTTTAAACCATTTCCTATATTTAAGTATATTTTTATGAAAGAGGAAGATTGAGATATGAAGTCCAAGGCTGAAGAACAAATCAGCTGAAGTAGCAAGAACAAGGCAGGCACAGTGAGAACAGACCACATATTTCCTAATACAGCAGGAACTGTTCTTATGCACAGCTTCAGAGCTGGTTTAAGCTTCAGAACTGGCTTAATTACTTTGGGGGTGTTGGTTTAGGCTGTTCCTCATTATGGATGTACATCTCTCTGACTCTTGTCATAATCTTATACATTTAGGTTCAATATTAAAACCTGAGAAGTGTATATTTGTATCTCAACATAAATTCCATGTAGTCACAGCTTAATAGCTGTTCTAATAAATACATTCTAATAAATATAACATTTTTTAAATTATTTTGATACTGTTATGAACAATTAGCTGTTAAAAAGCAAATAAAGAATGACATTTGCAATCTGTCTTGGATTTTCATCAATAAACAACTTCTCTCTATTCACATCTCTTGCACATTGCAAAATAAGACTTTAAGTGCTTTTTGTCACTGAGGAATGTGACTAGAATGCTCCACTTCAGCAGCATCCAAATTATTGTGGAATAAAGATGCTTTTTTTTCAGAACAGCATTTCTAATGGAAGTTATTCCAGACTAGGTTATTGCAGTGTCTATTTGATTCACTTTTGTCATACAAACTCTAGACTAAACTTTAGTTAAACCAGTATATAGACTTTATGTAGGCCAACTCCCAGGCTTCTACTCTCAAAATGTAATGTACTCTGAAAAAAAAAAAAATAAAAAATTAAAATGGACTGACTGGATTAGATTGGTCAGAAGATTTCACTCTTTGTATTTTTCACCTTTAATTTATTCTAACAGATTGCCTATCTGTAATGACATCAATTAGCCAGTTCTGAAAATATGTTTTAATTTAAGAGTAAATACAGATGTATTTAGCAGAAATGTATAGCTACCCCTTTTCATGCTTGGTAGTCAGTTCTGCTTTTGCCTGGGTGATTCAAGAATCCTGTGGAGTAACCTTCTTTACAAAACATGATCTGTGACTTCTCTTCCTTAGTGACTATGTTAGCTCCAGAGGTGTGCTTAGGAGAATAAACAACTCAGCTTTTCCAGACCTCCAAATCTGACTCTGTGCTTTGGGCAAATGGTCATGCAGGCGTTTATTTTATTAGACCTTGTTTATCTATTATTAACTGTTAGCTATAGATGAGCACAGGACTGTGGTTTTGGTCTGTTCCTTTGTTGTTCTTTAATATAAACAGCCTTTTGAACATCATGCTTTGCCTTCCATGGATTTGGGATACAGAGGAAAATTAAACAAAACGAAAAATCAAAACAAAGAAACCACACCAATGAACAAATAAATAACAAAATGCATGACGTTTTCTGTATGGAACTAGCAGCAGACAAGTTCATTAATTAAATCACCCAACATGAAATGTAATGGATAGTAAAAATTAGGCTAGTGGTAGTTTCTCACATTATTTTGCTTATGTTACTTTAAGTATTCTCAGACTCTCTTTCTTTAACCAATTTTTTGAATGTAACATTCCAAATGACATTAAGTTAACTTTGGATAACAAGCCCACATTCCAGACATCCCTCCTAAATCTTACTCTAAGGAGAATAAAAACTTCTTCTGGGCCTTCTTCTACCAGGTATTTAATAAGGTCCAGAATGCCAAGCACAATACTGGAGCAAAGTTTATGTCAAGTATTACTGCCCCTCAGGTATCTCCATAGTACTGGCCACTGAGGGTTAAATACCAGTGACAACAACAACCTATCCTGGAGGCTTGCTCAGAACCAGTGGGTGTGTGAGATTTCCACATCACTTGCCAACCAAAACATGAAGGAAAATGTGTCCACTTGTATGGTTAAGAGAAGGGGAGAATCTAAACCAGCCTGGGAAAAAAGCAAACAGAAAATATCATTAATCTAGGTGAACTGGGTGTTGCTAAGGGCAAGTTGTGCTTACCAGATGGTTGAATGGCTGAATGTAGTGGGAAGTTTGGGTTCAGTGGGTAGATAATTCAGGTTGAAAGCTGTAGGTTTTTTATACCTTATCCCTAAGAATTTTTCCCTAAAACAATAGTAGCTATTGATGTTTGGAGGCATTGACACATGCAAGGGGTATTGTTTTGTGAGAGAACATCACGTTACATGCAGACCTGTGAGAAGCAAGAATTCCCTAAATTAAAAAAAAATAAATTGTGAGCTTCTCAGACCAGTGATGCAGACATAAAAAGGTTAGGCTCTTCAGAAGAGTTTCACATAAGGATACAGTTCTTCAAATGAATACCCAATCTTGTATCTCATCTGTGTGGGAGTTTTGGCAGCCATCTTTCCTCATTTTCCCTGGGATCTGGTATTTGCTCTAGCATGGAAGAAGTCAGAAATTCTGGAGGAGTTATTGCTGGACCTCAGAGGCCCATGAAGATAGACACCATCTGCTGGGCTTCAAAGGCTGGTGCCTGAGGAACATGTTTTCCCCTTGAGTCTCTGTCCCTCTAGGAGATTCTCTCAGTGTTTCTGCACCCTCCTGTGAACCTCTGTGTGGCCTCTCAGGGGAGTCTTTGCAGTGCACACACACACACACACACACACACACACACACACTCAAACAATATACCAGGGTTAGGTCAACATCACCTTGGCCAGACTCATAGTCTGTGCAGGGAGAGGTTTAAACACACCCTCCAGCACACACAGGATCTTGCAGGCCTGAGCATGCTAATCTACTGTGCCAGTAGGGGTGCTTGGCAAACTCTCTGTAGCCTGTCTGCAAGAAGAAGGAAGAGCACCATGATAAAAGGAACTCTTAATTTCTTTGCTAACGTTACCACTTCTTGCTCTGCTACCAGACCAGTTCCTCAGTACCCACAGGGACTGAATTCAAATGTCTGTGGACAGATGTTTCTGTGTCCAGCTGGGTATGAGTTCAGGGGACTTGTAGGAGCTTCCCTTGTTATGCAATGGATCCCTTCAGGCAGGAGCTTTGAACATTGCCCCTCTTTCAAAGGGTCACTGCAAGGTGATCCCATTGTGAAGTCCCTCTAGCCACCTCCAACCTGCAGAGAAGAGAGTTGTTCTTTGAATATTCCTCAGATTCTCACTGTAGCTGGTAATATTCATGTAATTTAGGGAGTCAGGTTCAGTTATGCATCTTTTGTGACAATGTGGGGAAAGAGGGAAGCCATGATAAAACATTTCCAATTTTTGGCAGTTTTACATTTGAATTACTAGTGCAGAGTTTTACAAAACAGCAGTTAGCTTGTCAGTTCGATTTGTTGCCCTTATTCTTATTGAGTCTTTAGAGCCTTTCTTTTACTCTTTCTGTATTTTCCTTCTTAATGATTTCTTCATGTTGTTATTGTTACATTGGCTCAAAGGTAATTTTTCTTGGCAACACAACCTTTTATTTGAGTGCTTATAGTATTGTTGTCTTTTAAAAGGATTTTCCATTCTGCCTGCTTATTCTGATCTCTTTCAAAAATTTTTTTTTTTTTTGTTTTGTTTGTTTTTTGTTTCATCAATCAAAGATCATTCTGTTGTGGCTAGCTTTCCAAATTGTTATACTGAAAAAACAAAAACAAAACCCCCCCATATATATATATATATATATATATGTATGTATGTACATCATATGTATAAGATACACATACATATCTGTATGTGAAATATATATATGTAACATATATACATACCTACATACCTACATACATATATAGATATATAGATATAGATATATTTATATATATATATATATATATATATAGTGTTGAGGGTTAGGTGGGAATTTTTACCCATTATGTGCTGGGAAACCTAACTACCGGTACTTAAGGGTGCTCACGAAGAACAAAGGGTAGCCGGGCCCAGGGTGGCGGGGAAGGGGGCAGAAAAAGGAGGGTGGGGACAGTTTTTGGCTGGCTTTTTCCTCGGCTTCGGGGAAGAAGGACGTTCGTGCGCTGGGTCGCGGAGCTGCTTCTTCTCCTTCTCCCCTCTTGGTTGGTGGCCTCGCACCCGCTGTCCTGCCAGGCATCGCCGTGGAGCTGCTGATCCACCTCATCCACCAGCCCAGGATCGCAGCTCGTCCCTGCTGTCCCAGCCGACTGTTTCCTCGGAGCCCTGCAGGAGCACCGGGACTGACTGCCCGAGGGGTTTGTGAAAACAAAGCCTCTCCTCCATCCCGTCTCAGCCGAGAAAGCTGTCCCGGGGTCCCTGGTTCTGTTTTCTTGTTATTGCTGTAGTTATTTGTTTGTTTACCTGGTTATACTAGTAAAGAACTGTTATTCCTATCCCCAGATCTCTGCCTGAAAGCCCCTGATTTCAAAATTATAATAATTCGGAGGGAGGGGGTCTACATTCTTTCATCCCAAGGGAGGCTCCTGCTCTCCCTAGCAGACACCTGTCTTCTAAAACCAAGACAGATTTTGGCCGCCCATCGTGGGGCACTGAGAGAAAAAGGGCAAAAAAGGAATAACAGTTCTTAAATAACCTAACTTTTGTGTGCTGGATTTAGAAACCTTGTTAGGTAGAACCATGCTGTTTAGCTTACCCAGGTTCGTGGGCCATGTGGTCACAGCTATATTTCTCCCATTTGCTGCACCTTACCTAAATATGGGTCCTATAACTAAGGCTACTGTGGCTATTATCCAGCTTGTTTTGTGGGTTGATAAGGTGAGGAATTCATGGATGTTTAACGTCCTCTGGACGGCGGGCTCATGGATTCAGAGCTGTCACACACTAACTGGATGGTTTTCAGGTTACTTTAATAATGGTACCTACTGGGAGAAAAAGACAGCTGGGGAAATTTTCTCCCAACCTTTCACCCAGTTCCTTGGGCCTACCCCACCAGTTTTCAAAGGGCTAAAATCTTCTCTGGATGCTAATGACATCATACAGTGGCTGGTGTTGCTGATAGGCCTGTTCTACCTAGCCTTCAGAGACAAAGGGAAAGAGACCGGAGGTGCTGCTCCAGAGCCTGGCACAGCCCCAGAGACAGGGAGTGCTGCTCCAGAGCCTGCCCCTGCCCCAGAGACAGGGAGTGCTGCCCCAGAGCCTGCCCCTGCCCCAGAGACAGGGAGTGCTGCTCCAGAGCCTGCCCCTGCCTCACAGCCCACCTCAGAAATGAACCACCCAGGGTGGGTGGGGGTGCTGGTGAAGGAGATACGTGAGATGGGCCAGATGCTAAAGGAGTGCATTTCCTCAGCTGCTGGGAAACCCTCCCCCTGCCCCAAAGAGGGAGAGTCTGATGGTGCAGCAGTGGAACCCACAGATGTTACAACCATCCAGGTTCCAGATGAACCACAAGGGCAGTCACAGCCAGCAGCTGTTGCCCCTGTGGAAACGAGGAAGTCTAAGATGAAGTCACAGCACCCTGTTGATAAGGATAAGAAAGGAGGGTCCTCACAACCCACAGGGGAGCCAGAAGTTGAAATCATCACTGAGTCTCTGACATATGACAGTCTCCGTAAGTTACAAAAAGACATTGTGAGGCGGGGGCGTGAGCCTTATACCACCTGGTTACTTCGGGTCTGGGACCTTATGGGTACAGGCGTGCAGCTGGATGGTGGTGAGGCAAGGAATGTGGGACCCTTGACCCAGGACTCAGGTGTGAATCAGATATTCGTCAGGGAGCAAGGGCCCCTTTCCCTCTGGGAGCGGCTTTTGATGAGTGTAAGAGAAAGGTTTGTCCATAGAGAGAGAATGGAGGAGCACTATCATAGAAGGGAATGGAAAACCATTGAGGAAGGGATCCAACAGCTGAGAGAGGTGGCGATATTAGAGGTCCTTTTTGGAAGGGGTGGACAGCATGATAATGACCCCGACAAAGTCAGGTGCACTGGGCAGATGTTGTGGAGTCTGGCAAATCTAGGGCCACGTGACTACACCACCTATATTGCAACGATTAATGCCGATAACGGCCGAGAGACGGTGGGTTCTGTTGCCACCAGGCTTAGAAATTATGACAGTATGGTCCATGGCCCACATCAGGCTAAGATTTCTGCTGTGATTAAGGAACTCAAAGAGGAGATGAGGGAAATGAGGGAAGAGATGAGGAAGAGCAGTTCCCATATGGCACCAGTGCGGGTCACAAGCCCAAAACTCCAAGCCCCACGTCCCCCAGCTAGAGAGAGAGGGTACACCTCACGAACTGAGCTGTGGTTCTTTCTACGTGACCATGGGGAAGACATGGGAAAGTGGGATGGGAAACCCACTTCTGCCCTGGCAGCACGAGTGCGTCAACTCAGGCAGGGAACCAGTAACCAGAAAGGTTCCACTAAAGTGAAGGTAGCCTCAACCTCCCGTGATGAAACTGCCAGATATTACAGAAAAGAGGATGATCCCCTTGAAGGAACCTCTAGCATGTATGCCCAGGGAGGAGAGGATGACCAGTGCTAGAGGGGCCCTGCCTCTAGCCAGGAAGAGGCACGGGAAAACCGGGTCTTTTGGACGGTGTGGATCCGATGGCCTGGCACATCAGAGCCACAAAAATACGAAGCTTTAGTTGATACTGGTGCACAGTGTACCCTAATGCCATCAGGACATGTGGGGGCAGAACCTGTTTCCATTGCTGGGGTGACGGGGGGATCGCAGCAGTTGACTCTGTTGGAAGCTGAGGTGAGCCTGACTGGGAAGGAGTGGCAGAAACATCCCATTGTGACTGGCCCAGAGGCCCCGTGTATTCTGGGCATGGACTTCCTTCGAAATGGCTATTACAAAGACCCAAAGGGACTCAGGTGGGCTTTTGGAATAGCTGCTGTGGAGGCAGAGGACATTAAGCAATTGAACACCTTGCCTGGACTATCAGAGAACCCATCTGCAGTAGGACTCCTGAAGGTGGAAGAACAGCGAGTGCCAATTGCCACCTCGACGGTGCACCGCCGGCAGTATAGGACAAATCGAGATGCTGTGATCCCCATCCACAAGATGATCCGAGAACTGGAGAGCCAAGGGGTGGTCAGCAAAACCCACTCACCCTTCAACAGCCCCATCTGGCCTGTGCGCAAGTCTGACAGAGAATGGAGATTGACTGTGGACTATCGTGCATTGAATGAAGTGACTCCACCGCTGAGCGCTGCCGTGCCGGACATGCTGGAGCTCCAGTATGAGCTGGAGTCCAAAGCAGCGAAGTGGTACGCCACTATCGACATTGCTAATGCATTTTTCTCCATTCCCTTGGCAGCAGAATGCAGGCCTCAGTTTGCCTTCACGTGGAGGGGAGTGCAGTACACCTGGAACCGACTGCCCCAGGGGTGGAAGCACAGCCCCACCATCTGCCATGGACTGATCCAGGCTGCACTGGAAAAGGGTGAGGCTCCAGAACATCTGCAGTACATTGATGACATCATTGTCTGGGGGAACACAGCAGTGGAAGTATTTGAGAAAGGAGAAAAGATCATCCGGATTCTGCTAGAAGCCGGCTTTGCCATCAAGAAGAACAAAGTCAAAGGACCTGCTCGAGAGATCCAGTTCCTGGGAGTAAAGTGGCAAGATGGGCGGCGTCAGATTCCCACTGAGGTCGTCAATAAGATCACTGCAATGTCTCCACCAGCCAACAAGAAGGAAACACAAGCTTTCCTAGGTGCCATAGGTTTTTGGAGGATGCACATTCCTGAGTACAGCCAGATCGTGAGCCCTCTCTACCTGGTTACCCGAAAAAAGAATGATTTCCACTGGGGCCCTGAACAGCAGCAAGCCTTTGCTCAGATCAAACAGGAGATTGCTCATGCAGTAGCCCTTGGCCCAGTCAGGACAGGACCAGACGTGAAGAACGTGCTCTACTCTGCAGCTGGGAGCCATGGTCTGTCCTGGAGCCTTTGGCAGAAAGTGCCTGGGGAGACTCGAGGCCGACCACTGGGATTCTGGAGCCGAAGCTACAGAGGGTCCGAAGCCAACTACACTCCTACAGAGAAGGAAATCTTAGCTGCCTATGAAGGAGTCCAAGCCGCCTCAGAAGTGATTGGCACAGAAGCACAACTCCTCCTGGCACCCCGACTGCCAGTGCTGGGGTGGATGTTTAAAGGAAAAGTTCCTGCTACTCACCATGCCACCGACGCTACATGGAGCAAGTGGATCGCCCTCATCACGCAGCGCGCCCGTATTGGAAACCCAAATCGCCCTGGGATTTTGGAGATAATTACAAACTGGCCTGAAGGTGAAAACTTTGGTCTCACTGATGAAGAGGAGCAGGAACAAGTGACACGGGCTGAAGAAGCTCCACCGTATAACCAGCTGCCAGCAGAAGAAACACGCTACGCTCTGTTCACTGATGGTTCCTGTCGCATCGTAGGGATGAACCGGAAGTGGAAAGCAGCCGTATGGAGCCCCACACGACAGGTCGCAGAGGCCACTGAAGGAGAAGGTGGATCAAGCCAACTTGCTGAACTCAAAGCTGTTCAACTGGCCCTGGACATTGCTGAAAGAGAGAGGTGGCCAAAGCTCTACCTCTACACAGATTCATGGATGGTAGCCAACGCTCTGTGGGGATGGTTGGAAAGGTGGAAAAAGGCCAACTGGCAACGCAGAGGAAAGCCAATCTGGGCTGCTGATGAGTGGAAAGACATCGCCACCAGGGTAGAGAAACTGTCTGTGAGGGTCCGTCATGTAGATGCCCATGTCCCCAAGAGTAGGGCTAATGAAGAGCACCGAAACAATGAGCAGGTGGATCAGGCTGCAAAGATAGAGGTGTCAAAGACAGACTTAGATTGGCAACACAAGGGAGAGTTGTTCCTAGCTCGATGGGCCCATGACGCCTCAGGTCATCAGGGTAGAGATGCCACCTATAAGTGGGCACGAGACCGAGGGGTGGATCTAACCATGGACAGTATTTCTCAGGTTATCCATGACTGTGAGACGTGTGCCACGATCAAGCAGGCCAAGCGGTTGAAGCCCCTCTGGTACGGTGGGCGGTGGTCCAGATACAAGTATGGGGAGGCCTGGCAGATTGACTACATCACACTGCCCCAAACCCGCCAAGGCAAGCGCTATGTGCTCACCATGGTAGAAGCCACCACTGGATGGTTGGAAACCTACCCTGTGCCTCATGCCACTGCCCGGAACACCATCCTGGGACTTGAAAAGCAGGTCCTTTGGAGGCATGGCACCCCTGAGAGGATTGAGTCAGACAATGGGACTCATTTCAAGAACAGCCTTATAAACAGCTGGGCTAGGGAACATGGCATTGAGTGGGTGTACCATATCCCCTACCATGCACCTGCTGCTGGAAAAGTTGAACGGTGCAATGGCCTGCTTAAAACCAGCTTGAAGGCACTGGGTGGGGGAACTTTCAAGAACTGGGAGATTAATTTAGCAAAAGCCACATGGTTAGTGAACACCCGAGGTTCCACTAACCGAGCAGGCCCTGCCCAATCTGAGCCCTTTAGAACGACAGATGGAGATAAGGTTCCAGTGGTACATATGAGAGGTATGCTGGGAAAAACTGTTTGGGTTAATTCTGCCTCCAGCAAAGACAATCCAATCCGTGGGGTTGTCTTTGCTCAAGGACCGGGTTGCACTTGGTGGGTGATGCAAAAAGATGGAGAGACCCGGTGCATACCTCAAGGGGACCTGGTTTTAGGGTGAACTACCCATGACACTGTGCTTGTATCTGTATCTGCATGTACATATGTATATAGTTAAAGTAGTATGTGTTAGTGTATAATTTAAAGGTTTAATATTTGATGTAACATTTTGGTATGGGAAAAAATTCGGGGTGGATAGTGTTGAGGGTTAGGTGGGAATTTTTACCCATTATGTGCTGGGAAACCTAACTACCGGTACTTAAGGGTGCTCACGAAGAACAAAGGGTAGCCGGGCCCAGGGTGGCGGGGAAGGGGGCAGAAAAAGGAGGGTGGGGACAGTTTTTGGCTGGCTTTTTCCTCGGCTTCGGGGAAGAAGGACGTTCGTGCGCTGGGTCGCGGAGCTGCTTCTTCTCCTTCTCCCCTCTTGGTTGGTGGCCTCGCACCCGCTGTCCTGCCAGGCATCGCCGTGGAGCTGCTGATCCACCTCATCCACCAGCCCAGGATCGCAGCTCGTCCCTGCTGTCCCAGCCGACTGTTTCCTCGGAGCCCTGCAGGAGCACCGGGACTGACTGCCCGAGGGGTTTGTGAAAACAAAGCCTCTCCTCCATCCCGTCTCAGCCGAGAAAGCTGTCCCGGGGTCCCTGGTTCTGTTTTCTTGTTATTGCTGTAGTTATTTGTTTGTTTACCTGGTTATACTAGTAAAGAACTGTTATTCCTATCCCCAGATCTCTGCCTGAAAGCCCCTGATTTCAAAATTATAATAATTCGGAGGGAGGGGGTCTACATTCTTTCATCCCAAGGGAGGCTCCTGCTCTCCCTAGCAGACACCTGTCTTCTAAAACCAAGACAATATATATATATATGAAAATCACTGACAACCAGGCTAGGGAAAAGGGAAAAGCTGATTTCGTACAGGCCATAAAAATTACTGCCTCTGGTCCATTATTCTGCAGTGGTGTTGACAGCATGGCTGTAAATACCCTGGCTGTTTCAGCCAGGGACTAGCGAAGAACAGCTGTGTGCATCTCCTAAACCAGAGCAGTTCATTTCCCCTGAAAAGGTCACTCCTTGTTGAAACAGCTCAGGGGAAGAGTAAGATGTAGCAGTGATCTCCAGCTGGGAATATGTGCTATGGGAAGTGCTGAAGGAGAAGTGGAGTGAGTGGAGTGAATTGACAGCTGAGAGTGGGAGAAGTTGACCCATGTACTTACTCATACAGATATAGTCAGATGTTGTAGGACGCCTATCTGTGGTACTGGGCAGAGAAGAGACATGGGATGACTAGAGGCCAGTGCAAAAGTGGGAGACAAAGCTGACTCTTCATCCTATTTCATGGGAAATGGGTCAGTGTTAATGTTTTCAAGTCCTAGAAAAGATTACAATTTAAGTACTTTAATGAGAGCTTCGATTTTCCCTGGAGTCTGAGCCACCAGGCTCCAATTGAAAACCTTTCCCAAGACTAAATGGATTTTTTTTGCCAGACTGAACACTCAGACACTACAATGACAGTTGGAAGCAATCCTAATAACATTGGGATGGGGCAGAGGAGGGGAATGTGTTTTTATTTTAGAAATCACTATTTCTCAAAGTACCTCTTTGAAAAAACAAACCATATCTACACTACTACCAAAACAACATAAATCTAATCTATGATTCATCCTCATTCACCTTGCACTCAATCATGGGTGTCTTTTCTACACTCAAAAGGCAGAAAGGTGTTTATGACAGCTTTCAAATTCCAGTAGCTCCTTTACCTCTCACTTTCTGAGTCACTTCAGAAATACTTGAATGCTGTTGTAAGTAGAGTTATAAGAATAATATTGCTCTAATAACGTTGCACTGACTTAGCTTGAAGCATTAAACATCCTAATAAAATCTTTATGACTTCTCATGTATTTACTTATTCATAAGTGGGAAGAATCAGGGCCTAAGAGTAAGAAAAGACATAACTCATGTCCCTTCATTTTTAATGTTTCTGTACTTGTTTTCTTTCACAGGTAAATTATGGAAAAAACCAAACAAACCCCAATCCAAAATGCATTAATGACTGCTGAATGAAAGCAATTCTGCTGACATAAATGAGTCTATAGGGTGTACAGAATGAAATTATTATGAATGCAATGTCTTTTATGGTAGATTTAAAGGCAGAAACTGTAACTCCACACCTAACTAGCTCTTCAAAGCTCCCCCAGTGCACTGGAGAAGAGCACATCAGGCTCAGGTTGCCTGGGATTTATTCCTGTCTAGACTACTAACTTTTCATTCTGTATTATTGCATCTTGGTGTGCATTGGTTTCCCGCATTGTAAAAAAGGGTGAAGATGTGTGTCTCTCTTTTTAAAGCCACTCAGGATGCACTTCTGGAAAGCATCCTTTAAGAATGAGGCATAATTTCTGAGTTCCAGCCATGTGATGGTAATTGCAGGACTGGGATTACAGATCCTTTATTGGGTGTTTAAATACTATAAAATCCTGAACTGGTCCTGACTGCTCCTGCCCTTATCTGCAAATAGATTCTGACTGTATTTGCAAGGATTAGTATTGCCTGTGTGGGATTGGACCCACTTTCAGCAAGGCCAGACACTACCCACAAAATTACTGATTATTAGACATCTGTATGCTGACTTGCTGTCTTGTGATATATTATTAGAGGTTGGTGTTTAAGGGAGGGCTGCAGTGTACAAACAACACTTAACCAGCATTTCTGATATTGCCCTATACGTCCCACAGGACCAACACTAATAATTTCATCACAGGTCATAGGTTTTTTTTGTATTTCTTATAACATTGGGGTATGCAACTCTGTGATTGCAGTAGAATTGTTGCTGTCAGCCTTCAGACCAGTGAGTTCATTTTCTTGCAAAAAAGTTCTTATTAATATGAGTTTAAAAGATCAGAACCTGGGAATGTTGATCTATCCCACTGCCTAGATTGTTCCATCTGGACCTAGAAAAGCTTGTAACTATTCCAAGTAGTCCCAAATAGCCAGTGTGATTTCAAGTCCTTCACTCAAGTTTTAGAGATATGGAAGCACCTAATAACCACTGGAATCCAGCAAAAAATGAGATGTCCAATCCAGATGTAAAATCTGGGCTTTGTTTCTGTGGTACAATTCCTTTTCTGCAAAGTGAGGATTGCAGATCATTTCTGTTTCGCATAGTTTGGGAAGGGTTGAAGTATGAAGCCTAGTTGTGCAGGAATCTTTTGGGATTAGAAATTAGATGTAATGAGTAGAAATCCAAAATTTATTAACGTAATTGGGAAAAATCTCTTCACCATACATACTTGCAAATGATAAGGTCTCTGTCAGTATATGCTGATAAGTGTGAGGGTCACTGTCTCCAGGGTGAGAAGCACTTACACGAGGAGACAAAGCTTCCATGTTTCCCCAAGCATGGCTTTTTTCTGCAAGTGCTTCTGCATGTGAGGGAGTGGGAGATGCCCCAGGTCTTGTGTTGGTTGGAGGACAAGCCAGGGTCAATTGGATCCAAATCTTGGCCAGATACAGCTCACAAGCTTTTCCCTGACATTTTCGTGTGTTTTTCTTTACAAGTAGTGTATTTGATATCAACCCTCTTTTGCTGTGCTCATTTTATGGGCAGTGAAAGATACGGCTCCCCTCCATTTTTTGATTCCACAAAGCGGTAACCAAAACCAAGGACAAGTATGTCTTCCGCTCTAGTATGATGTATTGTGTATCATATCATTATCTTTTGGGTTTTGCTAGCTAGAAAAATAATAATAATACTTAGCACTGACATAGCAATTACCTCTCAGAACCCTTTGTAACCATTGCCTACTTCCTTGGCTCCCCAACTGCAGTGCATGCCCTGGGAGTGGTTGCAGAGAGCTGTTGCCTCACGCTGGTGAGCTCCTGAGTTTACCACCGGTGCACTGCTCTAAAGACAGCTACAAATCCCTTCAGTTTGGTGATGTAGAGTAGCAGACAGAAATCCTGGTACAAGAAACAAGCCAAGTTACACAAAGTTGGTAACTTGACACCTGGACCTGGAACAGCTCATGCTTATACACAGTACAAAGGCAAATTGGTTCTCACAGGGACAAGTGTTCCATTGGCTTCAGCGATGTTTTGTGACCAGGAGAGCCAGGAGAAATGGTCTCCAAGACAACATGAAGGAGGGCTTTTCTGTCTTTTCAGAATCATGCTGATTCTGTCTTCAGAAGAAATTGGGATAAGGAAAAATGTACTAAATCTAGAAAAGTAATTTCAAGCAAATGCAACCTTTTTTGCATGAGATTACCAGTAATCAATTTTCAGAGGCCTTACAGCTGTAGAAATAACTTTTTAGTTTTCTGCATGTCCATCTGGAACACAGACTCCAAATTGGGCCTTCCCAACATCAGTCTATACAAACAACCAGAACATTTTCTCATAGTCACTCCCACCTAAACATCTCACTATTTTATTTAAGTGGAAGAGCTGCAGCAGCCTGGGATAAAGGCTCTCCACTAGCACATCACAAATCTTAGTTGAAAAGATACCTGTTCTTGATCATAGAACACAGAAAGATGAACCTGAGTCTCCTTAACTGCAGCTATATGAAGAAGGAAGGGAGAGCACAGCTATTCTGTTCCTTGGTTTTCCTGTAGCTCATATCTTTGGCTTTTGCTAAGTGTGCCCAGAAGCAAACCATTTTGGATCCAGAGGAAATAAACAACATATGGGGGTAATATTTTTCTTCTGATCTTCCCAGATAGCTAAAATGCCCCAAAGAAATAAAGAAAAATATTATCCCCAAATATGTTTAATTTTTTATTTGGCTTCACCAAAGTTCTCTAGATCATGTAACTACATCCAGGTAGCAGAAGCCATCATTTAGGGTTGGTGACATTTTTACTTCCATCAAAAGTACTTTCTGCTCTTCAGAAGGAGCACACAAGGTTGATCAAACAGGAATAGGCAAGGATGGGCAAAAGCTATGAACCTTGATTATCTGTGCTGAGAAACAGTTCCTGGGATGTAACTAGGTGCAATCAGGAGCACACACAGGCCTGCAATCATTATCGGTACTCAGGCTGGCTCTGGCTGGCCTGCTTTGGAAAGTATAGGAGTGACTTGTCTAAGTTGCTCTCAGAGCCAAAGAATGCACCCTAGCTGTTTTTAAAATTTCAATACACATGTAACCACAAAGGTTTTGCGAGTCCAGGGAAGAGGAGGATCCTCAAATCTCTGTCATCTAGATGTGTCAAAACATTTCAAACCAGGCTGTGTCAGACCAGGCAAGGCTTTGGACAAAAAGCCTGGGTTATGCCCCCAAATTCTGTAAGCACAAAGCTAATCAAGGAATTGAAATCAGTAGAGTAAAAAAAGTGTATGAAAATGAAAACTTCAGCTGTTAATTCCAACACATCTAAGGAAGGGACGTACTCAGCAAAACTGTCTTCAAGGCAGGTGTCCTTGAAATTCATTATTTTCCACACAATTCTTAGTGGTTTTCAGCAACTGAGTGCTGCATGGTACAGGTGTTACCTAGGGATTAAAGGAAAAATTGTGTCAAATTAGTATCGTTCCAGAGAAAGAAATCCCAAACCTCTTCTAATCTTGAGGATGAAAAATTTTTGCGGAGGTCATCTTTTTGTGGCAATTCACTGAGAAACTTGATCACTTTTTTGTAGTCCTGAATATTTTTTGCAGGCATCTGCTCTCCAATTAAAACTCTGAGATGTAACCTCTCAGAGTTTTGCCATCTAACAGGCACATTTGCCTTGGCACATATGAACATACACATTTACATTGTTCTTGCACAAAATATATTGCTTTACCATGAAATATGAAGTAATATTTCAATAGTCTTGTTTAATATCTTCAAGTTGAAAAGAATATTGCAACATTAAACTACAAAATTAAGCTGAAATTCTCAAGAGAAAAAGGCTGTTTTGTGAGGTTATTAATCCTTCCTGTTTCCACTCTGTCCAAAAATACCACAATTTCAATTTTGGTCACGGCATTTCAGCACTTCTTTCTCAGCCAAGATCTCAAAATATTCAAATGCAAGTAAAGGAAATAATCATGGGTGATGTCAAAATTGCATTCTCCCTTCCCTTATACCCCCACTTCAGCTTTTAATACTGAAACTACCCTTCTTCCATCCCTTATTTGATTTGACAAAAGATTAACTTTTTAATTGCAAATTAAATTTGATCCAGTAGTTCTAAACTTTTATGTTTTTGAAGAGAGAAGATACTGAAAACTGTAATTATTTTTGTGAAACAGAATAAAGCCTTTCATGCATAAAAAAAGCATTCTGGAAAACAAAAATTTAACAGAAATATTTTGATAGCTAATATTTAAGTTCATTCCAAGGAATATACATAGGATTAGCTCAAATCATAAATACCTTTCAATGTCTTTCTACAGTATAGAATCATTCAGTAGAGACATTTTCAGAAATAATTTTTAACAGATGTGAGATTGTAGTGGCTAAGAGCCACAGATGGGCATGAAGAACAGGACAAATGAAAGGCTGGGATGTGTAGTTGGATGATTCTTTTTGCTCTTCAGCTGGACTTCGGCTTGTAGCAATTAAAACCTTCTAACTTTAAACTAACTAATTAAAGTCTTTTAGCCTTGCAGTCTGCTACTTTTAAATGGTGTTATTAGGGGCTCAGCAGCTTCCAGGAATGCACTTTACAATGCCATGCTGACAAATTTACTCTAGCTGTCTAATGCTCTTGGTAGGCATGAAATGACTTTGTAAAATCTGTTGTTTGCTCTGGTTTGGAAAAAATCTCGCAGAAATAAAAAGGGTGACATACAGCTAAAGGCAAAGGTTTTTTCCTCATAATACAAAACATTGTCTTGTTTTATTGTAATTTACAAGAAGGGGATATTAGATATCTGCTGAAACTGAATGGAGACTCGAGGAGAGGAGACTCGAGGAGAGGAGACTCGAGGAGACTCGAGGAGACTCGAGGAGAGGAGACTCGAGGAGACTCGAGGAGAGGAGACTCGAGGAGACTCGAGGAGAGGAGACTCAAGAAGACTCGAGGAGACTCGAGGAGAGGCGAGGCGAGGCGAGGCGAGGCGAGGCGAGGCGAGGTGAGGCGAGGAGACTTGAGGAGACTCGAGGAGATTATGCAGTCTAAAGTGAACAGGGCAAAATAAACTGGGGTGCCATGTAAGTTAAATGAACAGCAGAAATTCAAATGTTCTGCTTGAAGAAGGAGGGGGTGGCAATAGAAATGGGACTCATCTGCCACCTGCATTGTCTCTTTGTAAGTTGTTGTCCCTGGGGCAGCTCAGCAAAGCCGGAAAAGGCTGTTTGGTCCCCTTCTGTTTCTCCAGAGTAAGCTCAGTTCTCTTAAGAAAAAGTTTCTCCTGATAATGAAAGGTCTTAAAGGGTGTGGGTTATAAACTCATTGCACAGCTGGGTGACCTGCAGTCTGACAGTAGACAGGCTTGGACTTTCTGATCAGCCTTTCTGGTCAGGTTAAGGCCTGAGTTGTCTCCAAGATAGAAGTGCTTTGTGTCTCTCTGACTGATGACATTTGTTAATCTCCTGGTTGTTGTGTATATACCAGGCCTAAACTCCCACATTTTTTTCTGACCACTTCCAGAGAAAAAACACAATAAAAGAATTGTGGCTTGCAAAACTTTAAAGCAGCAGCAGCAGCAGCAAGAGAATGAGAATACAAAAATACTAAGTTGAATGGAAAGCACTAAAGAATATCACAGTCTGACAAGAGCTGCACATGATATATCCATATGTCATGTGGAGGTCCCTCTTATTTTGAGAGGACCAAAAGCAGCATGGGCAAGTTAGCAGCGCTACTGTGGACATATGTGTTACCCATTGATTACAATTACATGGCAACACATTTATGTGCCTCACATGCAAGTGAAGGTGACTAAGTCCCACAGATATATGTAAAGCTACTTTTTTCCTGGTATCCTAGAATTCAACTTTTCAACTTAAGTGATAAGCTATTAGCAATAGTCTTTTAAAAAATATCTAGTACATTTTATAGCAGATGTCACAGCATAGGCTGCTGTGTGTACTATTTTTCCAACCAACCAGGATACTACCTCTCGTCTGCTAAAAAAATGTTTTGGGAGTAACCAAACATGGCATACCTAAATGTAAATGTAAGTGCATCTCAATTCACTTTAATTCAAAATATTTGGAACAGCTCGGATCTATCAAAGCCCAGACCAGATTTTTAAGCAAATATTTAGGTGGTGAATTTTAGTTCCTGGATGTGGTAAAAATTAAGAGATTTCCTTTCAAATCCTCTGGTGTGTCCTGGGGTTTCTGTGCTGACAGATTTCATTTTTTAAATGGATGATCAATTGTTAAGGATGGTCTCCATAAAGTTCCAGTTTCAGCAGGCGTCGCCTAACTCAAGGTATGTATTTGGCACTATGTTCTCATTTATGCTACGAACATATTGCCAAAGGCATGTCTCAAGATTAACATTATAGCTAAGAAATGCTATTCAAGCAGCAGAGGAAATACTGTCATCTTGTCAGTCAGTCCAACCCTGCATTTTCCTTTCATCTCTTTTGCAGCTGTCCATGATTCCCAGAAACGGATTATGTCTGTTGTAAAAAAAGCATTATTGGTCTTTTCGATTAATCAGTAAATGAAATCTACGACATCTCCTGTTCCCAAAGCTATAACCAACTCAACAGTGTTTGAAAGTTCTTAGCAAACCAGTGTTCTTATACTATTGGTTTTAAGGTTGCCTATAACTGAAAGGAGTATCTTTTGGGTGTGTAATGTCTTATAAGAACATTTGTAAGATGGAAACCATAAAAATTGACTTCTAAATTGTCAATCCCAAAAATCCTATGCAAGTTGTAAATGTTCATAAAAATACACAGAAATACTTTCATTAAGTAGAACATTGAACTGTGTATCAATGTGGTTTTGTTTCAACACTAGCAGATGAAAAATTCCTCTATGCAAGTTTAGTTCATTTTAATGATGAAAACATACTGTACAAATATAATTAGGACAGATTACAGGAAAAACTCAGAAAGTGAGTAATGTTTATGTCTGCAAAAGGTTAGTAAAAAACTGCAAAACTGCAAGCTCACTTTTGTTTCCAAAGAATGTACTCCTACTACATGACTTTTTGTGGTGTATTTAAACAAATAAGCTGCGCTATTTGTGGTTTCATGGGAGATGATGTTATTGTTCATTCCTGTCTGGAATATCTAACAGGTTGAACACAAATACCATCACTGTTCATCCCTACAGTTATTTTTTCACAGGTAGGTAAGGAGTTAGTTTCTGAGGGACCTCAGAAGTCAAGTTCAGATTGATTGCTCACTCTGTGTGAGATTGTGCAAGATATGTTAATCATGTACCAGTTATATGCTCAATGACTTGTGTCTGGTTTCCCTTCTCTGCAGGCCTATCTGAGAAACTGTAGGGGGAAAAAAATTCAATGTTAATTATCTTATGTGAAAAGTAAAAGAGAATACCAAAAAGCAGGTAAGAATCTGTAGCAGGGCTAAATGAAGAAAGACTCCATATGGAGAAAAAATAGTGGAAATAAAAAGTTATTTCCATTTTACAGAGACTAAAATCCAGGCGTTTCTTATTACATTATATTATATTATATGACAAAAGTGAAAGTTTAAGGAATATAAATGGTTTGTTTTTTTTAAAATTTTTCCTCTATTTTTTTCAGTTTTCTAAATGTATGAATAGGTTGGCATTTCCCTTAGTACACAGACACACTGTTTACATATTTACATTTTAGATATTTACACATTTTTGTTTTTCCTTCTGCTATTTGCAACCACTGAAATATGAAAAAACTGTCCAAAGAATAATAATAGCCTTAAAACACTCACTGTATGCAGATGAGGACTTTTTTTTTTAACATTTTGCTTCACTCAAGTGACTTCTTTGCTATGTTTTTGTAAAAGTAAATATTGAGATTTCAAGAACAAGACATGTTTCCTGTGTTTTAACCAACCTTGTAATGACCAGAATCAGACACATTATTTTTAGAACTGTGCCAAGTACAGGAATTCATTGAACAGAAATAATGAGCTCCTTATTTCAGCTCAATACATTCTTATTCATGCAGTTATAGAACATGACATCCCTTGCCCATAGTCTTGCAATTTGATCTGTTCACCAGCATGGCTTGCAACTGGTCAAAATCAGGGCTTTATGAGACTTTTGACGTATACATAAAATTTTGAGATAGATATTTTTGCTCTCAAATATATGATTTTATAGGTGATATCTTTATAATATTTTATGGTTTCTTTGTACCTGGCTTATAGGAAATTTGTCTGTCTTATCAATATTCTAATTAACATTTTGTCACCTGAAGGTTTGTCAGAAATGACTTCACATGGTTCCCCAGAAAAGCAATACAAATGGAAAACAATTTACCATTAGATCAACATCTCTGGATTTCCGTCTGAAACCTACCCACTCAGAGATGACATCCTGCAAGCAATTACATTTCAGTTACTGGTCAATTAACTAGTTTTCTATTATGGTTTTCTTGTTTTGTTGCTGTTGCCATTTTTTGTTGCTGTTTCTTGTTGTTTCTTGGTTGTGTTTTTTTATTTATTTTATAAAGTGGAACCCCTTAGCATGACAACCATTTCATAAAAGTTTGGCAATATTGTATGAATTCTTGCATTTTAATCAATCAAAATATTATTACAGTTAAAATGCAAAGTCTTTTGTGAAAACAAAATTTCCTGTACAAGTCATCTTAATTGACTTCTATTACACCACTATCTCCTAATCTTTATTAATGAACTCCTTCATCAGTTGTTTAGATAGCCAGACTAATGTTTAGGAAGGCAAGCATTATAACCGGTTCATTCTATTTAGCTTTTATGAATATTGGCGTGACATTAGGATTCTTCTATTCTACTGGAACTTCCCCACTCTTTCCAAACTTACTGGAAAATTATATTTGCAATTTAAACAGACACTCAACAAGCACTTTTTAAAATCTTGGATGCAAGTTAACCTTTATTCACTGGTTGAAATGTCAAGTTTTAGTAGTTTTTGTTTAGTATCTTCTGTCAAAATGGAAACTATTTCATCAGACTAGGAGCTAATAGAAACTTGCCAAGAACAAATTCTGCCTAATTTATTTCGCTCACACAGTAACTGAGCAGCTAATACAGGAATGGCACTGTATATTATCCTTTTAATGAGGTTTTTGATCATCTTCTGAGGATCCTAAGGAAATCTTGTGCGGACTTTAAAGCACATGCAAAAAACAAACTGATAACAGCTCCAGATAGTTGTTAGCAGTAGTCAGTGATAGGACTTAGCCAGTGTCACGCCAGCCTGAATCTAGGTGTCCCCAATATTTTCATGGCTTCAGAAGGAAAGAGAGGTCATGCTCATGAAATTTTACAGCTAATTGGAGGCTAGAAGAGTAGGAAGAGAAGTCAAAGTTATTGTAGCAAACTGAAGATATGATCTGAAAGAAAAGACTGAATGAAATCTAGTAGTTACAAGTTCAAGAAAAAATCAGCCACACAGATATAGGATGGAAAAAAAACCACCAAAAACCCCCAAGTGTAGCCATGTTTTAGAAGCTCATCTAGAGATTTGATTATATCATTGTTGAAAAAGAGTCAGAAATGTTCAGATGTTGTGGAAAGGCTAAAATTACAGTGGAATGTATAAACTAGACAATACATAGGAAATAATCCTGCTCGTCTTAGCACTGGCTGGAGTTCAGTTTTGAACAGCACATTTCAAGATATGAAAATATGGAAGGGAATCCAAACATGATTGACAAAAATGCTCAGCAGTATAGAAAACATGAGGATTTGTCTTGCCTAACAAAAAGTAAAATGAAGTAGGAATAATAACAATACTGAATTGTGTAAATAGTTTTGCAAGGATGAAAGAACTAATTGTTCTCAGTGACCATGGTGGATTGGACAAAAAGCCGTGGGCTTAATCTTGAGCAGGAAGTAAAAGATTTTGGGAACAGTTAGATAGGAAACAACTTGGTATAGGCAAGTACAGTAGAACACTGGAATAGGAAACCGAATGAGGCTGCAGAATTTTCAGTGATGGAAGTCTGTAAAAACACAGTAGAAAAAATGCTGTCACGAAAGAAAAATGTATTTTAAGAGACATGAAATGTACTAGATAGTTTTTTTTTTAAAATTACATCAATTTTTTTTCTATGATTTTTTGTATGATATATGTAAAATATTTATAGAGCATCTGTTTCCCCATGTATACTAAATAAAGAAAAATCTTGACTATTGCATTTTCCTGTTTTCTTCAAGCATTTTCTGATAATGTGTTCTAAACAGTTTTATCTTCTTTATAATACAATTGACAATTCTACCACTGCCAAATAGAATAGGATTCATTCTGCAAGAATTGTATTTGTTCATCACAGCCTTTAGTTTACCCAATTGATTTTAAGTCCTATTTTCTGGTTTACAATGATTTCCTTCAATTTACCTCATTTTACAATAGTTAGAAATATTTTAAAGAGCTGCTTTAATTTTCCCTCTTAAACACACTGTTTTTCTAATCCTTTTGAAATATGGGGTTACAGCTTCTTGATAGCAACTGATAATATTCTTAAGCAATTCCCAACTATTGCTCTTAATATTCTACCCAGAGTTATTCCCATAAATTGATCTTGTATAAAATTGCTTTGATATTTTTGAAATTTGTAAAGTTAAAACCTCCTGTGGCACTAATTTGGATAATATTCTTGTGGCACTAATTCAGATATTATTCTCTTTGTGTCTATGAGATATTGTGTGCTTGGGTTAGCACAACTTTTTAGAGTACTGTAAGAATAACTTATTCCTATTTTTTTCCCAGCATTTTGATATTAGGATTGTTATAGGAGCAGTCCAAGAAAACTTTATTGATAGCTGTATAAGCAATTTCATGTGGCTGAAAAGAAAGATCTTCCCACTTTTTTTGATTATACTCCCATTTAAATTATAATCCATTTTTCCTGCACACTACATACTTTTCCTTAAAGCATAGGTATCACCAGAAAAGACTATTTTTTAATTTTGTTTTTCAAGGGCTAAGAAACATTCCCATGTCTGCTAATTATTTCTTTTTGCACTTTTTGGCCAGCTCTGCAGCTATGCAATGCTTGACCTAAACCTCAGGACTCAGTCTGAGCCCTCAGTGCCAGAAAGGCTGGGAGGGAATTTGTAAACCTGGGGGAACCCAGGTGCCTGCTGGTATCCTTCAGATCCCAGGAGTTTCTTTAATACATTTTATTTCAAAGAACCAAAACCAAGCAAAGGAAGAAAAGGGAAGTGATTAATTTGTTTAAAATTCTCCCAGAAAAAGTCTATAAACCATAATGTCATTAAAGACTGATTGGCCTCATAAATGCATAGGTCAGATTGAATCTCTAGTGTGATGGAAAAAGATAAACACAAAAGGTGGGCTTGAACTCTGGATTTTATCTTCCCAGAAAGATGCACAACTTTACCAAAATACTTTGCAACACAGGGGCCACAAGAAGTTTAAAACTGACTTGAAGTCCAAAGACGAGAAAGAGAGAGATAGTGTGCACGTCTTGTCTGCACATATGTATAAGTACCAGCTTAAACCCTTCATTTCTCCATCAGGAAAAGACATCTGGAAAAAAACAGTGACTGGTGTACAACAGGATATGTGAATCAGTGTGTCAGTGCTTTTCCTTCTTCATCTGTTAATTTTGAAAAAAGAGACCAGCTTCTTTCCTAACTATGTAAGAGACACTTCAATAATTTTCTAGAGTTCAGTCTTTTGCAAGAAATCCCTCATAAATATCAGGTTTCATATCCTTATGTTTTCAAAACATAAGTGAATGTGTCCATTTCCTCCTTGGAATCACCCTGCAATGGGTTTTTACAGCTGACACGGTTTATTTGCGCTCAGTCAGAAAACAAACCAAACCAAACTACACCACGAACAAAAAAGCCTTTCTTTTGGCAATGTATGGCCAAGATCTGTAGAAGTGACTGACAATCCTTAAGTGCTGAATTTATTACATTGCCTTACAGCCTAGAACACTGGATGCTCAGCATTTTCTGAAAATTAAGTATGTGGAAATTGTTATAAATTAAACTCCCCCAAGTAAGTAGCTTTTTGATAATGTAATGGTCAGCGACTGAAAACATGGGAATACATAAAGACATTCACACATACACTCATATCAATAAAATATAGACAGATTATGATGATGTAGGAAAGGAGAAAATGTTATAAACATTTATTTAGAGTGTTTTATAGGCAGCAACTGAGAACTAACATATTGACACATATATTGAGTTAGATAAACCAAGTTAAAAATGTCCTAGTGCATTTTCATAGAATGGAACAATTTTTTGCTAAAACTATTGCCCTTAGTCTTTCTCTTGGACAGAAGAGAATATTGTAACTCAGCAATCAAGAAAAATAACCCTGGAGGTGATCCAGAGAAAGGAATGAAGCAATCAGTTCTCTTTGCATGAAAAAAAAAAAAAAAAAAGATAAATGCATACTTCATTGAATTTGCATCAGATTTCAAAGAGTTATACACCCTTTGCTAAAAAAATGAAACTTGATCACTAAGGTTGCTTGCATTTGTCTATCTCATGGATTCTGGAAGAGGTTTGTACTACTGTAGGTTCTTTCTGACTGTTAGGGGAGTCCAATCATGGGAAATGTCTAGAGCATCTGTGAATTTGTGGCTGATACAGTATTCCTCTGGGCTGATGGAATAGCGTAATATTCCTCAAGGTATTTCCAAAACAAGTAAATCATAAACAGACTCACTGATGTTCAAACCACTAGCACAGGTTTGACACTAGAAAAAACCCCAAATCCAAACCCAAAACCAAAATAACAAAATAAACAAGCAAAAATATGCACAAAACAACAAAAAAAAAATTGCATCTGACTAATAAACTCTGTTTTGTTATCTCATTTCAGAGAAGAACCTTCTGAATCAACAGGATTTGACAGGCTTGTTTACCTAACATAATCCTGCAAATAGTCCATCCCATGCTTCATCAAATCCCCTTACATCTTTCTGTGCTGCCCTGAAAAGAGCTTGCTGGCCAACCCAGTAGAGTCAAAAATAAATCTTCCCTGTGGTCTCTGGTCCTTGACCTCCCACCTAGGCTGGCTGAGCTGCACAAGCCTTCTGAGGTTGTGTCATCCCTGACACTGCTGAGATCTGCTGCCTGTGCCTGGGTTTCACACTCCTCCAGATCATGCTTGCTCTCACCTCCCCAGGTTTGTCACCCAGAGTCTCAGTGCTCAGCTCACAACATCTTTGGAAAGGACATCCTCACAAAACTGGAAATGGAGTGTTTATACCAGCACAGCTCCTTTAGCAAGAAAGAGCTAAAATGCACAATGTGTTTGTCTCATCACTGTAAATATTTTCAGTAAGGAACCAGTTTCCAGCTTTCCTGCTCTTTCTAGGGCTATCTCAGGTATTGTAGCCTTTTCCTGACTTCTTTGTCTCATGAAATCTGATCGTAGTTCTTCCCAATTCTTTTCAGCTTTCCAGTCTACCTAAATTGGCTTGGCCATGCAGGTCTTTTTCCTTCACAGAGGAAAGGCTTTTGTTACAGAAAGGTACTTTGAACACATACTTCATAGTTTTCACAAGCTTCATAGTTTTCACAAGAACAAACAATTAGAACCCTTAAAAAATTACTAATTATTAATAGTTTAATATTAATAATAATAATAATAATAGTAATAAAAAAATCAGACGGACACACACATTGCTGATTTTATGAAAATGAATGATTATTGGAGATTATTTGAAAAAACAAGTCACCTTCATGTTTCCAAGCCACCAGTTTTAAGGAAAACACATTATACACAAACTCTTTTACAGCTGTCGGGTTGAAGGCATTGACCTGAATCACAGAGAAAAAAATGGTTTGAACTGACATGGGACACACACATGGCAGCAAATACTGCACTCCTGGATTCAGGAGATAGGAGTGCATTTGAAGTAGATCACAGTTTAATTTGATTTTGTTTCTTGTGTTTCTGTAATGGAAATGGAAGCACATGAAGACAGGAAAGAAAGGGAAAATCAAACAAATTCTTTTCTGCTTAGGTTAAGTAGCACTCTTCAATGACAATATTTTCAAATAGAATTTATTAATTTTTTTTCATTAAAACAAAATCGAGGATAAAGATAATTAAATCTCCATCCCATGTACCTGGAAAGAGGAATTTCTCCCATTTGAATATTTTTTTCCATATGTCCTTTTTAGTTTTACAATCATAAACACTGGGAATTCCATCACTTCTCTGCGTAGTCCATATAGCTATCTTGTTGCAGTAATCATCTTACCCCCACACCACATATTCTACACTTCTTTTAAAAAAATGGACACAACGAACACAGAGAGCTCTTATGGAGATATTTTCACTTCCAAATGTCTAAATAAAAAAAAAAACAAAACCAGAGTCACTGAACAGAGGAAAATGAAGTGCTGCATTTTTGGCAGTGGTAGAAAAAGACATAATTGCTTCACTGAGTTTTGCAAAAATAAGGAATTAATTTTTGCAAATAATCACAAAACCAGCTTTCTGATCTGTTTCAAGGCATCCTGATCCAAATTTTGCTTTGCCACAGCTTTTTGTGGCAGAAGAACAAAGGATGTTAAATACTTAATTACCAGGACAGTACACGTGACTGGTGGATTGAGTTGGATAAATGAAGCTGCAATTATTTCACCACAGTGTGGCTGACTAAGATTGATACTTGGCCTTCACTCAGTGGTTTTCATCATTCCGCCAGAAATAAACAGAGCACAGACTAATCTCAATATGTTTATCCATCAGTAACTTAAATTGCTTTTGGAAACTGTGAAATTTCTGCCATTGGTTATAAAAGACAGTGCAGTTTTGAATTTTTTCCTCATGTCCTGCAACTTAGAATCAATGTGTGTATAATTTTCATCCTCCTTACAATACATGCTATTCCTAAGATCTGAGAAAAATAAAAAAGAACATATGTTTCTTCATCATAATCCTATTCTATTCTGCCTCATTTGCAAAGATGAGAAAATAAGACTTGCAGAAAAATTAAGATATGAGTCCAAGTTTCAGTTTCTTTGAAAAAATACATGGAGACAAGAATCTGGTCAAGACTGAAGCAGGTTACTCTAACACAAAATTTGGATCTGTGTACTAAACCTTCTACAAAATCTAGAAATATGGGGTTGCATGCAACCTGCAGCCCCAATGCTGTGAAAGTGTCTGATTGAAGGATAGCTCATGGTTACAGTGCCACAGTAATGTGGATATATGTCTCCAGTTTGGAAAGGTTTATGTTCAGCCAGCTCAGAGGTCCAGCAAGTGATAAGGCCCTTACCTGAACATCCTTGTCTGATTTTCTCAATTTAGAAATGCAATACTGCAGAAGCAGTGGTGGGCATACTGGAAAGGACATGAAAATTGTGACCTTTGTTCCTCCTTCCCACCATGCTACCCAGCTTTGCTCCAAGAAGGAAGAGATTATGAAAGTATATCTGCTTTTTATATACCAATATCTCTGCTGTTGTCTACCAGCATGGCAGCTTTAGAAGTGCTGTTTCAATAACAGAGTGGTTATAGAAAGTTCTCAGCATGGACATGACTACAGAGATACAGCAAGCTGTGAAAGAAAGACTAGAGTTCATTAAACTGTCTTTACCTACTTTTTTCATAATTGCACTATATGTTTTGTAAAGAAGAATATACAGAAGAGTCAGAATTAATTAATTTTACGCTTTTCCTTAGTGTGGTTTACATGTTTTAATTCAAGCAAGGACAAGCAAAATGCTTCTGAAGTATATCTCTGACTTCCTGACACAGGAGGTCTCTGTTGTGAAGACTTTATGTTTTCTTAACTGATCGATTTTCTGTATGACTTTCTATAATTTAAACGAGGCCTAGCATAACTCTCATATCTATTAGGCACTCTAAACAAGGCTGTTATTTGATGTCATGTGACTAAATAATTTCCATATAGTGTTTTTCTATTTATTTACCATCTTCTAAAAGACATCTTGTTTATGTGTATCGGATTAGTTCTGAATCTGCTCTAAATTAGCAATATCATGTGCTCCATATGTTTATATGACATTTTTGTTCAGTTTTTTTTTTTATCATTAAGATTTATTCAAGCAGTTTTTCATATGCAGAAGCAGAAGAATACCATCTGAATTGAATACCATAGATCTCAGTCATCAGTGGTCTGCTCAAACCAGCCCAAGCAGGCTTGTAGGCATAAGAGAGATGAGCCATCTGATTTTAGCAGTGAGATACTATTTCTCACAAATAGAATACAGATCATAGGGTTAATGAGAAGATAAACTATAGAGCAGGGAGAGGCAAGGGAAGAAGGACTCATCTAGGAAAAGAAGGAAAGTAGATGTGTACAGCCTTGGATACATAAGAACTTCTATTTTAAATTTATTCACCAAAGTCCTTCAAGACATTTTCTACAAGGCCAGGTTGGATGGGGCTTTGAGCAATCTGACATAGTGGAAAATGTCCTTGTCCATGGCAGGGCAGTTGGAATTTGATGATCTTTATTCAGGTTGTTTCCAGCCCAAACCATTTCATTATTCCATGATTCTAGGACAATTGTCTGTCTGTACTACAGAACTAGTCCCAGTTCCAGAAGGAATGATTCTCAGGTACTAGTTTTTCCCAGTGAATGTGACTGAGATGGGTCACCATGGTCGAGAGTTACAATCTAAATATGGAAGAATTACAAAGCTGAACCTTGGTAATTCATTTATTCAGGTAAGAGCCAGCAATGTGTTATTGAACAAGGCTAAAAGGAGGACGAAGGAAGGATGCTATTCCAGTATCTACGGGACTGTTTCCTCATAGTTTAAAAGTACTTTCCAGACACTTATTTCAGTGTTGGGCTCAGTAATGTTACATTTTCAGTACAAATGGCATAATTAACTGCTTATCCATTGCATTTAGTAATATTGAAAAGACTTAGAACTTATTTTAAACTAACACAAAACCCTAAACAATAATTTCTTTTTAGATTACTTTTTTTTTCATTTTACTTAAAAGTTAAACCAGAATATTTATTTGCACACATAGTGTATCTCTGATTTTTTTAAAGGTATGTGCTTATCTGAGGTAGGAAATCTTCCAGTTAGATTAAAAAATGTGATGCAAGTGGTTAAACTTATTAAGTAGGGTTGTTAGAAGTTGGTATTGGTCAGCTTGAGAAACTGGAACTGAAACATTAGTACATCTCTCTTTCTGACTTGGGTTTCAAAATATTTCCAGATTTTTTTTTTTTTTTTTAGTATGGTAAATATCCAGAGAACCTGTGTCAATGTCAAATTTTTAAATTGCCCTTCTTGAAAACTCCAGGTTTTGTACAGTAACATGAACTGCTTAAAGGTCCTTTCAACCCTAAAGTCTGTGATAGATAAATTAAATCAAACCAGCTGATATCACTTAATGCAGAGAGTTGTCCATCAGAACTCAATTTAAGGAGATGCCACTTAGCCTTAAAACTAAAAGCGTGTAATTAGAAAATATATGGAGGCAATAAAATATTCTTGGAACAAGTCAAGAACTTTGGAGATTATGGAGGTTTATGCTGTGTGGTGCTGCAGAGTCAGTATAGGTACAATAAAGCATTAGCAAAAATAAATTAATTTCATGGGGTAGAGACTTGACTTTCCTTCTTTGAAATTCAATAAACTTGACTTTACTTATTTTATTACTTTTTGTGGAAAATAACGTGGATATTATACAGCAAAACTTCATTAAAAATAAATTTCCAAAGTAAAAAATTTATTCTTCCACGTCTTCAAAAACTTCTTATCATTTCTGATTTATGATGTGCCCATCTTTCCCATCATGCCCATCACAATGCCTTTATGTTTCTCAGTTACTTTCAATCTCCCTTTATCTCTCACAAGAACTGGATAGAGAACATATTAAGAGATATCAATCTAATGTAGAACAGATGATATGAATACTGATGATATGAATGATAAAAAAAAGAGTGTTAGGAGACAGAAAGAAAAAATACTATTGAGTTTCCTTCCCCTTAATTTACTTTTGTCCCCCTTAATTTTCCTTTTATCTGATACACAGAAAGAAATGAAAAAAATATTTTAGCTTAAACATTATTTGTTTAATGGGAAACATTGGTCAATGTTTCTCTGTAGATTGCTTGTTTGGAAATTGTAATTTACAGCATAAATATTTTTATAATCCATATTATGTGTCCTCTATAGGGTATTTTAAAGGTTATTTACTAAAATTAAAATGTCAGTGTATTTTCTCCAGTTATCAACTATTTAATTCTGAAAAACATAAACCTAGAAATAAGAAGAGTAGCACATAAATTAAGTCTCCATTTGTAGACTTTCAGAAGAGCTTTCCTAGAAACACTCTGAATATAGTGCCTTACATAAATGTAAAGTGAATTGATTTATGACTTAACCATCTATTTTATTTGCAATATCCTTTATTTCTTTGTTTCTATTTCTGTTCATGTCAATTACTGGAAAGAGATAGTCATATACAAGGAAACTTCTTAAATGCTTTTGAATTCCTGTTGCTTCAGTTTTCCCTGCCCTTCTGTCACAGGAAGATTACTTGCAGCTACTCAGAAACTCCTTATAATTTATACTTCTATAGTATAAATTTTCCTTCATGTCTGTTACCATGATAATAAGATGCACATTCAGAATAAATATAGGCATTTTCTGGAGATTAAAATTCCCCTCTTCAGAAGGAGGAAAGTAATCTCCAGTGTTACTATGGCATATAATGATGATGTTCATGATGATGATGATGATGATTTATGCCAAAGAATAAATAGTTTCAGAGGTATTGTTTTTTATTAAATAGTTCTATGATCTATACAGACTTGAATTTTACCCTTAAGAAGCAGAATCAAAGTCAAGCAACACTTGACTGAGGCAGACTAGAAACTAAAACTTTCAACTTCAAATTATACTAGATGATTACAGAGCTTTCCTCTAAATTTTTGTTTTACACTGGGCTACAGCTGAGTCTGGTTGCTATCATACAGATGTGTCAAAGAAGAAATCAGCTAAAAGAAATGTTCAATTATGCATGTGAAGTGGAATAGAACTTGAAAATTTATCTACTCTGCTAGTGTTCAAAAGAAGTTGTAGCTTCCTTGTCTTAATGAGAGTGGCAATATAAAACCTAAACCTTTGCATAGTTTAAAAAACTGGAAATATTTGGGGGAGACCAAATTTTCTTTTTGATCATTTTCTTACATTATCAGCATCAATCAAATCATCTAGCACTGAATTTGCATTTCTAACTTATACAACATTGCATATTGAATTAGCTAAACAATCAACATCAGGGTTTTCTTTTAAGAAGAGTGCAATACTGAACCTCCATAATTGTTATATTTAAATTACTTAATTATTCTTATCTGAATTTCCATTCCCATCATTTTTATTTGGTGGTTTATGGAAATTCTGCCAGAAGAAATCACAGACATACAACTAGTCACTGTGAGAGACTGAAGTGATGCTGAAGACGTTGGAATATATTTTGAGATAGATCTTCCTTTTAGAGGGAATTTGCTAAAAGTGAATACTGGTAAAAGTAAACACACTGATATGGAAGATGTTTATTTGTTGCACGGTCTCTTGCAGTTCCATTTCCTCATTTTGCTACTTGTTGGTTCAAGAAGTAACCACAGACTCAACTGGTATTAATTTCCAGGTTATCCAAAGCAGATGGAAAAAATGAGAATGAAGAAGCAGCCATTATTTGCTACATGATGCCTGAGACAGCTTGGGATTTTTACAATGATTGTATCAGTGTACAAACATAATAATTGCTACAGAAGAAACCAGAGGACCATCTAATTTGACCTTCTGTCTTCAACCAAGCTGATGTCAGCCATCTCAAATTAGACATAAGACTCCCTAATACACAAAATTGTGCAATGATCTTGATTTCATAGAGGAAATTATTCCTGACTCCGGCTGTTGCTCAATTATGTCCTGAAGCACGAGGATTAATGGTTCTTGTGACTTCTGTCCCAGCAGGAGTAATTGCAGATGCCGTTATTATTCAGATTGACGGATAATTCTGCTCTGAACCTTCCTCAATGCTTTCCCTTCTACTAATTTGAGGCCTTAAATGGCAGAAGATGTCATATCATTTTAGAAACACAACCCAGACATATCCTACCATGCACCAAAGAAGTAGATTCTATCTTGGTGTGAAACAAAATTTATCTGCAGAGAAATATTAACAGGGCTGATCAGTTATGCAATCATTTGGCTGCTGGAGGGTAGGAAGGCTGTATAAAGGGTTCTGGACAGGCTGGACTGATGGGCTGAGGCCAGTTGTATGAGCTTCAACAAGTTGTCAAGTCCTACACTTTGGCCACCCCAGGCAACCCCAGGCAGCAACAGAAGCTGTCAAAAGTGTGTCTGGAAAGCTGCCTGGCAGAAAAGGACCAGGAGATGATGGTCAACAGCAGATGACCAAGAGCCAGAGTGTGCCCAAGTGGCCAAGAAGACCAGTGTCATGCTGGCCTGTATCAGCAATAGTGTGGCCAGCAGGAGCAACACAGTGATTGTCTCTCTCTACTCAGCACTGTGAGGCCACACCTCAAATCATGTGTCTAGTTCTGGGATCTTCAGGAAGGCCATTGAGGTGCTGATGTCCAGAGAAGGGCAATGAAGCTGGTGAAACCTCTAGTGATTAGGTCCTATGAGGAACAGCTGTGGGCGCCAGGGTTGTTTAGTCTGGAGAAATGGAGGCTGAGGCTGGGGGGAGGGGGGAACACCTTATCATTCTTGACAATTCCCTGAAAGGAGGGTGTATCAGTCTTTTCTCCCAGGCAACCAGGGACAGGATGAGAGGATACAGCCTAAAGCTGCAGCAGGGAAGGTTTAGGTAGGACATCTGGAAACATTTCTTCATGGAAAGGATTGTTATGCATTGTAATGTGCTGACCAGGAAGGTGGTGGAGTCATCATCCCTGGAGGTATTCAATGGATGGATGTGGCGCTTTATGCCATGGTCTAGTCTACAAGGTGGTGATTGGTCAAAGGTTGGATTTGATAATCTTGGAGGTCTTCTTCCAGCCTTAATGATTCTGTGTTTCTTTTGTGAGCCACCCTTGTTCCATTCCATCAAGGCTGAGGGGTTGAGATCAGACAGGTGGGTGAGGAGATATTGGCCCAGTTTAGCTTTTAGATGTGGAATGGAATGTGGCTTTTAGATGCTGTCTGGAAGTTACATTAGATAACCATAGCCTGACAGATGGTATGAGCAGGTTTAACCAGTCTGGTGAGCAGGCAGTTCTATGAATGCTGAGATGGTCTCCTATACTACCTGCACCTTTGTTAGTAAGTCATTCCTAATCAGGATAGACAGTCCTCCCACAAAAAAAATGCATTCTGCTGCATGTTGTGTTTTGGTTCCAAAGCTAGTTATTTGCAGAAAGAAATCCATTTATGAGATAATCATTAATGTTCATCTAAAGGTACACTCACTGAAAGGAGAGGGAAAAAAAGCCCTAAAAATTCCAGGGTGTCTTTGAGTTACAAAGGAATCTTTCAGCAAAGTGTTTACTAGGCCAATTTTTACTAGGAGCCCATGACTGCTGCCTTGAATAAGATTATTTTGTTTTTAAATTGAAGCAAAATAAATAAGCAAACATTTTCCAAGAGTCATTAAAATGATTGGAAGAATTAGCCAAGTAGGTGAACTAACTGGCGAGGGTAGAAAGACTGAGGTGTTTTTTATGGACAGACCAAACAAATTAAGGAACTCTCTGTAAAGGCAACATTTCTCACTACCCATGAAATTACTGTTGCCACCTATTTTTCAACACATGATGCATCAGCAGGTTTCTGGCAGGTGCCTTAGGGAAACATTTTTGCATTCTCTATTCCCCTTAGGAGACTGTTTTTTAGACTGCCATTTGGGTTGCATTTGGCAGCCACAGTGATTCACGAGAAAATGAAACACATTTTTGATTGTATAGAATACACTCGGGTCTACACACAAGATGATTTGATCAGGAGAAAAATGGTAGAAAAGCGAGTCCAGATGCTCAGAGCCACTTCTGGAGGAGCCAGGCTTGGGTCCTAAAACAAAAGAACAAATGAAAACTCCACAGTATAAATGTCACATCAGAGAAAGAGGGAACCTGGGGGGAAAAAAGTTATGTACACAGAAAAATCATAATTCGTTTGAAAGTTTCATCACCTGCCTCTATTAGGACACAAAGAAGGAATCAGCCATTTGAGATCTAGCAGGCAAAACTGTCTTGTGTAAATGCATGAAAATCTGCAGAAGAAGTTCCATAATTAACCAGCTTGTTAATCATTCCCCAAAAACCATAATTGTGACTTCTTCACTCAAAAGTGGATTTTTGCACAATCTTCATCCAAAAATATGGAGAATAGGATGGATGCCTGGAAGCTGCTAGTAAAAACCTGAGCATCCTTGAAATTAAATATAGATTAATTTGGGCGTAAGTGTTGGGTGGCGAAACCTTCTTTTGTTTTGAAACAAGAGACCGGTATTGACTGTGTCTAGAAAACAAATGAACCTAAAATCTAAATGGATTTTCAAAAAAATTATTTATTTACATATTTTTAAATTGATTTTCTGACACGATTTAAACTTACTTTCTCCCATGGTCAAAAGCTGAGCATTTCCTTTCTGTTCCTTCCAATGCCCATTCTGAGCCCATGCTGTTTGTAGTGGTCCTTTCTACATGGGTTAAGAAAGACTGCAGAGAAGGACAAATATAAAGATGCTGATTTGCAAGCCACACTACTCTGATATGGTCTAAATTAGTTTACAAGTGACTTTAAAATAAGTCAAAAGGCTTCTGCCTGCTTCCTTGCAAAAAAGATAAAATGTTTGAGTAAGTACCTGCTCACATTTGTTCTACTGATTCTCAGTCTTTTAAGTGCTTTCTCTTCTCTCATTTTATATATTTTCAACACCTTTTGAATTTTTTGTTTTCAGAGGCCCTCCTCAACTGCTATTGCCACCTTACAAAACTTAACCATGCTAAAAGCTCCCATCACTGCCTGCTCCCTACACTAAGATATCCACAGATGCAAACATTATCCTTGCTTTTCCCTTCCTCTTACCAAGAGCCTTTTGATAAATCTTTGAGCAGATCAAGTAAGATATAAATTGTTATCCATTTCCATTCCTGAAGCAAACTTCAAAGAGACGGTACTCGGTTAAAGTACCCCATGTGTTATATGGATGTGTAAGTTTCTTATAACCTGGGTTCTTTCTGATCTCAGAAACTAAGGCTGCCTTCTGTCAGCGGAGTTTCAGAGGGTAACACTATTCCCCATCTGCTCAAACGGGATACATACATCTGGATTTGAAAATTCTTAGTACAGACTGACAGACTAGGTCAAATTTGAGAGCAGCATCAAGAGGTGCTAATGGCATGGAATGGATTATTTGCTAGCAATAGTTCAAAAATAACATAATAGCAGAGTCTAAATTGCAGATTTTGACCTTCTAAATGTTGTGTAAGTCCAATGACAGTGGAGAAGCCCCAGGTATCAATAAATGTATTTTATATAAAAAAAGTCTTAACCTGATTGTATCAATTTGACATGCATATATTGCCAATTGCAAATTGACATGCAGTTATTGTCAATGGAATTAGTTTTGAGCATTTCTAATTTTGTTCAAATAGTGTTGGCTGTAGCAACCAGAAACGACCTGCCTAAACTACAATTACAGGTAGTCCATAACGAAAATTATACTTGAAAGAGAGAAGGGAAGAGATATAATTTAGCAGAAACCAAAACTTTTTCCCAAATTAGGATTACTTTTAAATTACAAATAGTAAGCTTTTTAAACAGGAAAATTTCTAATTAATATGTGTTAGTTTACTTAAACCAGCATATAATTGTATAGTTTATACAGTAGATACACCATACATTTCAAGTTGTAAAATGCGCACCTAGGTGTAGATAATCTTGTAACAAACAGAAAGAGGTTAAAAATTGAGGTTTATAAAACTAAATGAGAAAAATAGTATAAAGCACTCTGAACTTTGTTGCTTACAGTATCTGCTATCTGTGAAGTGTCATATGAGGTGTCACATGAATTTACTGGCTTCTGTCTACTCTCAATGTTGCTATGGAATACTGTGGAGTCCTTGGCACAGCTGACATTTTCTAGAGCAGGCACTTCAATACTTTATTCTTTCCTCTGTAAATCAGTAATGGTAGTCATGGTAAATCACTGTTTAGGGACACTCAAAATTGTAGATGTTCAGGAGATGTTCTTCCTGTTTACAAGGGGCACTGAGATAATACTACAAGGAGAGAAATCCTGGCAAGATGCTAAATTCTCATTTTCATGTCCTAGAATATGTTATTTTGAAGGATTCTCAGCAGCATTAGCTCCACCAAACCAATGTTCTCTGCCTAATCTACTTCATTTAAGGGTTAAAACTGTGCTCAGCCTGTGCTTGAGAGAAATCATTCCGGAGATGACTGAATAAAAGGCCATATCCACAAGTCTGTAACCCTTAAAGAAATTCATGCTGATCATTATGTCAGCAGCCAGCCACAGTCACATGGGAAATTTTATTAGGAAGCTTTATTTGCCTGCTGAAATTTCTCCATGCTCCATCCACCCCTAATATGATGTGGAAAAGAGGAGGAGGGAAAAAATAACTCAGCCATGAACCCGTCCTGGATATTCAGATGAAGTGATGTGTGAGAAAGCACAGCTTTCTGATTATCAGAAAGATGATTATGAAAATCAAGGTTTAAGGTATGGATATTGTTTTCAAAACCTATTAATGGGAAAGAAAAAATTAAAATCACTGGTCAAGAAGTTTTTGCTGAGGTTTACGTGTGGGACAAGGAGGCCAATTATATGAATAGGCAGAAAACATGCAGGAATTGCTCTGCAAGGCCCACAGTAAAAAACATAAATGTATGTGGGTAAACCAATATCGAGCTTGTTTACACATGAATAAATCCAAATTAGAGAAATGGAAAAATATCTGAATCTAAATTTAAAGTGGAGACTGTTCATGAGAGTCATGGGTGACTAAAAGTAATTAAGGCCATCGCTTAACTAAACAGATGTAACAGATTAACCATGTGTTTCTATGTTTGATGTAGATTTTTTTGTTTTGGATACACTGCAGTTTAAAGTCATTTAATGCTGCCTGAGATACATCTGCCATTATTTTGATTTGGTGTACTTCTTGTTGTAAATGCATTTAGCATTGGCTGACATTTAGTTTGTCTAAACAATTGAAAGTGTTTACAACAAAAAGTACTTGTTCAAGCAAGCTACAGTACAGAGAAATACATTAAAATGTAAAATAAAAGATGTGCAGAAAAATAAAATACATTTTAATGCTTCCTTTTTCATTGATTTTTGCTAGAGATGGATTTAGATAAGAGCAGAAAAAGGAAGCTCAGTTTCATCCAACACTACTCAACAAAACTAACTTTTCTTACAAAAGTAGTATTTTTTATTGTGTTGAGGACTTTTATTTTCAGCCTTGTAGAGCTCAGATATGCTAAGTTCCTAAGAGTCATTTTATTCCACCAATACTTCTCCGCAAAATAGAAGAAGGTAAAATAGCTATTGTTTAACATGGTTTATTCTCCTGAGCTTTCCACCCAGATAACACAAAATTGCACATAGTAAACTTGCTCAGGTAATTATATTACAGATGCAGCTCTATGAATAGAATTGTATTTCACACGTACATTGAAGTTGGAGCATTTATAACAAGGCTGAATACTTCTCCTGTTACAGGAGAGAAATTTTATATAAGGTTTACTCTATTTGCTTTAACATTATATTGATCAATTTGTATGCATGTACATGAGAGAAACCCTGAGGTATATGCCTCATGTCTCTGTGGTTTCATACTTGCTGAGGCAATGGCACATCTACCTTACAGAGGGTTGGGAAAGAATAAGCTAAAAATGAAGTGTGTCATTCAGAATTGTCCAGAGTCTCATTTTATGATGATGAGACATAAATGTTGTGTTGCAAATTCTCTGCATGCATCTAATGGAGGAAAAAATGGGTGAACTCCATTAGCTTTAATAGAAAGTGATGACTGATGATGCTCTCTGGCTCAAGTTTGGCCAACCAAGTATATGATACTCCTGATCTGAAACCTATGAGACTGGGGATGATTGTAATTCCCAATCTCTCACAAAATTGTGTAGAAACTTCTGATAACCAACAACTGCCTTGAATTGTGACAATGGGCCTCAAAATTTTTTAATTATTACCATTATCCTTGCTCCTCCAGAAGATGTATTTAGCAAGTCAGTATCCTCATTAGCATGTTTTTGGCTTTATTTATTTTAAAGAATGAAGATAACTAACATTTTAATCACTGAGTGTCTTGGAAAAAAAAAAAACTTTTGCAGATTTATATAATGAATGTGTTTCTTGCCCACTGCTCTGGGAAGTTAATTGGATTTAGAGCATTTGTTTGCCAGAGAGCCACTCTCTAACCTCTGGTCACACAAGCTTCATCCATACAGAGTCCTTAACCAGAAGTTTTTTGAAGGGTAGACACCTGTGTTTTCCTTTGGACTGAAGTAGTTCTGTGAATCAAAAGAATTGACCACAACAATTAGGGGAAGGTACCCATGAAGCCTAGTATTAGCCATCAGAGCTGAACTCAATGATCCTTGTGGGTCGCTTCCAACCCATGATATTGAGTCTGTGATTTTATTCCTGGGAACTTTTTCTCACGCACTTCACTCCCTAAAGGCAGTAGCAGTTCCAGAGGACAACTGTCTACTTCAAACAGCCCCCACAGGAACTTTTCACCTTCTCCATGGGCTACTAAAAGAGCTTAAGGAGGCAGGCTTCAGCTGCTACTAGGTTTGTATTTTGTGCACTCATTCATCTCTCATATATAGAGTCTGGAATTCAAAGAGTCATACCACAAATGATGTCTGCCAGCACAGCTAGAAGGAAAGGGCCTTAAAGCACTAGGTCATCTTGTCTATCCTCTGCTTGCGTGGGGTCGTTTCCCACACAATACATGAATATGCCACCCATAAAGGCAGCTGGTAAGAGCAGCAACTGAGTCTGAATCACACAAACAAGGGGGGAGGGAAATTGTGTAAACTTTGTAGTATAAGAAGAGGACATTTTCCCCAGGGTTTTAAGGACTTCAGTCTGATGGTTCCTAGAAGCTGTAAATCTTCCAAAATGTTACCTCAGTAACTGAGAATCTTCCTGGCGACATTGTAGCTTTATGCTGCCTCCTTCTGTGCTCACACCAGATGGAATGAATATCTTCAAGGAAAGTACAGGTTAGGCATTCCTTTTGCTTAGCATAAGGTGAGCATACTTACAGTGACAAAACCAACCAGCCTAGAGAGGTGTTAGGTCTGGAATCACTTCTGTCCATTTTGCTGTGATCACAAATGCCTGTTTAAACAGCCTTACACACCTCAAATAAGCAATAAGCAAGGTATGATGCTGAAGGACAGGCAACAGTAAATTTAGAGTTCTGGAATCAAAGACGTGACTATTTAAAGCCACATCTTGGCTTTCCACTTACATATGACCAGTCAAATGAACCTCAGGAATTTTTGTGATATTCAACACCTATATACTATCTTGGGAACCACTATCATAACTTTTTATTCTCTATCTTCTGTCTCTTTTTTGGTTATGAGAATGATCCCTTAAACCTTTATGAAGACACACATTTTCATAGACTCTGTACAATTGTATTTGTCTCTGGACAGTCTATGTCCTGACAAAACTGACTGAAATCAGCAAGCATATTTACAAGCCATGAAGCTATTTATTCTCTGTGTTTAAAAGCTTTAAATGTGTTCTCCTTTCTTCTCATTGGAAATGCAAGGCCAAAATTAATTTATGTGTAAAATTTTCTAGATAAATGTTGCAGTATTTGGACCTTCTGTAAGAAAATAGATACAAAGTCCATGACTGATAGCTGCCTTTCTGTAATTTGCTAAATGAGTGGTCAAAATTTAATATTATACATTGAAGGACACCTTTTGACCACATCTGAGTCAAGAAATGTAAATGTCAAGCCATTAGAATGTCAGAATTTCTATGTATTTTACATAAAATATTCCCAGTTGCCAGGCTTGTGAAAAGAGGCATGTCTAAAGCAGGCTTATCTACAAATTACAAAATGATGATACAAATATTGAGAAAATATTAAGTTAACAGCTTAAAAACAATTCTACTAATTGTTTATCATTTTACCCATCTTAGGTTTCAATATAGAAACCTATTTGCATCATTTTTTTAAAAAAACCCCATTGTTTTAAAATAGATTGATATTCACAAACCCTCATGGTCTTGTAATTTCTCTTCCGCTTGTAGCAGGCTCTCTTTTGCAGGATGGGTGGAAAACATTGGGGCAAGAAGAACGAAAGCATTTTAATAAAATGGTTTACTCTTGAAAAGCCAACATTCCTTGTCCTGTTGCAGCTGACACTAGGGAGCAAATGTAGCTTTTCTGCATTTAGTTTTTTTATCACTTAGGTTGTAAGTTCTCTGCAGTATAATCTTTCTGTAGTGCCGTGAGATCCTATCTGCTCTACAAGAACACATCATGATATTAGCAACAAATAAAATAGTCTTCTTTCCACATCTCACTTAAGAAGCAATTTAGTTTTGATTGATGTCCCAGATCCTCTTGTGTCCAGTTCCATTCATGTCTGCAAAAATATTTACTTGCCCTCTAGAAAAGAATGGCCTCTGATGTAAAAGAGTTGATTTCTGAGCCAAATCTGTGGTCAGCTGTCTCTTCCTCCTGAAATCCATGAGAATTGATCCTAACATTAGTCTCAGAGCACGAAGAAGTGGAAAGTTTTCTACAAATGACTCTGTGTGCCATGCGGTTTGAGCTTTTCATATAACACGTTACAAATTCTGGTAAAGGCCCATGGCCAAAAATATAATATTCCTTATACTGTTCTGTTCAGCAGTTCGCCAGCTTTCAGATTATATACCGTATTTCTAGAACTGTCCATTTCCAGGATTTAATCCAGTATCTGGGATTGTTTTCTTTCCTTGCTAAGAATGTAATTAAGATTGCTGAATAGTCTTTACATATTATGAAATTAAGCTATAAAGCCAAATGCCATTAAGTTGCCAGGAAACGGTCCCGCCTGTTTTCTGACCTTCTGGTCACAAAACTCTCATGTTTAACTTCTACCCAAAAGCTGGAATTAAATATGGATTATTGTGTAATGTTTAGAAATTGATTTCAGTTCAGTGGGAAAATATCAGCTATCGACACAGCTGCTTGCAGGGGGTCCTGCCTCACATGTCCTCGGGTGTTAACAAAAGGGAAACCTGGACTTATTATCGTGTTGGAGAGGGAAATAGCAAAAGATGATTTTGATTTTGTCCAAGAGAAGATCTGAACAGTAAACTATCCTCTGAAATATCAAAGGAGCCCAAAGTATAAGATCCATTGACTTCAGTGCAGCTTGGCCAAAGAATATTATGACTAAAAGTGGTTAAATCCTGGTGTGTACCTAATATCACTTTTACCAACAAAAGTAGAAGAGAAACCATTTTAAACTTAAATGGAAAGCATAGGCAGATTGCCTTCTCAGTAAAAATGATTCTGCATATACATTACATTTTTATGTAAAATGTATTGTTTATGTCTTGCAGCATGATTTAAGTTAGAAGTACAGCAAAAGAATACTGTCCTTGTAATGCTTGTGCATTGTTGAAAAAGCAATGGAAGAATTTTTTAATTATTTGTTTCTTTTCCGTAACTTACTACATGTTAGAAACCTTCTTCCATGTTTTAGAGCTTTGCGGGTCTCTGTACATTAATAGAACCAAGTGAAAAACATCCCTTTCAAACAGCAGTTACACTGTCATCTGTTTCTAATTACTTCATCATGGGTTCATTTGTCTTTGCTTTTAACACATCTTTTTTACACATTTGTATTTGTTCATGAAAGACATTTTATAATTGCATAGGCATATATTTCACAACAGCTGAGGAGACTATGCTGAAAATCTCTGTGTAGTGGAGGCTGCTTGCTGTTAGCCAGCTCAGACTATTTATTCCTTGCTGAGCTATTAAGAAACCCTTCAGTGAAATAACTTTTCAGCATGGTAGGTTCACATTGGATGCAGATACCAATGGCGGGATCCATTTCACCAAAAAGGGGCTGCTTCTTTCAGTTAGTTGTGTTGGATTCCCATAAAAATTAAGGAAAGACATATGTACCTTATAAGGGTCATGCATTTTACCTGCCCAGCTTATGGTGAAGCAAACTCTTCTTTAAAAAAGGCAAAGTGAGGATGTAAGATTGATTAGTTTAGACCAGACATCTGAATTTTAGGCTGTCAGAATAAGGAGGGATGGATCCTGCCTCATCTGTTTACAATTAGTTGTGATTTTTTTCCCTAATTTCCTAACACACTAAATGAGTTTCTGGATAAGGCCCTGCTCGTTGTGCTGTAGCTTAGCAACTAGAGACCTGAAATGGCTACCTGGAAAATAGAGTAAATAATAAAAAGAAAAGGCTATGTTCCAACGTGGATCAGCGAGTGCTGCAAAAAGCATGGAAAAGAAAACTTAGGAAAGAAATGAAAACTTAAACTTGTATGCTTAAATTATTGGCATACTGGAACAATGTTTTATCCCTGTAAGAAGCAAAGCTGCATGGGACAGACTCACACTGCTCTGAGGACAGGTGCCAAGAGCAAGTCCATCCTTCTCAGCGAGCAGCTGACCCAGATAAACAATTACCAAACAGAAGGCTTACTTGTACACATATTTTTTCCTTTATGGCACCTGCTATGTTGGCCAAGCACTGCAGCCAGCCCAGCTCCTGCCCCAGATTTGGATGGAGCAGCTGTGATTCCCAGCAGCCCAGGGTGGCGGAGAGCCCGGACAGGCAGCCCGAGCTGCGCTCTGTGAGCTCACGCTCCTCTGGCCATGCAAGTGTGCTGGGGCTGCGGGAGCATCCAGAACTGCTTGCTTGGAGACATTTTGGAATGCTCCCCTTGGAAGGAGCTGGGGAACTTGAAGGCATTCACTGTGCTGCTGGGACGCTGCAAACAGCAGAATAAACTTTCCTGTAAAAGGGGCTGCTTGGATAAATTCACCTCGTACTCAAGTAATTTTTGGAAAGTCCTGTACACCTGCGCCACAGTGGATTTTCTGGATATTAAGTAAAGACTTTCTATTTCATATAGAAATATGAAAAATGTATAAATATATATTTTCGAAGTATTTCTTCTAAAAGCACTTGCACTTTGAATGTATAGATGGCCAGACCTCAAAAATTATTTAAGTGTTTTTTTTAAAAACAAGCCAAATATTTGCAAGACATCTGTTTTTGGTGAGAACACACTGATCATTTTGTGGAATATTTATATATATCTTGATGCATACAGATTTTTTAAAAGAAAACATTTATATTGTGGTTTCTGAATCAAACAACATTAAGTATGTAAATAATGAAAGACTGGACACTTCTTTTTTAGTTGTTTTTTTTTTTAAGGTTAATTTTTTCAAGATTCAGACTTAAACACAACTTGAATGGATTTGTATGTAGTTAGGTGCCTTCAGACATGAAAAAAATAAAGACTCATTTGTTTGAGAGAGATTTCATACACTTTGATTGACATTGAATTACAGGCCTGAATTTCTTTAATGTAAGCATAACTTAGAAGTATTTCAGCTGAATGTGGGACAAATGGAACAGCCAAACTGTAAAAAGCATAAGAATAATTAAGCCGTCTTCATCTGAATGAATTGTGTACATTTTTTTATGAAGTTCACAGCCATATGAAATTCCCTTCTTTCTGTAGCAACTGGTTTGGAGGACAAGAGACACAGGAGGGATTACTTGCCTCTTTCGAGATGGGTGTGTTTTGAGTTGTTTTCATAATCCTCAATTTGTCCCAGATTTGTCAAAAAGATTTTCTAAGTTTTACTGACCCTTGAAATGAGCTCAGGCTGAACTTCTAAAGTATAGATTGCCTGTCAAGTTAATCCTGTCTCTGAGCTCCAGAGAAAGTTTACTGTTTTGTTCCAAGCCATGGAAAACTCATGGTTATGGTTGCGTATTGCTTTGAGTTTTAGGGTTTGTATGAGCCCAGAAACCCAAAGTTAAACTCAACATGTGTGTGAAACCTCAGTAACTGAAACAAAACAAAACAAAAAACAAACCCCCCCCCCCAAAAAAAAGGAAAATAAGAAATAAAAAAAATTGAACCCTGAGGATTTGAAACTGCCAAAGTTCTCAGAGATTCAGTATATAAAAAAGAATGTTCTTGCAGCATGAGAAAATTTAATGTCAGTAGGATAACATTGTTTTTAAAAGTGTTGAACTGTCACACTGCTTTTGGAAAAGATGCTATAACTTCCTAGTTTTAATTCTTTATTCACAAACCATTCAAATATTTAAACTCAATTAACAACAACAAAAAAAAAAAGACAAGAAGTGTGTATTTTTTTTTGGTCTAATCTATAGGGAATATAAATAATATAACTAATGGCACATAATTAAAGACATGACAAATGTTGTATGTGGATATATTAAAAGGCTGTATTACCTAGAAACTTCTCACCTTACTTTCTGTTATAATCTGTTTGATATATATAACTGAGCATTTTTCAGCCCCAACACTGGTCCCTGAATTGCGGCATGAAGTGATCCTATTGTCTCTTTGATAGCTGAATTCCCTTTTTCAGGAGAGTGCAGGTGAAAATTTAAACCTCATGGGTGGCTTAGTCTCTTGGGATAGTTGAACAAATTTTCAGATTTTTTTCAGTATCTTGTACAGTTTTAATCTTCAGTTCTGAATTCAGCTTAAAGAAAATTGCCATTCTCTAGTCATGGTTTGAAAGATGACAAGTTCCTTTCAGTGTGTCAACAGGACAGTGCATTTCAGCTTGAATCAGTCCACTTGGATATCAATACACTTAGAGCTTACAGCTGCTTTCTTCAATTTTCTTATCCCTGAGAACAGAAACAATCATAAAAATTTGAAATAACAGAATTTCAAGGGAAAGCAGATGACCATTCTATCTATAAGGGGGCAAAATGAGTCATCAAGGAAAAATTACAGTGATATTTCTGAAATACTGTTACTTGCATTGAGATAAGCAAGATTCAGACAACTCTGAAAGAGACTCTGTGCACCTTCCTGTGAGGTGGCTCAAATCCCACGGCTTTTCTTCGCTTAGCAACTTGCTTGTTGCGTGGTTACGATTTGCAGTATACAAAACCAAATAGATCGAGCCACTGGGGAGGTGTTGGCAAATACTTTCATCAGTAACAGATGCTTAAAGGATCATTACTTGCATCCAGATCTTTCAGTCTGTCCTCCACCCCGGCTCAATTCAATGGGAAATTTGCCTGCATCATTCAAAATCCAGTAGGATTTGGGCCTCTTAATTTTCCTAAGATACTCACTATGGAAAGAACCTCTCAAATAAAAAGGACCCCAAAATTTTCTGCGTCATTAAAAAAGTCATTCTATATGATGTAAGAGAACCCTTCTGTAGAACTGAACAGTATGCAGTAAATTTAGAGCAATACTCTCCATATTTTCAGAAGATAAATAAATATTTAACACAGATTAACAACAACTCTTTTTGTTTTGAAAACACATTAAATGTTTGCCCTTTCAGGCAACACTTCAGGTAATACTCGGAGTCTTTTCTGACAGACATTGTATTCTCACTCTTCTTTATAGGCACATAATAGGGCATACAGGACAAATATGAGTGATGATGGGATTCCACTATCCCAATTTACACTGACCACACAGGCTTCTAGTCAAAGCAAATTGATTGCATTCTTAAGATAAAGGAGAGAGGTGGACATCTACCAAAGGTGACTTTTAGACTTTCTTATATTTAAAGGGTGGGTTCTGACAAAACGCCTCTTTGTGTCCTCTGTCATAAAGAGAGCCTAGTTGACTAGCTCAAGCTAAATATTTCAAATTCAGCTAATTCATCTCAGCCTGTCAGCCTGACAGTGCAAGAGGCTGAGACACCTTTCTCCCCTGTGCTGAGACACCTACTTTAAGCCACCACTGTTGACTTGCTTGCTCCTCTTGCCAATGCTCTGCAGGAACTCTGATGCCTCAAAGCAATCAGGCAGAAGGATCCACCACCCTAACCACATCATTTTGCTGTTAGCAACCATCTGTACCCAAAAGGGAGCATTGGTGGTTTGGCCAATAGGCACCTATTCACAGACCTTTCACACATTTTATGTCTCCACAAATAAAACCTGACTGAAATACCTCCAACAGCTTATGACAGCTCAGTTTTGATTTAATGTGTTTCTTAGATTGAAGTTTGAAATTTACCCCTTCTGTTACAGGCCAGAAGTTTTCATATTTTCAGGTGTTCAGGTCAGAGGTTTTGCATTCTTACACCCAAAATCAAATTCATCTTAATAGTAGCAGTAATAGGATACCTCCTTACTTCTCTCTTAAAATTTACCTTATGTCCCTTTGGCTGTCATGACTGGAACAACATCCCTGCCACTTGCAGCAGCAGCGGTCCCATTCCACTCTTCTCTAATTAGGGAGTAGACAGTGGACAAAGGTTCTGACATCTGCTTGCTTGTGTGCCTGAGCATCAGTACAGGGCCAGGCATACAATTTCATAGGTGTGCATTTTATCAATGCCATATGTGCAATGCAAATCAGTTTAGGCTTTCCAACTTAATTTAGAGGATGAAAAACTCCTCCTTAGAAGCCAAACACTACCTCTTATCCTTCTACTACAGGCTGCACTGCCTTATAAATGACAACCTGATAATAGCAGTTAAAGCAAAATGTGTTTTAACACCTCCCTCTTACATTTTCAAATCTAATTTTTCTTCACTATAACACATTATATATAATTCCATGTACTTCTCTGCAAAGTTTATACAGAGAAATTTATAAATTGTGTCATCTTTTATAATTCTGTCTCCTTTTCTCATGTATGTTTACTTTTCTGTAATTACAGAGATATTCCATATGGAAACAAATTTTCATTCCCACCTGGTGAAACATATCACAGGCAAACTTTGCATGAAATGTTAGAAATACACACCATGGGCATTTTTCCTTTTATTTTTTTTCATTTTTTTTTTCCAGAGGTGGAAAAGGCAAAGAGAGCGCTTTCCAAAGATACAGAATATTAACATCATTCCTCAAAAGTCTCATTTTTTTATAAAAATGTTGCCCTTTAAGCATATATTACATGCCCAAAAGATGGTTAAATAGCTAGTGATATATTTATATATTCATAGTATGAAAAAAATTACCTTTTTTTCCTGGTAAGTCAAATCTATGGATAATGTTACATGAAAAGATTCATAAACCAGTTGAACAGTGCTCACTAAAGCAAAAAAGACAGAGAAAAAACAGAGAAGAAAATAATTAAAAGAAGTCCCTTTGAACATCTTGGGAAAAAAAATTAAATTGCTTGTATTTGAGAAAAAACAGTTTTGATTTTTCTGTAAATTTAATTAAAAAAAATTAAAATTAGTGCTTACATTACCAAAGTTCATCAAATTAATATACATGGGCAGTGTTAAGGCTGCCCTGAGTAACGATATTTGATAATTGCAAGATAAACAAAGCTTAGAGTAACAAATTATGATTACATTGCATATGGCATTTTTAATTGTACACTGCTTAATTCTCCTCTTGAAGTATACATTCAACAATAAAATAATACTTAGGGTTTTTGTCCTGAGAAAAAAAAATCAATTTTATTGGAACATCTTTGTCATGAAGTTCAATTAGTATAATTGAAAATCCTGAAGAACAGCTTTCAAAATCAGAGAAGTAGTTTCATTTTTTTTTTTAAATTTTGCTATTAATTTGGAATCCGGTGAATTTTTCCAGCCCATATGACTTATTTACTGTTTAAAAAGACACATCAGAGGTAGCATTGCATGATGCTGACATGTGGTAACAAAACATAGCTGTAGAAATCTTTCATTTCAGTTTTACAGAATTGCTGCTTTATGCTGATTGAAACTGCGTTTTTTTTTTCCTTACCACAGCACATTTTGTCCTTTGATTATATTTAAGCCATTTGCATTTTAACATAGGTGATATATGAGTGGAAAAGGTCTTCCAAGGAGCAAAACCTCCCACAGAGTGGGAAAGATTCCAGCTTTCATTAACTGTACAGCCAAATGTTGGTGTGACACATGACATTAACTCCAAATTAATTAAAAATTTGAGGTAAGATATTATAAAATCGCTGGTCATAATTCTGTAGTCAAGGCTGAGTGTCATATTTATATATTCTTTAGACTCACAGTCTTAAAACTCCTTAAAATCTGAAAAGAAAACAGTGGGGAGAGGAAAATATAAATATCTCTTAAATAAATACAGAGTGCTTAAGCTAATACAGCTTAATTATACAGGTAATAAGCTAATAACATTTTACAGTGTTAAAATTGTCCTGTGGCTGAGGTAAGGAGAGGTAGTCTATGGATGTTCTTTACTCTCTTGAGCTCTCCTGAAGATTTGAAGTCCTGCAGGTCATGCCAGTGTGGGAACCAGTATCTTTTAACAGCAGATTTCAGCACACACTGGATTCCATACAGTGCCAAAAGCACACAGAGAGATAGTAGGGCCATCAAAACAGGGATAAGCAGGAGAATCCTCACTTGACTGAGACAGTTCTCTGCATTGCCCCTCTGCAACAGCAGGGCAAGAAAGCAACCCGAGGGAAGGATGCCCAAGAGTGCAGCGTGCAGTAACCAAAACATCTCACTTCAGCCAAGAGAGCTTTTTGGTGGCCTGCCCTTAGCCCATTCCTCAGCTGTGGGAGCAGTTCTTTCCACGGTGGTTAACAAAACCTTGGTTGTCAGTACCAACTTCTGGTAGTGACTTCATCCTCTTGGGTTGAAAGCCGTTTTGTACCTGAGCTATACACAAATTAAACAGAAAACGAGTCCCAGAGAGTTTAGCTTATATGGCACAAGGAGTAGATTTGGAATATAAATGAACATTAGGCTGAGATAACTGAGTGATGGGTTGACTTTATGGAGCTCTAATGATAACCCTTTAATAGCCAGAAGGCAAATGTAGACAACTGTGCTGTATACAAAATATAAATAAATAGATTATAAATATACATATTAATTAACTTTTATACATGCTTACATTAACGAATATAGAAAGAAACACAAACATACTTTTTATCCAATTCCCTACTTCTGTAAGGTTTTAATGTATTTTGCAGTTCTCTAGTATTTTATTGTTTGCCCAGAACTTTTCAGCAACAAGATTTTTACCTTCCAGGTATAAATAACTACAGGGGGAAGGAGACAGGTGTTCAAAAGAATTCAGAGTTGAAATTCTTCAAACTAGATGGTGTCTCTGATGAGAAAGAAACTTTTGTTTGCTTTATGTCTTTATCCTGAAAGAGATCAGAAAGCAGTTGAGAGTTGTAAAGTATGTATACATAAGGTTATTCCATTTGATTTAGCATTTGACAGGGTGTATAGACATTTTAAATCCCTCTATATACTTTGAACTTCTAACTGAACGTCTCCTCTTTGTGATGTAGTTGCTTAGCTTACATTAAAGAATTCAATGGATTCAGTAATGTGGAATAATGCTTTGACTTTTTTTAATCACAGTGTGCCCAGTCACTAGTCCTAACCTGAAAAAAAAGGAAATAGCTCAGAGTAAATGCAAGTTTATGATGATTGGAAAATAGGTCATATAAGCAACTTCTTGCCCAAGTTTTCTGGAATCTGATATGCCAAACCAAATGAAATATTCAGGGTCTGTCAAAAGTGATACATTAAATCCTTTTTTGATATGTAATATCAATATTTTAAGATAAAAATTGACATATCCTTATATATGATAATATCTCCATAGCAAATACTACTTATCTGAATGCTCTAGTCAGTTGAAGATACACATGTGGATCAGAGTTTTTTCTGTTTTCTGCTTGAAAAAAACAACTTTTTCACAGCCCATTTATTTTCAAAAAATATTGAATAGTGTCTTGCATGATTTGACCAAGTCACAGTGTATTTCTAGGAGGGCTTTATACTTTAAAAGAATAATTCAGATATCACTGGTATACACAGTCAAACACATTTCCCTTTCATTGCTGTAAATCCATATTTTCATGCCTTGATAGTTAGCTTCAATTTGTCTCATGAGTTTCTTCTGAGACTCTCTTCAGACAAGCAAAATTTATTCACTTGTGTCTGTCAGTATCAGACAAGACTTTCTGCATCTTGTTGAAATGGGAAACTGCATTCTGAGTATTTTTCTAAGACATTGTCCTAGTTTTGATCAGTACAACGCTTAGTGGACCAAAATCCCAAAGAAAATGTGTATTGTGCAGGCTGCTGTGTTATGAAGAAGACAGCACCGGTCAAAGCCTGCATCACGTTCTAAGAAAGAATTAGCACCCCAAAATAGGCAAGAGGTATGTGGCAGAATTGGGAGGAAATTGTCCATGAGGGCTAGCCATCAGATGATGCTCTCTTTGACAGGTTAGTAGCTCAGTAGGAGCATGGATGGGCGGGCGGGCATGCAGGCATGCACATACACATAAATCTGCAAGTCACAAAACAGCAGCCAGGGCTCAGGAGCTGTCACTGTCCAAACAGAAACATTTTAAATTGTGCTCTGTGAAACGATTATGTCCCTCCCGAGGATCAGTGTTCTCTGCCATAACTGGCTTGGTGCTATGCAGGCACTGTGGTGAAGGACACTTGACTCATCGTTAAACTGAGAAAATGCCTTCCCTTTGTAGCGTCCCTGCCCCTTCTGAAACTCTCAAATCCTTTCACAGACAGGATAAAATTAGCTGTCATTGCATATGACAGGCTTTTCTTTTCCCTGTAAACATGTGTGCAGGCAAGATCTCTTCTAAACAAGCAGTGAGCTCCTCTGTATCTCTGTCCTTTTTACTGTGTGGGATTAGAGACAAACTAAACATCCTTTACTCCTCTGTAGTGTCAGACCTGCAGGCTAAATGCCTCCATTTTAGATCAGCCTTGAAGAGCGAGGGTCAGACCAAACCAGTCACAGATTCATTCCTTGAGTTCTTTGGCAGTATTTGATGGTATTTAAAGGTATTGAAAGTATTTAAAGGGTACTTATGCAGACATCTGCTGATTTTGCTGACTTGGCTGTTAGGAACATCCTTTATTTTTCATGTCAGTCACCACTCAGGTATCAGTGTGACTTATGCATCTCCAAGCATTGGGAAAAAGTATAAGTTATGAAATCTCTTCAAGTCACATCCTGACTGTATGCACTTGTTCACTACATACAAGACAGCTTTGATATTCTCCTGCTTTCTTCTTCATTTTTTGTCAATCTATTCCTCCAGGGAGTTCAGGAGAAAGAAAAACCTGACAGGAAGCAGGGTTGCATGGGTCGCAAGAAGTGGCTTGATGGGAATTGAGAAGGTGGTCTACATGTGAAGACGTGAACTCCAGAAATCTGAACATGACAAAGATTATCATGTTAAGTATTGTTCATCATCTTCAAGATAAAAATGAGATGGAAGCAACAGGTTACAGAAAAATGTGTGCTGCATTACTTAGAATTTCTTACCAACCGTGTACTCTCCCACTGCCAGGCCTGTCCTGTTCAGCCACGATGCATTGGGCTGTACAGAAACCCACCATGTGCCACGGTGTCATCATGTAGTTATGATTTATTTACACAGCTCCAGAAAAATTAATTTTGAAGAGTGGAAAGGAAGTAAAGAAGTGAAAAATTAAAGTAGCAAAGAAGTAAAGAAATGAAGTAAGAAATTTTGGTAGTAGCTTTCTGTGATGACTGGGATTTCTGAAAAATCTATGGAGATTTGATTACTAGTGCTGAATTCTTGAATACCTGAATTATGAATGGAAAAGATAAGGAATATTTGGATTATTTTTCATTCTATGTCTTACTGGCTTTTCTTCCTCAAAGCCATTGAGGCAGGGGCTCTCTCCTCCTTTTTCTAAAGTTCTGGCTAGCCCAGATTGGCCCTATGGTTGAGCTAGTAGTGTAAATAACTACAATTGTCCTAATGCTGACTGGAGCTATGCACAGGTAAGGCTATCTGCCCTGAATTTGCTCTCTGACTTTAACTAATTAAATAAATTGTCAGTATTTTTTTCCACTCTTGTAAAATAGGAGCAAACAGAACATTTTTTCTCTCCCTGACAGGTTCCAGGAACTTGATGTACCTCTCTTAACAGCATAGCTGCTTTTATAAGTATTGACAACCATTTCACAGCCTTTATCCTGTGCCTAACTTGATGCTGATTCAAGTCACTTAAAAGTGAAGCTTTATTGCTTTTCACTTCTGTTGAGGAAAACTTAGGTAGCTATGCCAAGAAATACCAAGCAGTAAAGTTCTTTCATGGCTGAAGTTTTAGTCTGCCCATTGTATGATTCTTATCTCTAAAAGATGGGTTTAGAAGAAAATAAGTTCTTTCCTTGAGTATAAAGGACCTTCTATAGTCAATAAAAAAATAAAGTGATTTAAAATGTCTGGGTTTTCCTTTGATTCTTGTGCACTGAATGATCTATGAAAAAATGGTAATTATGTGATCAAACAAGTGTACAATACAATGCAGCATCAGAATTAGGAGTAACAGAATATTTATGGTCTGCAGACATTGATTCTCAAGGGTTTTTTCTCTCTGTTGCTGAGGTTTTTTTGGGAGGGGGGGAGTTGTTGTTTTTTTTGGTTTTTTTTAATTTGCTTTATTTTGTTTAGTAAGGCCTCCAGGACAAACTTAGAGCAAAAAAAATTCAAAAATCCCTCACAAAACAGCAAAAAAAATTATTTCTTTTCTTGGAAGCCAGGCAGCCATGCACGTCAGATAATCTGGGCCAGAGTTATTCTTGAGGTCAATTAGTAAAATGCCTGTATAGTTCAAAAGGTGATGTGCAGGGGATATAGAAGTATTTTACCATTCAAGGGGGATTATCTAGTAAAAATTGAGAGTCCCAGAGGGTTTCCATATATCACTGGAGGAATTCTGTCTGTGGTAAAGTAGAGCTGTTAATCATTAAATCAGTTTCTCTTAAAGATTATTTTTCTCTTAATAATACTTTCCTGTTTATTTTTTGGACTTGATAGTGCTTTTTCAACTAACCTGCTTTCCACAGGAATGTCATTAATTTTTCCAGAGACAAAAAAGTTTATTTTAAGTCTGGCCAGCAGGGACTACTGAAGTGACAGAAAGCAGAAAAGAAGTAACAGCTGAAATAAAATGTCAGCTTGAACTTGTCACTGATCCTTGTGTCCTAAGGATCTCATTTGCAAAGCTGGGCTGCTGTTCACGTGCTTGCTCAGCCTCAGATAGTGAGGGACCATCCTAGGTGAGCCTTACAGCAGGGTAAATTTGGAGCTCTTTTATGTTCATTGGATTTGGGCATTACAGCATCCTAACCATGCTCTTATGATGTCTCCAGTAGTTGATGGTAAGACCTTTTTGCAAAGAGAAATCCAGTAGTAAAAGAAAAAGGCAAGTCAGCTCCTGCTGTGGTAGGCTGGTGTTATTTGGGTTCCAGGTACAAGAAACTAATTTTCAGACTCAAAATGTCTGAGGTTCAGCATACTACAAACTCAGGTCAGTCACTCCCCAGGCAGGGGAGCCACTCCTCAAATGCCTTCCCTACACCAGGACCTGTCCTTCTCTTTTTGATTAATGCCACCTGTCCAATGGGAGTGAGGCATGACAATTTCAAGGGTCAGGGCCAAGGGATGTTCCTGGTACAAGGACCCCAATCCTTGCCTGAACCCTGCTAGCAGCGAAGTGTCTGAGATAAACCCTTTCCTCTGCCCTGAGACTGCACACCCGAACAGGCATAGGGAAGCAATCACAGCAAAGGAAACATTCATCTGAGGCTTTTCTGCTAATTTGAGTTCAAATGGACTAGAACCAGACCCAGCAGATTCATTGCTTCTCCCCTCTGTATTCTTTTTAAAAGTAAAATGAGACATACTATAGTCTGAGTCAAACTGCATGACAAGTTTCATATCAAAGCACTCTTGGATCTTTTTCCTTAGATAACATGTTTATTGAAGGCCAGAAATGGGTCAGCTAAGCATTTCACCTGCTGGAACATACCTGCTGAAGAAGTGGAACACTTGACAAAAATATGGATTAGGCATGTAGGATCTGCAGGTTGAACTCTGTGAGTTCAAGTTGTTTTTATCTTGGATCTACTACAATGGGGTTAGAACTGAGTAAAATATTGAAAGTTGATCCTGTTGTAATTACATTTTATCTCAGGTTATGAAAGGGTTTTTTGTTCTCTCACCTTTTTAACTGAGCTTGTTAAATACCAAGTATAATGGGAACAATCGAGTTACTATTGTTTTAAATTGTGTTCTTCTGTTCTCCTTTCTCTTTGAAACATCACTTCATGGAAAATATAAACATACTGAAAGAGTAGGTGAGAACTATGTATTTTGATACATTGTAAATTTAAAAAAACCAGAAGTGACAGAGATAAAAAAATGGAAAAAAACAAGTTAAACAAAAGGTACTCTTAATGCATTTAATGGAAAATTAAAAAAAAAAAAATTAAAAGAGATAAATATATTTTAAAGGCAATTCTATTTAACACAACCTCTACAAGAAGGAAATATTTCGCCTCTGGGTACCACTTGCCACACAGATCTCTCCTCTCCTCTCCTCTCCTCTCCTCTCCTCTCCTCTCCTCTCCTCTCCTCTCCTCTCCTCTCCTCTCCTCTCCTCTCCTCTCCTCTCCTCTCCTCTCCTCTCCTCTCCTCTCCTCTCCTCTCCTCTCCTCTCCTCTCCTCTCCTCTCCTCTCCTCTCCTCTCCTCTCCTCTCCTCTCCTCTCCTCTCCTCTCCTCTCCTCTCCTCTCCTCTCCTCTCCTCTCCTCTCCTCTCCTCTCCTCTCCTCTCCTCTCCTCTCCTCTCCTCTCCTCTCCTCTCCTCTCCTCTCCTCTCCTCTCCTCTCCTCTCCTCTCCTCTCCTCTCCTCTCCTCTCCTTGAGTCTCCTCTCCTTGAGTCTCCTCTCCTTGAGTCTCCTCTCCTTGAGTCTCCTCTCCTTGAGTCTCCTCTCCTTGAGTCTCCTCTCCTCTCCTCTCCTCTCCTCTCCTCTCCTCTCCTCTCCTCTCCTCTCCTCTCCTCTCCTCTCCTCTCCTCTCCTCTCCTCTCCTCTCCTCTCCTCTCCTCTCCTCTCCTCTCCTCTCCTCTCCTCTCCTCTCCTCTCCTCTCCTCTCCTCTCCTCTCCGTCTCCTCTCCTCTCCTTGAGTCTCCTCTCCTTGAGTCTCCTCTCCTTGAGTCTCCTCTCCTTGAGTCTCCTCTCCTTGAGTCTCTCCTTGAGTCTCCTCTCCTTCAGTCTCCTTGAGTCTCCTCTCCTTGAGTCTCCTCTCCTTGAGTCTCCTCTCCTTGAGTCTCCTCTCCTTGAGTCTCCTTGAGTCTCCTTGAGTCTCCTCTCCTTGAGTCTCCTTGAGTCTCCTTGAGTCTCCTCTCCTTGAGTCTCCTCTCCTTCAGTCTCCTCTCCTCTCCTTGAGTCTCCTTGAGTCTCCTCTGTTTTAGGAAGGCACTGCTTCCTGTAGGCTTTTATGTATTTAACATTTCCCTGCCACTGTTCTCTACACTATCTGTTTTATGTAGATTACCTTTCTGGCCTTTCTGGCCACTGGCAGTGGACAGTTCTTTCTAGATATGAAAGCATGTATGCCACAGTATGTCAGGACCCAGAATTATTATTAAGTGTCCTTCAAACAGAATTCCACACCCTTTTTTCTTACATAAAATAGATGACCTTTGCCATATTTGTCACCTGATATTTTCTGACACAATAGAACAAAACATCCCTCTTTTGTATTAAAAATCCATTGTTAGCATTTATGCAGCTCAGAAAATCTTTCCAGTATTTACTACCACAGAATTTAGATATGAAGCCACCAGCAACTCAGCTTGTATGGAAGACAGAGGTTTCTTGTCACATTTCTGAAGGAAAGTTTTTGGACTGTGGTGTGTCTAATCCCTCAAGAATAGGCAGTTTTGAGTAGGAGCTAACATAGAAGTATTTGGGAGCAACAAAGGCAGAGGACAGATGAATATTCCCAAGACCTTCAGAAAGAGGGAAACTGATGTCAGGGAGTCAATCACCAGCTTAGGCCAAGCTGACTGATTCTTAATTAGGTGATAGCTGAAAGGAAGTCCTGCTCTACTTTGCTTTTGTGAGAGTCCACATGGATACTGTGGAATCAAGCTCTGGGGCCCCCAGAAACAAAAGAAAGACATTGACATGTTGGAACGAATCCAGAGGAGGGCTACTAAGTTGATCACAGGGCTGGAATGCCTCTTCTATGAAGACAGTCTGAGAGAGCAGGAGTTCAGCCTGGAGAAGAGAAGGCCCTGGGAAGAGCACATAGCAGTGTGCCAGTCCTAAAGAGAGGTACAAGAAGGCTGGAGAGAGACTTTTGGCAAGGGCATGTAGTGGTAGGACAAGGGGAAATGGGCTTAAGCTGAAGGAGAATAGTTTAGGTAAGACATTAAGAAGAATTTTTTTACTGTGAGAGGGATGAAGTTCTGGCAGAGTTTTCCCAGAGAAGTTGTTGTGGATGCCCTATCTGAAAAGGTGTTGAAGGCCAGACTGGATGGGGCTCTGAGTAAACTAGTCAAGTGGAAGGTTCCCTGTTCATGACAAGGAGTTTGGAACTAGGAGATTTTTAAGGTCTCTTCCAACTGAAACCATTTTATGATTTTATGAACATCTCAAGAAGGCTCATTCTGATTTCAGTGAAAGCGAATATGGTGCCTGGCAGAGTGTCAGAACAACCAGCAGGAAGGGAGATCTTCATCAAAAATTACTTTGAACATCTCAGGGAGTCTCAAAGGAAGCATTAAAATTTACTGTATTTTACATGGGAAAGTACTGTGGCTACATAACTGGACAGTGAAAAGTCTAAAAATGTTTGATATCTATGTGTGTGTCAAACTGGTCTGAGAACAGAACATTGGTCTGCAATTTTTGTACAAGCCACCAAAATAGTAATTTATTAGAGAGAATTTGATAAAATGAGCTAAGTCTTGTAGGCAAAATTCTCCTCAGTTACAAAGGCATGCTGCGAGTGCCTCAAAAGTTCCTGAATCAGACAAACTTTTGGAAAGAGAATCATGAAACAAGATTTTCACAGAATCCCAACACAAGAGCCCAAGGGGATTTTCTTTAGATGGAATAACTCACAGTTGCTGAAATAATTTTCTTTCTTATCTGACAAGCTCTGGCAAATTAGCCAAGCAGCACACCAGCAAAGCTCTTGGTGCAGCTGCTACTGACATCAGAGAGTTGGAATGTGTCTGCAGCACATCCACTGGGAAGAGTTACCAGTCATTCTCTGAAAGCAGACGAGGTGTGACAAAACTACTGCACATCTAATGAGCCCACTTCTATCTTTGTTAAATATACTGTTTATGCTGAAGATGTTTTACGCTCATTTAAAGTCAAACCAGAGTGTGAACTCAACCTGAACATGAGACAGCACAGCTGTGAGAAAAGACTTCCTTCTCAGCAAGTTGTTTTCTCCTTAATACCTTAATTCTGGAATTTTAAATGCCTTTGTTTATTTGCCTTAGTCCAGCTTCCTTGTCTGAAGTTTGTTTTAAATTTTTTAAGTCAATAATTCTGTCTTGAGTAAATAGCGAAGAGTGAATTGCTAGCTAGAGACATCAGGCCCAAACACCTCTCCAGCTCTGAAGAGCTAAGAGGATATCTAGCATCACTTCACACTCTTCTGACACCACTTATCAATAGCAAAACATTGCGACAAATTTCAGTCAGCTTCACAGCATCCCTTTTCCACTGAAGAGCTTAATGTATGTTCTGCAGAAGGAGGAATTGCAGCGAAGCCCAGCTGAAAAATGTGACACACTCAGCAAGAGAGCAAAGATAGAGAATTAGATATTTTCCACCTAGCCCTCTGTGAACCAACCCCTAGCCTGAGCATTGCTGAAATCATCCTCCTTGAACACAGCGGCTTCTGAATGCATTCAAGGCATCACAAGTTATCCAGTGAGGGGGTGAGGACTGTCTTTGAACACATCACTTGTGGCATCACAAGTTCTCCAAGGTCCTCCTGTATCAACATGTTCTATCTCCTTCCTCTTCAAATACTAGTATTAATTTTCTCAAAGCTGTAGCTAGAGCTTTAGATATAGCAATAAAAAAAATCATAAGCTGAAATTGTTTATGGGTTTCATACTGATCTGTACTTATACTTACCCTTTCCAGAAAAGAAAGTAGCAAAGGTATCCACACAAATACATATATTTAAGTCCTGATCTGAACCTCACTTTGATGAACCTGCAAATATGCCACAGTAAAACAGTATCATTTCATGGAAGGTTATATCTAATTGCTGATATATAGTAGTTTCTTAAACAGACTCTCAGGCCTAGTTGTAATTTTATCTGAGATCTTATTCTTCATTCTTTTCGCTTCAAACTGAAATAAGTCAGTTTATATGCAGGGAAGGTCAAGCAAACCCCTTCACGCTGCTCTCAGAAAACTGCTGCTGAATATAGCTGCGAACAGCCACTTAAGTGATTATTTGAGCACTCCTGCTATGCATCCAACAAAATTGTTGGGTTAAATGTGTTGTTTGGATGTTTTAAGTAGTTGCAAAGAGCAGATACAGCCAAGGTAGTCTAGGGAGCTCCCAGCTCTGTAGGACACTTGTAGGTACAGCTGCAAGCTGTTAAGCAGCTGAGCTAAGCTGTAGGAAAAGGCATGGCCTCTCTAATAACCTTTCAGTTATGAACCTCTGAGCTCAGACTGATGCTGCTCTTTCTACATCCATATGGTCTGTGCATCAGGATTCCTTGCAAGAGGTCCCTAACCCACCAGGAAGGTACCCTTCCTCTGGTTGTTTTCTACATGAATACTCAGACAGCTAAAGTCTCCATGCTGCAGTGATAGCACCATGCAGAACTGCTTGGGAGGTAGTTAATGATGTGAATGGTGTCGGAAAATCATTTGTTCTGGAAGAGATATGCAACATCTGCTGAAAAAAACAGAAGTTCAGCTGCAGATTTCTCAAAAATTACTAATATCTGAACTGAGCTGTGGAGTTAGTGTGACTTCATAGTCCAACAATTATGAAAGAAATTATGAACCTTTTGACAGGGGAGTTTATTTTGCTTTTTCTTCTTTTAGACCCCTCTGAAGACTGCATAAACCATTTTAATATAAAGAGCCAAAGTTATGCAAAATGTTTACAATGAAACCAAAACCATATTACAGATTTGGAATCCAGCATGGGGTTGGTCAATGCTTGCACGCCTTTTGTGAAAACTGCTTTGAGAGGAGTCAGGCTGATATATGGTTTTGAGCTGGAATTATGGGAAGCAGAACTCTTGGCTGAGTTTCATGTTGCATGCTCTGAGTTCATTTCAACCTGAGAATTATGTAAATTGAAAGCATGAAAATTCTTATGGATCAATACTGGGAAATGCACTGAGGAGCTGTTTCCATGATTCCTTAGAGCTTCAGGGCAAGCATTTGGTGTTGTTTAGTGCACAGAAGCTGTTTGTGATTTTCATTACTAAGGTCTTCAAGAAAACTCTACTTTGATGAATTGCTGCAGATCACTTTAAGATAGTTTCTCTGTGTTTATTTTCTTCCTACCAACATATTACAGAAATGAAAGGCTTAGCATAAACATTGGCCTAAGTTTGTATAGCTGGTTTATAGGAAATATAAGATGGAGATGTATATTTCTAGAGTTGAAGTGCAAACTGGATTTTGAAATACATTTTGGATAGCCCCAGAAATCAAAAGTAAAAATTATCCTTCTGGTATGCAGTCATGTTCAGGATCAGTCATGAAAAAAACCATGTCCAAGGGGTGGGGGGTGTGAAAAGACTAGAGAATTCTCTAGGAAATTCACACTGCTAGAGCACTATATTGTAGAGTTTTGAGGGGGAAGAGCAAGTGTAATTCAGAAAACTGATATTCTGTCAAGAAATGGAGAAGACCTGGAATGATTTGGAACCTGGAGAGAAAATGTTGTACCATTAGGCTTTTGCAAAGGTATAGAGTGTGTAGGAATAAAAATTCCCAAAAAAAAAAAAAAAAAAAAAAAAAGCCAGAAAATGTAAAAATAAATTAAATTTAAAGAACTATGTGTGTAAATTGTAAGAAGATAGTTCAGTGTCACCTCAAAAAGTGTCCCTTAGCACTTACCATGTAAGTTTATAAAATCCATCCATAGCTTATATCAGTACTGCAAGAATCCAGTGAAATTTACTTAAAATTCCAGAGGCTACAATTTTGTGATGAATAAAAGCTCATTAGCAGAACCATATGCTGCTTACTGGAGAACTCTTTCTGGGAGGAAGAATAACAGATACCGTACAAATGTGCAAACGGCTCCCTCTGCCTTTATACTCACTTGGAGGTCAACCTGCCTGTGGACATCGTGGAGTAGAAAGAAAAGACCAAAAAAGAATGTGAGTCTTTTTTTCCTTGAAGATGGCAGGCAGGAGAAAGAGACAAAGCCCAAGTCTTACCAGTGCCTTCAATTTTATAGCAAAACTAGAATAGTTTCTGATGGCAGCAAGTCCCAGCTGTCTAAAACAGAATTGCAAAAAAGGCACAAGAAGTAGAGGTACTATAATGCAAATAATGAGGAATTTACCTTAATGCAAACTGATAAACAAAAACACTGGGCACTGAAAGAAATAAAAATAAAAAATAGATTTTAATATATTTGGAACTACCTCTCAGCCTGATTAATTATGACTATCATTGAGGGTTTCTGTTTGCCCATTTAGTCTAATTTTTTATCTTATTTAATTTTCAGCTTCCAGATGCAAATTCGGATGCAGATCTGGAAAGTCTGATCATAATACTTAGTGAGGGAAAATAAACATCACAGCCTCAGGTGTGTTCTGGTATTTCTTCATACAACCATAGCTCCATATCCTCAATTGTTTCTTAAGTAGTTTTGCAATACTCTTTTCATGTCTATGAAAGACTACTCAAGCCTAGTAGAGATCATCTTTTTGCTGAGGAAGATTTAAATATAAATATTTTATTTCCTATCCAAATATTTACTGGAAATCTGTAGCAAACAATGAAAGACTTTTACCTTTCAATATCAGATTCAATGTTGTTTAATAAATAACTTAATGATTTTGGTTACATTCCATCACTGTGGAGGGTAATTTCCATCATATAGATTGAACAAAGTAGGCTTGCCAATGCAGATAGCTGTAAACATGAGTCTTGACATTAAATTCATACAGGCATAATTTGCAATACCTCTTCTTGTCAAAAAAAAAAAAAAAAAAGGAAAAAGGAAGGGAACCTTTGCTAAGGGTATGTATATCAAGAGCAGGTGTTTTTCATGCAGGAATATTAGGAGAGAAAATTTTGAAACAAATATATATCTGGATCCTTAGAAAATAGTCTTACAGACTGTAATGAACATAAAAACTGTGAAAAATGATTTTATTTTTGCCCTTAAAAAAAGACCAAAACAAGTTAGTCACTGTTCTAGAAAGTTAAAGATTGAAATCAGAATATGCCTGTGTTTAATTGATGAACTATTATACTGGGAATCTGGAGATAATATCAGAGGGAAGTATTAGTGGACATTCATGGTTTGAGTCAAATATATTGAGAAGCTTGGAGTCTTTGGTCTTGAAGTCATTCTTAGCTTTCCAGCCCAAGTAGTAATAACAAAAAAAAAAAAAAAAATTTTCCTTTTTCTTATTAAATTCATCTATTGTAAATATCACCTAGCAGCTGTACAGCCCACTTTATCAGGAAGTGTGCTTGAGTTCAGATAAAGTTTGTTATCTCTACTGAAGTGACCACCCTGTTAGATAGCAGCAGCCCTGTGTGTTTGCATAACTCAGAAAATATCTTCTTTAACACATTATTCCTCTGGCCTTTTCTCTACAGCATTATATCTTCCTCAACACCTAATTCCTCTGGCCTTTTCTCTAGAGCATTAAATCAGAAAATCAGTTTTCCAGTGAAACAGCATCCCCAAAGTAGCAGAATTTACACTCTGTTTGCAGCATCCCACACCCAGCAACAGTGAACTTGCCAGGCAGCTTTGTTCACAGTCCTAAAGCAGCAGCAGGTTGTGTTTCAGCTCATTGTCTTGCACTGCTACTTCCATTTTTCTGATAACAATATGCAGAGTGGAGAGCTTCTGAAAAAGTGTCAATCAAACTAGATAAAAAGTGTTCTCTTCTGAGCAAAGTGACTGGCAACCTTGCTGGTCAGATTTGTGGTCTAGCTCAACACTGGCCACATAACAGAGGTTTCTAAAAACTGAAAAATGCAAGAAAGTTTTTCAGGATGCAGGGGAAAGGGACTGTAGATGCCTTACCACAAAGCCTGTGTGATGGAGAAATTCCTCAATGAGTTTGGTCTCATCTCTTCCATGCTCCATTTCAGAACACAGATTTATGAAGGTTGCAGCTCCTCATAACTAAGAACTGGTGGCTTGTGGTTTTCACAAGTGCTGCCTGTTTTGTAATCTTTTTTGGAGTTAATATTTTGTAAAGTTCACAATTTGATTCATATTTCTGATGTTTTATATCATATTTTACCTCTAAAAAGAAGTTTACAACTCACTCCCCCCAAAAAAAACCAACCAAAATAAAACACCCTACCACAGGAAAAAAAAAAATGAAATAAAAGACAGATAGGCCAATAAAATAAAATAGAGATAATAATATATAATAATAATAAATTATATATAATAATAAATATTTGTTTTTGTCTTCAAGTCATGGTTGAGAAGGAATAGGATCTATAATCACCAAATTTTAATGTCACTTTGGATGAGAAAGAATTATGTTTTTTTAAAATTTACTTTAGTATGAGAACTTGACATAAATGTGGCTGAATTCCCCACTGACTGCATTAGTTCATGATGACAGGCATGTCTTTTTCAGAAACAATCTCTCCAAGTATATTTGAAAATAAGAGATGAAAATGAGTCATTTTACAAACTGAAAGTTCACTTTGTAGGCTGGTGTTCCAAAGCCCACAGTAAATTCTGTAATAAAATTTAGTGTCATAGTATTTCTCAAAGCTGGGAGACGACAGAAATTTTAGACATTTTAGGGTTAAAAAAGGCTGGCAGAATTAAAGTGAATCATAGACAAAGGGGCCAAATGTTTTTCAGACATGTCAGCACATAACTGATGAACACTTAATCCTTCAGTAACAGGTTAACCTGCTGCTCTGCTCTAGCCATGAGAAATGTCACCATGAGGAGTTCCCTCACTTGTCATTTGGACTGTGTCAACCTGCTCTAATGAATTTGCTTCAAAGCCCAAGCTAGTTTACATACTGGGGCACTAAACCAGCTAATTTTCACTCTCAGCTGCAAACATTTTATTCTCAAATCATTCTTCCCTTATCACCTCTCTTTCTTAAATGCTTTCCCAGAGACTGATGTCTAGTGGGAACTTTTTGCATTGGAGAAACTACTAATGGATGAAGGAGAGAGAAGAGTCGGATTTGAAAAAAAAAAAAAAAAAAATTCAAGATCATTTGTAGTTTGATGTTTTGGATTTGGACACTTGTTACTTGTGTTACACTTGCTGTTGCAATTTTTCATTAAACTTTAATGCACCTCAGATGGTTGTGGATTCTGCTTCATCTTCAGATGAGCATTTTAACCTTTCTGATAGCATCACATGAAGCAGTGGTTAAACTACTCATCTGAGAGGCGAGAAACTGAGGTGTTCTGAGAAGCCCAGAAGATAAGGGGCTAATGTGTATGTCTTAAACTCCGATAGCCAGATAGCTGTGGAGCCAACAGAGGATTGTTGGGAATAACAGCCAAAGATTGTTGGTAATAACACACTAAGAAAGAGCAGGATGTGGCTGGTGAAGGGGACTATGTGGGTGTAGGGCAGCACTTTTCTGGGAAAGATGTCCTTGTTCTAGTTCCTGGAGCACAACACAGTACAGGAATAAGATTGAGAAGCAGACATGGACAGTAGAGGCAGAAATCAAGACCACCAAAGTCCTCTGACTCATTTCCACAAAGGTCTAGAGGAATGAACTGCACAAAGCTAATTTGGATAGGAAGCAAGAAACTTAGCTCTAGGGTGGGGAAAATTTATCTATAAAAAGGCAGGACCATGAAGCCCAGGCATACAGCCACCCTCAACTGGAATGACACTGGATTCAGGGCTAGTGATCTCTCTGTCTGTCTTTCTTGTTTTCCTTCTCTCTCTCTCCCCCTTTTTAATGCATCTCTCTTTTTCTCTCTTCCTTTCACCCTACCCTTCTACCTAAAGCCCACTGTTTCATACTTGTAATAGAAGGTCAGGGACTAACAAATTCCATGCCAAGTGCAATTTACTAAGAAAACTTTTGCAGCTATTGTGGATCTCTCTGACTTGTGTTGTTCCTTTTGATTGCATGTATCTACAAATCTTGAGTTCTCCCTTGCTCTTAAGAGTGGGATATTACAGGAGGGAGGTATAGAGCACAACCTCTAAATCATTTGCCTGACTCCTGAAGGAATAGGATGTCCAGACTGTAAACCTGTATTTCCCATAACTTTGAATGGACCAAGCAAGCACTTGTTTGCATTCAGTTTGCTGGTAGGAAATATGAAGGTGACCAAAAGTATTCCCCCAATGCTTTGGTAAATCACTGCTTCGTGTTGCAATCAACTCAGAGCAGACTTGAGACACAGAAGCAATGATGAGGTACATCTCTCATAGCAGTGGAGTTTAGCTCTTGTTTTTCCTTTCGAACCCTAGACCCAAATGCTGGAGGAGGTATTTCTTTGAGAGCTTCCATCACAGACTTCAGGCCCTGCAGCATGCTGGCATATCTGGTAATTGGTTACTGTCAGAGTGGAAGGGAGTGTGGTGCACAATTGTGTGAGAGGGAGTGTGGTGCACAATTTTGTGTGCTGCACTGACAATACTTGTGAGTAAAGCCAGATTCATGAACATCAATGACCAGCCTTCACAAGTTCATTTGTACTTTAACCTGGAAGGCATGGCTTCTGTTTGACTTATGGGTGTCCCATGGCAACATATTTTCACAGCCTTGAAGAATTTGGTATTTTATCTTTTCAGTGGCAGAAAATTAACTCCCAAGAACTTTTCTGTGTTATCAAACTTTTTTTACAAGACCAGAACATTCTGTCCTATGGGGAGTTTAATGATTCCACAGTGTTGGTTTTTTGCAGGCTGGTTTTTTTCCATAAGAAATGTTGTTTCCCAAGTCTATGAATTTTCAGCCAAAATTCCCCTTCCCCTGCTGATCTGCTCTTTGTCAACTTTATGCTTGGATCCCAACCTCCAGCAGAGAGATGGAGGCATTTCAAGGATGGGCAGAGTAACTTTTTTATGGATATTATTTGTAAATTGCTCTGGGATGGTAGGCACTTTATAAATATAAGATATCATTACTATTAAACTGTCATTCGGTGTCCTCTTCAATTTATTTCTCTTGGAAGCAATATGGAAATAATATTCACCATAAAAACTGGTTGATAACATCTACTGAAACAGCTGGTATCCTGACATACTGAGCTTATATGAAGCTCGACAAATTAAAATGGTAGACATTGTTTAAGTTTCTGAACATGTAGTCCAAGCATCTTTTGTCAACAGATTTTCTCAGTACCTGCCTCACATCTTCCTGGTCATCAAGAGCTCTTGATTGTATTAAACCATGTGTTTGTGGTAGTGCCTACACAGTTTAGGCAATATTCAGCCCTACTCATGAAGTCACATGAATGTTTGAGTGTTTGTGCGTAGAGACCTCGGGAGTGTGGGTCGAGGGTAAAGAAGGTTTGACTGCATGAAGGGAGAAGCCATTATTTTGCCAGATGTTTCTTTCTGTAGGGAATGAAGGAGGAGGTAATGATTTGAGTAAGCACATGACAAACTGGTGCTACATATATGAACCTCCAGAAGCTCAGTAGAAACACAGTAGGGAACGGAATGCGCACAAAGTGTTAAAGACATCTGTTTCTCTCATTAAAAAAAAAAAAAAGAAAAGAAAAAAAATTCAATGCATCCACATCCATCATTAACTAGGCTCTTTTTTGGATAAGATAGCTATAGAGCTCCTGAGAGTCTCCATTGGAAAGATTGTGTGTATGTGTTGGTCTTCCTGTAGGAAGACTGAGGCTTCCTATGGTAAGAAGCACAACAAATAAAGCATTTATCTCCAGAAATTATCCCATCCCAGCCAAAATCTGAGTAGGGTGATGAAGGTGAGCAAGGATGGAGGAAAGATTTCAATTTGGGACTTGGTTGATCATAGTTCACCTGTTTTTATCCCAAAGAAGAGCTGTCTATACAATTCAGCTGTTGCTGAACAGGGTCTGTTACGAATCCAGACTTGGCTAGTAAAATCTCTGCAATAAAAACATGTCTTTGATGTCCGGCCCAGTACATAAAAACCAAAAGTATGCTGTTACCAAGGTGAATGGGTGAATGGTTTGGGTTAACATCTGAGCAGCTACAAAAGTCACAGGCTTGGAGAGATTTAAAAAACCAATTGAAACATCCACTGAAAGCCAGGTTTCTGGTTTAAATTTAAAAGAAATGAAAATATCTAATATATTTTATGGAGTTGTCAGGCATGAAATTGCATCTTTGAGAGTCTGAAAAGCACCGAGAATTTAATACATGTATCTTAGATAATGACATACAAATAAAAGAGATAGCAAATGATTCATGGTGCAGTATACTAAATACCAGACTATGCAGCAGGGGAGATGTATGTCTGAAGATAGCATGTGGCATGATTATGATACTGTTCTTCCTTCTGGTAAGTGCATATTAAGAGAAGAAGTACACATGGCAGATTTACCCTCATGTGAGAGAATGATTCCCAAAAATAAAAGATAATCACAAGCTTTCATCTAGAGAAAAAAAGTGTGTGAGAAAGGTTTTTATTTAAACAGATAAAAACCTTTCCTAGTAGAAATTACTGGCTCTTGCTTTCATCCTTTTCTACTTATGAAGGAAAGCAAAATCTTGGTTGGACATGGCCACCTCTGGTGTCTTCTAGAAGATCATATATATATCCTGCCTATATGCTTCATTACTTCAAAGAAGAAGGCATGATAATTGGAGGAAAACTGACCCCTATACATTGAAGAGGGAGGTAGGAGGGGGAAAATAAAAGAAGGAAAAAAAAAGAAGTAGCAACAGCACAGTCCTGAGGGGTACAGCTCTGTTTCCATCAAATCTATATTCACAGGGACTATAAAATTGCAAGATATAGTTCAATATATACACTTCATATTTTTCTGCATAAGGAGAAGGTTTTTTTCTTGACTTTTTGGATCAATAGAGTTTTCTGATAATAATTTCTCCTTCCTGTAACTCCACAAGAAGATACTAATAGATTATCATATACTCTTCTTCACAACCATAGTGTACAGCCCAATTGCCCCAATTGTTCAGCATGCTTCAGACATAATATCCTCTGCACATAAATGCTGAATAAGGAAAAAAGGCCATCTTAATAACTCAGTACTGTAAAACAAAGGTCAGGCAAAGAAAAATGGTACCAGGAAAGTTCAGTAAAGCTTAGGGAAATCTTTCTTTGGCAACATCTGAAATTTTCATGAAATGTCAGTGGCTGTAGCAGGAAGCCATGTGTGAGTTGTAAGACCACTTGGATAGCAATATTTCCATCTAGAAAAACAAAATCAGAAGGAATGTGTGGTGTTAGTAGATGGAACATGAGAAAACCTCAATATCTTATCCCTTCATTAATGTTTGATTTTGTTGGCTTTAGCAATTCTGAAATCTAGTAGACATCTCTATAAGTTACAGCAGTTAAAAGAAGGGTATACTAAACCATAAAAAAAAAAAAAAAAAAAAAAAAAAAATCATAGACTGCTTTGAGTGTAAATGCAAACCAGCATCTAAGACAGGGAACTGAAGGGTTTGTGGACTGAGGCAAATTAAAGCATAACCAAGTTCTTAGCATTATGAGTCTTTGTCCCCCTCTGGTGACTGCAAAGCTGCAGAGGCCTGTGAAGCATTTAGGTTGAAAAGGAATGGGGTAGTTGTTGCTGTTCTATCCACTTTGCTTTAAATCCAGACAGGTGCAAGTGATCCTGGACTATTGCTGCTTCACTGCTAACAAACCATACAAGAATATCCTATTTCATTAATTATACCTGATAAACCTAGTCACAGAGGATTTCTGACTGTGAGTTGTCTTTTGTGCCTAATGGGTCTTAATGGAGCTGGAGGCAGGCAGAATCCTTTCCATTGGCTAAATTATTTGCTTCAAATGGCTTTTTCATGGATTATGAGGGGACTGGATATTGGGATTTCAGAGTCACAGAGGTGCTTTTTTTCAAAGAGACAGTTGTGTCTGTGTTCATGCTCACACCTGTGTGCTTGTGGGGTGCAGAGTGGAGCAGCACTTTGTGCCTGCTCACATTACAATTCAGAAGGAGGATGATGAGGGTCAGCCCTTTTCCATGGTGTAGTTTTATTGTATCATCTTGCTGAATCCCCAGTTATTCTTAGCTGCTTATTAAAAGCTAACTAAAAAAGGGTAGGAAATGAGTGTGTTGTTTCATGAAAGTACAGATCTGTCCAGAGGTCAAAGTAAACATTAATAAGGGATAGCCAGAGTGAAATACAGGGCTGAAGTCATCAAAGCTGTGCCTAACTTCTAGGTATCTGTACACTATTGGCCGATGCATTGCTTTTAGTCACCCAGGTATTCCAAAAATTGCAGAGAAAGAAAGTGCTTCAGAAAAAGAAACACCAAAAGAAAGCACAGTAAATGGGCTGAGTAAGCACAGTAAAATTTGCTGAAAATTATAAGAAAAACTGAGGACAGATGTGATTCCAAATATCTCTGTTTTCTTCCCTACAGTGCTCTTACTACTAACCTAAAAAATGAAAGGCCAGACAAATCATTATTGGTCACAAGAGGTAGTGATGATATCACTTCTTTCTCCTCAGTACCATCATCTAATCAGAGGCCTTGCTTAGGAAAAGTATAGATGTGGAGGGCACTTCCTTGACCTTGTGAATTTTGGTACTTCAGAGTAAGGAAGAAATTTTTTCTTTTCCTTGGTGGAACTGTATGTTGGGTTCATGCACCTGAAGTGGCTATTATGAACCTGTTTCTCTCGGGAACCTAAGCTGACAAATCCATTGCAGATGGTATTCCAGCTGACATCAGCTGGATTAACAGGCAACTTTTCACCAGCTGGTACTGCACCAGTCAGCAAATATCATCTGGATCTCAAACACTAACCACAGATACTGGTTGGAAATTTTCTTAACCTGCTTCTTTTCTGCTTAAACTGAATTGCCAGAGTGATAAAAAATTGCATCATTTTATTACCCGTGTCTTCACTCTGTGAATTTTTATGAAAACTCATCCCTCCAAAGAGTCTATATTTTCATCTGTTTGTTTCAGTGTAACCACTCTAAACCACTTTTAAGGTCTGATGTTCCTTTAATATTTTGAATACACAAGGTGTAGTTAAAAGCCCATGACAGAATGAATCCATGAAGATAATGGACTCTGGAAAATATTTATTTTGTTCACAATCCTAGGGTAAGAGTTGTTTTCCCCAGTATATAAAAACGTTTTTAATGGCGTTATGCTAATTTTTATGTATTATCCCACCACTGCTGAGATCACCTATACTACCAGCACAGTGTATGTCATGAGCACAGTGCAATTACATAAATGGACCCATGCCTGAAGATTAAACTAGCACTTTGGAAAATACCTGTAGATCCCACCTTATGTCACAGAGAGGAACACAAAGTCCAAACCCTTAGAGTTTTAGTTATATTCACTAACTCGCTGAGTTGGAAAAAAGCTGTACTAGAGAAGATTCCTGGATTGCTGTTAATGTATCAAGGGCCATAGTCATCTACCTATTTATCTTCTCATTGAGCCTAATAGGAGGCAGAATTGTATCTTCTGCATGGCTCTGCAGTGCTGCTGCAGGTCTGTTTGCCTGTCAGCATATGACAGCTGTAGCTCCTGAAATTACTGAAAATCCCCCCAAACACCTAATTTCAAAGCATCTAAGTATGGGCAAAAGTGAGAAGTGATAATGTCAAGATCTTTGTGTCTAATTACTAAGTCCAGGAACATCTTTCAGAGGTTCAATTTGTGAATGGTCAGGAAGGGTTAAATCTTCAGGAATGTTAGAATGATATATCTTTGCACACTCTTTGTGACAGCTTTACTTTTATTTATGGTAATTGGGAAGTAATGGTATTCTGTCAGGTCACCTGTGAAACATCTGGCTTCAGTTTTGGTAAAGTAGTGCATCAAAGGAGTTAAAATTTATTTGACTATGTTTGGCACAGGTCAGAAAACATTTGGCTGTCAATACACCGGGTAGATTTATGGTTACTCATGGACAGAAAGAAAGATTTTAGCAGATTTCAGAGAAATAACAATGTTCTTTTCCTTTGATAAATCTATTGGATTTCCATTTTTGTTCAAGTCAGCTTCCAGCAACAGATGCAAAAGGCACCTGGTTTTGATGGCACAGTACAGAGTAATATGTGCACTGAAAAAAAATCTAAAAGGCTGATCTTCTATCCCTTGAGAGGGAAATTTTTTGTTTTTGTTTTGATCACCATCTATACAGTAGATAAATCAAAAATATTTCATGCTGATGAAGTGCCCAAGCTTAAAGTCATGTCTTAGCCAAACCTCTTTCTGAGTACTATATTGATTTACCGTACTTGCTGTAATTGCAGACAGCAATTGCAGAATCACAGAATGGTTGAAGTTGGAAGGGACCTGAGGAGGTTTTCTGACCCAACTTTTTGCTCAAGCAGAGTCATCTAGAGCTGGTTTCCCAGGACCAGGACCAGGTGATTTTTAAATATCTTCAGGGATGGAGACTTCACAACCTCTTCGGGTAGACTGTTCCAATGCTGTCATCCTCGCAGTACAAAAGTGTCTTCTAATGTACAAATGAAGCCTTCTATGCTTCAACTTGTGCCCATTGTCACTGTTTCTTTCACTGAAAGAACCTGGCTCCATCTTTACCTTCCATTAGCATATTTAATTCATTGATGAGATGTCATTGAGCTGTCTCTTTTCCAGGCTAAACTCCCAGATATCCCAGCAGGGGTGCTGCGGCCACTTTACCAGTTTAATGGTACTTTCATGGACTTTCTCCAGCATTTGTTCTCCAGCAGTTTTTCACTGAGAAACCCAAAACTGCAGATGTGGCCTCACCAGTGCTGACTACTCAGAGAATACTCAACTCTCTGATAGCACCCTTGTTGATGCAGCCCAGGACACCTTTGATTCAAGGATATGTTGTTGATTCAGGCTCAGTTTGATCATTTTTTCAATGGGCATCAGATGCCCTGCTTTGTCCAATTTCTCACATTTTCTTTTGTCCAGCTGATTTTCCTGCAATATTCAGGGCAAATTTAGGTGAGAATTTACATTTTTTATGTATTTATCTGAGTGTGTTTTTTTGGTGAAAGATTTCCATTTTTCTGCACCAAACAATAGGGGATTCCTCCTAGAGGAAATACACAAATATGATTTTTCTTCTTTTCCATTTCTACTGTATGCTCAGGTTTGTACTGTACTCCAGTTTCAGCAATGCCTTCACACTGCACACATGCCTGTGCTACAGACTAATCATGATACAGGTGCCAAATAGTGATTCTATTCTTCCTTCTCATTAGTGCGGAGAGTTTTGGGTGTTTGCAAGCACAAATATATTAATGGGAAGTTATTGGGGTCAAATGAAGATGGAAGGCATTATTTGTCTGCTGAAAAATGTAATTTAGCAGGTATTTGCCTTTAGTGCACCTGCATCTCTAAACTCACAAATAGGAGGAATCATAAAGATATTTTGAATCTAGGAACCATTCCATGAAGTGACATTGTCTCTCTGTTGTATCAGAAAGCAAGAAATACGACTGTCCAGACCCTTCCCTAAAAATACTTGTTCATCAGTGTGAGTGTAAGGGCGAGGTGTAGGAGGAAAGGCTGCAGTTCTGCCCAGAGGTAGGTGATGGAGTCTGTCTGGAGCAGATCTGCTGATCGGCGGGAGTGGAAGGACAGGGAAGGTGTGGAGAGTGCTGGAGTCTGAGCTGGGTCTGTGTGCCACCAGAGGACTCTGAGGTGGTGCTGGCACCACCTGTTTCAGAGAGGACATCTCTGCACACTGGTGCCTGGCTGGCAGCACCGGTGGTCACTTGGCTCTCTGGCAGCCTGCACATTCACCAGATGAACAGCAGTCCACGGCTATGCAGGAGCACATGTAAAGGGCTTTGTGGTAAGATTGCATCCTGAAAAAATGCAATCTTACCACAGCTCTAACAGCCAGGGAATGTGAGACATGAAGGAGGACTTCAGTCTAAGTGAAAAACAATGCTCTAAAATATTGAAAATCCTTCAGCTTTTTCAGTGTATATGAAGAATTAAATTTAAGCAAATCTTAGGCTTACTGATGGTTTATAAGAGATTATTTTTGAACTCATTACTTCAGTATTGTCTGAAGGCAATCAGAATTCAGAAGCTTAGGGAAAATTATCTCAATAGTATTTTCATTTGTGCCATCTCAAGCTCTAGGCTTGTGTTGAGGCTCAAAGTATGAATTTGGTACCTGATAGGAACTGCTTCTCTCATTTCATCAAGTTCACTGACAGACTTGTCCCATAAAAACTCGAAATTTCATGGGGGTATTAGAACACTAATTCGAGGACCAGTTTACAGCAGCAGAAAGCAGACAGAACTTCATATATGTTTGACATAAATTTTAAAGTGGGGAACTTGGAAACTGGAAATAGATGGTGCAAGACTTCTGGAATTGCTAGTTTGCTCAATGAATACATGCCAATAACATTTTCATCCTGTATTTAGACTAGTTTTTATTACAGTGTAAAGATTAGGTAGCAGCCTCCCTTCTTGCACACTGTGAAGGCATATGCCACACAGGCAACTCCTACAAAGTTAGACTGGAGAAACACCCAGGAAAAAAGAAGGGTCTAATAAAGAAATGACTGATGAATGGAAGCCCCAAACACAAGCTTATTAAATAGTTCAGGATGATGATCTTCAGACTTATGACTTCAGAGAGCTATAGAAGTTCAGAAGTGTGAAACAGCTTTGTGTTTTCCAGGATAAATGCATGGGGGATTGATTGAGGATTGCTCTAGGCAAAGCAGAAATTACACTAAGGATGTTTCATGGAGGCCAAACCCACAACTTTACAACCTGTGAAGGAAAGCATAAGACTTCCTAAACACTCTGTCTAGAAATAACTGTAGCTGGAAACATAAGCTGACAAACAGGTTTTTTGCATTAAATCTTAAGCTATTTGAAAGAGGGTGGTATGAGAATTAAGGCTTGAAGAATTCCCCTAAGGGAGAGCACTGGTGGAAGAAAAGACAATACTACAATTACTTGAAATAAGAGGAAAGTAACAGAATTCAAAAGTGGAATTCTTTCATTGAAAGGAATCTGCTTCGGTCAGGGGGAAGCTGAAGGGAAAGAGGTAGTGGCAGGGTGAGAGGAGCTGAAAGAAGAGGGAAGCATCTGGACACCTGGGAAGTCTGATAGGAAATAGTGCCAGAAGGCACTATTTTCTCTGGTTTTAACTTCAGTGTATTCTGTGTTGCAACAGATTTATATTCTACCTGGTAGCCGTTGGTTCCCGCATGCAGTATGTTTCTAGGTCATAAGGAAAGAACATATTTTTGTATTAGCAATGTGTCTTGTAACCACCCTTTCACAGGATGGACTGGAGCAGGTGACCCTTAACTCCTCCAGCATCCAGTCCTTGCATGATCATAGGCTGGATTTGTGTTGGAAAAAACTCAGAAGATCTCCAGTGCAAACTCCTTCTCAAAGCATCATCTGCTCTCAGGTCAGACCCAATTGTTTCAGAGCTTGATAGCTGCCAGTCAGCTCTCAAAAATATCCAAGGATGGAGACAGAACAATCTCTCTGGTCAGGCTCCTCTACTTCTTGACAGTGCCATGGTATAAAAGATTTTTCCTTAAATGCAGGCTGAATCTCTTCTTTCACCCTATGTCTGTTATTTCTCATCCTTCCACCATGCACTGGTAGCTACATCTTGTTGATGACCTCTTGGTGGGTACTGGGATCCTGCTGTTATATCCCCCCAAGCCACCAAAATCCAAAGATGAGATAACACTATCAATAGCCTACCCTCACTGTGTTACAACACCTAAAGGCTAAAGGGTACTGCTATCTGCAGTGCAGCTTTCTTTATTAGAGCAATAACTTTCTGAAATGGAGTCACAGAGAAAGTAATGCAAAAAAAGCCAGAGATTTGGTCTTGCTAAACTGTGATTGCTTTTCTAGACTTTTATGTTTCTAAAAATAAAATATCGCAAGAACTTTTGAAATTTCTCCTACTTCGTTATTTTTTTCCTTTGGCATCTCAACATTAATGTAAAACCAGCTCTGTACATGAGGAATATGTAATTTAATAAAATTGGAGAAAAGTAATTTTTTAAGGCTTTGTGTAGATTTCTGAGCTTTAAAAAACAACAACAACAAAAATTGAAAATGGTGAGTAGTTCCCATTAAAGATGATCTGAGGAAGCGCATGAAACAGAGCCAGCACAAGGTTTAATATTTTTTCCTACAAGAAGATTTTCAGAGAGACATTGTATCTTTACTTCCAGGCATTAAGTACCTACAGAAAATTTCAAAGTCACTTGTCAAGTTTATCAGTGCTTTGAACATTCTTTTAAACCAAAACCAGAAAACTTCTGTTAAATTTTATCAGACATATTTTGCCAATAAAATCTGTACTAGAAAAGATAAAATATCAACCCTCAAGTCTTGGGAAACCATATGAAGATGTTTACAGAAGGTTCAACACAGACTTATTTAAGCAAAGGCTGAAAAAAAATAAGTATTACTGGTTTAACCAGAACTTCACACTTTGATAACCTTTATAGAAAGGCAAAAACAGAAACTAAAGGCTACGATTCTTAAAAGACTCCCTAGAAAGGATGGACCTGAAGGCTTACAAAAATTTGAATGCCCAGCTCCTAGGAAAAAACTTCTAATACAAATAGGAAGAAAATTTCAGTTAAAGCCAGTGTGAACTGAAAGATGAAACAGGCCATGACCCAAGTCCCATCAGGCATTCAGTATACTCTAAAAAGAAAATAGGAAAGAAAAAAGAAATCACCCCAAATTGCCCAAATCTCCTCAACTTCTTTGTAGCAAAGGTATTTCAGCTCCTGCCAAAATGTTTAAACTTTCCTAGATCTCACCTGTGAGAAAAGGACAGAACACGAGTCAAGGACACAACCTGGTCAGGATCTCTGAAGTTATTCATTGCCTTGTAGTTGTTTCACTGATAAATTTGAATGCAAGTTGCTGGCAAGCAGACTGGAAAAAGTTTGTCCTAGCCTGATAAATACCTAACATGGAAGGCCGATCTCAGACTGCACAGATGAACTGATTCCAACCATTCTTATGAAAACAGTGAGGAAAGCAATGTTTTCTAACCATGAAGCAAAACAGGAAGAAAATCTCTGATGCTGGAGGAAAACAAGGTCAGCTTTTCTAAAGAACAGATTTTGGGGGAAAGGGTATATTTTTTTACTCTCCACCTGCTGTACTGACACATAAGACAGGGTACAAACAACTGCTGTCAAGATCATAATTATGTTTAAATGTTTGCAAGGTCATTAGACATTTTGAAGTTCAAAGGGGTTCACTGAATTAAAAATATTCAAGGAAAAATGTTCTGGATCTCCATCCTTAGAACAGGGGATACAGACATGTTTAATTATTATTACTACAGAAATGTTAAGTAATACACTCTTCAGATTTTTTTCTAAGTCCAATTGATAAAGAAAAACTGAAGTCACAAATAGTCTTTTTGTGAAATCTACAATAATGTGAATTATATATATACATATATATATGGATATAAGTGCAGATTTGCTTGATTTCTTTGGTAATTTAACATTTCATGTTTAGTTGTGCAAATTTTCATTAGATGTGGACATATAATTGAGCCTAAACCCATGGTCTTAATTGCAGCAGAAAGAAAATAATAATAAATAAATAAATAAATAAATAAATAAATAAATAAATAAATAAATAAATAAATAAATATCTGAATGAGAAACATTAGTATTTTATCTGTTGGTCATAATTAAATGCACAGGAGACTCCTGTAAGATGACAAGCCCTCACATTTGGTGTGCTTTTTACATTTTTATAATAATTACTTGAATAGGCTTGATTTATACTTTGCTGAATGGCTTCTGCCAGTTTATATTATACAATAACATCTCAAAGAAAAAGAGTGAGCATTCACTAATGTGAGATTAATCTCATCATATCAGAGATGAGAGTTTTTCCATCTAAAGTCTTTTTATTCTCTCTGAAATAACCCTAGAACTCTCTGGTGCAACTTAGATCGAGGTAACGATATTGTCAAAAGCAATTTCAATGTTTAAAACTAAACAGTGAATAAAACTGAACAACTCAATTACCCATACACCTCATGCAGAGGAAATTCCAAAAGAATTTTCAAATTATTTTATTAGCTAGTGCTGTGGTCTATAGACTTCTTATCAAACACGATGTCTATTTAGCTGTAGAAGACAAATATGAGCATGAAGGTTATGAAAAACCTTAGCAGAAGACTGTGAGGGTATTTTGTCCCCTTCATCACAAGTAAATGGGAAGCATGTGTGCATATTAATCTGAACTTAATCTTTGTCTGTGATGCCACAACACGCTCAGCAGGTCCGTGCAGCTGGGACAATACAGCCCACAGCCAGCTCTGACCCTGCTCAGCTCAGCTGTGTGTGTCAGAGTGCAGAGGCAGCGCTGGGGAATCCTCACCTCCTTTATTCTTCAAGCTCTGCTCCAGCCTTGTCCCACAGAGCTGATCTGCTGGGGAGTGCAAGGTGAGTTTGCTGGGGAAGTGTGGCAGGAGCAGCACCTTGTGAGGAGCTCAGAGCACAGAGGCAGCAGTCCCTGACTGCAGACACTCCCTCTGCTGGGGCTGGGGGTGTCCAGAAGCTCTGCTGGAGACCACACCGCAGCCAGGTCTTTCCAAAGATCTGCACAAGCGGTTTGAATCCTACTGAAATCACTGTCCCCGAGGCAAGAAACTAACGTGTACTAACAAAAGCCCAAAACCCCTGAGTGTGTTTAGTCCTGCTCCTGCTTTCAAGTCACTCTTGTTGTCTCATCCATCACAGACACCCCTTTCTTCTGGATCAAGTCTCTGCCTTCAGCTCTTTCAGCTCATTAGTGAACCATTCAATGTGTCTTCCTATTATGATGCCAGTATTTATTACTCCAATATGGGGAAAAAAAACCATGCATGAGAGAAGGAAAAGAGCGAAGATTATAAATACATTTTCTTAGCTTTTTGCACTCAGACTGTCAAAAAGATTCATGACTGAGCAATATAACAGTAGGATAATTAAAAAGCCATTCTTTTGGAATGTCTTCAGAAGTCCCTGTTTTTGGCATACTGCTAAAATAAAAGTCAGCATGAAAGTTACAAAAGATTCTATTTTTATTTTCACTCCAGTGATTTCCCCCCTGCTATCCTGACTCAGATTACTTTCTTCTTTACGTGCAAAACTGAAGTAAATTAAGCACACATCAAAATAGTTCAGCTAAGAGAGAAATCATTGAAAGGATCATTGCTTTAACAAGGATCACTGACTTTCCTTCTATATTTTCTAAAATCACCTTCATTTTTCTTCTGAAGTCAGAAGTCTCCAAGCAAAATTTGACTAAAAAAAATTTAAAATGCTTCATGTCCCTGCCACCTATATGCAATTAAAATTTTATTCTTTCTCTACCATTTCTCTACCAATTGAACAAAATTTTGAATTATTTTTGTTTACATTTATGTTTCAAGTAGACTTCCTGAATTCATCAGATAACTCGTTTCTACTTTCTTCCAACATATAACCAGCTCACCTCTTAGAGCAGCCTGTGGTCTGGCCATTCTCAACTCTGACCTTTCATCACAAAAGCCAGATTGAGGATTTAAATCCTCTTATTGATTGCCACTTTAGCTGTCTGAACAAAACCCACAAAATTAAAGCAGCTAAGGGCCTGGAAACTTCTTTTGGTTTAGGTAGGTGGCCGTGTTCAAAAAGCCTCATGTTTCCCTTGAAATTCTACAGTTTCTCAGTTGAATTTCACGGGAATGTGTTGCAATTATCTTCTTATCTGTTTACTACCCTTTCCGAGGGGTTGAGCTTTCCCCGGTGTTAGAAATCTAAAGCAGGTCACTGAAAGGAAATATATATTTTGGGGATTTTAGCACTCAGACCAGCTCTGACTTTGACCTACATCTGAAGTATCATTAAAAGAATGTGGATGCAGATTAATGACATTTATTGGGCTGGATGTTATGGTATGCCCTCAGTTTACAGCCTACATATATGAGGCTTCATAAACATCTTTTGTGAAATCCTATCTTCACTCATGATAATGTCAAAATTCCTGTGGATGTCAATGGGGCCAGGCTGTCACTGCTCAGCTTTTTCAGGGGCTTGGTAGATTTTCAGCCCTTCTCTGCACCACAGAATTTCTGTTATCATGGTTGTGCTGGTAAACCCCCCTCTTAGTGCAGCTAAAATGAGCAAGCAGTGTTTTCTGACTGGAAAACTGTTTTGTAGGTGTACTTCAACTACCTTCTTAAAAATCATAACAAACCCAACTAGAATTCCCTTTTGGCAACATAAAAATGTTCATGTCAATAACTTTGTTGGCATTGGATCATAAGTTTGAGGAGGATGCACACAAGTTTTTCATGCAATGCAAATGTAGTCATGTCAGGGTAACGCAGTGGGATGGGTATGGCCCACTTGAGGGGGTTATGAAATGGCTACTTTTTAAAGTCAGCTATTATGAAAACTTTACACATAATTAGGAGAGGAAGACATCTTCATTACTTTGTGTTACTGCACAAATCGAAGCACTCAAATATATTGTCCATGTTTAAGGACCCTACTGGAAAACCCTCCTGCTCAAAACACCAACAATGCATACATAAGTCAGGACAGAAGTGAAGGATGTAGGCACTGTGGACATATATAAAGAGTATTGGCACAACATCAGTATTAAAGAAAGCATTTTTCAACATTTTTTGGAAAAAGAATAACCACAAAACTTTAAGAAAGACTCAAAAGAGAACTAATAAGTGACTGTCATAGCTAAAATGTGTCTTCCAACTGTGAGGGAACACTCAAAAGCCAACACTAAAATAGTTTTGCTTGAAAATGCAGAAAGCAACATAAAGGTTAACACTACAGGTCAATCAGAGGTGGAAGTTGATGTTGTGAGAATGAATAAGAAATAGGTGGAAGAAAGCCATGAATGGTCTTGGAAGTGAAATCACTTTTCTTTGAGGGGGAGATGAGGGGCCAATTGTGCTCTGAGAGAAGGGGTATCAAGATCAAAGTAACAGGCTGGGAAAATGATCATTAAAACAGCATTCTCAAAACCTCTGACCGGACAAGACTGCATTTGTCAAGGTCAGGGGAAAGGATGTTTAAGATACGAGTGTCTGTGTGACTTGAACTGCCTGTTACAAATCTTGTTGAAAGATAAGATTCCTTGAAAATGTAGGATGTCAGGAAATGTCTGGTAAGAAGTGCAATGGATTGTGAGCATTCATGTAGTCATACACAGAGCACTTCAGCTCTCACTCATTCATGACTATAGCATTATACAAAAGCGATCATCAGTGGGAATAGTTGCCTCACATATAGTCCAAAATTGAATATAATTTAGTGCCCATGAAATCCAAGGTCCAAATGATCTTTTTTTTTTCCTTGCTGTGACAGCGGGGTTTATTCACCTTCATAATAATGCACAGTTACTGCTGTGGTCCTCAGGCTGTAACAGAAGAGATCTGGGCAAAACATGTAAAAGTATCAATAATATAAAGAATGAGAAAATTCCAAAAGTTATTTATTTAGGCTTATTAACAACAGAGAATTTTATGAATCTGTGCTACTACTGAAATGGTTGTTAGAAAAGTAGGCATGATGAGCAAGCTTTCTAGTAGACCATTAAGGATGTGCATGTCTAGAGAGCTAAGCCTGGGTCTGGAAAAGGCTGGAATCCTTCCAGATAGGATGCTAATTATTAGTGCTGGGTTGTTCACTGAGAGAGTGCTGAAATTCATCTTACCAACTGTGGAAAAAGAGAGAGCTCTGGCAACAAGCTAGCAGAACCACATGCCTTTTTGCAGGTAATGGTGACTAGGTGCTTGTTTTGCTGAGGTCTTCCACTAAGCTTTTGTCAGCACCATCTTTAGTTCAGCACTATCTGCCTGAATTGCAACATCTTACTGTTTTTCACATACAGGTGGAAACATGGTTTTAGCAGAGTGGCACAGACTTAGGTGAACCTCCTAAGACATCTGTGTTCCAACAGAAAGCCAGATTGTTATTGGGCTTCTGACTGATGCAGAGGAAGACATCAGCACAGATGATAAGGGAAAGTGAAAAAAATGAGACTCAACTATGTGCCCAACCTTATATATTTTCATGCAAACATCACCACGTTAAAGAAACAATTTCTCTTCAGAAAGATGCTCTAGTTGTGCCATGTAGAAACACAAGCAGTACATATTGCTGCATGTAGTGGTTTACCTCTATGCCCAAATGTAAAGCAAGTAAAGAACAAAATCAGTCTGAAATTATTGCTCACAACAGAGTTGGCCTCCAGAGATGCTTTTCTGAAATGTAAGCAGTGAAGTGAAAATGCTCCATTTTCTACTGCAGTGCTGTTTATTTAAACCCAAATCTGAAAATATGATTGAAGTTTGGCTTGGATTCAGCAATTTGATAAGGTATTTAAAGCTGCAGTGCCATGTTTTGAATCACTGACTATTTCACTTCTTTCAGGTTTTCTGTCGTTAGGCAATTTCTCCTTTGGCTTATTTTAAAATAATTTTTAAAAGATATTAAAAGTGGAGCTGTGGGAAACTCTGTTATAAAACACAAAACCACACGCAAAGCTTGTCTGCTGAATAGAATCTGGGCCTCAGAGGCCCTTGCTGAGTTTCAAAGATTTGCAAGAGTTTGCTCCAGGGTCATCTTGGAGCTTCTGGCTAATGTGAAAATATAACAACAAGAATTTTCAAAGAATTTTAAACACTAAGAAACTATGAACAAAAAGTCATCCTATGATCTGTAAGCCCCAGTGGAGTAAACAGCATTTGGAACCTGATGCACTTCAAAGTGAAAGGATTTTTAAAAATACATCAGCAGCATTTAATAATCCTTTACTTTTAGATGTTCTGATAAAACAAGCTGAATTTAGCAGAAAGCTTGCAGCTGAGGTCAACACTCCCTAGATTGCAGCCACATAGTATTCTTAATTGGAAAATGTTTAAAGGCTGAACAAAGAAAAGAAAATGTCATTATGTCCTATTTCCAAGCAGTGTAATTAAAACATTGCATAAATTACACAGCTTCCCTAAGGTCACACGAAAAGATCAGTAGCAATGTAGCAAGAGGTGTAAGAACTTCAGGTGGTAGATCTCCATCTTGATCTTGAAAACAACACTGTTTCTCCAATTATGAGAATCCTAACAATCAGAAGTCTTACTTACTGAATTTCTACTTTTTCTACTGCTTGCTCAAAGGAAAAGGCTGTAGTTTCTCTAGGTCCTTGGAAAGAGAAAATGCATAAACTATTTCCATTGAGAGCAATAGAAGGCAATTTCTAAACTTCTTCTGTCTTCAGGAGGTGACAATTGTGTCTTTTTAACGCAACTACAACTGCACCAAAAGCATTTTTACAGCACCTGCTCTTAAAATTGGTTGCTTCATGACATCACATGACATGTTTCACATTGAAATTCAGCTGACCATTATTCAGTCTGTTTTTTTAAAAAAATTATCTATTATGAATTAAAAATAAACCAACACAACTTATCCAGGCATGGAGTTCAATGAACCACATCATCAAACATTTGGGAGACCTGCACAATCAGATTTAAATTCTGGCAAGAGTACTAGACAACTTTTCTGTTACATAGAAAGTTTCTTTCTACTCCTCCCTTGACTGTGACAATATTCCCCAAACAGTAATTTGTAAGATATGCCCCTGGCATGATATTTCATATTTACATGTTGGAAAGTTGCAGGCTAGCATCTGCATGGAGCCTTTTGCAAGGAATTGAAGGCATTTTTACAAAATGCCTAAGGTCTGTAATTCACCCAGAACATTCACTAGCAAATATTTCCTCATTGGAAAACGGAAATGTGGCTTTCATGTGGCAGCCTCATGCCAAATAGAAATTTCCCCAGTTTGCCACATACCCAGAATGGTTCAAAGGATCTGCAATCAAGCTCTGTGGTCTTGTCCTAAGTGGTGGGTCAAATGCAAGCTGTTGCTTTCCATGTACTTCAGCATAGCAAAGCTGAAGTCAGTGCTGCCCCATTTTCCCCAGCTGAGAATATAGACTGCATTTCACATCTGGACATTTTGTGTCTTCACAAGACACTGCTGTCTAGGAATTTGTGAAAATTATCTAAGTCTGGCACAAAACAGTCTATACAGAAAGGAGATTACAGCTGCCTCACAGAGTCTCTAAGTGCCAGAGCAGCTGGATGGGCCTCTGTTGATGGATTCATAGCATATATTAACCTTAAAAATATTAATATTTAGCCAGAACCATACATCAACTGTGTGACAGCAGTGGCTGGGAAACAAGAGTTCCAATACCTGCGCTTGCACAGCATACATACATACATACATACATACATACATACATACACAGGCACACCAAGTTTCAGCTTTTGTTTTCATTTTGTGTTAGGAAGAATCTGGGATGTTTTGAAACCAAAATTTTTCCTCTGAAACTTGGTAAAACACAGAAGCCTCACAATGAAAAGCTGCTACCCCCAGCTTCTGGAGCCTCACCACTACTAGCTTGAGAACTCCAAACTACTGTCTAGCATGGGACCAACTCTCTTCTTCCCTTGTGAGAAATGTCATCCTAAACCTGAGATTACTCACAACAAGCTTTTGAAAAAATTAGACTTTTTCCTGAAAAGTTATGGTTTCAAGAAATCAGCATTTTCAAGGGAAGAGGTGTTCAATAAAAAAAAAAAAAAAAATCGTGACCAGCTTGTGTGTGGAAAACCCCTTGAGAACATATTGTCACGTTGATGCTTGATGCATGCCTGCTTTACCAGACCATGCCCTTAATATTAGACACACATAAAACTATCATGTCTTTCATCCTGAAGGAATGTGAAAGTAGTCCTAGGGCAACACAGACATGGTGCAAACGACTCAGTCCTGTCTCTGGCAAATATCTGAATCCCATTTGCCCTTCAAACTAGGTAATAGGGACTTGTCCTTTGTGGAACTGGCTCTCCAAATTGACTGCAAATTTTATGGATTGATGTCAGAAAGAAGCAGTACATATGGTGGAAAGGCTACAGATGGGGATTTACCTTAGATTTGGACTTTAGTTGCTGGTGCCAGTAATACAACCTTGTGCAGTTACTTGATATTTGTCACTTTTTTTTTTTCTTATTTTGGCATATGTCTGCATACATATGCCAGTGAATATTATGATCTTTCCTGCAAATATGTACTAGATCCCTCCAGACCAAATTGCTTTAAATAAACCTATGTTTATAAAGGAGCACACCCATGTCAACACTGATACATAACGTACACGCTGCAGTAAACTTCATCACAGTTATAACCAGGGCTTAGTTGTACCAGCCTGGCAAACGTCTCATTGGAATACTTTAATAGTTAAGTATAGAAGCGACTATTCCAGGAACTCTGGGAGACACAGGCTTGGCTCATTTTTATTAGGTATGTCTCTAAATGGTGGTGCTGTGCTGGCTGGCACCAGAATAGTGCTTGGCCCTCAGCGTTGCATAGGCAGCATAAACTTGGCAAGTCTGCCTTACAAATCACATATAAATCAGACCTGCCCAGCAAAATGGTCCCATTGCTAGAGTTTCTGTTCCCACACACAGGATTAATCTTTGAAGCCAAGTGCCTTAAAGATGTTTTTGTTTAAACTGTGGTGGTGTAAACATTAAGGTTTCAAGGAGTTTATTCCTTCAGCAAATATTTTTACAACACAAATAACAGTTGCCCTATTTTTATGTTGTTTTGTATTTTCTTTGTTGAAACATAAAATTTAATCTACAATTATCTGATGGAAAATGAATACATATCTGCATTATTTTTTTTTTTATTACAGCTACTGTTTCAAAGCTTCTCTCATCCCACCTGGTTGTGTATATTTGTTTTTCTCTCTAGCATATGCATACTATTTTAGACTTGAGATATGTGTATGGAAATTTAAACTGGAATGTTAAATTTTTATCTTGGTGGGACAGAATATGAAGTATTATAGACTAATATATATTGGGAAAATGACATATTTTGGTCTATATAATATGCTAGTTGTTTCCCAGGAGCCTTGTCATTAATGAAGCAGACCTAATTTTTCTGCTCCTGGAAGTTTTTGAAATGGAGGACTTCCTGATCTATTCATGCTCTTTCTGGACGCAGAGAAGTATAGGTGCATTCACTTCCAAGTGAAGTAAGTGGGCATGATGTACATTAGTCTCAGCTAACAGTCACAGGATGAATATTCAGAAATCACTTCTGTAAAATACTAACTTTCTGTTCAAGTTTGAAACAGGCAGTGGTTCGAATAAGGCTTGATTTTCTCAAATTAGTATTGGCTAAAGACTTAAGTATTTTAGCCCTTATCCTTGTGTATTACCCACGAAAGAGACAGACTGAAACCCAACCAGAAACCACTTATTCTTGAAGTTGTGTATAATGTTGCCTCAAAAGATTTCTGGATTGCAGCCAAAATGAATTGATTTGCAGAAGAGAATGATGTTTAAATAAATATATATGTATGTATATATCACATCATGTATCTAGATGCTCAGAAGGTGAAGTAGAATTTCACAGTATATAGTGTTTCATCTTTAGACTGGAGAGAATTTTATTGGCTTGAAAAGTAGGTCTCTTAATGAAAATATCTACAGAGAGAGAAGTTATGTTTGACAAGCCTGTTGCAAAGTAATACTCCTATCACTAGTAACAGCTTTTATAATTAAAACAAACAGATCGCATCAGTCAAATTCATTTCAGCCACAAAGTTTGTAGATGCTGCCATTAACAATTACATTTGCTACAAGTGTGTGGGAGAAACTTATACTGCTGAGTGTATAATATAATGTATTTTCTCATGCAGACAGACTTTCGTTGTTAAATGAATCTAATATAGTTATAAGTTCTCAAATAGCTGTACAAGTTCACCACTATACTTAACAGAGGTTATTTTCCCCAAATTCTGTAAATATAAAATGTACACATCTGATGCTGTGTGCTTTTGAAAGGTGAAGCATCCGTATTTATTCTTAGGATACTGCCACTAAAGGCAAAAGGTAAAAGACGTGAATACTAACCATTCACTGTATTTTCTCTACAAGATATTCCACCTCAAAAAACTTGTACATGCAACTTCTACAGCAGTGATTTTTTTAGAAATCTTCTTCCCAGTCCTTCTAGAAAGGTGCTTGCCAAATTTCTGTTCTATTATTTTCAACAAAGGATGCACTTAAAAAGCTGGCAGAGTGCTTGCAAGGCAGAAGGTTGGAACATGTGTGCGACAAAGAAGGATCTCTCTGGATGCTGTGGTCCCCCAGAAGGATGAAGAGAAATATTTATTATCCTTGTCATCTCACTAATGATTTTGGGGGTGTTTGTAATGATTCTGACTGCAGATTATCCACATCAGTACCAAATACCCATTAAGTGATAAAACAGAATTCCTGTACCAGAATATCCTCTTCAAAGAAAGGGGATGCAATTTAAACTGAAGAAATACAAGGCAGAGATAAACAGAATTGAATGGTATTAAGCACTAAGCTTAAATATTAAAGCCATCTAATTACATGAGTAGTAATTTATGATCTGGAGAAGCATGAACTGTTCCAGTGGGAAACTAATCAGAACATTACAGAAAATGCTAGGGTAAAACAATAGCAAAGGTTGTTGTCATGTATGTCAGCAGAGATTTAAGTGAAAGAAATGGGGAGTTTGCACATTGGAAGAAGCATGACCCAAATTCCACATGCAAGGATGGGAAAGGAGGATACAGCAATGAAACAAGAGGGGTGGGAAGGGCAAAAAAACACAACAAGATTCAAGACACAAGGGTACAGCAGAAACAAAACTTCTGTCAGGACTTTTGATGTCAAAGGAGTGAGAGAAAAAAGAACCTACAACAAGAAAGAAAAAATTATTCAGCTGAGGAAGAAGAAATTATTTTAGCTGATGAGTATTAGGTAAGCTGCATAGGGGGAATTGGGTACCAGGGAATGCACTCAAAAGGAGATTGAGGTAGGCCATGAGAGCAAAATGATGAGTGACACAGAAGAAAAATAGGTAGATTTAGAAGATTATGGAAGCAAAGAAGACAAAATTGAATGGGGACCCAAATATTAGGAAGTGAGGAGTGAAACATTGTTTCATGGTTGTAAATCTGAGTGTCTGGAAAGATGGAAGACTTGTCAAGAGTGATGAAAGAAATGGCATGGGGAATGGGTTTGGAGGAAAGACAGGAATTACTCTTATTTCTGGTTAGTTAGACCAGGGGCAAAGGGAAGGGGGCAGAGAAAATGATCTTGAATTTGAAGAATTAGATATCAAAATTTGTGCACAGGCATTAGGCAGGACACCAAGGTGGCAGTGAGCTGACCCAGGAGAGCAGTACATACGAAGGCATGAGAACATTAAGGAGGAGCACTCAGACATCTGTGAGTCCACATCAGCCAGCAAGAGATGCTCAGTTTCTAAACCTGCACCATGGCACCAAGCCAGTATGCTACAGCTGCTGCATCAGCAAGACTGACATCTGAGGAAGATTTTGAGTAAGCAATTTCATTGAGGTCTGCACTTGACACAAATCCAACAAATACATGTTGAGCTACAAACTTTCCATATGTTAAAACTACTGATTCCCCCAAAAGCTGTGCACATCTCATGGAGGCCTGAAAGAGTATCTTCTGAGATAATTTAGCCCTGGCACCTAGAGCAACTTAACTAAGGGTAGCCTTCCAGAAGTTCTCTCTCCACAGTAAAGATAAGTGTTAGAACTGATTGTAATCTGAAAAGGGTTGTCCTTTAAAACAAAAAGAAGCAACATCTCTGTGTCATCTGCCCTCAAATCCCTTATATAGAGATCTCTGTGTTTCTGGTCCACAAACTTTAGAATGCATTGCTGGTTTTATTTAAAACAGAAAAGAATCTATGTAATGCAGATGAAGCAAGGATTTGTTTGAATCAGCTTGGACATTTACATGAATCATAAGAATAACTGGAATAAATAGAATCAAAATAAAATAATATGGGAAAGGTATTAAACCTCACACTTACAGGCTCAACACATGTTGTGACTAAAGAGCAGCAGGAGAACTTTCCACACCTTCCTGGTAATGCTGGCCAATATCAGAGACAAAATATTGGGGTGCATTTCACTGTGGGTACCATGACAGGTTCCTGTGCTCTTATCTGTGCCTGATGCTGGTAAAGGTACTCAAATAGGCAGTTCCAGAGAGGTCTAAAATAGAGACCCTTAGATTGTTCACTGACAGTGGCTCATTTTCATCTCTTTTTTTTTTTAATTAAATAGAGAAATCTAAAGTTATATGAAAATTATAGTTTTAAAGCAGAGCTCTTTTAAGTCTAGTTGTAGAATCAGCTTGTGACCATAGCTGAACATGACAGAATTTTTGCTGAACCACAGCAGAGCAGATCATATGTTTGCCATGTGGGATCTTAACTCCTGTAACACATTTGAAGTAAGTATCCACTTCCAATTTTAAAAGGCCCATGTCAGAAAAGTGAGTCTCAAACTATACAGCACCAATCCTCTGCTCTCTTTATTCCAATGAAAAACAATTTACAGAATTTAGCCAAACTGACAATTCACTTCAATCGCAATTCTCCTTTCCATTTATCTCCATTCATTTTAAAAAAATCCTAGACTCTTCAGAAAGGAAGTTCATCACCAAATCCTCCCTGGGAAGGTGGATGAGAAAGCATGAGATGGAAGAGAATGAGCTGTTAAACCCTGGCCTGTGTTGCCATATTTGATGGAGTGGAGGGATAAGTGCTTTGTTGTTCCATCAGTGGAGGGGAGTGGAAAGAATTGCCTCAGTGGGGCACTGCTCCTGCCTGGCATCTTTCCACCCTTGATCAGCACAGTCATGATTCCACACCAAACAGACAGTGTCAGTTTAGCCCTGGACATCCCACTGGCGCTGAGCTGGCTGGTGATGCATACATACCCTTTGCATCCCTCGAAGGAAAAAAAGCGTGGCTGGAGATTTTGCAGGGCACCTGGGTGCTGCAGCAATACACTGGGAAGACCCAGCTGCCTCCTTTAACCTGACAATTTAATCTGTACAGGCATGATAAATTGTCATGCAGTGATTCAAGGGTGTGCACATCCAGGTAATGCTGCTGATGGGTGTCTTTTCTGGCTCACTTGTTTCTAGCATTGCACCCTTAGCACCTCTATTGCTTTGTTCTGTATTAAACAATACCCTGATACCTCATGACAGCAGCAGCCACCAGATGAAGGAAAATCACATGAAATCTACATTAAAGAGTACAGGAGATGAAAAAGCTTCTTTATATTTAGTGTAGAATATAAGGCCAGAAAATAAGAAAAGCTAGAAAATTATTCCTTGAGAAATACAAAGTTGAGGAAAGCTTAGTGAAATCAGACCATTTTTCAGAGGTAAAGAGACCATGTCATGAAGTCTGCACCAAAAGAACTTATAAAAAAATGTAAAAATGAAAGAATAAAGGAAACTGATAGGCACAGAGCTGATAGGAATCTGAAATGCTTTGGATTTTATTATTAACAGAGAGCAGAATAAAAGAAATGAAGGACAGAGAGTTTCTCTAGGAAATGTCAGCCTGGCCCTTAAACAAACTGTCAAAATACTGTGAGTGGGGATACAAATGAACAGAAGGGAGAACGCTCTGTCAGACTGTGACAACAAAGTATGACAGTAAATAAGAATGAAAGAAGCTTTTTTTTTTTTTTTTTTGAGAATAAACTACAAGTGCATAGGAGTTTATCAAAGACATGGTGCTTCCTGCAGAGATGATGCACAAGGTAAATTCAGGTGCAAATATAGCCAAGGTGAGGACAGAGCCAAAAAAAATATAAAAATACAATACATCAGATGGACTGACAAATGATGTGGAGAGAGGTAAAAAGTCTGCCAAGTATGAAACTGAGTATAGAGCTGAGTTGGCAGGTAATACAACCAAGAAATTCTTCCAGCTCTCTGTCTGACAACCTGGTTTATTAAAGTTTTATAAATGCTTGAAATTTGACTTAACGTTTCTGAGGAAATATCTCCATAACTATGCTGGCAATCTGATTCCCTACCTTTTCTTTCTTTGAATTCTTCCATCCCGGAAGGGTTGCACCATTCACTCTTGACTGGTAGTGGAGGTATGGAGGGTTTACTGTAGGATTTTCATCTTAAAAGCAGCTGAGAAATGGATCAGTCCTGTCTGAAGGTAAAAATTGCTTTTTCAGACTGTTGCTGACACAACAGATCTTTCTTCAGAAAACAAACAAAAAGGCCCATTTTCCCCACATTCCGTAATTTTTTTTCACTATAATTTATGCAGTAAATCTCAGAATTGTCCCTTGGTAATCTAATTTAAGCTGAATAAGTTTTTCCCTTCATCTATGGGATTGACTTACTACACAGAGGGTAGAGTTAGTCTGCTGCCCTTGTCATTGAAAATGCAAATTGAATCCTGGCGTTGACAAGAATGTTTGGATTTGGTATAAAAGAGACTTAGTCACGGTACATTTCCAGCTCCTGATTATGCCAAAGCAGGAGGGCTGAGTGAATGCCAAGAAACAGCGGTTGCCACTCCCCCCCTGAGGGAAGGAAAAATGGATAGCCTCCTCCTGGCCCACACGCACTTTCTGTATTTCACTCTTGTGAGCTGCCTGGAGAGACACTAGAAAACAAGGAGAAACATGGAATTTCAAATTGTGTGTTTATTTTTGTTTCTGGTATTTGTTCAGAGGAGACTTGCAGAGGGAAAGTTCTCCACTACTGACTCAACAAGCACTTCACCAAAAGTACCAAATGGCTTCCAGTGTTTTTCCAAAAGAATATTTCAAATAAACCCATTTATGGGTCTTTCTGCATTTATACACAGATTTGGTAGTCTTTTACACAGTGTAATAATGAGCAGGATTAATTTGGGTGCAGGACTCCTCAGTTCTTACAGAAAACTCAGGTTGCTCTGACTCTTTGTAAGAGCTTTAGTCTCAAAAACAGAATGGACAAGCAGTGCCCTGAAAAGTTTCTCTTGCATACTTTCTGGTTTATAAGGCAATAATGGGTGAGCCTTTGTAAATCCTCAGATGAATGGACCAGTAGTGAAATTAACCATCCTTATTTAAATGAAAACTTAGAAAATCCATTAAAAAAACCCCAATCTCAACTCATCTTAACCAAATAAATATAAATAGTGTACTTCTTCTCTGTTATTTCTGCATTCTGGTTCACAAAAAATACATTCTAAAGCATGACTATTAAATTTAAACACTCACAAATAACATAGATTCAATAATCTCTGTTTTATCTTAGCTTCTAGTAGACAAAATTCATTAGATAAATGAGTATCACTTATTCTCCTGTATGCTGTATCTGAATAAATTCACTGTTTGTCAAATGAGGGAAGGGCACAGGAATTGCATATTGAAACCTTCTCTTTCCAATTGATTAAGACTCATAGGAAATGTCTAGTTCAGTTGTATTTAATATTTTAAGGTGTTACATGGTAGAAATAACACCACTGAAAAGAATGGGAACTTAGGACTTGTATTTGCCAGAGGAGGGGGAAAACAAAAGACTATCCAGATTCTTGTGCACAGCTCTTGTCTGAAAGTTAGAATTTATTGCTTGCTGGCCAGTCCTGACCACGATTACCTTCTTTTCTATATATGTTATGTACCATATAATCAGTAAAATAAACTAAGGGAGTTAAGGAGGTGAAATTTTCTACCACTCCCCCAAGTGTTGTTAGGTTTGAATTTGGTTTGTTGCTTTGGGTTTTTTCTTTTTCATGATAACACCTGTAAACATTACTTGATGGGGATATTGTTATCAATGACTTTGGGAGTTATATTCCATTTCAAAGAGTAAATTCGTCTCAATTCAGTGAAAGGTGAACTGTCTACATTAAATGTCGTGGCTGAGTAAGGACTAAAAGCCATGTTGAAGATAAAAATAGAAAACTATGAAGGAGAGACTTCCCCAAAGCTGACTTTGTTCATTAGCATGTGAATAACATCTCTTGCAGCCTTCACATCATTGAAGGCTGGGCATTCCCTTTCCTTATCCACAAGACCTTCCTTTTGAAGGGAAGTATGTTCACCAGCCAGATGGGGAGGCATTGCCTCCTTTAAGTAACCCTGAGATTACTAAAAGAAGGAGACAGATTTTTGTCCTCCAAATGCACTTTTTCCTCAGTAAATCTGATTTCAACTTCCTGATTGGCTTTCAGGGGTCTTTTACATGAAGGACAGCTGAATGCCACTTCCAAATTGTTAAGGAAGGACTTTCTCTAAGGGGACCACTGATGGACTGAGGCTTGCTGCTGCTGTTGCACTTGGTGCTCAATCTGAGGAATGTTACTTTCAATTTTTTATACAGATGACAGAGAACATTTTCATATCCACTCTTTTCTAAATGTGTTTGCTTAGTGATCCACCATGAATATGCACTCACATTTGAAAAAGAGATTGCTTAATCTAATAGCACCGCATTGGGGTACACTGGAGTATTCTGGATATTACCATACAAGTAACAAAAGCCCATTTGGTTTTAAATTCCCCTCCCTAGAAATATTTTCCCCAGGGTTATGTAACACCACAAGAAATCCTCAGATGTTCTGTTGCCTTCTCAGCTTACTGTTTCTGGAAAAGCATAGGTATTTGAAGGTAAGATATTTGTGATTGCTTTTTTCTTAGTTTTAACTTTTTAGGAGTCTGTCTTGTAGCTGAACTTGGATTCCTTGGGGTTTAACAGCTGAAGATATTTATGTTTGGAAAAGTGTATTCTTTGTGAAACATATGGATTTGTGAAGATAAAACAGCACAGCAACTGGCAAAATCAGAATTGAATAGAGTGTTAAACTAAAGGATTTTGAAGTGTCATGCTGACAAACTTTGATGCAACAGGCCAAATTCCAGTTTTAGTTGTGGGAACAGAATTAATGTGGGAACTCCCTGCCCCTCTCCATCCCCAACAGAATTTGCCTTCTTATGGCAATAAAACTGGGGGTTCTGGTCTTCATTAGATACATCTTTGTCACATGGGGGACCTTGAAATTACAGCTTTCATTTTTCTTATCCTCCTCTGTTTTTTTTTTTTTTTTTTTCCTAGCCTTTTTACTTGACTTTTTGGGTGTAGCTCTTCTCTGAGTTACTCACCCTCAATTCCCTTCCCACCTAATGGAAAGAAATGGGTATTTCAAGGTTGTGATTCATCAGGGACATTTAAAATGTCTGATTGAGGTTTAGATGAATCAGGACTGAACTTAACTGACCAGGACATTGTTGACTGTGGTGGGAATATGGAATTGCGAGCTGTGATGGAAGTGTCCAAATTCCAGACATCATCATTTGACTCAGTGAAATCCATCCTTTGTATTTTTCTTCACAGGGGATTGAATGCTGATATTAAAGAGACATTCCTCTGGCATTTTTTGGAGTTTACTGGGGGTCTAATGACTTTTGAACCTTCTGTAATTCAGGCTGTCAGCTCAGGAACTGCATATGAATTTGCCTGAAATTTGCATTTGGAAGTTTGCAGCCTATCTGAGAAGGTGAGACAATTACACTTTCTTACTTTTAGAGGAGAACAGAATAATCTGGCTGTATTTTGCAAACTCCATAAATTCAGTTAGCAGAGTGCAGCAGGTGTGTCCCACCTTAGGCTTTCCAGCAGCTTTTTCTTTCTTTATTTTCTTCATCTGTTCCTCCCTCCATCAAGTTCACACAGATCTCCATCTCCAGTTTTTTCTGAAGAAAATTCCCATACTCTTGTTTCTTCCTGACCATGCCCATTAGGGACACACAACTGGTTAAGTTGTCTCATATTGAGAGCTTGGAAATCCTTAGCCACAAACCCACTTCCCTGCTACAGACCCTTCGTGGTGTCTGAGCCAGCTCTCCTCTTGCCTTGAGGAACGGTTCAGGAACTAGAGCTTTTATATTTCTCATCCACTATTTTCTCATCCTGCTCTATCTCCCCAGTTCTCTCCTCCTTCTTGCTGTTTCATGAGGCTCACGTTACTTTTTTCATCTGCCTTCAGTCACTGTCACCAGCCAGCACTGCGGTACTCTGGCACCCTGTATTTCATACAGCTGCTGAGAAGACTCTTTGGCATGGTACATGACCCTTCTCCAGCTCTTCTTGACTGTGGCTTAATCCTAGTGCACTTTTCCTGAAGCAGACACATCTGTCTATGGCTAGGATGTCACAAGGTGGTTGACACATGGGGGATTATCTGACTTCTGAACTGAATTCCCTGTCGCTTTTGCTTCTTACAAGAAAAATTGGATGATTTCTGAATGCCCTAGTCAGTACCAGAACCAAAAGCTTATGATCTTAAACTTGAAGTCTGGAGAGTAAACCACACAAACTTCATGATTCTTTATGTCTGATGCTGCTTTTTCTGCAAAAACTATTTCCAGAGTGCATCACACTGTTTTCTGAAGAAACAGAGTTAGAAACAAAAAGCAGGCTTTGGAGGCTGTACTTTGGAGGATCACCACCTTCCACAGCAGAAAAGCAAATAATCTCAGATTACCCCCACACCAATAAATACAAGAATGATTATAATCAGCTAGAGAATTTTGTGGACACTCAAAACATGCACAGTACAAGCCACTGCAAATCAACTTCCACCACTAAAGGAAAACAGTCTTCCACTCAAATACTCTGTGGGGAAATGTTCTTCTCATGCATGGCGCATTTGCAGTGGTGATGTTTCAATTGAGGACAACATGCAATTATCTTGGAAAAAAAGTTTCGCATTTAAGCATAGTCTTTTACTTTGATTGACACCAAATTTTAGGTAGATGATTAGGAGATGACAGGAGATGGGATCTTCTGGATCCAGCTTTTTTTTTCTTTAAACAAAACTTATTTCTACCTTGTAATATAGCTTCCTTCAGTCAATGACATTAGCAGATGTCAGCACAACCTAATATTTCAGTTGAAGTTCTTTTTATATATTTTTATTACTATACCATCCTAGTTTAGTGATTCAGATTATGTCCACTGAAGGTAAGAGCATTAGTCTTGGTTGACACCAGGAGAGAGAACTGAATTTAGTTCCCTCTTTCTGGTAGTGAGCATTTCACAAGCAGCACAGATTTGTGGTAGGTCCTTCTTGTTTATTTTGTGTGTGTGTCCATATCTGCTTTGGGAGCCTGTGGTAATCTTGCTACAATCTGAAGTCCCAAAATACCACAAGAAGGGGTGTCTTACACTGTCTCCAGTCTAGCCAATAACAAATAATTCCTAGGAATACCACAAGGAAGTTGATTTATGACTTGATTTCTCAAACAAAGAGCTCTGGACAAAGTTCAGATAAGCAAGTAATCTTATGGATGCTTATCTGGAATAAATTGGTATATCTCTGGGGCTTCATTCAAGACCAAAACGACCACAAGATAGAAAGGAGAGAAAATGAAAAATGTATCTCATATGAAAGTACTGAAAGGGTTTAGAAACTGGCATGTTTCTCTTCAGGTCACTAGCACACTTCAAAAACCTAATTAATTTCAGTGTGTTTAATTGTTGTCTGTTCCCCTCCCTCTGGTTTTTAATTTCCCTTTTATACAGCTTATGAGCCAGAAGGTTTTCAAGACTGCAAGGTTAACCCTGGGTGCATGGAATGTATAAACCAACTTTTCAGCAGTAGGATTTATACGAGGGGGAGAATGCAGGATTTGCCAGGTGCAGACAGATGTAGATGATGCCTGCAGAGCTTTAATACCCTGATGATGGTAATTGTAAACCTGAGAATTCAGACAGTGAGAAGGGGCAAAGCAAGGCACCAATCTAAGCCTTGCAGCATTCCTGAGTTGTAGGTGACAGAATGACAATTTTCCTCATGTTGTGTCAAGCTGCATTGTTATCCTCTAATTCTGACTAGGCATAATAGGAAAATAGTTCTTGTTTGTCCATGCAGCTGAGCTCTGCTTAGTTCTGCCTCAGCTAACCCAGGTGCTGTCAACTATTTTTAAACTGATTTAATTTTGTAGCCAAGAACCACCCATTGCTTTCCAAGGATAATAATGACTTGTTTGATTCTGAGTAATCTTAGGGCACCTCAGGTCATGAATTAACTGGAGTGAATTTAGTTGTGTTTGGTTATTGTGCTGTAGGGAAAACCATGGGGAGTGGTGGGTGACCTACCCATCTGCTGCAGGGGGTGAGGGGCTGAGGGAGCAGCTGGGCTAGAAATGTGGTAAAACCACTGTAATTCTTAGAGATGGCTAGCAGGGAAAATCATGGCAACTTTTCCTAAAAGCCTGTGCTTGAGGACCTGGTTGCTGAAAGTGGTAATCAGTATGTCTTTAAATTCTTGTTCTTAAGTCACCGTGTAAGGTGTATTGTGATTTATATGTACTTACCTATACTAAGTCTGCAGTAAAGTAGAAAAACGACTAGAGAATATTTTGATTTACTGCAGGATAAGACATGTGGCAGTTTGATCAAATTCCTAGCAACACATTTGAGTGTGTTCATCCCAGGGATGCCTTTATAATTAAGGCGAAGCTTTGGATGCTCACATCCAGCCAACAGACTGGATGATATGCCACTTACCCATATTATTCTTCACCTGAAACCACAGGACCTAAGGCTTAATATCTTACTAGACAAAACAGAAAAAATTAATCCTGGTTTTGCAAGAAGGTATTGGAAAATAGTTTCTCAGAAATGACCATATTTGTTCAAGAATTTAAAAATGGTCTATGCAGTGTGCTGTACAGGGAGTGAAGAGTGGTAAGTAGAAAGGTTTTACTTCCATTCATTTGATATGATCTATATAATTCATTTAGGATGGTGCTTCCTGTGATTAATCCCATGATTCAGTATGAATGACTTAAAATTTTTTTGGCACTATGACATAATCATGCACTTCATAGCACAAAAAAACCCTAAAGGTAATTTGATTGTGCTACAAACAATAAGATTATGATCAATATAAAATTAAAAATTACAAAAAAAGTTGGTGGAAAACATTTTTGTTCAGTGTCCTCCAGTATTCTTATTATAATATAATTTTTAATTTTGTGACTTCACAGCCTTTTTTCCACCCAATACAAAGAACAGGCAGTTCTTATTTACTTAGCAGTTATTTCAGTGGTGGTGTTATTTCCCACTGGGTCTATTATTTATGTTCTCTTAGGCTTTTCTATGTGCTTATAACTCTGAAACATGCAATTACTTTAGAAATACTGTTTAGGGTATCTTCAGAACTTTTCTGAGGCATGGTAATATAGTTCCTCTTCCATATGCAAGGATATGAAACTTGCATGGAATAGGGTTAGAGGTACATCCTAATTTCAGATGGCAATTTTGATTTAGGACCTAAATTTTTTAAATATAAGACATCCTTCCCTGTACTTGAGAGTTACACCTGGTACACACTGTTATTGGGAATGCACAGCCCCTTCTTTCCTTCAGGTACAACTCTTTAGAAGGTATACTTGTATACAGTGCCTAACAGATGACCAACACAGATTATTTTGATTTAAGAGATTGTATTGGATACTCCCAGCTGAGGCAAGGATAAGAACAGGTCCCCACAGCATCAGCTGCCTTAACTGGGTCCATCTTAGTGACAGCCAGCTTGCAATTCTGAGCAAAAGGGTGATTCAAAAATGCTTTTCTTTCATTATGAGGCTATGGTGCACCACAGGTGCAAGACTTTCCTGAGCCCAAATTTATATCATTTTTTAAAAATTAAAAATAATCAGATCAAAAATGTTTTTCTATCAGCTTCCAAATTTGTTCTGAACAGAAGAAAACTTCAGAACTTATTTTCAGAGAATTTTTTGCTGTTTAAGGCATTGACAGAAAAGCTGACAGAAATGTCAGCAAGGAGTTAACAGCAGTAAACAAGTGGTTTGCTACTAGGCATCATGAGCATCTGGGCTGTAGGGAAACAATAAGACTCGAGAAGGGATTCTGATCTCCTAACCACTGTGCTGTTCATCAGTGTTCAAGCTTTTTCCCAGACCCCATTTGTAATGGTTTAACTTCATTAGGTATCTAATCACCCAAGAGCTTTTCACTCACAGCCCACATCCCCTCCAGTGGGGTGCTGTAGAGAATCAGCAGTGTAAAAGTATAAAAACTCATTGGTTGAGATAAAGAAACTTTAATAATCAAAAAAGAAAAAAGAAAAAGAAAAAAGGAGCAAAAAGCAAACAAGGAGAAAGGGGGGAAAAAGTCAAAGAAAACACAAGAAAAACAATTAGTACAAAAGAGTAATTTCCCACTACCAACCAACCAGTGGCTGTAAAGTCCCTGCCAACAGCAGCCACTGCCAACATCCACCCCCAAGCTTTATATATTGAGCATAATGCTTTTAGTTCTGTGTCCTCTCCCAACTCCTTGTGCATCCCCAGCCAAGCACTGACGGGGTGGGGGAGGAACAGAAAAGACCTTGATGCTGTGTAAGCCCTCCTCAGTAATAATTAACATTTCCAGCACAAATCCAAACCCCATACCATCTACTCTGATGAAAATTCCTTCTCTCTCAACCAAAACTAGCATACCTTCCTCCTATTCTGTCCCTTTTCTACCTGTTTTTCTTACTGCCAGCTCCATTTGACTGTGCAATATGCCCTTCCTCCCTTCCTTCCCTCCTCCCTTCCTCCCTTCCTCCCTTCCTCCCTTCCTTCCTTCTTCCCTTCCTTCCTTCCTTCCTCACTTCCTTCCTTCCTCCCTCCCTTCCTTCCTCACTTCCTTCCTTCCCCACACTTCTGGTTCCTGGATGACACTCTGTCCCAAAACACCTGGAAGTAATGGTCTTTACATCATATTTTCATTTAAAGTAATTAAAAAGTCTTAGGAAAAATTATTTCTCTTCATCAAGTCTGAACTGAAATTCTTGGAAGAGAGCAAGCAGCCCATGCATCTCACAGAGAGCAAGAAATGATGAATGAGACAGACACAGGGCCAGATGAAGATGTTACGTTCATATCAGTGATATGTGAAGTGATTTACTTCTATTTTTCCTTTCAGCTTGACAAAAGTCTAACAACAGTAGTAACCTCAGGGTCAGAGGGAGTTATCAAATCAGATCATGATAACTGCCTAAAGTAAAAGACCTAAGCAATAGTGTACTAGAGCAGGAAAGAAAGGCAGAACTAGAAAATCACACTGTGGCCTCCTATTTCTGCCTCGTATATTTATGTGAATCTGATGCCATGTAGCACACTCAGCAAGGTAGTGAGAGGCTGTATCTGAAATTTTCTGTCTCACCTGGGAGACTGACTTGGTGGTAGGAAGACCAGGCAGGGAAAAGGAAATTTGGTCTTCTGGTCCCTCCTTTGTTGGAAACATCCGTGACTTCTGGAAACTCCAATGTATTTCAACTCATTCCTACCTCTCCTGCCCATGAATGACTTCCTGTATGTCCCTCACCCATATGGATATGTTTGAGAATTAATGTTATTAAAGATTAGAAAGGATTAGGTTGATACTGCAGCTGTACAGATCTCACAAAACAGGCAAGGCTTTGGTTTATGGGATTTCTCAAGGTTCCTTCCAGCTTTACATCCACATGATTTCAACGTTTGCAATACTCATATTACATGGTGATTAAAATCTGATAGTAGATATCTGATATTATACCTTTAACATGTAGAGACATAAAGTGCTATCTTTTGGGTTCAGTGCGAGATGTGACTGGATTTAACTTACTTTTCCAGATTAAATAGTAAGTTAATTTCCTCCATTTCTTTTGTCTTTCAGAATTTGGATTTGAGGGTGTTTCCTGGGGCACAAATAACATAACAACTGAAGTGAGAGGTTCTGGGATTCTCTTTGTACCTATTATAAAATACATAGCAATAGATGGAATTTCAGTCACTATAAGATAAAAATAACAGAAACCCGAAGGCAGGTCTTGAAATTTGCTTACAATACTTTCAGATCAATGTTATGTTTTGTGATTGCATATTTATTTAACTTTTTGATAACATCATCTGAAAGCATTATGGCTTGATAAAAGAGTGGAATAAAGATATAGAGAATTTCAGGCCAAAATTTGGCAGCTGTTTAATAACTGCAAGAATGATTGGAGACTGCTTCCTATGAAATAATGTTCTACATGAGATATAAATGGATGAAACAGAAAGAACAACATAATCTGGGGTTTTTCAGTTCTTGGCACTAAAGGTGAATTGGATACAACAAGAGATTTCTGAACACCTTATCTGAACTCTGAGAAGCTTGCCCAATTTCCAAGTATTTTGAAAATATTTTTTTCTCAGATACTTAATTTTTCATGACTTTTTATATCAGTACAATAAACAGTAAATGAGTGATGATTGAAATAATAATCATAATAATCTTACATGGAAAAGAACAAAACTTATGCCTATATTAAGACATGGGACCAATAAAAAAAGTAACTGTGAGAGTCAGATGGATAATAGATCTTGCCCACTATTCTGCTTCAGTATCTGATTTTCCCTGTATAAATATGAACTCATTACCTTACCCTCAGAGAAAGATTTTATTGTTAACATACCTGGAAACAATTCTTATCTTTAACGTACAAAGTTTCAGCATCAATACCAGTACAGCCACATGCTGGTCATTCTACCTAACAAACAGAAGTTTTCTCTTTTAAGATCTGTAGCAGTTGTGAAAACACAAAGGCATGCCACATAAGAAGAAAGTGTGGGGCCTTTGTAAAGTAATTGACTGAGCTAAGCTGGAATAAATATATTGTGTGGCACTGCACCCACTGAAATTTAGCTTCAAAAGAATTGAAAATCCAGATGTGGCTATAACAAGTACTCTTTCACCAAAAAAAAAAAAAAAAAAAAAAAAAAAAAAATTTAAAAAATCCACCCCTCAGGGCAGAAATTAACCCTGAATCACTTTGAAGTCAAATGTCTCAAGCAGGTACTTGATTCTAGATTGGAACCAGAAAAGAAGTATCACAGACAGTGATGCTACATTGTCCCTGAAGTCATAACAGACATACAGTATTGTGGTTACCTGCTTTTAGTATATAAAACAATAATGACCTAAATGTGTTCTGAGGAAGATTAATATCTAAAGGGGACCATGAGCCTTCAATCAATCTGAAAGATCAATTATTAAATCATTAAATTATTAAAATTAGATTCTACTGTAAAAAGATCTTAACACTGAATGAAATGTGCCTCCTGTGCAAAGGACCAGTATGAGGTCTAAGCATATTTTAAGTCTTTAAATCTCTGCTGCACAATATGATTGTTTCTTAAGGATCCCACAGGCTTTCAGAACAAGGATGAGTTTTATGAGAGGGGGACAGACCAGTCAGTAATACTAGTGCAGAGAGCAGCAAATTGTGTGAGTGATCTGTTCTCAGACCAATATTTCTAGAATATGGACCTAATTTGTAGTGCAGTGCAGGAAATCTGCTCTGTCCTGGCTTTTCAGCACAGTGAAATTAATATCTTTGCATTTTCTAAGGGAACAGCCAAGAACGTGAAAACACTATACACTGCCATGCTGTCAATTTCAAAAAGGAAAACAAAACACAAAATGGGAAGTGAATATTATTTCTTTCTCATTGCTTTCATCACAGATCACATCTACAATGCTGAAAAATTTGGAGAAAGGACCATTCTCCACTCTTACGGATCAGCTCAGAGTGAAATACACTGCCAGGAGTGCATGTGGATACTATAATGGAGAGGCTTGAAACAACACCATGTCTAGTATAAACACTCTGAGAATAAGAAAGAACAAGACAGCATATTTTATGAGACATCAGCTTCCTCTACTTCGTTTGATATTCTAGTGTCTTACAGGGTGAAGAGAATAAAGCAATATACAGTTTTACAAAAGCACAGCCTTCACAATGAATCATTTTATTTGTCCAGGATGTCATTATGTCATTTCTAAATTACATTCACCCTTTCTATATGCTCTTGAATCCTCCTTTCCTCTTTGGTAATGCCTAGTTTACGACAGAAAAATTAAACACAGAAGACATTTTGTTGTTGGTGGTGTTTATGGTTGGATGATTTTATTTTATTTTTTTAATTGCTGCATTGGACAATATTCATAGTTGCTGTTGATTTTCTCTTGGATGCACACTGAAGTTTGCACAACTCAAGTGAAGTAAATGACTCTTAGCAGAGAGATCCCGATGGATCCTGGGAAAGCTCACCATAAAGAAAACAGGTCAGGTCATATTCAGGTTTGAACAGACTGTAAACCAACTTTGGGCTTCCAGTTGCAAAGCCCAGCTCACTGTCAGAGGAGTTGAATGTATCCTGAGAGGATGCAGAGAAATTCTTCAGCAAAGGACTTCTGGGAAACCTTTTGATATAATGTGGCTTCTAACATACTTTAGGAAAGTAATCTACCTGCTTTTAATTTTTACTGTGTTTAGGGGTATAGGGCTATGTATAAGTTGTTTGTACATAAACATCATTATGAATTTTCCTAAACCTGTAAGATCCTGAATTTCGGCTAGCCACTTGGCTCTGGATGCAAAAGAAACCCATCACAGGTAAAAGTAATGGACCACATGAAAACTAATACTAACAGAGGCAGTTAATTGGAATGTGGTACATTTGGCTCCAACTGTATCACAGAAAAGGGGATTTTTTGCAGCTGAATAGCCACAGATGAGATAATATAACTGCAAGGCCTCCTTGATGACTGTGTAGACTGAAAATGTAACACTTCTTCAAATAAGCCGGTAGGTCACAATACAGGTAAAGGGAGGCTACTAAGGGTGCCCACACTGTTAATTTACATTTAGAGGTCAAAAAATTATGCAGGCAGACAGACAGACTTCTGTGGACAGACTATGGAAATGGCTAGGGTGCAGACAGTAAATTAGTGCATGTGTGTCATTTTAAGGATGTGGATAGAATATAACATCCATGCAGCCAGCGTGCTCACTCACACATAAAACTCAGTGCAGTGGGGTGGCAAGAGCACACTGAAACTTCTCAAGCTGAAGTTAGAACAGCAGCCAGCACACTGGTCCTTCTCCTGTAAGACTCAGTTGAAGAGACCCAGTGTGACTTTCTTTTTAACAGCCTGAGCCCCGAAGCAGTCTGTTCAGTCCAGTTATTCTGAAAAACAAGATTTTCCCCCCACTGTTCTGTTGCTTCTATTATAACTTTGGCCAAAGACAAAAAAGGCAAGAGTTTTGGGGCTTTGCTTTCTTTTGTTGTGAAATGCTTATTTAAAACAAAAATAGTAGGCTTTATCTTTTCCCACCATCTATTTTCCCATTTGGGCTGGTTTAAGTTTTATGGAGTGATTGCACTGGTGCTGGTTCATTCAAATTTGTTCACATCTCTAATTTTCCATCAGACTTTGGAGACATCAGTCTTGTGGCCTCAAGCTGAATCTATGCATTCATGGTAGCTGACCAGGCAAAACGGGTAACTGTAATCCACAAGCCTTGTTTGTGAATGCAATTACTCATTTTGTAGAAGTAGATTTTGCCTGACTCACCTCCAATACCAATGCTAGGCATTCCAATTTTTTTTTCAAATCTTAATAATTACAATATTATTTAAAAATCACAGATAAAGGCCAATGAATTAATTGATTGATGTACTTTGAGTAGTTTATTTGTATTATTCTGTATCTTCTTTTTTTTGTCACCTGTGTTCAATTACAACTGTAAGTTACATAGTTGTAAGAGCTTTGTATCTTTTTTTGGTTGTGCTCAACAGGCCTGATCTATAAGAGCACTGTAAAATGAACAGAATACACTGCTGACACACAATAGATACGTGTTTTGTGCTTGTATCATGATAAACAGCCTTATGACCAATAATAAGAGGCAAGCAATTTCCTGCCAGTTTGATTCCCCCTAGAAAATGATGGCTCCTTGACTCAAACATCCCATTCTAGAGATTGTGCCATTTTACCTTCTGAATTCATGTGAAGAGTAGAAGCCACAGATAAGCTCCAGTTCCCCACCGGGCACCTGTATGTGGCATCTGGAGTTTCTGTGAAAGTCCTGCATTCCTGACTGACCTGTAAAGACCCCATAAGCACAAGCATTGCTATGAATGCATAGCTCCAGTCTGAGCATTTATGATGTTCTTGTTCTCGGTGCCTTAGGAGCAGCCTTAAGTCCAATCATTTCACAGTGAGCTGTGAACAGGAAACACTCATTTCTCAAATGCCTGCAAAGTGTGATGAATGGCCTGCACCTTCAGGTCCCAATCAAAGGCCTCTGAGAGGTGAATCCAAGAGAGCAAAGATCCAGTTTTGCTTTTTCTTGGCAAGAATTGCAGGATTGGTCCTAATGCTTAATCATTCACATGCCACTGATCAGTTCAATGCTGAATTGAGCAAAATAGCCATTTAATATTATTCCTCTCTTAAAGTAGACAAGCTCTCTCTAAGAAGGCTGGAAACAACAAAATAAAAGGGAAGAGCATAAGTATCCTAAATAATTCCCAGTTTTGACATGACTTTGCAATCAGGTTTTTCACAAAACATAATAGTGCCCTCCACTGTTCTCTTTCTTGTCTTCCCTCAGGGAAAAGGGATTTCCACGAAACAACAGTGGCTTTCATTTCACTTCTGTAATTGAAGCCTTCTTGCAGTGTTTAGGGTAATGTAATCACATACTTTCTGTAGCCCAGGTGTCAGACATGCAATATGTCTTTGGTTTTGTCCCTTAAAGCCCAGAGCTCTCTCCAAAGACACACACTATTCATCACAAGTTCCTGAAGTTGAAGCTGAGCATGGCTTCATCAGTGATGTTTGTTTGCACGTGCATCTCCCTGAATTCTCTCAGGGAAGCAATCCTGGCAGGAAACACTTCACTGTCACTTTTTTTTTTTACAGAAGACCTATGTTTTTACACTGCACTGCATATTTTCTTATTACTTTGCACATTTTACATCCTTTATCTTCTAGTGCTGGCTATGTCAGCTGAGTAACAAAGTAAGCATCTGTCAGGACATGAGAACTGCATTAATGTACCTCTTGGCATGGCATAACAAACTACTTATGACCAGGGTGCCCCATTGTTACTGTGAGATACAGATTAATATTTTGTTGCTAGATCCACTGGGTGACCATTTTCAAGATTAACCACTTGATGGGAACTCTGACTGACTAATTCTGGAGCTAATTTATTTTCTCTTTTTTAAACTGGCTGTAAGGTATCACATTGGATCTGTAAATAACCTGAAAGTATCCAGATTTTTTGTTTTCTTACCTATCAATTGTCTTGTCCATGACTTTTTCTCAGTCATGACATACAGTAGAAACAAACAGGTTAAGGGATAAAAAAACCTTCAGATGTCTGAAAATATTTCAGGAGTTGCTAGTCTGTCTTGTGGCATGTCACAGAGATCCCAACACGTTATCATGGCTGGTTTGCCTGAAAGCTGGCTGGAGTGAGCTGGTGCCCCATGGAGCCCACCCTCGAGGTCATGCTGCTTAGCACCCACTGGCCTTGTGCTGACTGAAGGCTTGTAGGGCCATAGCTCATTAGCATGTGATATCCTCACTTATAAACACTTGAACTGTGTCAGGATTGAAAATGAGTAACTTTCACACTAATTCATGGAAGGCTCTGCTGCACAGCATCCCAAAGGTCTCCACCTATGCTTTACCCATATGAATGAGCATTGCTGTCCCACCACAGAAACCTACAGCCTCACCACAGTCCCCTAACCCTCTGCTTCACTCCCTGATCCTTTCAGGTTATCCCTGCTTTGCGTTAAGCTGATGCCACCCACTCCTATTGTTGACATCTGCTGCCGTCCTGTCTGCAGGCTGCTGCCGGCCATCCTGTTGTGCTTCTTCCACAACTGACGGTCCCAGCCCCTCGGGTGGGGGTCCAGGAAGCAGAAAGCAAAAAAACAGGCCAACATCAAAGCAGCCCTCAGCAGTCTTCCCCCACCCCCAATTTCCCCTTCCCATCTGCTGACAATGAAAGGAGCTTCCTCCAAGGAAAACTAGGGCTCCTGAGCTTTACCCCCCATGGCTGAGTAGCTGCACTCTTATAGTGGTTTAGAGGCTCTAAGCCCCTATTTTGTCTTCCTTCCTTTCCTATCAAGGAAAACTGAAGGAATAGGAAGGCTGAGATATTTTGTTGGAAAAGCAGGGCCAACCCTAGGACAACCCTAGGACACTCTATCAAAAATCATGGCACTAAAAAATTGCTGTTCAGATGCTAATTGTGGCAATGCACTAAAAAGACAGCTTTATGAAAGGTGACTGCCTGGCAGGACAACAGCTCCAAGAGGCCCCTGCCTCAGCTCGTAGTCTGGCCTGGCTGAGAGCTAGGAAACATGCTCTGCCCTAGGCTAGGGAATTCAACACACTCAGAACATTTCCAGACACTGTGGCAAACCAACAAGGAATATCCTGCAGCTCATGTTGAAGCTCATAAACTTTCCAGGTTCCAAAGCCCCCTTGGAGGCAGGAAAGTGGCATGCTGGAAATGGCTCCTCAAATGCTCACATTCCTGAGTTGTGTGTGGGGATATTTCTGGGCACCACTAGTCTTCCCAGGCCACAGCTGTGGTAGGGATTGTTTTAACAATCTATCTGTCCATGTAACTGTCTGGGAGCATTTAACAGCTTGTTTCATTTATTAATGCAGAGGTGGCAAATGCTTTCTAGACCCCAGGTCTCTTGCTGGCCTTGGCTTGGTATCCATCCAGGAACAGACAAAAAGAGTATCCAGTCTCAACAGATGTTCTTGTATTTGCTAATCACTTTTTAATAGAGTAATCTTGTTTCATGTAAGAATATTATGTTTAATCATGGTGTTGTATGAGTACATGTGCAGGTACAAAATAATTTGGACTCTAATTTCCCAGCCTCTAGGACAAGTCCTTCTGGCTGAGAGATTGTTCCACCTGAAGAAGAGAAGGCTCCAGAGAGACATTATAGCAGCCTTCCAGTATCTAAAGGGGGTCTACAAGAAAGCTGTAAAATGTCTTGCTACAAGGACATATAGTGACAGGACATGGGATAATGGCTTTAAACTAAAGGAGGGTAGGTTTAAATTAGGTATTGGGAAGAAATTCTTTACTGTGAGGGTGGTAAGGCACTGGAACAGGTTACCCAGAGTGGTTGTGGATGTCCCACCTCTGGAAATGTTCAAGGCCAGGTTGGCTGGGACTTTGAACATGCTGGCCTAGTGAAATGTGTCCTTGCCCAGGGCAGAGGGGTTGTGACCAGATGATCTTTAAGGTCCTTTCCAACCCAAACCTTTCTATGATTCTCTAATTATCCAGTTCTCCAGGTTAAGTGGGAATGGTGGAAATTTCACTGTAAGGAAATAAAACAATGCTCAATGCAATAGACGATCAAGAGAGAGTAAAGCAATAGAATATGACAGGTAAAACCCTTGTGCCCTCCTTCCTGCTGCCTATATAATTTCTGCCTTTTGCTTTAAGCAACTGCTTCTGTAAACCCTGAGTTATGTAAAACAAAACAGCTTGACTACACCATGCCATGCTTTACAGGAAAATTTACAAAATGTGGCTGGGACTTATTGGGATTTGAATATATTCTCCTTTAAGTGTCTGGTGGATATATGCCTGCCTACTTTGTATGGTGAATTTAATGCTGGCTGTTTTGAACCCACTGGGAATTATCAGAGTCTGTGTAAATTCTGTGGAAAATAGGTTCAGATTTAATCTCTATTATGCTGCTATATTCCCTATTAGGTGTTCAGTTATAAAGCATTACAACCAAGTGGGTGCTCTGTGGATCTAGCCTGCAACACAGAAGATGAAATTCTGATCTTTTCTAATACTGGAATAGCACCAATTTCTTTTCATTTAATGAGATTTTAATCTGGCCTCCTGTTTTTCCATGGCCCTAGTATACTGCATATTGCAAATTTCACTCATTAAGCTAAAATAAACATCAATTTTGTAAACTATTTCTACTTTAAAAGAATACCACTGATTTGCAACCCAGCTCATGGCTTTAATCTCAATGTACTTGGCACTTTGCCAAACCTAGAGGTCTATATTAAAGTAAATGTAAAGAAAGAAAAACAAAATTTCAAGAGCAACAAAATGAGAGGTCCTATAAAAGAGCTCTTATAAAATATCCTATCTTTTAGTGGTAGCTTTTGTCTCTCAAAAAAATAAATAAATAAATAAATAAATAAATTACTCCATTCTTCTAAGATTACATGATATGGCACACTGTACTTTAAGACAGATTTACTGGGATCAGAAGCAAAAAAGATTGGCTGTTTCTCTTTGGAACAGAAAAATACAACAGTGTTTTGGTGATAAACTCAGAGATAAAAAGAGAGAGGACTTTTCTCTCCTTGGTTATCCGCTGTGAATCTTTTCATAAATCAGCCTTATCCAATGGTGTAGTAAGCACCACTTGAGATTTTCAAAGCTCTATACGTTAATTTCAGACCTATATGAATTCCATTGGTATTTTTAACAGGTGATACTTCTTACAGACAGGCCGGAATCTCACACAGAAGCCCAAGAAAAAGCATGACCCACCCATCCCAGCATGACTGAAGGCTGAGTATATCAGACAGAGAAAGAACTTGGGTTTGGACTTTGGGCTTCTTGTCCCACAGCCTGTACTTCACCCCTAAGGCTAACACCCATAGGCAGGGGTACTTTCTAGCTTCTTCATTTTTTAATTGATCTTGACAACTTTCTAAAACTTTTGGTTTAATCCCATTGAAGAGGGAAAAAAAGCAGTGTATCAAAAAGTCAATAAATGTTTATTTTTGGAATAAGACCCTTGTGCCAGGACAGCCTCCAGAAATCATCTCCAAATGTGATATAAACCTTTTCAACCAATGTATGCCAACAAGAATTGTGACTAGACATAAGGCTGGAAGTAAGGCAAAATGGGATTTTCCTAAAAATTTCCATTAAGGCTGCAGAGAATCAGTATTGTTCCCCCTCATATTTTTAAGTCCTTCTGACACTGTTCTATTTGAAGAGAACAACAACAAACAAGCCCCAAATTGTGTATTTCTTATGGGAAAGAAGAGACATAGGTTATACAGGCATCAGAGGGTCTCTTTAGGATACGTCTATATAGGATATATATATCCTATATATAGGAAGGATATTTTATCTTTCTAGAATTCAATAGAAAAGATAAAAAACTGCAATAAAAATGGACACATACAATCAACAAGAGCCACATTGTGGACCATAGCCCAAATATATTTTTTCTCCATAGGGTTTTAATTCGCTAAATTAGCAGAGGTAGCTGGGCTCAGTTTAACAATAAATAAGCCCATTCTGCCATCTACTGGCTCTTTGATATCAAGTGGTGAAAATCTGGTTAATCATAAATGTGACAAAAACGAAGCAGACTATGTCTCAAAATATTCACAAAATTACATAAGAATTATAAGTAAAAAGAAAACAAGCTACTCAAGATTGTTCTCAGTGTGTCAACATTTTCCTATGGCATTAACAAAATGAAAATTCCATCTTGCTTATTTCAGGTGTCACATGACATTTTTATTTCAGGTAAAGCTGGGAAAAGAAATCAGTTTGACTGCATTAAAATATTTAAGTCTGGAAAAAAGGGTTGTGGGTTTTTTTCTTCTCTTACAACTTTATGGTTTGACTATAGTGTTTCTAACCCCTTCAACAATAAAACTCTCTCTTTCAATGTTCCCTAGATTTTATCCCTGACTTTTAGTAATTTCTGATTTTTTTTTCAGGTTACAAGTTGTACTGTATTTTCTTTAAAATAAGTTTCTCTACTAAACATGAAAACACTTTCTTAGCTCTCTATCAGGAGCAATGATGGTCTTAGACTTACTTTTAAATAAAGAGTATTTTTTCTATTTAGATTTTTCTTGGTTTTTATACAAAATGAATGTAGTCAGTGCAAATCTCAGACAGGTTCTCTGATCTAACATGGAGCAGTTCTAACTACAGCTGCCCTCATAGCCAGTTTGCAGTCTTTTTTCCTCAATAGAAAAAGCTTTTACATTGGCCTGGAACAGTCTGGGAGATATCTGTCAGTGTTTTTGGTAGTATTTTTGCTGATGCAAACCAGCAAAGATGGCTTTGGTCCATGGTAGTCCTTCTGTCAGACACACAAAACTTGTGGTTTGAAGATCTGACTTTTAATGTAATATTTACTGGTGAGTGCTTACTGAAATCAAATCATTGCCATACTGTAACAATAATTTGTTTAAAGATGCTAGATGTAAAGTTCCAAAAACTGCAAGCATCAGTTCTGGATTTAAGATTGAGCTGTGTTAGATCTTTTAACAAGGAGGCCCTCTGATGCCTGTATAACCTATGTCTCTTCTTCCCTATGAGAAATGCATGGGAACACCCATCTTTCTGGCAGTGATTTTACTCCAGAGCCTGTGTAAGCACAACTGTCCATGTAAGAGTGGTGAGTAGGAGATTTAGTAGGATTGACTTACACTGGGTGGAATCCTGTACACCAAACTTTTGTCAGATCACCAGAGACTGTGTTCTGGATAAAACTACAGCAATTTCCCCATAATGGGGGAGCTATGGGGGTGGCTTCTGTAAGAAACTGCTAGAAGCTTCCCCAAACTGGACTTGATGCTGGCCAAAGCTGAGCCTATCACAGTGACGGTGATGGCATCTCTGGGATAACATAGTTAAGAAACTGGGAAGGGAGGCAAACCCTTACACAAGAGCAATTGAAGACAGAGAAGGGAGCAGTGAGAATATGCAATAGAAAAAGTTCTGCAGTCACCCAGGTCCAGAAGGAAGGAGGGGCAGAAGGTGTTCCAGGTGCTGGAGCAGAGATTCCCCTGCAGCCCATGATGTAGATCCTGGTAGGGCAGCTCTGCCCCTGCAGCCTATGAAGATCTGCAGAGGAGCAGAGATTTACCTGCAGCCCCTGGAGGACCTCATGCCAGCGTTTGTGGATGCCCAAAGGAGGGTGTGACCCTCTGGAAACCTGTGTTGCAGCAGGATTTCTGGCAGGACTTGTGGCCCCAAGGAGAATCCACACTGGAGCAGTTTGTTAAGACCTGCAGCCCACGGAGAAGTTCATGGAGGACCCAAATGCTCCCATGGGAGGGAGCAGGGGAAGAGCATGAGGAGTCCTTCTCCTGAGGAGGAAGGAGTGGCAGAGACAGCCCATGATGAAGGGACCACAACCTCCATTTCCCACACCCAATTCTAAAACAGCCTTGGCAATTGTACAAAAGGCAAGCATGGGTAATTTAATCTGAAGAGAACATGACAAGCAATGAGCATGCACTAAGATTATAGAAAAAGGTAAGCCACAAAATCAACCACAAAAGAAAACTTCCTTTTTAGTCACAGACTTGCACATAACTATGCACATACACTGTTACAGTGATTTTTGTAACCATTTTGAACTTGCTAACCAAAATTTTAACTTTGCATTTACAGGAAATGAATTTATTTTCTTTTTCAGATTGATTTTATGTGAAATGTGAGTACAGGCAACTCTAGAAAACATGATGCACATTTTTCAGTATCAATATTGATAAACAGGACAGCCAGAGCCCTTTCTCTAGGTCTGTGGCAGAATTTGATTGTCTCCATACTGCTATATACTTTTAGTCTCTCTCCAAACAAGGCTGGACGCATGAAAATGGTGATAGGAAATGGTCCATGGCCCATATCCACCAACACCTCTTGGGTTTGCTTCTTACCGTGACCCAGAGCTCAGATGGAGACTAGTCTGCTAGTTCAAGTACTGATAATCAAATTACCCAAGAAACTCTCTGACACTGTTTAATAGCTACAAGAGGCTGTGTCCTCAGAATTCCCAAATCCACAATCAGTACTACTAAGCTGAAATTTTTTAAGTCACTACTGTCAAGTAAAATGTTATTAATGCCAGGAGTATGGGCTTATTTTCTATCAGTCTCCTGTGTTTGGATTGGATAGAGGTAGATGCATCTCCTGATGGTTGTTATCCTCTGTCCTTTTTCCAGGTCACAGGAAGTGAACACAACAACCAGCCAGCACTTCAGGGATCTCCCTTTAGTCACATCATGTCCCTACAATATTCCATCAGTGATCTTTCTCCCACACAGCTATTTTTCATAGAAAGGGTACTCATCATCATAAGGCTGAATGAAAAAGGGCAATGACTACATAATTACATGAATCAGAGAAAACTGAGTGCAGAAGTCTCCTCAAGTATTAGCCAAAGAACATGAATAGGAAGCATCCTTGCTCTTAGAAATAAGATTCATAATGCAGCCACAATGGAATTACAAGACATTTTCTGCAATTAGTACTTTTGTGCATAAAGAGCAGTAGCATTCCAGCCAAAGTGTCCATGTGAGTGGATCTGATGCTTATCCACTAATGCCTGAGGCTTATTCTCAGTCACCTCAAATGACTGGCATTTAAAAGCTAGATGGCATACAAACTATCAATCCCTATTGATATAAATTGCTTGCTGACTGTGTGACTGGCTGGGGCAGATGGCTAAGCAGAGACCTCATGAAAATTAAATTTCATTACATATCAATATCATCTACACGTTGCTTCAAAGACAAATCAGGAAAAGGATCCAAAACTGCAAGAGTTTCCTAAAAGGGAATCCAAACTTCTCAATTCACAGTCTACTAACTACAGGCTGACATTCTTGAAAAAGTTTCCAGGTCCTACTGGATCAGAAATTATTGGTATTGGGTATAATGAATGACTTCTTTTGAAAAGTTGAACTGAAATAAAAGGAAAAAGAGATGAAGAAAAGTAATAAAGAAATTAACTGAATATTTTTTAGCTGCAGGGGAGGTTTAGTCTCAGTTTGGGGACATGGTTTCATTTAGCTTTAAAGAATTTTTCAGCCAAATCTAATGAGAAAAGAATTTATATTGTCAGTATTTACAAAAAAATCTTGTAATATTTAGCCATCAGAGCATTGTTTTCTCATCTGGTTTACATCTAGTATGACACATACAGCCTCTGCTGGTGGTGTTTTATATTGTAAAATATTCCTCAGTCCCTATATTTAGAAGCAATTTCCATCAACTCGTTTTAAGATCTTTCTAGTATGCACTGTTATCAAGAACAAGCTGGAGAATATTTGAGAGCTACTTCACTTGTGTACTGAACACAAGGAAACACCTGTAGCAGTATACAGCAAGGCAGGTGTTGTAGCACAAGCCCTTAAAAAACCCACAGCACTATCTCTCACTGATATGAAATGCCTAAAATGGGAATGCTCTGGCTCTGACCAGCTGGCAATAGGAAGCAAGGTTTTTGGGTTACTAAAGGGACAAAAAGCTGTTGCTCAACTAAATCCCCTCATTACATTTTAACCATGAACAATTTTTGTACCTGACTCAATTCACCAATGTCTGGAAGAAAATTCTGAAATACATATGTAACTAGACAACCAAAATATGTTGTGCGTAAATTCATATTGTCTTCCCATATGCTTCATAACCACTTTAAAGGTAGAAAATAAGCACACATGCCATGTTCTTCTCCACCCCTGCTTGGTTTAACATAATATATGTATTGATATTGCACTTCAGTTTTGTATTTTGGTCATGTAAAAGCAAATTATCCATCCTATCGATAATCTATTTTATGGATGTATAGCGTCCACCAGATGGTGCCAGAAGTCCATGAGAGTGGCCTCAATGGGCCCTACTCAGGCATCTGGGGTGGTCAGCAGATCCTCTCCTTACTGTGCAAACTCAAGTATGCATATTCCTTCAAGAACATGAACTCTTGAGAAGAAAATGAACAGTGTAAAAAATTTTACAAATTAGAAGAACAAAGTTATCAAATCAAACCTGAAATAGTCAGGCTAAATGGGACATGCAGGACTGAGCCTCAATATGTGATATATGGGGATATATCTGATATGATCTGAACTGTACATTGAAGCTGATTTTAACCCATTCAATTTTTATTTTAATTATTATGGTAATTTCAATATTTCCAAGTTAATACAGTAGTAGTTTTTTTCCTATTCTTAAATTTTTTTTTATTTCTACTCCACATCTTCTTGTGCTACAATGTAACCCCAAGGCATCCTTCTTCACTGCAAGACACTTCTCTCCTGAGCTCCCAGACACAGAAGCTAATACTTCACTTACCAAGAAATCCAAGTATTAAGAAAAATTATTTTTCACCATTATTCAATTGACATGCACCCTTCTTGCTCCAGCTGGGCTGGCTGAAGACATTGTAATATTGTTATTAGCCCCATGTCAGCTGCATGGCTTCATTTGAAATCCCACCTGCAAATCAAGCAGCGAGGGTGAAGACTCTCCTGTCTGCTTCAGTTTGAATAAGCCAGCTGGCAGAGATACTACACTGAAATAGCTTCAGCAATTCTGGCTTATCTTGTCTGGAAAAAGCTCATAAGAGTTATTTTGTTTGAATAGCAGAAGACATGGCAGGGATCCTGATGAGCAGTTTTAAGTAGTCTGACAGTGTACCTTCAGAGCTGCAGCTAGGGAAGGACACAAGAGATTGCAAAACTCATTGAACAAATACAATGTTAATCCAAAGGGGAAAAAAACCAAGTCTCTTTTACAAAAAAGTAGTCAGATATTTATCAGTCTTACATTTAGTGGTGAGGAGAAAAAAAGAATTGCTTTCACTCATGCTGAGGTTTCAGAGTTCAGAGTAGATGTTTTCTTTCTGTGCCCTTTCCTGAACTCATAGCACAAGCAAAAGAATCAGGTTTCCCCTTTCTCAGGAACAGCCAAGGAGAGGTTTCCAAAGACTTAAAGAAACTGAAGTCACTTGGCCACCATATATCAGTCCAAAGTGCCAAGTAAAATAAGCCTTTTTTAGACAAAAAGAATAGATTCAAAGTTTGGATTAAATAGGGAATTGATTTTCTCAAATTTGAGAAGAAAAACCTCTAAGATAATTAGTTGTCATACAGAAGACAACAGCTGATGTTTCACAAAGAGTTTAATTTAGGGATTATAATTGATTGAAACAGATTTATTTCCTTTTTTTTTTTTTTAAGAGCTAGATCATAGTACTGCCTTCTACAGTTCTGACCCTGATCTTGGGAGGTCGTTTTTCATTTCAAGAGTTTTTCAGTGTTACAAATAAACAGAAATTTAACACATAAATTTAAAGTTTGGGCAATATTGGTGAGTCTTTAAAGGAGGAGAAAAGGCATTTCTCATGACTTCTAGAGATAGATTTCAATTAAAGCTCCATTAACATTTCCAGAATCAGGTCAAACTGAGTTCAAGGGCCCCTTTTAATAATATCTAATATGAATTTTTTTGGAGGCAGTTGAATTAGAACTGGATCTGGACACTAGATCCAGATATTATTCCAGATGACCAGTCCAGAATACAGAACATGTGAGTAGAAATTACATTTTTCTTTTTATTGATGCTGAATTTCAGAATACCTAGTGATCAACAGCTTTGTGAATTTGATGATTAAACAGGGACTCAGGTCCTTTTTGGAAAAAAGCATTAATAAAAAAGGAGTAGGATACACGTTTAGCACTAGCTCATACTCATGGTCTAGAAAAGCGTAATAGCTACAGAGATTTCTCTAGCATAATATGTAACAAAATTTCAACATACTGAACTTGGGAGCTGTTGAAGATGAATCAAGAAAAGGCTTTGAATTGAGAAGGATAAATATGAAATCTATACTGAGATTACTACCTGAAACAGTCTGAATGATATTGTAACATCTATGCGGACTTTCTGAGTTTCTTCTCTTCTTTATGGGAAAGAAGGCGAATTTACAGACAAAGCAAATTTTAAGGAGCTTGTAAAATTAAAATTAATTTCCTGCAGATGAGAAACTATAGTAGTTCTCATACTGTAAAAGAAAAAGTGAAGTTGAGAGGAAAAGACAGGGAACTATGTCAAATTCCCTAAAATGACTGAGGAAAGCCAGGGAAAATCCATGTGTGAGGTCAGAATTTTTTATGTGGATACTGAGAGCTGGATACAAAGAGTTTCAGAGCTCAGGGTGCTGGTATTGTGAATCTATCTCACAGTTAGGGTCCCTTCTATCCCTCTGAAACAAAGGGACAGCTTGTCACCCGCTCCAGGGCAGTGGGTTTTTCACTGGATGGATAGACACCGGAAAAGTTAATTTTTGAAGTACCTTGTTTTGTCTCCACCCTACATCCCTCTTTCTCTGAAACAGCCTCAGGAAATATTTTTCTCTGCATCTGAGACATTTTTGCATAGTTGTGCAGAGAAGAATAATGTCAAGAATCTGTTTCATCCATCCTTGCCTAACCCGCGTATTTTCTTTACTTTATATGCTTGCCAAGTGGTTTTCATTCTGATTTTCAGCCCTATGTCCTCCAGCAGACCTCTCAGCTTGGACTTTAGTTTCAACTTAATGTATTTTATCCTTTTGTTTTATATTAACCACCCAGGATGCATTCATAGTCAATTATAGAAGACTGAATGTCTCCTTCTCAAAATAGTGTCCAATGAAGAATACAAATAATCACAAATGTTTATTTATGGAAAAACAGAAAATTGTGGGAAACTGATTTACTCATAGAAAATTATGTATCTTCATTATTTTATTTAATTTGTTCAAATTTTTAGGCAAATACTTTAGGTGTAAGTAGTGATCAACATTGTCTACTAACTGATTAAAAATAATTAAATACTACAATACTTATACTTCCTTTAAGACCTTGAAAATGCAAGGGTACTGCAAATAGAACAAAACATCATGAGATATAATTCTGTAGTTATTGGTAAAACATATTTTTCCTAAAGGCATCCTGTGAAGTGCACTACATAAGATGATATTTGATAATGATTTGATTTGACTGGTTATAGCGCTCCCCCCACTACCCCCTGAATATTATGTGCAGTTTAGGTCAAATATTTAAAATTTGACATGAAGGCAAGAAATTAAAAAACGTGATAGTCAGATTTTTTTGGCGGAGGAGAAGAGATCTTTCTTCTCTAAGTGTTTTTGTTTTCCTAGTTTTTAGTCTTACTCTGAATTAGGTGAGTGTTTCACTTGCTTCAGAAACAGGTAAAGGGGAAAAAATATATCTTTCCACAGGATTTTTTCCTCTGGTGTTTTAGGAACATGGTGGCTGCACCTAGTTCTTTCATGAAGCTGAGTTTAAGGCTTTAGCACATTGGCATCCAAAGAGTATCATAAGGGGCTCTTCTCCTTTTTGTAACTGGCATTCATCTCCCCTCAGATTCCAGTTACCTGTTTTGTTTTTTTTTAAATCAATGTCAACACCAATACTTAAGAAATTATGTGATGATCCTCCATGCCTGTTACTGCATGCCTTATTTCCTGTGAGATGTTGAATGTAACCTCAGTAGCTAGGAATGATCTTTGACAAAAACTCCCTTAAAGCGGTTTTGTGGGTTGCTTGTTTGTTTTTTTTCTGGTTAGTTTAGTTTAGTTTAGTTTAGTTTAGTTTAGTTTAGTTTAGTTTAGTTTAGTTTAATTTAGTTTAGTTTAGTTTAGTTTAGTTTAGTTTTGTTTTGTTTTGTTTTGTTTTGTTTTGTTTTGTTTTGTTTTGTTTTGTTGATGATTTTTACACTTTTGAGACATCTATCTTTGATTGCATTTAGATTTCAATGGCCACTAACAGGGGAAAAATCAAAGCCATACCACAATAATTAATCAGTCTCTTCTTCTGGAATGTTTGTTTTTTTGTTTTTTTTTCCTAACATCTAGCATATAGAAATGAGTTTGCAGATTATTCATATTGTATACTGGGTTTTGAGTTTAACTAGACACCCTTGGAATGATCCAAGTATTTAATAAACCATGTTGAAAAAGCAATATCTCTTATTCTGAAATCATTGCCTTTCTGCTGTTTCTAAATATTAAAAATTGTTTTGACAGTGAGACTGTCTAACAAAATAAATTTAATGGTGACACTCTATTGGATACATGAAAAAGCATATATTGAGTAAAAAATTAGTGCTTTGAGACTGCATTTATTACATTAAAAATATTCATATTACAGATTTTATTTTGTCTTAGAAAAGCAGACACCAACTAAGCAAAGATATAGACTTAAAGCTCTGAAAAGCATCATGAGGTCTTTCTTTCCACAGTCCCAACACTTGGGTTCAAGCACGGACATTGAATTCAAACACTGTAGAAGACATTAGGAACAAGGCTTCTGTTTAAAAATGTTGAATTATGAACTATTGGCAATTATCTTGATTGCATTTTAAATTATTCAACTATTAAAAACTAATCTAAACTGAGTAATAAATAATGTTTATAAATTAGTGTATTTGTAGAGTGAGAAAGGACTCAGATAAGAGCTTCTTGCTTCTGAGTTCCATTACAAATTTAATATTTTTCAGAGGCAAATTAATTAAAAATGTTTCAAGAAGATGCTGAAATCTTTTTTTTATTCTGCATGTCTTTCCATTTTATCTCACTTTAATCTTACAATAGGAATTATAATACCAGCTTCTGACACTAATATACCTACCCAATGGGTAATAAGTTTGCCTAAGAGCAGTAGCTGAAATTCAGCATTCTTTCCAAAGAGCTTCCAGTTTTAGAAAATTCATTATTTGCTGAACTTGACGTGTGGGAGACTAAACAGTATTACAATACCTTCCTGATCTCAGCCAAAACTGATAAAGAAATACTTACTGATAACAAAAATGCTAGGGTGTAATCTAAAATGCTTTCATTCTTTTAATCTCTGCAGATACACTAAATTACCCACCAGCTTGTTTATGGGCGAGCAGCTACACAGTTTGTTTGTTTATTATGACAACTCAGTTTAAATATCTCTTTAAATACAGATTTATATGCCCAAACCTTTTTTCTGCAACGTTTTAAATTGATTCAGAAATAAGTTAAATACAAAGATGAAGCAATAGAAAAAGGAACATAAACCTTCTGCCATTTTGTCAAAATTTGCAGATTACATTCTCTAACCTTGCATATCACCTTACTCATTGTTTGAATAGGACAGCTTTGCTGAATAAGATATTCTTTAATGTTCATGAGTGAACTTATAATTAATTTGAAAATCCAAGGTTTTTTTGCTGTGTTAGCTTCCAGTTATTCCAGCTTTGGCCTATAAATAATTTTAATTTTTTAGATTTAAAATTGAGTTCTCTGGAAAAAAAAAATAATCTATCAATATTTATCTCTTACATGAAAAAATAAATTAGCATTCAATTTTGATGAAATAGCAAAAAATAAAAATATCTCTAAAATAAAATATTTCTTCTTTGATAAATTTACATCTAGATCCAAAGTTCTCAGAAACTTATTGAATTATTTTAATTGGTATCCTTGAGCTTTGGTTTGGGCACTTTGAAAGCCTGGAGGGGTTTAATTGGAGACTGTCTAAAGCAGAATTGAAATAGGTCTCCGTTCTATCCTTTATCAAAAATCACACACATCTTAATAAATGCTGATCTTTTGTGACATATAATTCACTTTTTGAACCATACAACCACTGCAGGTTCAGTGTTTTTGACAGTAAAGACACACAATACATCATACAAGTCTGAATTAGTAGTTTCAGTCAAGATCCATTTCAAACCTAAGCAGCCAGTAGAGGTTGCTCCAAGCCATTTCAAAACACAAGGAATTATTAGTTTCACTAAGGATTTGAAAAACAGATGTGAGGTTCTAAATAAATATATTCAGGTAAATGTGGCTTAGTTTATTCTGACAACAATTAGATAAACAGCAAAACCTTGCAAACTGTTCACTACATGGACACATTTATCTATATCTATATATATATAGATATATGTAGATATATAAAATTGATCTTAAATAATTAGAGCTAGGTTGCCTCAAACAGATCTTAAAGTTCCCATTCACTGCAGTGAATTACTCTGACTGGTTGTCATTCTCCTGCTGTGGGTATGGGATCATCCAAATGACATTCCATAAGGAAAGTCATGGAAGAGATACATCAACAGCTTAAAAATTAGTTCTTCTGGCAGAAATTGGTATGTTTTTTGGCTTGTAAATTGGCAATGCTTTTCCATGAACAGCAATAAACACTCCTCACCACCGTCTCAGACAGTGAGGACTAGAAGTGCCTTTTCCATGTAGGCTTTTTTTGCTTTATATTCTACAGATGTGTCATTAAAGGAGTCTTAACAGTAGCTATAGACTTTGGCACTCATTTCTGCAGCCGCATGATCTGTCATTTATTACTTTATTTTTCATGTTTACATTAATTTATTACATTACTTTTTCCACACATCTCTTGTCTGAATTCTTGCGTCTTTTTTTCAATGACAGCATGCACAAAAATCACTTTGTCATATGGCCCTGTAGTGAAAAAGAGCTGTTTTCTGTGAACAAGCATACATTTACTTTATTTAAGAACGTGAAAGGATCTAGTGAACTAATGGAGGAATTCCTGTTCCTTGAATTAAGTAGTATGTATCAGATGTGAGAGCCAGGAAGTTAGCTGGAAAATCCAAATGTAAATTCTATCATGGATTCACGTGAGATGCCAATTTTATAGCTACTTCTATATAAATGCTCAAAGTCTAAACACTAAGATTGGTGGACTAGGATGTCTACTTTTAAGTGACAGAACAGATGCTTCAGAAATTTGATGGAAAGAGGACAATTTATAGAGCACTGTAATACCAGGGTGTAAATGACAAAGCAATAAAAGCAAAGGTTTTGCCAGAGGAGGAATAATGCTGCAGCTAAACATAGCTTAAAGTCATTAAAAAATTAGCACAAACAATAAATTTTGATCTTTCACTCAGTAACTACTTTCAGAGACAAGTATTCAAAGCATGCACAGAGGCAGAAAAAATTCTAGAAGCGGACCTGAGTAGCAGCCAGGTCAACCAGACTCTGACAGACATTCTATCTGTAGGGTATTACTGTAAAAACCATCTCTGTAGCAGCAATTGTGACATACAGATACTGAAAGTCTCTAGGAAAATTAAGTTCCTCCACCCAGCAAGAAATTGCTAGAGTAGCATCAGTTTTTAAAATTCCATCATAGATATGTGAAAATGTTGAAAGAAAACTCAAAGGAGCAGTCGAAAGAATGAGACAACAGAAACAGTATGGAGTTTGTTCATCTGTATTCCTTATGAAAAAAATATGGTAATACAATGAAGAAGTTGTGGTAAAGTTAAGATTTAGGGTAAAGGAAACTATGAGAAGTATTGAAACAAACCTTCAGTGTTCGGAACTGTTTTCCAAATGAAGAAGATAAAAAGAAAACCAGAAGTCAGCAATGAACCAAAACCTTTGGAGAGTTAAACATAAAAAAGTTAGGCCAGAAAAGAGTTTTGAGGAGCATTTTAGTAGAGGCAAAAGATTTGGGGTAATGCTGTTCCTTAAACACAGAAGAAAAAAATCTTGCCACAGAGTCATTAGGACTGGTAAATGACTGAGATGTAAATAGAAGACTCACAAAAAATAAGACTATTTCAGAGAGAAAATAACTAGGTTATTGTTATTACTTACAGTGAAGAAATTTAGAGACATTCCTACAATGAAACCTTCCTTCCTTTAACAAAATGACTGTGAGGAACTACCTGAATTTCTTGTGTCACTAGAACAGTCTTTGGAAAAATGCAATTAGGAAACAGTTATAGGTCATGTATTCATAGGAATGTATAGGAATACATAGGAATGTATTCATTCATTCCACTTCAACATATTTTTTGACTGCAGGAATGAAAAGAGATACCTTTTTTAATTAATTTTTTCAGATAATAACAGAGCAGTAAACTGACTTGTGTCAGTTTATTAAGAAATGCAAAATAAAGGTTACATTGATATACAGATAGAAACCTATAATTTTGAAGGGAAAGAACCAACGTGCCTTGTGTTTCAGTGTCTATTGGAGAATTCAGAATAATTATCATGAAGGATAACTAGCTTGATAAAATGAATCTACAGTTTTGAATCACTTTTGATATTCACAATGATCTCAAAACCTGTGTGGAGATGAATCTCAAAAACTTGACTGAGTTGTATTTGGCTTATTTTTCATGTGTTCTCATCTAATTGATGAGAAGAGGTGAGAAAAGGAGAGAAAGCAAAAAGGTCTTGTTCTAATCTGGAAAACATACTTTTCCTTGTAATTCATACCAAAGGGGAGAAAAAAGACACTATGGTGTACAAAAAGGTCTGATTTTGAATTTACAATTAATGAAATGAAGGAGCAAAAGGTATGGAGAAATTGTTAGTTTTCCTGATGGGGATATTTTATATGCTGTTATAAGGAATCAATGAGACTTGTATTGTTGAACCTGCTCATAATCAATCAGGAAAAGGAGATGTATGGTAATGTTTTACTAATATTAATCAGTAACACTTTAGTGATGACACAGGACCAAGAAGAATCCAGAGAAATATATGGAAGAAAAATATGCCAAGGGCTTACTGTACACAAATTGCAGATACAAACTAGGGTTGAAGAAGTCCCTAAAAACCCAGCCTTCTATAATGCCACTATTTTAAACCTTTTGTTTTGCTTGCATGTGTGTTTAGAAGAATTCATAATTTGACAGCCTTTTTGACAGAGGATACTGTATTAGGTGGGAAGATGTCCTAGGACCTCGGCTGTTACTCCTACGTTCTGCAGGAAGGACTGCTTAGAGGAGGGGAAAGACACACTAACACCAAAACTCACACAGTAATATTCTGCATGGTCACCAAAGTCAGATTATGTTCCCAAAAGATCACTGTATTGTTGAGAAAACAGTTCTGGAGTAATTTTGAAGTTGCTTGCTCATTAGGAATTGTGAATATAAACATGAACTCTGTGGATCTCAGGATTAAGTCTGGTGTTGTGCAAATGCTGATTTACTTGTGCTGCTAAAATGAGGAATCACTGTTCATGATATTTGTGAGCTTTAGATGCTCCGTCCCTGTCTCAAGTGGACAAAGGATAGTTGCTCATACTTGCAGATCAGTTTCGATAGTGTCTTTCTAAGATAAACAACAGTGTCTGGGAAGTCTGTGCAGAATGAAAATATGGCAAGCCCTCCTTGTGCTGAGGAAATTTCTGATGCTACAAAACTAAGAAAATATGTTGTTAACACTTTTAGAATTTGTGAAAAGTAGCTTGCCCCCTTTGATTTACCACTATCTGCATAACTTTGATAATTTCAGATGTTCTTTATTTCATTGTCCCATTTTTACGACTTCTGAGATTTGAAAGACTGAAAAGCAGCTTCAAAAGTTTAATGTATTGTTGCAAGTCCTGAGAACTGTTTATTTTAAAAGCTTATAAATCTGAAGCTCTTAAATTATCACTCTGTTGATAAATTCTGTTTTAGACCAAACTATCTAAATGTAATTGATCTTTAGTGTTTCAAGGTAAAGAATTCAGACCATTTGAATTTTCTGAGATTCTGAGCAAGAAAATATCCTTTTGGAGACATTTGGAGGAAGGTAACCATAAAGAGTGTTTTTCCTCTCTCCTTCATTCTCCTTCTGTCAATAGCTCTTGGGAAAGAAAGGTTACATGAATATAATTTCAGGGAAGACTGGTTTTCAGAATACTAAAGCTGAGAGACTGGACTGGTGAGAAGATTAATTTTGAGGGGATAAAGAAATGGGATTAATTGAAGTGTGAGGTCCAAACTAGTTCCTTATGAGTCCAAGGGCATACTTGCTGTTATACTTTAAGTCTCAAATATCTAGATTGTATTACTGGCTTCTGTCTTAAGCCTCTTGAACTGCCTATAGCAGCAATCATCCATGCCTTCTGAGTCAAACACAGTCTCTAAGAAGCCTTAAACAAATCTGTTTTGTTTTTTTTTTTTTTTTCATTTCTATGCTGTTCTACCAGGAACAGCAGGCTTCAATTGCAGCCTATGTATGTCAAATATTGTATGAGCTGATTCATTAGTAATATTTGAGCCTTTTGAAAAATCTGAGCTACTGAAGAGCAGATAGTATTGATTTTACAGAGACCATCTACGCAACATAACCAAGGCATATGTAATGAAGTAATTTTTCAAAAATATCTATGAAATATGTAGGTTTTAAGTAGAAAACTTATAATTAGAAAGTGTATTTAATGTCTATATTTGAAATTCTGACTCACTGAAGAGATTCAGGTATTTACCTTTTTATTAACATGGGAAATTCAGTGTTAAGGTATGCAATGATGCACATAGGATAAATGCATCATGAAGAGGGTTGTCTCAGTATGGACAGTCCTCTGGAAACATCATCCCAACATTCAACAAGGCAAAAAAATGTAAACTTAAATTATTAGGAAATAAAGGAAAACAAACCAGAAAATATCACCATGCCAGAAAACAAAGCTATGGTGTACCTATGTCTTGAATAATGCACACTCAGTTTATATTTGTAGTAACAAAGGAGGAAAAATATTCATCTAGAACTTTGAAAACTGCAGGTAAGTGCCAAGAACAGCTGGAGGTATGAATGCCTTCTGCAGATTTCACATGTAGAATGACTGTCTGTTTTAGAAAATATGACTCAAGAAGAATAATCATGAAGACTGAATTGAAAAAGAATGAGGAGTTCCTGTCCTGAAAGATCAGGAATCAAATTTAACTGAAACAGAAGGAGTACCTTTTCAAATGTCACTTGACTAACTGAGGTACTCCTGGTCACAGAATGTGGTGGAAGCCAAAAATATCAAGAAAGGGATTAGATAAATTTGTGAAGGTTAGGCCCAATGGGGAATATTAAACTGCTAGCTCAGATCCAACCTCTGCCTCAGGAAGTCTCTATATTGCTAATTGCCAGGAGCTGGGTGTACAGGGAAAAGATTACTACTTTCTTGTCTTCAATTTAGGAAATAATTTCTCTATTCCAGACTGAAATTTCTGAATAAATGTAGAGGGAACAGAAGAGCACCTTTCATCTGAGTTTACCAACAGATTGGGCTGTAGTCTGACTGTATTTCAAAGCATTTGTGCTGGTGAAGCATCAGAATTTCAACTTTATTTTCTCAAAAGCATTCATAAGATAAGAAAACATTTATTTCTGGCTAGGTCTAGCCTGGATGCGTAACTAGTCATCATAGCATTGGGAGTAATCATGTATGTTTGTAGATGAGCTATGGGGTAGCGAAAGCTTTCTCATCTCTAATTTATGGCTGTAAATTATTATGATTACTTTGCCATTTGTTTATGCTGTTTGGCATTTTGGGGTGTTTTTTTATGGCAGGAGTGGATATTTGTTCTTGATGCCATATTATTATTGGCAGGGATGATTCATAACACAGGGTGTTCACAATAATGGTCTCATTCTGTGGTCTCAAAAGCTGGTATTACATTTGCTGGGTTTGTACTGTATACTTATACTTTCCTGTATAAGGATGTTGTATTTCTCCATCTGCCCTGTTTCTCCAGCTGGTCTGGCCAAGTGCTGGAGGGCTATAAAATTCTGTCTTTTCTTTCAAATGATAAACTGTGTGCTATTAATCTTTTTCCACACTGTTTAGTGATTTAGAAAATGTTGTCTGTTTTCTTCTGAAGTTTCCATCTGATCCTTTAGACACAGACACAACCATGTAACCATCAGACCAATTCCTCTTGTCTTCTGCAAAGTAATAATTTCCTCTTCTGACAAGAGCAGAGAGGCAGTCACAGTATTTCCATCACTATCACTTCAGTGGTGAGAACCAGTTTCCTGAACGCCAGAATGCAGCTCTTTTTGTCCTGTGACTGGGAGAAACTCTGCCTGCAGTTTGCATTCTTCCCTTGCTGGGAAATTTACTTGAAGTAATTAAACAGAGCTCTGGGTCAGTTGCTTCTTGGTAATTTTGTTTCCCACCCTTCCATTCATGTTAGTCTCTCAGATGAAGGAGCTGGTCTGGGTGGATTAGCAGGAGATAGTCCAGCCTTCAACATCAACACTTCCTCTGCACTGGTGGAGCAGCTCCCAGGGAGGTGGGTGAGACTGGCCCAGTGGGCTCTTGTCCTCGGGCCTCTGGCATCCCTCTAAGTACAAAATCAGCTCCTAAGTTCTTCTGGTCTTCAGCAGTGCTGAGTCAATTTTGTTAAAATCTTTCCTTATCCTGAGCTTCTTTGTGGTATCCATTGTGATTAGAATGAGTAGAACTTGCCTCACTTGTCTTTGATAATGCAGAGGGGTACAGCTTAGGAAATACCCCATCTGCTCTCCTTGTAGTGAGTAGGTAGGAAGAGGCACCACTTGAATGTGGATCATTTGTCCTGCTTTAGATCTACACTGAGACACAGTATGCCCTGGAACTACCTATTTCTTTGCTCCAGGCTGCCTACAGATACAACCTGGGACATTGGCTGAATCTCCCTGAGGAAGCAGAGTTTCATGGCATACCTTAGCTAGCTTATAAGTGAACTGCTGTAAAATGAACGAGCCTCATTCTCTCCTCTGTAATGCTTCATGTTTGCTCCACATTTTTCCTTTGGGCAATGATTTGTTTGAAACAGTGACCCAGTTTCTGGGCTGTAGGTGCCAGAAGAGTGTATATGATTTTTCAGGGCTAGTTAAATACTAATTTGATTTCTAGGACCAGATGAAAAGATCCAACAAATCTGTACCAGATCAAAGAAATTGGTGGGAGAACCCTCGGGGATAAAGAGGAGGACTCCATTTCAGCAAGAGATGGTACTTAAATTTTCTGTACCATCTTTCTCGATACATGATGGCTTCAATTGCAGTGGTTGCTGTAGAATAGACTGGCTTCATCAGACTTACAAATAAACTTTTCACTGTAGACACCTTCCCAGCTTCATTCACAGTTTAGCCCAAAAAACTTTGGTGCTGGAGAAATGCTCCACAGAGTGGTTACCTCCCAGGCTGAGCTGCTGAAGGGAGATGAGGAAATGAAGATTTAGATTTGGATGCCATCAGACTCACCATTCTTAAAGAAAGGGAAAGGAATTAAAAATGAATGTCTGTAAAGCTCCCCCTTTATGAGTAGTTGCAGCTCTCTGTTTAGCTTTGCCATTTAAGCAGGTGGTCTCAAATGTTGATTTCTCTGCCCTGTGAGAAACAGCACTTCACTGATATTTTTGCCTTTACAATTATTTTTTAGCTATTAAAAAGTCAAGTTTGGATAAAGGCACAAAATTTGAAAAGAGATGATGTTTTCCACTAAGACTTGTACAAAAAACTGTGAAGACTATATGAAATCACAATGTCATATGGATTTGCTTAGACTAGAAAAATAATAATTCACATGTACACTTTACAGTCTGTGTGCTAAAGCTTAGCACAGCCTTCCTTTAAATCCTGACATGTGTTTTTTTCCTAGCAGAACAGAACAGAACCTAAATACTTGGTAAGTGGTGTAATGCAGTGGTAAAATGATAAAACTCATATTCAGCTAAAATTGTTCTTTACTGCCCTCTTGTTTCTTTTGGCTCAAGCAAGAAGAACAAAGGAAAAAATGGAAAAGAAAATCTTAATGAAAATAGGGAATGGTGGTGCCAGATGGAGGATGTGACCTGTCAGAGCACTGATCTCAGGAGATTACTCTAGGAATCTCAGCCAGGTTGGCAGCTACCGTTTGCAGCTTCTTGCTCCAACATCACACAGAGGCTCCTAAAGATGAGCAGTCAGGGATTTTCTTCACTGATTTTTAACTGACAGGATCCTGGGTCCTTTCAAGCAGAGTGTGTTTTCCAGCAGATTCCAGGCACAATCTTATTTTCTTTTCTAGCACATGGTGTATCATTGATGAAGACTGAAAAGATTTTGGTTTAATTTATCTTAAGCAATGCACGTCTGCCTTGTGTGTATTATTGTACAGATGCCATAGCTATTTCAAACTGGACTGGGCAAAAGTTTCGAGGAAAAGTCTAAGGCCTGGCAAAAGTATGTGGAATTAAAAACTGCTCTAAAACCTGAGGAAGTCATAGTGATTTTGTTAGGCTGTTGTTCAGACCTTAAATGACTAACCTGGTCTTTTCCACCATTAACTGGAGGTATATAGAAGACAAAGGAAGCAAAGATGTTAGCATAGGCTTGTTAGCATGGCTCCACATTGCAAATAAGCTTCAGGCTTCAGGACACATTTATAATTCTGTGAAGTCCTATTCACAGTAGACTGGACTCTTCTCATTAGAGATCTCATCCTAGGTCTAAACCTGCAAAACATATATTCTCCCAGATATTGATAATACTTCCATAGGTAAAGGCTGTCATGAAGTGTGTGTGTTCTCTCCTACTCTGAATGCCACTTCCAACAAAATTAAGTTTCTGTAGAGCAGTTCAAAAAACTATTTAAATTCAGAAGTTAACAATTGGGTCCTCAGCCCTTCATGAATCACCAAGCCACTTAAGAAAACTGGGAACAGAGATATTTTGAGGGAGATAGTATCAATGAGGAAATTTTAAAATAATCTGGAAAACAGATTTTTCACATTCCTTTGTTAAGAATAATAATAGCTGCCTCCTGAGACTACTAAGTCTCAAAGACGGACAGTACTGCAAAGAGAGACAGTATTGCACTGAATTTTGTAGAAAAATGTCCCGAGATGTTCTGGAAACTGAGCAGAAATCTCTTGAGGATGGAAGTCTTTCTCCCATGTCTGAATACAGACAGACTCCAATTGACATTAGAGAGGGATGTATTTATCTATGCAGTGGTTTTAGAGAAGAACCATTTATGTACAGGTTAGGGATTAATAAACTGAAAAACATTGAATAGATATAATAATTTTGAACCTCAGATGTAGTAATATGACTCACTGAATAGCATGTGCAACTTTAAATATTTTCTTTAGTCCTTCCTTTATCATACACCAGATTTATTCATCGTATATAAGGCAGTCTGAAATTAGATTCACTCATCTCTGAACCAATAAAAAAGATTGTATATAGTCAGTGCCAAGAAATGGCACCTTTGATGCTTTTTTTTTTTTTTTTAAATATTGAAACAGGTAAGTGTTGGGATTAGCTACATAGCAGCAACTGAGTGTAGGTCCAGATCAGCATTTAAACTGCTTCATCCCCCCTCAACTCCACCACGAGCAGCTAAACTGTCCCTTTCCCACTGTGAAAGAAAACCACTTAGTACTGTTAGCTTTGGAGAGAAAACCTTTGACCAGCCTTGTTCTTTTGATAGATTTCATTCTTTGGGGAAAGAAGAAAAAGAAAGTAATTAAATTAGAAAGTTGGCCAGCTGCAGTGGAAAGGAAATAATGATGGGCTGTGCCCAAGATAGAACAACACACCTATTTAATCTGTGCCTATTTTTGAACTGTCATTTACTTTGATTTATAACTATGGTTTTGAAAAATTTTAATGACAAGAATGTAGCTTGTTCCAAGATTTGAAATAGCAAAAAATGTCAAAGCCAATAAATACCACGCTTTGAGTTCAGACAATAAACCAAACACACCAAGAAAAAGCTTTATTTTTTTGATCAATTAGGTCTGTGCAGTTGCTAAACTGCTTCTGAAGAACTTCAAGGGAAGGGGTACTCTTCACTGAAGACCATCCTCTGGCCCATGATGTCAGTGTTCAATGGACCCCATCAGGGAGATACCCTACTTGATTTTGACATATATATCTTATCCAAGTGCACTGTGGTATGTGTTCAAGTTTGTACCAAAACCAGTTGCCAGACTTCTTGGCACATGTGGTAAACTTACATACAGTATGCCTGAACCAGATCCACTATGAGAAAGTGTCTTAAAGAATCCGCATCTTTGATGACCTTTAAAGTCAGGGATAGGAATAGACAGAGTATTTTTTACATGTAGCTCACTGGATCAGATGTAGTGGCACATAAGCCACTATTGCTTCCTGTTATTTAAGGAGCAGCTGCTATAAAAAAAGTTTAGCTGATTTCTACTTAACTGTTACAGAGCAAATAAGCACAGGTGTGAATAGGTACTGTCTTGGTAAAATCGACAATCTATTGGCAAAATAGGCATTCTATAGGTAAAAATGAGCAAGCCAAATTCAATTAACAGCACATATACATCCCCTTTTCATTACCACTGTTGTTGAAGCAAACCTTTCTTTGTGTTAGTGGAATGTTTGCATAAGTTTTATTACTTTCCCATTTCCAGACAGCACTCCAACCTGAGCTGAAGAAATACCATAAGAAAATCTGCTCTACCGAATTTCCAGATGTTTGTATCAGGTTGGCCTGTGAATTTCAGTGTATACCCCAGACCTCTTCCCTCCTTTTCTTTTTACAATCTTTTTACATGATCCTGGTAGACAACCAGCTTCCAGATGTGTAAGGCAACACAAATATCATCTTCACACAGCTGCACTTTACTTTTTCTGTGACCTAGCAGGGGAGAGGCAGGGAAGACTCAATGGCTGTGTGGTAAAAAGATGGTAGATACTGATCTTCCTTTATCATCCACATTACACATACACATAGACAGACACATGCACACAGACCCCCAGAACTTTCCAGACTTAAGACTAAGAGAAATGTGCTGGAATGAGAAGAGCTTCATGACATAGTAGGTATGAAAAATGTAGCTCCCAGAAGAGGGGTCAGAACAGGTGATGGAAACCATGGCTCAAACATCAGGGCAGAGGAGCTTCCTATAAGATGGTTAAAACAAGCAGTTTGGGAACTGGCTTTGTTTTCAACAACCATGCAACTTAGGTCCTTCATCTCAGCCTTTCCAGGTTTTAATTTCTCTTTCCCCAGAGGAAAATTGTGTAGTGGTAACAGCTATCATGGACAGCAGGGTCAAGACTGCATTTTATCTTCAGTGAGGTCAAGCACAGGAGGTTATTAACCTGTTCCAAAGGAAAGAGGTGTTATCCCTGCTGAGGTCTCCATACAGCACTACTTGGACATTTTCTTTAAGGGTCCCCCTCTTGCTGTCTTGTTATTCTCCCATGTGAGACAAAGCAAGGTTCATACATGCTGCAGCAAGAGGTGGCAAAATCTGCAGTGTTCTATGATGTGAGAGAGATGGTTCTACTATTTCTTACTATCCCAGCTAATCCACTATTGCCAAAGATAGGTCCCTAGACCAGCATCACCTGTGTTCTCTCTGCCAAGCATTTTAATTATAGGAAAGATTAGATTTTTGTATGTCTGAAAGATGGTGAATACAATATTTCTTTCTGCTGAAACCTCTCCAGAGAATGAGAAATCCTCCAAAGACTGGGTGGCAGAATTGGTTCCTGCTCTTCCTTTTTTAAATACTAGTACTTAGACTTACATTACTTTTGGATATTTTGCAAATAGACAGATTCTGCTCAGTCCCCTCTAGAGATGCACATAATGGTGTAAATGCCTAATTTATGGTCAACAAGCAGAACATAAAGCACACTCAACCTATAGACTTCGAGATATCATGTGGATGTGGATCATGTTTAAGTTAAACTGGTGAATAAGTGTTGTGAATCCCTGACTGCAGCTGTACAAAGATTGTTTCACAGCAAGTGAACCCTCGGGTGGCACAAGTTTCTGCTTTCCAAAGGCTGCAGTGATACTGCTCGGGGTATAACTCTGTTGCACCTGACAGCCCTCCCCACTGCACTGAGTCACCAATATGATTCAGAACAGCCCTGGTAAAATGCCCCAAAACCCTCCTTTGCCCACCTGCACAGCTGCCTCAAGTTGTGCAAGCTTTAACTACCTGTCAACAAGTAATATTTAGAACTGTTGACAAATCACTAAAGGAACTGACTCTTTATTTAAAAAAAAAAAAAAAAAAAAAAAAAAAAAAGGCTATTCATACAAACTTGGCACTTGCTCTTGTGTTATTTCAGGAGTTCCAATTCTAGTTCCAACTTAAAACCAAGAAAAGCAGAAGTGGAAATATTTTTTTACTAGTTGATCAAGAATTTTCAAACCTTGACATGGCTTCAGATTCGATCTATCTTGCCAAATTTGGGATGAAGGCTTAAACCTGTTTGAAAGTTTCCCAGGAATGAAAGACATCACAGTGCAGTAGTAAGAGAATAAAAAATGAAGCAAATGATCTGAATTATTTTTCAGACATCATCCTGGGACAGTTATGCATCCACAGAAAAGCTCTGAAAGTCTGTATATCTGCTTCTAAACAGGTAAACAGGAAATAATTGCTGCAATTATTCCTCATATATTAAATGCAGTATGTTAAAAAGATTATTTAATACTGCTCCTTTAATACTATTATTTGGTACTGCTCTGAAAGGCAATATAACAGTAGTCAAACAGCCAACAAAAGACAAGTTAAAGCTAAATTGCATCAAGTCTCAAATCCGGGTAAGCACTTAAACACATGCATAACTTCAAGCAATAAGTATTAATGTCTCTCACATACATAAACTTATGCATGTGCTTAAGTGCTTAACTGGACTGGAGCCTGTTACACAAAAGCAGCAAGGATGACAACGCTTAATTTTGCACTTTTGTCTAGCGTTCATTTTCTTACTCTTTACATTCATAATTTTTTTTCATAATTACAGGGAAAAGAGTGTTCTGTTTCACAGAACTTGTGAGTATGTGCATGTGCACATGCATGTGTGTATTTGCATGCCTGTGTCTGGAGCCTATGAACCCTTTTTAAAATTTTCTCTGTCCTTCTGGGCGTAAATATTTTCCTATTGGTCAGGTCGCCCACATGTTACTGCACTTACTCGAATACCAAAACTTTTTATTAGAATTTTCCCACCAAAAAGAGTGCACTGGCATGAATCTCACCATTGTATTGGCAAGACACTGTACAGCCCTACAGCTTCCAAGAGAGCAAAAGGACACAGGTTTGTTAGTGTGGTAGTGTGTTTCCAGCAGGGCTTAGAGTACTACTTGACATATCATGGTGCTGAATGAAACAAATCACCCTTGAAATCACATCTGGATCCCCAGAAACCTGGGAGGGCACATGGAAGTAACAGAGGGCTCTTGACCAGTGACCATGGAGCCTTGGCAAAAGTCTGACATCATTACCACTAGGAAACCTAGATATGAATTTCTAAAAACCTTAAGGTGAGAGTTATATTTAGAGCTACTATATCTATGTAGGTGTGGCTTTTATCCAAACAAATACTGCATGTTACTTAAAATATACTTAAACAAAACCAGATTTTTAATTTTTCATTTTACCAAAATATAAAATTATTGTTCACATGGTTTTTGGTTTTGTGTATTCAGAACATTTTCAGGGTTAAATGTAAAAGTTCCAATAAAGATGGGTGTGTCTTCAAATGTCTCAGAGTGACAGTTTAATTTCACTAGAGAACTAACCTCTTAGTTCTAACCCCTTTAGATGTTTGTCCAGATTTCTCAGAATGAGTCAGATAGATCTTCAGGTAAGAAGTTTTTAGATACTGTAAAGGAGTCCTTCTCATAGTCAGCTTCTCTTCTTTGGATGCCCTCTGGAACCTTTGTGTGCCTAAATCATATCTCCCACAGGAGAAGGCCTTCATCTGAAAGCATCAGCATCTGGAAAACTCATTTAATCTCTCTAAGTCATTCCATTTGCTATTTAACTTTATTAGAAAAGTTTTACCTGTTTCCAAGTTGCATAAATGTAAGTCATCATCACCTTATATTTTTTTCCTTTGACTTGAAAGTTTTGAGAGTTATTAAGCCGCAGTTTCTCTTATGAAGATAGGTAAACCACATAGTTTTTTCATCTAAACACTCTGCACATATTTTTCAACATTCTTTCATTGTCTCTTCCCAAACAAACAGAAGAAGGAAAACATTTCTCATTAAGGGTATTTTTCCCAATTAAAAAAAATGTAGTTTCTTTTTTTCTGTAGTAGGACAAACTAGAATCAAAGAATACATATATGCCTGTCTTTCCAATTCTTTACTGTTGCATTAGTATAAAAGATATATTTTAGTATAGTGTTGTCTGGAAATAGGCCTAAGTATAGGTCAACTTTATTAAATATTTTCAAACTGTATTTCCGTTTCAGTTTCCTCCAGCAGTCACAGTGCTTTGTGAATCCGGATCAGTTTAGGACATGCAGAGTAATTTTGAGACATCACTGGATTCAGTAGCTCCATTTCAGGTAACAAGTTACTTTAACTTTATCCAAAGTTTGTGTGACTCAATATTGAGAAATTGGACCAAAATATTTAATGAAACAAGGTTTTTCATCAGATTTAGATACTCTATGATTTGTTTTGGGTCATGGCTATAAAACTTACTTGTCAAGTTTTCTGTTAATTCTTTTAGTCTGGGTTAATTTTCTTTTTTTTTTAACTGAAGTTTATTTATATTCTGATTTTTTTTTCCATTCCATTTATGATATTATTCTTTGTCTTCATCCAAAAGCACCATGGAGAAAAATGAGGCATATGATAGATACTCAGTCTAGGATGAACCTGGAAAAGAACTGCCATAATAAACCCACTTCTGCCAACAGATCTTATTTGGGCTTCTTTGTCCGGAGGGCATGATAACAATAAGTCATGCTAACACTTGTAGAGGATGTTCTTGTTGAAATACATATATTTTAGCCAACTCCCACCCATGCTCTGCATCTAGATGTTGAGAAACACAAGTATTTTTCATCACAGTAAGTTTCTGTCCCAAATGTCTGAAGAGCATGGGAATTTAGATGTGGGAAAATGCAGAAAACAAGAATTAAGAGATGCCTCAGAGATACTGGAAAAGGTCAGATGGAAAAATATTAGAAGTTATTATTTCTACTAAGTTAGCTGAGCAAATGGTTAGCACCCATATAACACCAGTAAATAAGAACTGTTCTGTTGCTGGACTGCTCAAGAGTGCCCTGTTTTTCCTATGGAATATCATATTTTTATGCCAAGGGGATAATAAAGCTCACAGATAAGATATAATCACACCTGAATGCTGAAAGGGTGGTCAATCTGTATTTATGTAATAAAATATGTAATATTTTACAATCTGTAAAATATTACTGGATCAAAAATGCTAATCTGTCATTTTAAATCAAAACAACATTTTGATATTTCTTCAATAGTTTTCAATTGTTTTCACAGCTTAAAATAGCAGGAAATCATATCTCTTTTAAAAGTATTTAACAGATTATCCACTGAATTCATCAAACATATCCATATCCATAACCATACCCAAACCCATACCCATATCCATATTCATGCTCACATTTGCCCGTGAATTTTTCTCTACTGCAAGTAGGAACTGCTTCATATGTACATCTAGACCAAGCAAGTTAGCTCAAACTGTAGAAAGAGCTTCAAAAGCCATTTGTCATGTGGAAAACTAAGGTAATTTAATATCTTTTAGTGGTATTTGACATAAAATATTTCCTCCTGTATTTACTGATATCCATTTGACTGAATTAAGACAGAAGCCAACAGGACATGTCTGGTCACGGATGCTTTTATTTATCCATTCATTGGAACAGGATGAGAAGCAGCTGACAGTTTCCTCAGATTTGCATCCCAAACTATCTTATAGTTTCATTTGTTCTCTAGGAACTAAATAATATCTCTCTGATGCATTTGTCTTGTATTTTCCCTAAACAACATGCCAACTACTTTACCCAATGCAGAGTCCCACTGAATTCATATATCACAAATGCACCATTCTCTAACTGATAAAAATTTGTGCCCAGCTGATGTAACAGAAGAGGAATAAAAATTGCTCTGTAGCTTTTATTTAGCTTAGACTTAAAACAAATGAAAACATTTAATTTTGATAATTTAAATGTTGTGCCAAGGGCAGGAAGAGCTCAAACAATGTCTGTTCCATTTCACCCTCTTAATAAACAAAAGAGTAGTGACAGCTGAAGTAAAAGAGGATTCAGAGATAGATGATGAGGTAGAAAAATGAAACAATAAACATGAACAGTGAAAATATTAATAAGATTAATTCTGATAAGTGATGAATATTTAAATGTAATTGACCTGCAAATTATATATTTCCAAGGATTGATTAAAAAATTTCAAAATTGCCAAATTGATTCAAAACCAATATCCACCCTTAAAACACTTCAATAGTTCAATTGATCTATAAATACAGACTTTGTTGGCATATATAAACTAAAGCAAATCAGATTAAATACCAAAACACAGAAAATTTTTATATCTTTGATTCAAGTAAGGCAAAAAAAGCAACAAAAATCATTACTAGTAATATTGCAGAGATGTTCGGCTTACACATAGTGACATGAAAAATTACAGTTAACTCATCACTGAACAAGAAATGTCCTGAATTAAAATCATAATCTGTTTTGGTTTTACATAGCAATACACTATCATTAAAATATTAAAATTTGAGACTATGTTTGACATGTATATATGTGTGTATGAATGTATATAGTGCAGACATGACTTGCAAAATGATTTCAAGATTTCAGTCATATTTTGCATTGCAAATGTATTCTTGCGAAAATAGGCTAATTATTTCCTTCTTTAGTAAGTTTCACTAGATACTGCCAAGCAATGGAACAAAAGCACTTAGGAAAAACTGTCCTCAGTCTTTCCTTGTATTCCATGAGAATTGTATCATCATGGCAAAAGTTGGCTCCTACATAAGGCCATTTTGAAGAAAAGGGTGGTGTGAGAAGGCAGGGTGAAGCTGGGATTTCTGGCAAAGTTGAATTTCTTCTCCATGGGCTGCTGTTCAGGGCATTTTTTCATCTGCTGCTGCTGCTGCTGCAAACAGAAGTTGTTTAAGGAATGTGATTTGTTGAAAAGATACTAACTTCAGAGATGCTATCTGAGTAACTGTCATGTGCCTTCAAGAGCATTGCAATCAACAAAGATTTGTTTTAGAGATGTGATAAGGGTGGGGTTGACTGCAGCTTTTAGTTTAAAATGGTCAGAAGATTGCTATGGCAGTGACTAGGGCAACAGAGGAAAACAAGGAAGCAGCCAAAATAGCATATATTTATATCATATATACCACCTCTTTCACATTAGCTGATATGGCAGAGCTTCAACTTCCCTGAGAGTTTTTCCATTTGACCGATGGAAACTTAGTCAACATTAATTTCAGATGGAATCAACGCCCATTTCAAGGGTTCCATTCAACTGCCACAAACAGCCTACTGCAAAAGGAGATTAACAATATGTCCAAACTGCATATTTCTGCAAACTTAAGCTAATGTCTTTAAGTAAAGGGGAAATATTTCAGATATTTTAGTGTGATTTTTAGTTCAGCAGGTGCCCAAAATGTTAACACTTTCTCAAAAACAATAAACACAACAAAAAAACTGCTGAAGTTCTGAAGTATCTCTTTCCTCCATTCTTATGTTTATTCTTTTCTTTCCTTATTTATGTATTTTCAGTGAAAAAATCACAGCTATGTGTACACTCAGAAATGGAACCCTAGTGAGTGTCATGCAGAATTAACCTCCTTATCTGGATTTTTAAAGACATCACATTTGACTACCAATTGATTGTGTAACTTGACATTGTAATTAGAGTTTTGGAACCACACTTCCCTAATTTATCTTTATCCAGTTCTAAAGAATTATTTTACTATCCTTAATTTTGATATAAAATAATGCTTTCTACTTAGTATCATTCAGAATGGCTGATTAATTTTGAGTGTTTACCAGTGTAATTTTTAAAAAAAATTCTTTTTCGTTTCTTTTTTCTCTTTCTGATTCTGCTGCACTTCTGTACCTTTTTTCACTCTTGGATTTCTCAGTCTCTTCTGAGTTGAGCTCCTTTGGGATACTCCCTCTCGGGGAGTCCTGCTTATTGTAGTCCTCTGGGTCAGGACAGAAACTCCAAAGCCTGTTAGCATCTTGTTTCTCATGTTTATTAGGATGTTACCACAAAACTTGGCAGTTCTCTCCAGACTATCTGCACAAGTTCAATTCACTGCAATCTGGTTCATTTTCTTCTGATGGTACAGAATGGCCTTGTGGCTCACTTTGTGGCTCACTTTGGCTTTGAAAGCACAAAATGGCTTAGAACAACAAAGTTCTTTTATCTTTATATTCATTCTTATCCAATTAACAATAGACACATATATTATTTTTCTTAATGACCTAATGACTCATCACTTGTGTGATTTTCTAACCAATCACTTACTATTACCCAAAAACCTCTAGAAGAACATGAAAAAGAAAGGAAAAGAAACAACATTCTAAATCCTCCATCTTTCTAAATTATTTTAAACTCTAAACTTCAACTTTTTCACCCAGCGACTTAAAAAACTCTCTAATCTACACCCTTACACTTCTAGCTTTTCTATCTAACTTTAACAGTTGTTTTCATGTAACACCATGAAAACATGCTCTTAAATTTCATATTGTATGAAAATCAGTGTGTTTCTGGATCTCAGAGCTAAACATCAGAGACAAGGACACACACTCTGTGTCTCAGACTCCAACGATCAGAAGCCAATGAAAGGAAAGAACAACTCACACATATTTTTTTTTTTTAATGTTCAATTAAGTAAAAAAAAAAAAGTGAGAAAAATTAGTAGATCTGGATTCACTGAGAACCAGAGTCTTTCAAGACCATTTAATTTTGGTATATTGTTGTGTTGGCTCATATATATTTACCATAATGGAGGTCTCTTACCCGGTGTTGGGAATACCAGGTAACACATAAGGATAAGACTACGAGGGAAGGTTTGTGATGTATATCTATTCCAGTTTGTGCTGACAGTGGTTTTCCACCAACACAGCATCTTGCTACAGGAGGGCCAGGATTCCCAAACCTGTTGAATTTTGTTTTACTGAAACTGTGAAGTTCAAAGCCAGGCATTTCAGTGAGAAATACAAATATTTTCAGGCAGATAACCTGGGTTTTTCATAGAAATTAATAAATCTGTAATTTGGAAACACTGCTTGCTTTCATCTTTCTCCCACTCTTAAATGTAACTTTAAACATTTGTGGAAATGGGTCACTGGTTGAAATGTATTAGTTTTGCCAAAGGTAGAAGTCAAACAAAGAAGACAGATTAAGTGTAAATTCTTGGGAGCTGGCAGAATTAACTAGAATTCTGTTTAACAACTCAATTCTGAATTATTAATGACTTGTCCTTGCCAACCTAAAAAAAAAAAAAAAAAGTTTCTAGCTGTGGATTTCTTCAAAAGTCATATATCTTATTAATTTTAATACATTTTCTGGGTAATCAGTCATAATACAATGGAAACCTCATTGAACATAAAATAATCCATAAGGTGTTATATGGATTTCATTTCTTGAGAAAAAAAATTCATAAGGAGGCTGGTCTTTCAAGTTAACTGTTCCATAAGGATGAAATCATCAATTTAGACTATGGACAAAAATCAAAGAATACCTTATTTTACAGACATAGTAATTTGGTATTAACTCTTACTCCCACTGAAGTTGACAGTAGACTGCTGCTGACATCAGCAAGAGGTTAATCAACCTCCTAATTATCCCTGGGGAGCAATACACCTGGCCATGGAGCATCACCTTGTATTTTTCCCTGGACTGAGATCCTTTGGCTTTGGGAGACAAAGCTGGGAGTTAGCTGCATAAATAATACCAAATCCATGTGCTGTATTAGAAACATCCTTAAAATTTTTGTGACTGGCTTTGCACAGGCATTGGCTAGACTAGCAGCCTAGATTTTCAGAAGCTTCTCACAGTTTTCTTCAGTAATCTCATTTTTCCAAGAGAGTATTTGTGAGTAATTTTGCAGCTATAATAAGTTACTTCAGTACTGCAAATATGTTCAGCTAGGAGTGCATGATTGTCTCTGCATTTTTAAGAAGGCAACTATATCCCAGTCTGAAAACTTACATTAATCTGAACTACACAGGTGTGTTTTCATATAGAAATTCATCGTACACATAAATGCATATGAAATTTAGGCATACAAAATCATAGAATAATTTTGGTTGGAATAGACTTATAAGAGTCGCTCCTGTAATGAGCAGGGACATCCTGCTAGGTGAGGCTGCTCAGAACCATGTCCAGCCTGACTGTGAATGATTCCAGGGATGAAGCATTTACCATGTTTCTGGACAGCCTGATCCAATGTTTTATTACCTTCATTGTAAAATATTTTTTCCTTAGATGTAGTTCTGCATCTATCCTCATGTAATTTGAAAACATTGTCCTTTGTCCTGTTGCAACAGGTCCTAGTTATAAGTTTTTCCCATCTTTGTTCTAAGTCCCCTTTTAGTACAGGAAGGTTCCGATAAGATCTTGGAGACTTCTGTCTTCCAGATTTAACAGCCCCAACACTCTCAACCATTTCCCTCCAATCATCTTTGTAGCCCTCATCTGGACCCAGCCCAACAGCTGTGTGTCATTTCTGTGCTGAGGACCCCAGAGCAGGATGCAGCAGTCCAGGTTGGGTCTCACTGGAACAGAGGGACTGAACCACTTCCTTCGTCCTGCTGCCACACTGCTTTGGGTGAAGCCCAGGATAAAATTGGCTTTTTGGGCAGCAAGTGCCCATTAACAGCTCGTGTCCAGTTTTTTAACCATCAGCACCAGATTTTCAGTCTCCACCACCCCCAGGTCATTCTCGTCAAGGCTTCTCTCAATCTCTTCATCCTCCACTCGATATTGATTCCAGCTGTTGCTCTGCCCCAGGTGTTGGACCTTGCACGCGGTCTTGTTGAAGCTCTTCACAATGTGAAGTCACAATAGTATATTCCAAAAATCTATAATCAGAAGTTCAAAGAAGAAAAATGTTGAATATATATTACACTAATGTTTTCTTTAGTTTATAAATATTGCATTCTTTGCTGTGTGTTCATTTTTAATACTTTTTTTGATTCACAGTTCTTTCTATTCTGCAAAATTTCAACATTGTTTCTTGAAACTTAAATTACAAATTAAATAAAATTTCCCTTTCAACAACAGATTATTATACAAACAAATAAAGAACTCAAATACTTCCTTAACTTAAAAATTGTTTTGTTATATTAATAACTTGGTGCGAGAGAACAGAATTATGTTTTTTGACCTGAAAGAGAATGCAAATGCCACCAGAATATTTTGACATTCCTCTCCAAAAGTTCTCTCAGGGGAAAAAAATCACACATGAAATTTACTACTCTTTCAAGGATTTAGAAAGTATTTCTTTCACTGCACCTTCTCTGTGCTACTATATGTAATCCCTCATAAAATGGATATTTTAGGATATTTTGGAATAATTATTTCTAAAATTTCCTTTTATTACAGTTGTTAATGAAGTCTGGGCTTCTTACTCTTTCTCTTTTCTTAGTGATTTTCAATGAAGACAGACTGACAATTAAACATTTTTATTGTCATAAAATAATGGTACTGCTGCACTGAAAAATTTTCAACACCATTTAATTTGAAACTGGCAAGCCAGAATAGGTCCAGTTTTTCAGTCCTCATTTTTTCTTGCTAACAATAAAAGGCTATAAAATTAAGGTGCTTTGATAGAAAAACCCAGGGACCAAAAGAATAAACAAGATTCAGATTTTTGTAAAATAATTTTATTAACATAGCACATTCAGATAGCAAGTAAAACTGAGATATAACAATAATGGCAAACTAAAAAGGATAATGATCCAGAAAAATTTTTCTCATACAATTATTTCCTGTTTATCAAGTAATGTCTTAGAACTGAGAGTTAGTTGAAAGCTAGTTGTAAGAAAAACTAGTAAAAATGTAGCTTTATAATTTCTTAGGAAACAAAACTGACATTTTCATTCCTCATCAAAAAGTATAAGGACTACTTTATATATAAATAGACATACTTTGGGTTAAGAAAGCCATTAAACCCAATGTTTTTATCTTTCTTTCTCTTCTCTTTTGTCTTCTTTCTATTTTATGAGCAGAAGTGAAATGGAGAAAAGGAACTATTTTTTTACTTCATTTTACACTTCAGGACATCTGTAATAGTATTTAGCGATCTGTATTGGAAATTTAAAAATCTTTATTTAAGGTTTTTATTTTTTCCTAAAAAGGAAAATTTACTTTTCAATCTAATAGTTCATAAAAATCTTATAGAAAGCTTTACACAGGATCAAGTTCTAAGCTTCCTTTAAAGAAGAAAAATTCAAGTAACTGAGAACAGTCTTCCAGTTTAAGGTAATTTCTTATGCTGTGGTTCAGCAAGAGAAGCAGTCTAAGAAAATAACCCATAAAACCCTTCTCTCATGAATGAGACTCAGTAAGTTACAAATACAGCCTTCTTCAGTGCTGTGGTTTTTACTATGCAGCATAACCTTTTAAGAGCAGAAACGCTCCCCTTTGCTAGCTCTTAAGTGGTGCAAAGAATCTCAGCTCTAGGCAGCCCCACTGAGAGTGGTTCTTCTCACTGCTCACCAGATCACAGGGCACAGGGTGACCTGGCTAAGGAGTGTGTTTGGTGAAGCTTGCCTCCCGGGAACCCCGTGGCCTGGTCCTGCCCAGCTCTCCTAAACAACCCTTGTCCATCCCTTGCTGAGGGTCACACAGTGAGGAGATTCCCCAGCAGCTGAATACCACACTTGTACCCTTTGCAATTGCATCCTCATCCTGACTCACCACGGGCTGTCCCCTCTGCCCCGGGGGATCTGGAGCACCAGGCCATCAGCTAGGCTGATGACTTGGCTAGGTAAGAAATCTCACGCCATTTCTCTCACTCTGAGCAATTTGTTAACAGATGTTCAAAGTGTGAGACATGCAACGCTGCAAAACAGAGCAGCAAGTGATTTCCTTTGGTTAGTACACGGACATGGATGCAAGGACTTTGATGGAATGTGTTGCATGAACCTTTCCAACCATTCGGTATCGGTACATAAGAGCATGCGACAATTGGAGGAGGGTATCACCAAACTCAGAACTGAAGGAAGACCATGGTTGGATGATCGGTTTTGTTGGCTGAGCCTCACACCATTGTAGAAAGAACTTTTGAAAATAGGCATGTATGTATGGATCGTCATCAAAGTCATCATAGTATTTGTACCCTGTCTACTTCAGCATACCCAACAGTGGTTTAACAGCTGTCAAAGCAATGTTCATGGTTCAAAGGGGAGGGGGGGATGTCGGAACCTTGGGCACAGAGAATTTCAGGCTTTCTGCTCTGACAGGCAGGAGAACACTGTGCTTGACCTGAGGCCAGGGAAAAGGCTTCCAAAACTGAGTGATAGAACTGAGATTGTGGGTGTGTAGTTTGAACAGAAGTGTGTTACATAGTCTAAATTTTGTTACATAGTACAAAATTTAGAATTGTAAAGAACCAGATAAATCACAAGACATTTTACAATGGGGCACTGTAGGTCACCTTTCCAGGATTTTACACCATTGCAAGTAGAAAATCATGACACAAAATTGGTCTCAGACACAGGCACAATATGTAACTGGATAAAAGAAGAGAAGACTATTTATCCCTGTTTCAAACGATAAAATACTGCCTTTCTAATGACAGAAAGTCCAACATAGGACACAGAAGCTCACAGATACTTTCATTTGTGCACACCTCATTTCAGGACAGAGGCCTACAGGCATCTGTTCTCTCAATCATGTTTTCTGCTCACACATCTTGGCAACCAAATGGGTTGCACAGACCACTTGGTTAACAAGTAAAGGAATTTTCGTGGAACAACAGAAATTGCTTTTATATGGAGAAGTTAAATCATTTTATGAAAAAAATTCTCCCTCATTTATACTCTATAAAACGTAAGTAATTTCTGTATTTACTAATCCATTGCACTCACACAGAGAACCAGAGAATAATTTGGTTTTAAAGGACCTCTTAGAGGATTCTTTTCCAAGCCTCTGCTATAGATTTTTAATGTTTTGAAGTCAGATCAGGTTGATAAGTACTTAAAATCTTCAAGATAATTTTGAGATTTCTCAGCTTGTTTCAGATTTGAACTTCTTACTATGGAAACCATCTTCCTTACGTAATTTCCCTTCCAATAGCTTGGGACTGCTGCCCATTATCCTTTCAATGCATACCTTTGTGAGAAGTCTTGTTTCACACTTTTCTTTAGGTGGGATCATCACACAACGTCACAGCTTGCATGTTCTTCCTATCACTTTGGTGTCTAACTCTGACACAGAAGTACCAAAGGGAGCATGTTCTAATTCTTCACATTGTTTTCGCTCTTCGGAATCACAGAGTCTTTTTCTTCTCATTGTTTTTTTTCATATTTATCTCTTACCTTATCCATTGCTTGTCTCTGTCCCATTTCAGTTCCAACATGCAGTACCAATGAAAACAAGAGAAACTTCAGGCTGACATAAAGTCAGTTAAAAGACTTTCTTTCTACTTGTTCATCATCTTGTAATAATTTTGATAGATGACTTTCTGAAGAGATACATTCTGTTAATAATGGAAATAGAATTAATCATCCAAAGTAATACATTAAAAAGAATTTAAGGGTGTGAAGAAACTTGAAAAAAACCCATTAAAACCTAAGTTACTTAGAAAGAGAGAAAATACTATGCATTCACAAATTCAGTTTACTGTCTTTCTTCATTCCCTTCTGAAAGCATTATGATTGAGTTAGAAAGCCATTTTTCAAAATTTGAAATATAAAAGAATGATCAATATTTTTCTAATTAATTTTTTGAGAAATACAGGTCTCTTTCTTGTCTGTGAATTGTCCATGAACACAATATTTTTTAGAATTATTTTTTAATAATTTTTCTAATACTGATTTTATATAAACCCAACTATTTTGAAGATATTGGATTACTTATGACCTTTGTATTTCTGCTTTGCCCTTTTCATTCACATGAAATTTAGTTGGATATCTCTACCCCTGTTATATAATCTCTTTCCTGGGCAAAAACACTGGAAGAGAATTTCAAGATTACTCAGCCTGATGATAAGATTTGGTCGTTCATAAATAAGGTTTTGCTATAAATTAATGTCCTGAAAACTCGTTTAAATAATTTTCATTTCACGCTTTGTTGTTCCCAATGTATTTCCATAACGCAGACAGAAGTCTCTACAAGCAAAAACGTCTTTCTTATTTGCTAGCATTTACAGTGACTTGGTCATAGGACAATTTGGTTTTCAGGGTAGGTGTGCCTTATATGCCCAGAATGTACATTTTAACAAAAAATCCACTAGAAATTCCTAAAAAATTCTTATTTAAAAGATTGATATTGATTGATATTGATATATTGATTTCCAAATAGTTCCAATTATCTCTAAATTTTAAACTTTCAGAGAAAGGTTTCTTTGTCTTGACTTATTTTTAGCTATGAAATCTTGATAAATGAATTGATTCAAATTATACAAATATTAGTTTTTAAAAATGCTGTATTTTCTTTTAATAACTCTAATAAAGATATTTTAATAACTAGGTGGCAATGAAAAATACCTCCAATATACATTTCATAAAATGATTTTAAGGTCCCCTGTCAAGATCAGCATTTATCTCACCAATACAATGCAAATGAAAATATATAGTCCTCCATGCTCCTAGCATAGATGCTAATTCACTATTGTTCAGTCAATAAAAATTCTCTCAAATGTTTCTGTTTTATCTCTGAGTTATTTACAATTTGGATGACATTCTGATACAAAACTGTTTACAGAAGAACTTTGAGCCAAGTCCTTGGTAGTTTTATAATTCCTCAAAATGACATTTTCAACTAATAAAAGTATTACTTTTATCAGATACATTACAAATAGATTTTTCATCTGCACTTCTGGCAAAGGATCTTTTGAACTTTACACATCTGTTGTCTAGTTCATCCAAAAACTGAAGAGAAGTAGAGCTGCTATCTGTCTACATAGTAGGCATGTCTGTCTGTATATCTAAAATTCCTCACAAAAATGTGTACACCTTTCATTCAAACATTAAAGGTCAAAGTGGTCCTTCATCTAATAAAAACAGAATTGGGAGGAGAGATATTTCAGTCCTAGCCTTTTTTTTTTTTCTCAGTCTGGCAGGAGTTGGGAGAACATACACTCATTTGCAGAGTCAAAACCCCACATCTGATCTCCTGCTTGCAGCTCTGGTTTTGTCAAAGTATGTATTGTCAATTATTTTCTTCTCTTTGAGAGTCGCTGACAATGCATAAGCCGTATTTAACCCAAGATTGTGGGACTGCAGTTTCTTTGGCTAAATTTATGCCATCCTGTCCTTGAGCCAGCCATCTCAGTTTGGCTTGTGGAGAACAAGCGAAAATAAACAGTACCATCTGTAATTTTAAACAGCCTTTCACTATCTCATCCCACAGGTCTTCCTGAGTTCTTAAGCATAGTCTCTTTAAAGCAAGAAGTTTCTCACTTTGATCTCTTTGCTTAAGACTGCATAGCTCTGTTAAAAATGGTTTGCAATTTCACCTCTCACCACTTTCAGTTCATTGTCTGTATTCCTTTACCCATTGTCATACCATTGTTTCCCCTCCAGTCCCTAGGTCCGTCCCAGTGTGCATCCTTTATTCCTAACCCTGTGCCAAGCGCCCAGCTGAGATGGGCTCAGCCCTTTCCACTGTGCTTCCTGGGGATGGCAGAGGGATCTTTTGTTCTTTGAGCTCCCCAACACTGGCGTGAAGAGTGTTCAGGCAGCTGAGAGCATACCTGCCGCACCAGAGCTTGCATCAGGAGGCAGAAAACATGAGGGGTTATTTCCCAAGTAAGTCTCTTTCTTTCTTTTTCAGCAGAAAGCCAGCAGGTTCTTCTCCCCAGGAGTGAAATCCAAAAGGAATCCTCCTGAGCAGCTGTGAATTGTGTACAGCTGTGTCCAGATTTCAGCCCAGGATGTTACTAGGAACTAGAGCGTCTGGAGGTGCCACAAAGGGCAGTGTTATCTACTGGACGCTCTGGCTAACAGCCAAAGAAAAACATTATTATGATTCTGTGGTCTGTAAAACTTCCTAAGGGCTACTCAAATTGGATGCTATTATTTACATGACCACAGTATTCTGCAGTCATTAACATGGGCCAGTGTGCTGGATGTTGTACAAGCACAGATCCAAAAGGCAAACCCTGCTTTAAGGACTTTCCCCACAGGGAAACCCATGGAGAAAGAGGGCCATTCATAAACTCCATACAATAAAGAAACAGGGAGTTGATACACCTCAGCATGGTACACCAATACTCTCACCTGCTTACCTGCTGCCAGCTCTGGGAGAAGGGACAGCACAGAAAGGTTTGGTCCTCAAACAAGTCCAGCTGTGACTGGTAACAGGAGGAAATATTTTCGCCCCCTCTCCCCTGTGGCATGTGTTTGTGCTGTGACAGCTGGTGTTAACTTAAAAGCTGAAGATCCCTGAATATTCTAATAAACCTGCCTCCTTTCCCTTTTATAGTCAATGATTATAGGTCATTTTAAAGTGATAGTTACTAAAATAAAATGTTCCATTTTGGTTGGCAGGACACACTGTGTGCGCTTGGACTCCTGTCCAAGCATGAGCAGGGGTACGCGCTTGGGTTCAGCACACACCTGCACCCAGCACAACCCAAGTGCTTTTGTCTGGTTTTAATTCAGCAGTGGGAGCGTCAGAGAGTCACAGGCACACACCAGCCCCCAGCAGCACCTGCTCTAAGGCATGAAATCCAGCTGGAGGGAAGAACAGCAATGGCACCAAATTTGTCTCCTGTTTCTTTTTCTTGCAAAAGCAACAAAAATGCCGCTGCAAAATAAAGGGGTTTTTATCAGTCTCAAATTTTGTTTAGAAAGAATGCTCCAACTAGATGGCTTATGTTATACACATTTAAACTAGTTTAATATTCTAATTGTACATATAATTCCTTACCACTAGACATTGCATATGAAATTAGCTACGAAAGAGACGAACACCAAAAAATGAAATATCTAAGGAAGAGAAATACTAAATGGAGTTCACATTACTTTTCATTTGCCATTTATTTTTATCTTTTTATATGGAGATTTTGAAACACTTAACTGACTTGTCTGTTGAACATATTTATGCTTTTGGCAACTTATTCCACATGCTCAACACTATATCCTTTAAAATCTTTGTGTGTTTTAAATTTCATCCTTTTAAAATTATACTCCTTTTTCCTTGTTGGGATTAAGTTCATCCTATTCACTTTCAGAATAATAAAACCTATTTTTCTTTTTGGTTTTGTTTTTTTTTTCTTTTTTGTTTTCCTGTCCATCTCTTCACCACTGCAATATATTTTTTGTAATATATTGTCTCTGGTTTCTCTCTCTTCCCTCAAGTTTAAAAGAAAAGCTAATGCCATTTTGCTCAAATAAGCCTTCTGAAAATTCAAAGGCATATGACAAAGCATCACTATTTGCAGGAGTCCCTTCCCTTCACTTCGGTGTGCTCATTGTCACAGAGTAGGCGGAGCCTCCTGGCAAGATGTGGCTTGTGCCCAGACAAGGCAAGACCACATCTGTCTGTATTCAGACAGCCAGGGTTGCTTGTAATCCTGGTGACTGAAAAAGTGAAAATGTACTATAATGACATCCACAAAGGGAATCTCTGACACAGCTGAGTCCACTTTTTCCAGGAGGCATCTGGCAGTTCCTACCTTCCCCAGCCAGTTTTCCCCATCTACTTTGACTTAATACGTTCCTGCAACAAGAAAATTTGCAGGAGGAAGTGAGCCAAATCAAAGTTGTACATATGATATTTATCTGCTTACTTTTTCTCTTCAGCTTTCAGGACTATTTTTATTTTTGATAATGCCAAACACCACCAAACTCAGATGATGCTGACTGTGCTCTCAATGCCTATAATTCTTTGCTTCACTTTCTACTTTTGGCACCTTTTCCAGAAGTCACACTGAGAGGTCAGTCACAGTTTCAGAAGAGAATAACAGACAAGACATGCTTATTGATGCTATTAGAAGAGACAGGGTCAGTCAAAGACAGGTCTGACATGCAGATGAGAAACTGGCTTATTATGAGTCTGAAGAAAAATACAATGCCAGCATTAAAATTCTCCATGAACTCTTCTGGAAGAGCCAGTCATTCATTGGCTTCCAAAGTTACAACCTAATAGCACAATCCTGGATAAAAAACTCCAACTGGATAGGTATTGCTCAAATGCATTAAAAAAGACAAGTCAGAGAAGCAGCAAAAATGTAAGGCAAAGTTCATCTAAGTTCTGTAGGACTTGTAACAACTAGGAATTCTGTATTTCTAATAAGTATCTAAACTCACCTTCAGGTGTGTTTTAAATAAATACCTATTCCTCGGCAGTAGAAAAATTCCATTGAAGATCATCAGATAACTACTCACTCTTGCTCCAGGTTAATTGAGCAACTGATAGCTGCAAATTACATTCAAAGAGAAAATTCTGGCATACATTTTTTTACTGAGCTCCACCATGCCAGAATTTTACCAGTAATCTCAGCTCAGTTCCCAGCAGAACTAGAAAAATGTTCATTAACACCTATCATGGCAGATTGGATGTGACACTAGTTGGCAGACTTGCCAAATATTATAGAATCATAGAATCGTAGAATGGTTTGGATTGGAATGGACCCTAAAGATCACCTTGTTTCAACCCCACAGGCACATATTTCACTAGACCAGGTAGCTCAAAGTCCCATGCAGCTGGCCTTGTTTCCAGAAACATTCCTGTGCTAGAGATGGTTGACTGCCATTAACACAATATAAGCTACTTGTACCCTGTTAAAATGAGGTCCATGTCAGGGGTAAAAATCATCCCTCACCTAAGAATACTTGAGAAATTTTTAGAAAAGTCAGGGGGGAAAAAAAAAGGCTCTCTATATAATTGTCAGTCTAAATGAATTTTTCTTTCCCTGGCTTCCTATATCAGGATGGCAATAACTGGTGAAATAGTAACAAGATCATTATCTCCAGGATCCTACCAACACCTGTTATAAAGTTATACTGCAGAACCAAATTCAGTCTCCTGAATGGTGAGTCAAAAAACACATGTGTCACTTGAGGAGTCACACCAAACCTTCCAAGGTATAAATGAAAACCCAAGTAAGAGATGAATAGTTTTTATCTCCACAGATATATTTCTTCCAGAAAAACTGTGAAGTTTCATACCTGTCATTCATGCAGAAACCTTTGCTACTTCTAAATGTGAGTTCTACAAACAAAATAAACCTCAGACAGATTTCTTTGGATATCACATGATCCTAGAAAGATTTCTAAGATCACCAAGTCCAACGATTAAAATCATCCTGTCTTGTTGTCCCAAAGAGTAACACTGATTTCTCAATGTTGATGTGATTTCTAAAGTTTTTTAATTGTGTATGAGGATGAATAAAGAAATACAGCAATCTGATCCAAATGTTACCAATATCTTTATATATACATGTATATAAAATAAATTAAAAATATAATTTCTGTTATTTATTAGATACAGCTAAAACAAGCCCACGGTGAATGTAATTTGGTGAACTTGGAAAATCTAGAAATATGTGAAATTAATTACTTAAGCTCTTCAGAAGTTTAACATTTTTGTCCAAATAGCTGAAAATTTTGTCCAGACTGTTAGTTTGCTGCCACATTTCTTCAAAATTTGTAAAATTAGTTTATTTGCATAAGAAAACATTGATATAACATTTACAGATACGGAAACATTTCACTAGGGAATCTAAAGAGAAATTAATGTCTGTAGTCTCATTTCTACAATGAAATCCATCTTATTTCAAAAGGAAAACAAATAGGGATTCTGTTCATTGATGTATTAATGTTAAAGATGGACTAGAATGGCTTGTGAGAAAAAATAACCCATCTAAAGAGAAACATTGGCTAGAACAGTATGTGACTAACTTCACCTGCACAACACAGCACCCAACATAGGCACAGCAGCAGGACACAATGTGTTGCAAAACTCTGCTCAGAAGTTCACTCAGGAAAAATACAGGGTTATATTTTCTTCAGAGCTGGAATGGATTCTTGAATCTTTCATGTTTTCACTACATTTTTTCATTTTGAGGTTGTTACCTGGGTTGTTGATGGGGTGTGTTTGTGAGTTTTTTCTGCCCATATTCTTACTAGCTGGAGGAAACAGGGCCAGAGAAGAATCTGCAGGTCAAAAGGGATGATAGGACTCAATGCCAATGAAATCAGAACATCTTCTTTTTGAAGAATAACATTAGGAGGAAGAATGTGTCTCTGTTATTGTTAAAGTGTTGCCTACCTGCTGAGTGCCTGCTGCTTCTCCATGTTCTCATATTTCATCTGTGCTTGTTTCTTCCTGTTCGATTGGGTATTTTTTGGCACAGTGAACATGCATTTGCATATCTTCTGAACAAAATAAGTGGTGAAGTTTTTTCCAAAGTCGATGGCTAAGGCATCCAACAGACAGTGATAAACACAACCTGCTGGGAAATGCCAGTCTGAGTCAGACAGCCTTTCGTGTGTCACCACTGAACCCTGCAGATGCTAGATCCTGGGAGGGCATTTTAGCATCACACTAGAACCTAGCTGGCACAGCTACATGGCTTAGGGCTTGGCTCAGTTCTTAGCATGAGCTTGATGTGTATTATACCACTCTGAGAAATTCTCTGACAATATTAGACAATTTACAAACTTGTCATAAGTGTCTCATAAAAAGAGACAACATTTTAAAAGGAAGAGCAAACTGAGACAGCACTTTCCCAAGAAGAACCTGCTGGAGAGAGTGGCATATGGTCAGTCTGCACACATAAATTTTTCTCCTGATTTAGACAAGGCACACTGAATCTGAATGGCACACTGTCATTCAAAGCTCATTTTACATTGTTTGAGCATTAACATTGTCTGAACTATTTTGTCTGTTATAAAATCACAGTATCTGAATTTTAACTAGAAATATTTTAAGTACATGATACAAAAATGCAGCTATTATTTTTAACAAATAACTTTTGTCCCTAACTTTTCAATTATAATGGGCTTAGGACCTCTCTGAGCTGTATTTGAGTGTAAGAGACCATCTACATCTATGTGTCTAGGACCTGAATTGTTGGAAATGGGTGTTACTCTAAGAATTTTTAATTATGACAAGAATAATTTATAATTATGAACACATAATGCTGAAGGGAGATGCTGTTGATTTTCTTGATGTAAAGTAGATTACTTATATTGCCAAAATGTGTTGCTGCTACAGTTATTAAAATATATAGTTGCAATGTCACCTTTTTTACAATGTTTAAAAAAAAATTAAACAAAATCTAAATAAACCAAAGATAAGCCCAGTGAAACTAAGGCAAAAAGATAATCAACTTGGTGTAATTTCAAAAAGCTCCAAGATCAAAGGAATGGAAAAATAAGTACATAAAGGAGATACCGAACTACTAATTCACCTACTTTTTCCTAATCTTTCTGTCAGCTCAGCATTTGAATTGGACAGAGGTATTAGTATTAACTCAATGTTTATATTGGATTAGAACATTCCTGACTTTTGCAGAGTCCAAGGTAAATATTTCAAACTGGCGCCCATCAGAATCAATTTTCTTGATGGCATTGCCTCTTGCACTTTTTTCCCCTGCTAACCAAAATGAATCTGATTACCTAATACACCCAGAAAGGAAGAAAAACTGCATACTTTAAAATCGATAGCAAGGTAACTATTACCTTTTTTGAGGCTATTTTAGCTTAATTTCCTGTGCCTGTGTGGTAGCATAATTCAGAAAGAACTTCAGGTTTAACTAACTGAGCATGAATAAGAGTTGGACCTTTCTATTTCGATTGCACCTGTTAGAATGAATTGCATTGCCATAAATTATTTTCATATGACTACATTTGTGCATAGAGTAATGAAGAGGACCAAACACATGTGCTGAGCACATCTTAATATTGGACTGACCAGCATTGAGGCTGACATTCAGTTTTCTATGTAACACTGTGAAAAACCTGGTGGAAATATTTCCTGAAAAAATTTTAGAAGTCTGATTTCCATTAATCTAACTGTTGTTATCATTATTGAGGGAATGACCTCATGGAGAGCTGTTGCAAGAGAGCAGACTCATTCTGGTGTCCTGGAACGAAGCTTTATATCTTATCTGAGACACTGTGTTGTCTTCCTTTTCCATAGCATATGGGATATTTGGCAGAGGCACTTTTTTACTAAAGTCCCGGAGGGCCAGCATTTAAAGGAACTCACAAACTTGCAGTTATCTTCTTACCCAGAGCCTTTGAGAGAGTGAAAAATGTTATTTGGAAATGTTCCATAAAACAAAGGTAAGAATATTTCAGGACCATTAAGTCCAAAAGTCATGGACTGTATGATGTAATGCAGTTGTAACTTAGACTGGGACTGGTATATGGAAAGTCTTCTCTTCCTATTGACAGAAGGAAAAATAGTTCTCAGAAAAATCTGAGATTTCTTTTCTTTTCTTTTTCACCAATAAATATTCCAGAATATACTACACTCACTGAGTCAGGAAATATAGTTATTTTGCTACAGAAGTGAATTCAATAGAAAATGTTAATGAAGATTCAATCTTATTGGCATACAGACAAAAGAACTGCACTGAGAGAAGACAGGAAGAAACACTTTCTCCCAATACACAACTCCCATTTACTAAAGACACACTAGTGAATTTTCTCCCTTCGTGGTTTAGGACATATGCTGGAAAATTTGTCTGCTGTACACACTAGTTCTTAACATCTGGAAAGCAATCAAGAGCAACATAAAATACACTTCTATAGCTTGTTGGTTTTTTGTTTTTTTTTAATGTTGGGAGACTTTTAGCCAGTGTGATATTTATAGGGGAGGAATAAAACCATCTCACAATTTTTAGGCATTTTTATTTACTAATATCTTCGAATACACCATAAGGTATTATCTCTCTTCTTAAATACCACATCACATGCATTTTGATTTAAACAATTTATAGGAATCATTGTATATAATTTGGTCCTTATTTACAGAATCACAAGGTTGGAAGAGACCTTTAAGATCATCAAGTCCAACCTAGCCTTAATACCTCAACTAAACCATGGCACCGAGTGCCACATCCAGTCTTTTTTTAGATACATCCAGGGATGGTGACTCTACCACCTCCCTGGACAGATAATTCCAGTACTTTATTACTCTTTCCATAAAAAACTTTTTCCTAATACCCAACCTCTATTTCCCTTGGCAGAGTCTGAGACTGCACCTTCTCGTTCTGTCGGTTGCTGCCTGGAGAAAGAGACTGACCCCACCTGACTACAACCACCTCTCAGGGAATTGTAGAGAGTCATAAGGTCACCTCTGAGTCTCCTTTTCTCCAGGCTAAACACCCCCAGCCCCCTCACCTGTTCCTCACAGGGTTTGTGTTCCAAGCCCCTCACCACCCTTGCTGCCTCCTCTGGACGTGCTCAAGCATCTCAATGTCCTTCCCAAACTGAGGGCCCAGAGCTGGACACAGCACTCCAGGTGTGGCCTCAGCAGTGCCCAGTACAGGGGGAGAATGACCTCCCTGCTCCTGCTGGCCACACTACTCCTGATCCAGGCCGGGGGCCATTGGCCTTCTTGGCCACCAGGGCACACGGCTGGCTCATGTTCAGTCAGCTGTCACCTCACCCCCAGGTCCCTTTCTGGGCACTGTCCAGCCACACCGTCCCCAGCCTATAACACTGCAGGGAATTGTTGTGGCCAAAATGCAGGACTCAGCACTTGGACTAATTAAACTTCTTCTTACTGAATACTGCCCATCCATATGTGCATATATAAAAGGAATATATGTAGCTATTGCACTAAAGTCATTCATTACTGTTGTGATGCTGTTCTGAGGCTTCATTTATTACACAGAGAGAAAGGCTATGCCTGAGCCAAAGAGTTTGTACAATCATCAAGGTATAAGATATCAACTTACTGCATAACAACAAAAAAAAAGTATCTGGAGACAGAGGAAAGAGAAAAGAAACCATAAAAAAAAGAAAGGTGAATTGTCTGATTCTGAGAGTATGGTAAAAATAAGTTAAATATTCTTAAAGTGTACCTTACTATTTAAGATCATATACACACACAAATTTGAACAACTAACTCTTTTTATGTGACCTTAATTCAAATGGTAATTAAAGCAGGTAGAATTTATGTACAGACTTAGGACTGAATCCTAAACCATGGGCATACTGATGACAAGAACTGATTAATTTCAGTGGGAAATAGCATGAAATAATGCAAAGAAAATCTTGATCCAGAGGCAGAAATGTTCTCAAGGAAGTCTGCCATGACTGTCAAAGATTACAGGGCAAATAGAATTGGAACAAAATGAAAAAGTTGCTTGCCAAGGCATCAAGACACCAACAGACATCACAGGGATGTAATAGGGAGGAGGGCAATGAGCAGTAATGAAGACAAGAAAGAGGTGAAGGCAAGTGAAATGTTAAGAATTATTCAAGGTATTTATCTACATATAATTGAATCATGGATGAAATGTTAGCTCAAAATAAAAAGGATTTTACATATTTTGCCTCTTCTTTTTTTAATAATCTCTTCTCAATCTATTCCAAGTAATGTCCTTAAGTATATAGTTCAAAATATTTTCTCTCCAGAAATGCTTCTTCTTCTTTAGTTCTACGCTGTTCCCTGCTTTCCAAATACTTCTGCTTGATGCTATCCCACCGGCTTAAATTTACCATAGCAAAGATCAAACATTTCATTTACAGGATCACAGAGGTTAAATGTGTAAAATCCTCTGTATTTTGAATGAATATTTTATCCACGATTCAATTGCATGTAGATAAATACCTTGCATAATTCTCAATTTTTCTTCTGACTACTGAAATAACTTGAACTATAATAAAAATTAAGTCATTCCACAAAATTACCCTCTCCTAGAAGGCTATTATCACCATTTTCATGTGAAAGAAGTTTTTTTATTTCCTTTTAAAGTATGAATGTTCAAAGAATAATTTTGATTTACTTTTAATTGTGTTGCTTATTGCATTCAAAAATAGACAAAAAATTGTTTCTCACTTCTTTCAACTTGCAGCATTATACACGGTTAGCACTGAGCATAAGAGAATGAGAGTAGTTTTGCCAGTAAATAGTGTTTGATAGGACCTGACGTAACAATTTTTTTTGATGACACACAATCCTCTTCTGTATTGTAAATAATTTATATTGTCAATTGTCACTGACAGATTTTTTTTATTGTCATTGTTTGAACAACATTCATCACTATGCACAATTTTTCATGCAGTCAGATATATTTTACAGTCCAGATCTTATGTTTAGGTGGTTTAACCATACATCTTCTACACTGACTTGAGTTAGATTGGAACAAATTTTAAGATACTGAGGGTGGATGTTGACAGCAATGCATTTCACAGTCCTGCAGAAGATAGGAAAGTGAAAAGCCATGCTGTTGAACATCCTGCAGGAATTCTTCACCTGTAACTGCACTAAATGTATCCCAGTAAAACAGGTACAGAGATAGATTTTTAGATATAATGAGAAAAGTGTCACTCAACTCTCTGACAATTGTTCTTTTTCAGCACTCAAGGAAATGAGGAATTCTTTGTGGCCTTGAAGATCTTTTTGTAAACCGAAAAAGTCAGATGTGTTCTAGAATAAAAACCATAAAGTGAGAAGTAAAAGTAGAGCAAATGAGCGTTGCACTACATAACCTTTTTTCTGATGGAAATTATGCCTTATCATGCATGACATGGAATCACTTTAATGCATATTGTATTTGGATATGGATGTCTGTTACATAGTTGTGGCCCCTAAAAGTAGATAACTGCTCTAAGTACTCTCTACAGAATGTAGATACATTCTGTAGAGTATTTAGAGCAAAACTCTGTACTGTGTGTATATCCTACATGTATCATACTATCATATAATCTAGAAGTATTGGCTGCCAGAAATCAAAAGTTAAATTTGTACAGAGAGATAATTTCTCTTAGGTTGATGGATAATTAAATGGAACTGTTGAGTTCTCAGGACAAGAATCACCATCACTGGTTTACACAGATGTGGTATACTACTGGTCCTTAAGAAACTACTTTGTTTTATATATCACTGTATATAAAGTGCATGTTGACAAAGACATTGGAATGCTATTTTTTTTTTTTTCTTTTTTTGGTACAGATTAAGATTTTTGGAAGCTTCATGAGTTTTAGGAGTTGAAATTCCTGTGACATACAAAGAATTACGTACATCTATTACATCTTGAATGGCAGACAGGTTTTTCTTTAAAATTATTACATTCTGCAAGGTCTTTAAACTTCTAGGCTGTTTTCCTTTTCACTTATGTTTTCTTTTAAAAAGAATTACAGATTGTATTGTCAGACCGAAAATAAAACAAGAGTTGAGAGCCGTGTATGTCTTCAGAAGGAGCACAGATAAATTCTGCCTTCATCTATGGTAGTGCAGACTTAACAAAACAATTATTCACAGGGATACAGCTTGGTTATGATCCCATGACTGTTTTTATCTCTCACCATGGAAGCACTTTTATTTTCAGTTCTTCTGTCAGAGCCTGAAGAATTTACCATCAGTGGCCAGTGCAATGTGGATTTTTGTAATCTTAGCTGATAGCTACATGAAAGGGATTAATAACACGAGGAAGTCATCATGCATTTAACATTATAACACAAACACAACAATGCCAAATTTTATCTTGATAAATGGGAAAACACAGAAAAATAAGCTCAAATTAAATTCACTGGTTGCCTCCTATGGATTAAATATGTATTGGGAGAGAAATTTGATCACACTTACATAGCTGCTGGACTTTTTCAGTCGTTTCTGGGGCTAGATAATGAATTTCATCTGTAAAGGTGGCATATCTATGGAGCACTATTTTGCCTTTTTAAAAATTTCTTTTTGATCTAGTGAAGATTCAGTGGCAGCTTTGACCTCAGAATAGACTGAGGAGTGTGTCAAGACAAGGTTTATGGGTAGAGACAATATGTAATTACTAGCAAGTTACTGTAGCTGCAATATCTTCAAAAATTTCAGACACACAAGGCTTTCTTATGTCATTTAATTATTTTAGCAAATATCTTTGTAGTAACAGAACTTAATTACACAACTAATTCAACTTTTCCTCAGGTGCCCAGATATTATCTGCATGAAAATAACAACGGTGACAAATTAATCTTTTATTACAAATTAAAAAAAAAAAAAAATCTTATATACTAAAAGAATTTTCTGCTTGCTTTCCAGATGTTTGCATACTACTTCAAATACCCTTTCGCAAAATTTTGTGCAAGATGCAAACATGAATTTCAGTGACATTACCCATGAGCAAGTATAACTATTTCTATTCAAACATCAAGATTATTTCATATCTAGAAATATAATAATAATTACATTATTTTAGAGAACAAGAAATTTTTTAAGAGGAGTACCCAGAAAGCATATTAAATAACATGCCGTGTAAAAAAAAACCTTATTGAGGAACATGTGACAAACCACAACTGAGTCTGATCATATTCGACCCTCAAGCTTTAAAAAAACAAGAGCAAGAAAAATGACATCTCTGGAAGAGATGTTTGTTTCAAGGGAAATGCAATAGCTCCTTAAAGCCATGAGAACAGGTAGATCAGAGTGAGATAAAACTGTGGAAAAGTCTGAAAATTACCCCAGAATCTTCTCAGTAGGATTTCTTTCAGCTTTTTATTTTAATGAATGATGGAAAAATGAAAGTTTCTTCCCTGTGTTGCAGTTTAAATTTTGTCAGTAGTGAAATTTGGATAAAGAGATTTCTCAGGGAAAATTCATGAACTAAAGAGGTGTGTTCAGAACTACTGAGGTAGCACGGGATTTGGGCTATCTCTGATTTTTATCACTCTTATTTAGGTTTTTTCAAAGGCAGATTTTTCATTTTTTTAAAAAGGGACTAGGACAGCTCCAGAAAAATATTACAGGAAATGGCAGGAATGTTTCACTCTTCCTTGAGTCAGTAGAGCGAATGCCATAGAGTTCAAAGGAAGCTTAATCAGAACTTTTGCAGTATGATGGATTTTTACATTGTAGCAAAATAACACATTAAGATACATACACGTTGCTATAAAACGATTTTTAAAGGATAATCTAATATGACAAAGTCTTTTTAGACATCTGTCAAGGTAAATTTCAGTCAAATTATGTTCTAAGCTCTCCCATCCTTCTAGTAATTTGGGTTCAGGTGAGAAGGATTTTTAAAAAAATGTAACTTCATTAGAGCCTATACAGTTAGTGGATTTGGAATTATTTTGCTATCCAGTTTTGACCCACATCAGAAAACTGAAAAGTATTATATATCTTAATTTAAGGCTGAATTTTCAAATTTTGTACTTTCATCCTGACTAGGATTTAAACCATACATACAAACAAAACTCTTTCTAAATAGTAAGTCTAGTGATGTCTGAACTGTTAGTAGCATTTAGCCCAAATTTTTACTATTCAAACAGTGAAACTTGGTCTCTTCATCACATAACTCCAGTGTAACTTTCTGTGAGCATAATCATCCTTGGCATCTATGCAAATCTTAACCTGAATTTTTACTATCACAGATACACCTTCTTTATAAAGACTACATTTAAAAGTAACTTATTCTCTGTTTTAATTTTTCAGCTCAGTCAGTTAAGCATTTAAATAGTTCTATATCAGGTAAAATATAATTTAAAAAGTGAAATGGCCTGGAAAATGTATTTTTTTTTTTTTTTTAATATTCACTAGCTCAACTGTGGCATCTCTACTCTTTCAAATATATTTTTAATAACTTGTTAGTTATTTAATTACAGTTAGCCATACTCTGCCTGTGTTTGCAGCTACAGCTGCATCTAATTTGAGGATCTAGAGACAGTCAGAAGTCTCAGTAAATCTTGTACAGACATGCAGATGTGCCATCACCCTATGCCACTGATCTTTTAAGCAGGGCTGAATAAAAACAGCAGCAGTGTTCAAGAGACAACTTCTGTCAGTGGAAAGAAATTAGATTTTCTCAGAAAACTGATCAAACCAGCCTTTTTTTTCCAGTTTCTGTGTATATTAATAATTTTTTTGTGTTACATAATGTATAGTTATTATTTGGCTGAAAATTATATTCTACAAGTTACATGCTCAGCTATCCTCACAAACCCTGGTCACCACTGATGCTTGCTTTTGCATCCCAGAGGTTTTCATGAAAAATGTTTAAACCCCCAAAGAAATAGTGCAAGGACTGAAGGTTGAGCAACATTGTCTCAAAGAATATTGGGGTTGTTTTGAGGTTTCCTGCTTCAGAAAGCTTTGGCGATAATAGTAAACATATTATTGTTCTTTGCATTTCACAGAAAGTAACAGCTTTTGTAGTAATAAAGCACCCATGGCTAACTAACAGGAAGCAGAGAGGCTTTAGAGATGGGAAGTAGTTTTATTTTGCCTATGACAGGAGTTTCACTATTTGTTAGAACAAGTATTGTCTTCAAAGCAGTACATGTTGCTGTACATTCCTCCTTCATAAATTTTGCCAAATACATCTGGTTTGGCCATGGCTTTAGACACTTACTGCCTGTTGCTGCTATCTCAAACAAGTCTGGACCAAGCCCCCAAGCACAAGTCTTCTATACAATACAAAGTCTGGAGAGACACTCTTGCCCAGGCTCAAGGAAAGACTATTATGAGTACTTAACCTCAGCACACACTGAGCCAAATCCTGCTCAGATGAGTAAAATCCAGGTGGTCTCTCTGTCACTGCAGTTCAGGTGTCCTGTCACGAGTGGCTGGCAGCTGTATGGGATATTCAGGGCCACCACTGTGGGCAGAATCCCAAACCCAGCCATTACAGGGTTGTCACTAACACTCAACCAGCAGTGAGGACTGCAACATCCTCTCTGCTCATGCAGCTGCCTGAAGTAACACTGGAGAAGCCACACAGGAAGGATTAAACTGAGAGATAATGTCTTCAGTATCAGGGTAAGGTTGTTTAATTATCCCTTGTCCTTGTGCAGCAGCGTCAAAAGAGGTCCCTGAGCTGGGGAAGCTTGACAAACAAAAAGTAAAAAAGAGGTGGTGAGAATTTTTTTTGTCCTCATATGGGAAGACATTGCTATTCTGATCTCTCATGCCAGGATCAGGTGTCTGAGGGGAAGCATAAGGAGTCAGAGAAACAGATCAAAAAACAGCCCCATTTTCCAGAAAGTGCTTTCTTCACTGCATGCAATGGCCATGGTCCTATCTTCTGTCCCTTGTGCTTTACTGATGGTCTGGTTTAATTAACATAGGCAAGTAGACTGGCAGGAAAGAAGGTTAAACTGTCCAGGAAAAACATTCTTTTAGGAAGAACAAAGAAAGCTAACAAATAAAGAAGTCTACTTTTTTAGGAAAGGATTTCCTGAAGCTTTTTCAGAAAAGGACTAAGCAATACATCCCATTTCTCTCTAGGAATTATGAAGTTTTTGGCTATTTTCAAGTGTTATTAAGGTGTCAGCAGCTGAGAGGAAAAAAAACCAGAACCACATATAATAAACAGATATAATTTGTGTGGTTTACATTTGATTCTCAGAAAGCAGCTGTGCATTTGGGAATTTTTCCATGAAAGACAAGGAACTTCTTTGTCAAGGGCCAGCATTTCCACCAACTCTATCACAGGAGAGACCACAACATCACCATTTAAATATGTGGTTATTTTTATAAACTCAAAGGGTAATTTCACTGCTACATATATATATATTAAACTTAGCTGGCTGATAAGCAGCTATTTTCTACCATAAAGGCTGATAATAATATCTACATATTCAGTAGAAGTTTTCTTTTCAAAAACTGACTTTTTTTAAGAAAAATGGAAGCTGACTTCTGCAAAAAATAGTCAGCTTAGCTGCAATCATAACTGAAAATTTGTAGCTGTTGTAGAAATCATTCATCTAAATGCTTGGAGACATTTCCATGCTGTGAAAATTTAATGGTTTTTAATACTCATCCAGTATAAAAACCAGAAAAATAGTATAGTTATTTATATTCTTGGTGTTCTGCAGATATAATGCCTTCAGGTAATTCCTAACTTCTTGTAGTTTGAACAAGAAAATGTTCCCTAATTCAAGAACAAAAGTTATTATTTTCACTGTTGTCTTGGAGGAAAGGAGACTGAAAAAGATCCTGGAACAAATACTGTTATTGTCATACCTGAATGTTTGGAGATTTGTGTTCAGAGGCTACAATAGTGATGAAGTGCTCAGGGAACAATCAACTGTTTTCTGATGCCCTCATTTCTCATTGAATATAAGATCTCTCTCTTCCACAAGCTAATAAGACAATATCAAGAGTGAAAAAACATAGAACATTTAAAGAGAGTAGATTCTAATAGTAAAATTTGTAGCATAGCACTACTAACTTTTTGCAGCTGTAGCAGAAAAATGGTAATTTACAAGTAGTCTTCCTTCTACTCTTTTCAAGACTTTCAAGGACCTGTGTTGTACACTCCCCAAGAGGAAAAGAAGCTGCCTTCATTAGGGTCACCCCACATTGCCTCTCATGCAGAGTCTGAGATGTTTTCCCTGTCAAGCAGATTGTTCCCTCCATCAGGTCCATGTCATCCACTTATGGAAAAGTGTCATCCAGCAACCACTTAAGGAAAAATTGTCCTAACTGCTTCCCAAAAGCAAATTTAGGATGCCTTTGGTCCTACATCTCATCCAAAAATACATGAGTTATTTTTGTTAATAAGTAATCTCAAGAAATGAGATTTCTCTTGTTCATCCAGAATCTGTCTAAATTCTGGAGCTAAAGGATCAATCAGTAAATATACCTAAATATATCTTATCTATCTTAGAAATGTTTGCCATATATTCTCTGACACTGCTTGAGAGCTTTCTTTTCTTTCAATTTTAAATGCACATGAAAAAAATTTCTTAAGAGATCTTTTTTTTCATTATGTCAGGGATATATCTTGCTAAGTTTTATGTCTTGCAGTTTTGCAGAAACCTTCTGATTTCACTTTTTTTGCATTGAGAAACTTAAAAAAACATTACTTCAGGTACTATAGGAGCCATTATTAATGGCTGTTATTACACTGGCAGCAGATATCAATTGTATCTGTCAGTTTCTCAATGCATTCCAGGAGTTACAGGTTATTGGTACTCATCTAGCTAGGATCTATGGAAAATGTTGTTATTTTGCTTTCAGATGCAGATAGAAACACTACCATTCCCTTTGGCATCAGGTCAGATTATGAAAATTTGTTTTAATGATGTTTCAGTTACTCGATATCCTGCTAAAATGTTCTGAGCATTAACCTCGTCCATGTCCCTACAAATGTCTCTATTTCTTGCACTAAGACACTATATAAACAAATTTACTTTCTTCACTTACATCTGGAGTGACAATAATAGCCACAATTTATGGGCAGCACCAAGCTACATGTTGGGTAATTTACCAAACAGTCTCTTTACAAAGGAGCAACTTTTAAAGATGACAGAGCTACAAAAATCTTCACTACTCTTTTTACAGAGCCATTGAGCTCAAGTGAGATGGCTTGGTACTGAATTCCAGAGCTGTTTATAAATCATTGTCAGTGCTTGGTGATTTCAGGCAACTCTTTAATGCTTACCTGGACAGAGTTACAGTGAGTGCTACAGGAAGGATTCTGCATTCTTCATGGCATTGCTGGGCATCCACTGGCTGGGGCACACTAAATGCTTCTGCCTGAAGCTGCCGAATCAAAATGGGTCCCTGAACAAGAGGTAGACAAGTGGTTGTCATGGTTTAACTCCAGCTGGCAACTGAGTCTCATGCAGCTGCTCGTTCACTCTCCCCTGGTGTGATGGGGGACAGAATTGGAAGAGTAAAACTGAGAAAATTCATGTCTTGAGATAAAGCAAGTTTAATAGGTAAAGCAAAAACTGTGTGCACAAGCAAAGCAGGACAAGGAATTTATTCACCACTTCCCATCAGCAGGCAGGAAAGCTATAATGGTGACTCAGGCAGATGAGAACTGTCATTCCAAACATCCCCTCTTTTCTCCTTCATCAGGTTTATATACTGAGCATGGGGCCATATGGCACAGAACATCCCTTGGGTTACTTGGGGTCCATTGTCCCCATTAGTCCTCTCCCAGCTTCCTTAGCACCCGCAGCCCACTTGCTGCTGGGTTGAGATGAGAGGCAGAAAAGGCCTTGGTGCTCGGCCAGTGCTGCTCAGCAAGAGTGCAAACATGCCATCAACACTGTTTCCAACACAAATACATAGCAGGGTCCCATGCCAGCTACTAAGAAAATTAACTCTATCCCAGACAGAACCAGCCCTGAAGAGCTGCCTCTCCTCCCGTCATAACCACTGCTTCAGTAATCCACCTAAATCTGAAAACTTTCCTTTACCTCATCATATTTGATGTGTTCAGAGACTGGTTAAAACCAAGGGAGTGTTTGGTCTCTCAAATGCATCGTCCCAGTAGAGCTCATGAAAAGCTCCATGACAGAATAAATTGTCATTTGAGAATAAAAACTGACATTGAATTTAATGTTAAATTCATATTAATTTTAATGAGATGAGAAATGAACCCTAGAGGCTTAAAACAGAAAAAGAAATGTAAGAAAAAACCCACAATTTTCTCTTTTACCTTGGAATGCGAGCCTTTTATAGGATTCTCCAAAGCACTGATCTAACAGCATCATATCCCATAGTAGAACTTATATCAGTCAGTGCAGCTGTACAAGACTATTTTAAGTTTGATGCCAAGAATTAGCTGGAAGCAAAGTGGCACTCAGCTAACTGTGTCACTTGTTCAGCCTGAAAGCCAAAAAAAATTCTGATGCTGCTCACAAAAGGGAGTAATATTTTGCAAACAGTTCACAATTTGTTCTCTTACTTGTCACAACAACTAAATCTGAATGGCATCTTGTTTAATTGTTCTGCACAATTTCTGAACATATGAAACTCTTTAGCTTTTTTTCCATATGCATCACTACTCCAAGTTTTAGAAAACAAACAAATGTTTGGGTGGGGTATGTACTGGTGGAGCTTAATTTCATGTATAAAAAGTATATTTTCAACTAGAATAAATTCCTAACCACGCAGTTTAATTCAGCTGTTATCTGGGGTATGCTCTGTCATAACAAGCTCTGTCATAACCCCACCTTGGAACATTACCACTTTTACATTTATCAGCACATTGAACCTAACACAGTTTTTTTTCCTGTAGGAACAAAAAGAGGCACGCTTTCTCCATCTAACAAGCAGCTGTGGGCTCTCAGAGCTTATAACTGTTTGTTTGTTATAAAAGAAAATGTATATGTAGGAACTATGAAAAAGGAGCTGGAAGTTTTTGTAGCATCTTTTATACATGTAGCATTTCATGTATAAAAGATGCTACATAAAATAATGTATTTTCACAAGCAGATAAGCAGGAGACATTTTAAACCCAATGAAAAATGCTAATTTTTTTAGTCATTTCATTAAATAGCTGTAATAATTCCAAAAAGTACATAAAATTTGGCTAATATATCAAATACACCATTTTAGGTACACAGTTGCAATCCAGAATGCAATGTTTAAGCACTTCAGACTTCAAAATATTGGATTTTTCCTATCAGCCCTTTCCAAAGGCAATAAATAAGATTTTTTAAGTTATATTAATTTTTAGTGGACCACACAACAGGTGATTCATGGTGTTAATAAGAACCCACACAAAACCTCTGCAAGTTTGAAATGTGCAATCCTTGCAGAAGATCATAGCATCAACTAAATTTTCGATTTGACTGATCCTTCACTCAAAATATTGAGTATTTATTTTCTTCTATTTGTAGTGTTCCCTGAAAGACAAAAAAAACCCACAAAAACCATAACTAACTCTTGCCATTCCCTTTGCACCCAGGGATAATTCTCAGGAAGAAGAAGGGAAAGGGAATGGCTAACACTTTTTCCCTTATCATTTTGAGTTTCAACAGTTAGAATGAAATAAAAATAATCAGAGAATAAAATTTAATAGAATTGAAATATATGATAATGAAACATCATGTATCAATGTAGAATATATGTAAAACACAACTTTAGCAGAAGTTTGTGAATGTTTGGTCTGATTTTTGTGAGTTGCAGCTGACCAACCAGCTGTCACAGGACTTAGTAAAACAGAGGTTACGGGCATGAAAACACTCAAGAGATTTCACTGTAGGATAATTTTGAGCATGAAGATGCCTTTGTGCCTCACTCTTAATTGCTTTAGTGGAATTTGGATGTGGTAGTTTAAGCATATCCCTTTGACAACATTTCCCAATGCATCAGATTTCCAGTTGTTACGTTTTTCTTTTAATTAAAAATTAACACTTTCCTCCATGGAGTCTAAGAGCTGTCCAAGCTGTGGAACTTTGTTATATGATTAAAAGCCCAAAATTAAAAAAACTATGGACATTGGTTTGGTTTGGCTTGGTTTGGTTTGGTTTGGTTTGGTTTGGTTTGGTTTGGTTTGGTTTGGTTTGGGTTTTTTACTAACTGCTGAGAGCTTTAGTTAACAGTTATATATTCTACTTTTTGAGTATGACCATACAACATATGTCCCCAAGTCCAGCAGGAGATGTACTAACCTGCCTTGGCAATATCTTCATGTTTTGCACCTGGTTTTCTAAGAACACTTATCCTGGAAAGGATTACTTCTCTGTGAGCCTATAGCCTGGCTTTATTTAATTTTTGATAAAATGTATGTGGAGAAAATGCTATTTGAAATTGTGTGTTTATTAATTTGATTTTTTTCATCTCTCCTGGTTTTGACTTTACAGTATGAGAAAGTGTGTTTAAGATTTATCAAAAAAAACACCCTATAACAATTTGTGTACAATACTAACTGAAAATTAACATCTCAAGGCTCAGAAAACTGGGACACGTCAAAATGGTTTCCAAACAACATAAATAATCTGAGATTTGGCCTGCTGGATAGTAATCTATTTCTGAACTGGAATAATATAAGAGATGATCAGGAGAATATAATTTATTTTTTCTCAGTCTAGTCTACTTGTCAGTCTTCTGGATTTGAAAAATCTAAATAAAGAAATATTTCACTTTTTTTCTCTCTCTCTACAACATAATTCAAAATACCCACATATATGTCCATTCAAACATAATTTCTTTGAATAGACTTTTAGACCTTTTATTCAGAAAACTATGCCTTTGTTGAAGAGCCAAAAAGGAGATAGATTGACAGCGAACTTGGTCCTCAAGTGTCCAAGTTAAATACATCCTGATGCTTGGAAAATATGCATTCTTGATATGTACAAAGCAGGAGATATGAAAGTTGCAAGCTGCTGCCTTTCAGCAAAAATCCTAATGTAACACTTGTTATTTTATTACTTGTGTTTTACTTTATTTGTGTTCAGTTGTGTTCATGTTATGCTACATGTAATTACTGCTGTGAAGCACTTACATTATAAAATACTATTAATATTCACAAGACTATTCAGTAAAAATGTGCAAATGCTATTTCTTCTGTTTTGCTGTGGAATCATTCTCTAGAATATACACTGAGCAGGTTCATATTATGCTGTTAAGTTTGTGTCTGAAGTTAATTATCATCTCACATTAATTAATTTAGGGGAATGAGAAGCTGGTTTGAACTAAAAATGGAAAGTTTATATTAATAAAAGTTAAGCCAAAATTTTTTTGGCAGTGTCAGTACTTTTCTTTCAAAAATCAAAAGGTTTTTGAAAGGAACTAACTCTTTAAAAAGCCTCTATTTCATCAGCTTGCCATTTTCCAAAGGAAAGTGTTTCATTCCAGAGTTCTCCAACAGCCCTAAACATTTCTCTAGTGTTAGGCCAGCACACATGGGAAGTGTTCATTTCCACTGGCTGCATGTAAAATTGGTTTCAGGACACAGATGTTTGCAGTACAACGAAAGCACTAATTTGTATTTGAGTATTAACTTCTTTTCAGATCTTCCATTATGGAAAAGTATGATTTCTCCAATTTTCCATCTTCCCTCTCTATAACAGCACCAGTTTGCTTTTCATGCCAAGAGTGTAGGATCGTTAGGAACACAAGCTACAAAAATCCGAGGCTTTTCAGAAGTTTCATCAAATAGCCAGCTTTTCTGTATAGCCAAACAGGAAGAATTCAGGATTCCATTCATTCAGAAAATTATATTCTAGTTTATTACTACCTGTTCAGGAATAAACTGAAAGTAAAAGAAGTTATAGCATAAGTCAATTCTGTATTCTGTGTTGCTCATAGTGATCCTGGGCATTTCAGATTTCTTCTCATTAATAGCTTGCATTGTCTAGTAAATAAAAATCCCAGCTTCAGTAGTTGTTGCACTTATCTCAAATAAGATATTGCAACCCTCTTTTTACTGTCTTGTACATGGCACAGACCCTTAAGACCACGATTAACATTTATTTAAATTAACTTTGAATGTATTTGAATTGAGATTCTTACATTATTTCATCTTGGTATTTAATCCTTGAAGATACCTTCTTATGGTGAAACTTCAAATACTTAGGTGCCACTACAGAATTTTCCATAGCTTTACTGAAGTTGAGATGTCAGTTTCTGGCCAGGCAGACTCCCAGGTGGGAAGAAGGACTTCATCATTCTGCATATGGAAGACATTAGAAAACTTAGCTCTGCCGGGCTGAGCAGGGCTCTGGATGGAAGTGACTTTACTTACTTTATTTACTTACTACTTTCCTTTGACAAAGTGGTCAAAAAAGAGGCTCAACAGATGGAAAATGCTTTTTTCCATTTCTCTGCTTCTCTAGATGTGAGAATGGCAATGTATAATATGTTGAGGCCTGTCATGAAAATGTATCAACACAGAAAATTTCATTTTCTTCGCATTACCTTATGTCCTTCCTAATCTCTAACAATTAATCTTCCCCTTACAAAGGTTCATGAAGTTACGCAACTGCTTTTGAATATCTACTAGTTGGTGGGGGTTTTTTCAGTATTTTCCAGGATCTTATCACTTAGAAATGTAAAATTACTGAGAAGTTTTATTTCTGATTCAGGATGGAATCTCTGAGGTTCTAGCGATTTCAGAAATAATGATTTTTACTTCATCTGCTATAATTTCTGAAAAAGTTCAGTGGTTAGACCAGGATGTTCTGTTTAGTTCTGGATTTAGGACAATTTCAGACCTGTTTCTGCAGTGAGCAACAACAACTCTGATCTTCAGGATAAGTTTCAATTCATGAAAGTACTTTTGAACTTTTTCCCAGAACCAGGAGCTTTTAGAAGACTGCTCTCTGCACCATACCTGTAAGTACCTATACCTATAAATATTTATAAATAAGTATTTTATATCTATAAATTTGTCAAATGTCTCATTCAGACACTACGTGTCACGAAACACTCTCACAAAAGCAAATCTTTTCTAAGGATCATTAATTCTAAGTAACTGCAGTGGTTTTATCTGTTCCTGTCAGATCAAGTCTCTTCAGGTCTGAAGTATAAACCTCTACTCCATGCAAAAATAGCATCACTGATAGTCAACCTTAGTTAAGTTTTCCATCAGTCAATAGGATTTACCTAGCGTTTTACTGCCTGCATCATCATTAGCAAACACTGCAGATTGCAAAGCAAAGTGCAGTAGCTCAATATTTTGGAATCTGATGGGGTTTTTTATCTTTCCACAGAATAAAAATGCACCTGAAATTTTTATGCTGAGGAGTTGTGTTAATTCTCTATTACATTTAGAGAAAGTTGCTGACAATTTTTACAAGCACCTCACACAACTTTTCTTTACCCTAAGAGGAAGGAGTTAATTTCTGTGCAAGATATTTATATGATATAATCAGTGGATGATCTTCTAAACTGTTCCTACCATTTTATAATTAACAGGAAACGATGGTTAAACAGAGAACTTGTATAGCAAAGGTTGTTTGCTGGATACAGATATATTTTACACCAGGCAAAACACAATTGGAAAGATCTACGCCTCCCTGCAAATTGTGTTTTCAAATGAGTTAACGAAGATTGCTTTGGCAGAGAGTGGAATGGGAGAAGAAATTTCAAAAGGTGGTTCTTGTCATCTGAGACATTTGTCTTCAGAGACACCCATGAGCTAGAATCAGAAAAAAACAGGGGCAAAAAATTTGATATCTAACTTTTAAAAAGCTCAGGATTACACGTACATGTACTATTGTTACTTCCTTCTTATATACAGCCTCTTAATAAAGACATGTCATTTAAGAAATATGACTCTTATCATGTCTGATTTGTACAGAGAGTTGCAAAGATTTTTCACCTCTCCAAATGATCCTAGAAATATTACACAGTGACATCAGGTGCAGTCACAAGCTACCTATATTTGCATGCACAGTAAGACTTTAGCAGACAGTAAAAAATTGTCACTACTGATTTCAGCATAATGCTTTTCTTTTATCATTCCTGTAATCTCATCCTTTGCAAAGACATTTCTTTCTCTATTAAAAGATGGGGATTTTGAAGTTATTTGCAGAAAAAATCTATTTTTGAAAGGAAGACCAGAACAAATTTTATCTTGTGGATTTCCATGGGAAAATGACTCCCCAGTTGTAAGGAGACATTCCTGAGGGTTGCTGCTATAATAACTTCAGAATGATACCAAGAATATACAAAACAATCTCTTCTCCCAAGTAGCAAGTGATGGGACAAGAGGAAATTATTTCAAGTTGCACCAGGGGAGGTTTATGTCTGGATATTTGGAAACATTTCCTCACTGAAAGGCTTGTCAAGATTTGGAACAGGTTGTCCAGGGGCATGGTTGAGCCATTATCCCTGGATGAATTTAATGTATACTGTGGCACTGTGGCACTTAGGGACAGAGTCCTTGGGTAATGTTTGGACTTGGTGATGTCAAAGGTCTTTTCCAACATAAATGGTTCTATGATTGTATGATTCTAGATTCCTCAAATTTAAGATAGAAATCATCAGAACAAATCCAAAAATTTGTCTATGATTTGTAATATAAGACAATTTCCTTCTCATGTCTTCTATGTGTATTCCAGTACTGTTGAGGGAGGCAATTTTCTCTTAATTTTCAAAGACACAAAGAATTTCCAGATGGCAATAGGCTTAATGTGAATGAAGTCCAAATATAAAAACAGTGGGAAAGTTGCAATCACAAAACAACCAGACATGATTCCATTATGATCCTGCAGTGATTCATGGCGTCCCAGCTAAGGATATTTCCACAGATGTTTTGAACAATGAGCAAAAACTCCACTGGGGCTCCGGGGGCAAGTGTCCAGGTTGCCACGTGGACATCTTCAACCAACAAACAGTTCCTCTGAGGCTTTTACCCCCTCCCTGCAACTCTGGCAACGTCATTTATTGTTCTGCAAACCTTCCTTCCTCTCTTGCTCCCTTTTACAAGCAGTAATTTCTGTTGACTGCATTTACAGGTGACTTATGCTCCCCAACTCTAATTAGGTTCTACATAATCATCACAGATCTGAATTCTAGTGAAAGGGTTCCATCCAGCTTTCCCAAACATTGACTTGGATACACATCTCTTATTTTTCAGACCACACTATTTATGAATCATCTATTAGTGTAAATGAAGAAAAAAAAAAAAGCAACTGAAGAAAACTATTATTCTATAAACTCTGTTCCTGACTGAATTTACAGCAAGAAAATTTCTTGTCAAATATCTTTTTCTTGGACATTTATAAATCCATTAAGAACCAATTTTATCCAAGTATGTGTGTCTCCTATATTGTCTGCCAGATCTTAACATCACCTCTTACGTTAAATGGACCTTTAGCTATATAGCACTAGACCTAAAGGTTCACTAGATCACCTGTAATGTAGGACTCTAGTTTCAACAGCATTCCATTTGAGTGGAATGTCTCTTTTCAATATCTGATTTTTGTCTGATGCACTTTACTCAGTTAAAATATTAGATTTTTCCAATATCACTATGGTGTGAGAACTAGAAAACTGTTCAGACATAAAGCAAAACATGAGCTTTTATTCCATAAAATATTTACTGAAGACAAAGATTTTTAAATTATTATATTACTTATCTCAAAACGGACAAATTAAAAACTCAAGCAACACTAAACGTTTTGACAAATGCAGAAAAAAAACCCCAGCAAAACTCATAATGTTTGTTTTTGTTTGTTTTTAATTAGCAAAAGAGCATTTTAAACTATGCATGTATAAATAAAAGAACTTCTAACTATACAGTACATTTCATCTGTGGTACATTTTCCTTCTAATGTGATAAACTCTAGATTCAGAAATGTAACAGACGCTTTGACTTCACTTTTACTGAAACAGTTATAAGATGCTAACTTGATGAATAAGAAACACCCTCCCTATGTACAAGCTGATTATCCAGCAAAAGAGGTCTGTAATTACTTTATGAGAGATGTCTTTCAGTAGCATAAGTAAAAAACAAGAAGTGGTATTGCATTCAATTTTAAATTCAGATAAGTAACAATACTCCCCAATACAGTCAGAATTCAGATAGGCTTTTATTTCTAATTTTCAATTCTTAAAAAAATATGTCTCTACAACACCTTCATTAAACTTGCTTTGTTACTGAAAAATACTTTAAAAAGCCCCACAGCTCCTCTCCAGCCCCATCTTCCTCCCCCAACCCCAACAGTTACAGCCAGCCAAATATGCATCCATCTTCCAGTTTGTTATCCATGGGTATTTTTTTGTTATTGGATACAAATCTCTAATAGAAAACAGACAGATATACTGCTAAAACTTTTCACATGCTAATAAACATAATTCAAGCTGCCATTACATCACCTCCCAACAATATAAACATTTCTTATTTCATGGAACAGGGTCTGGCACTCTACTCACACTAAATCCTCTCCACTCTGCAGGCAGACTCATTCATGTGAAGCAGTAAGTCATAAATCAGGATTAGCAGCATCCAAACCAGTAAGTGCATGATGCTGGTTAAGGCTGATGATTGCTGTTTAAAGGGTAAACTATTATATCACACCTTTTTGTCTAATAGACTTGTTCCTAGACAACACCTAAATGACAATTTTCATGATACTTGGAAACAATTCCCAAGTCTTTGCAGAAAAGATGTATCAGGAAATGCCCAGCTGACAAGAGAGAAGGCTCTGAAGCTTTGAAATGCACAGAAAACTGAGATCATTGAGGGCTTGCCCGTGCATTACTTCAGTCAATAGTCCATCTAACTGCAAAATACGAGATACAAGAGCAAAACGTGGCTCATGATCACTCATCTACAGCAGCTCTGACCCTCCAGTGAGGGAGCAGCTACTGCAGGTTTGGCAGAAGGCCAGCCCACACCTAGCCACCAGAGCAGGCTCGTACCCTGGCAGTCAGTACTGTAAAAGAGCTGGGTGAATGCCTACTTTCCCCAAATTGCTTGTTCGCTGAAATCAGCAATTTTGTGACCACTGAAACTCTTTGCAAATTCATGTCGGGAGAAAAATCCGAATGAGGGTAAGAAATGTTTATTGTTTGTTTCCAAGTATTGTATTGAGACCACATGAAGTTATGTTTGATTTTTAAATATTTTTAGAAGCAAAAAATCCTCAAAAAAAAAACCCAAATGAGCAATTTTGTTTCAGCCAAAGAGAACATTTTGTTAAGCTGGAAGAAAAGTGTTGAGGGTCTCTGTTTCATAAAGCAACTGGAAACTTTCTCATTCTGGATCAGCAGAAATTACACATTGAGTGTGTTTGGGTTCATACACCTAACCGAAAAATCAGTTGTTTGCACAGCTGCGTACTAGGAGGTCTAGAAGGGCTGCTGGGGTATTCAAAGAACATTGTCTATACCTTCACCCTTTACCCCTTTTACATCTCAGCCAAACCTCCTCCACCACCCCCAAGATACCACACTTTGCTTGGAATCTCTTCCTTGCTTAGGTGATCACATATCATATTGAACTTCTGTGCTTAATGAGCTCATATGTTACAGTCTCTTGGGTATTAGCAGTAATAGTGATTATCATTTTTACACATAAAACATCTGTGTCCAGAGCCCCATTGTTCTAGGTGTCAGTCCTTTACAAAAATAGTCACCCACTCTTGTTCTTTGTCCTTCCCATCCTGTCTCCTTTACTGACTTCTCAACATCTTTATTCCACCACTGCACAGCATTAGCAGTAATATGGCCTTTATGTATACATCTTTTTCTGTGGAAAGTAGAAACTGAGAGTAAATCTGTATATATTAACCCAGGCCTTTTTCAAACAGTGTTCACACTGTCTAAACTGACTGAACCCTTAGTGCAATGTCTATTTCTAAAAAACATTTCTCATATAAGATTTTAATGTCTTAAAGCAATGATTTTTTTCACTGGAAAAGAATGACTTTTCAGTAGAGAGGCACTGCAGTTGGAAACCATCACTCATCAAAAAAAAAAATAAATTTTGAGACTCACCAACTATCTCAAGGCAAATGCCAGCTCACCAGTGTGCCTTTCTTGATACTCAAAAACCTGTTTGCTTCATTCTGCTGAGACTCAATATTCTAACAAAAGGTGTCTTTCATGAAAAACTTTTCTCACTTTTACCCTTAAACCATAATAGTTTCATCAGCACTAATCCTCTGTCAGAGTTAGTGTTGACAAATCACAGTTAGACACAATAAGAATATTCTGAAGCTCCTTTGAAAGTAAATAAATCACTCATTAGTATTCTTCCAGATCAAGACAAAGGAGGAGTATTTGAAAGGGGCAAGAAAATATAATGCTGACCAGAAACAAACAATATTTAGTGATAAGCAAGACAGAATGAGTTAGTGTGCAATACTCTGATAATTATAATTACCATCCTGTGATTAAATTAGAAAATTAACCAGTTTTTACACCACCAACACATATTTTGAAGATAAACTTTCACTGAATTGATCCAAGAAGTCATGCTTTTCATGTAGGAGCAAATAATCAGAAGAGTTAATGTTAAACAAAAGCCTTCAGCTGGAGCAAATCATTTTTCCACATTCCAGCAGGGAGAAGCAAGCAGCCCCACCACAGTTGTCAGTGTAGTACTTTGTACGGTTTCACTGAACACCTACATGCCATATGAAGGCAGAAAATTACATTAGGCCTCCAGGATGATTAGCAACAAATTTGCTTCATTTAGGTCTTTCCTACTTTAATCTGACATCTGCACAGAAAATTGTGTGTCCCCAGAGTTAATTTAGTGAGACATATATAATTTCTGTCTACATTCTAAGCAACCAGTAGGAAAGTTTGGGGATCCAAACACTGTAACACTGGCATATAAGCAGTGCCTTGTTACCGCTGAAGATGAATAGATCACACGGACACAGGTCGAGGTGTGGTGAAAAGAAGAGTGAGTTTTATTTTTCCTCCCAGGATTTATAGGCTTTTGACCACAGCCAGGGATTGGCTGGTCAGGATAACACTTTCTCACTGCACTGGCCATGAGAGATGTCTATCACAAGATGTGTAACAGAAAGAATGTACACATATCTATGTTTATAGTTACTGTCCTGGGAAAGTCTTTAGAAAACTATGTCAGCAAGCTCAGAAGCTGAGTTTTCAGGGCGACAGTGCCTAAACAACCAAGGCACACTGGCAGTTGTGGATCTATTTGCAGAAAAGATTCACTAAAGAATGAAGTGACCTGAGGTCTACATGGCTTTATTGTCTATCAGCCTCAGGCCAAACTACAGTAAAGATTGTGCTCTGCTCTGCCTTTTGAAGCCATGCCTCTATGGAAGCAAGCAGGGGTCTTGGAACTGAGAAAAGAGTATATTAAAAGTTTGATCCTAATCTTTTAGTTGCTGGAAGTGGTCTTATTAAAATTTTCTTCAATGACCTGGAAATGGAAGAGAGAATTGGAGTTGCAAATCCACAGCTGATGATCTGAGTAGTCAAGTAATGAGGAATTTCAGAAAATCTCACAGAACTGAGACACAGGGCAGAAAGACAGCAGAGGCATCTTACTATAGATGCAGACAGCATAAGACAATTAGGAAAAAAAAAGACTTGATGCATATGCTTACTGTTAAACTTGAAGTTATAACTAGAGAACAGTACTGGTTCATCACCGGCAGTTGTCCAAACTAATCTTGTGTTTGAAAAGGAAAACTCAGGGACAGCATGTGGGGGCTTTATGAAAGCTTTATGAAAGCTGTGAATAAGTTGGATACCCAGCCGTTCACCAAAACCTGCAACAAAAGAGCTGAGGGACAGACAGTGTCACAAGTTGGTAGAAAACAAGTAGAATAAATGTCTTTACTTCATGGGTAATTCAGGAGTTTATTGCCAGAGGAGGTGGAGGAATAGAATTGAATGGTGCCACATTCAAAAAACATTGTACAAATTAATGGATAATGTATTTGGCAATGGATTTTAAAAGCATAGGACAGAAAATGTAGACTCTAATAAAAAAAAAAGTTATGGATGATGAAGGGAATGTCAAGAATGGATGACAGGAGGTGGCCAGGTTGGTTTTTTTTTCTCTCTCTCCATTGTGATCTCCAGGTCCTATTTCCAGAGACTGAATAAGGACAGATGGATCATTTCTCTGGACCAGTGGGGCCCTCCTTACATTTGTAATTCTTGTATCCACCAGCAGCTAAATGGAAATAGGTTTCAAAAGTCATTGGGAAAACAACCATGATCTCTTTGAAATTAGAATTCCTCTGCCCTGTAGTACAGCTGATTCTGCACTACAATTTTAATGATAAAATACAGATGTTTTGCATCTTCTCTGAAAATTGAAAATAGCAGGGATCAACCACAAATTTACCTCTTTCAAAACTGTGTACTTAAAGCAAGATTAAGTTCTACTATTTCATTGACATAAATGGAAGTACACCAATGCTAATTTTTGTGTGTGTTTCCTTAAAAACAGAAAAAAGTAAAATTATTTTTAAAACAATAAAGTTAACTGCCTAGATACACATGTAATAAAAAATAAAAATAAAAATTGTACTGCATGCATACATGCATTTAAAAAAATTGATTGCACCATCTAACGGTTCTTCTTTTTAGTCAGTTCCCCGGTCTTATTTCACTGAATGTGCAAGTCTTTCACAAGGAGATTAGGTATTATTTCCTTCTGTCTGCCTGCTGCTGCCTGTTTCCCTCTTTTCTCTGAAACTTTTCATAGTGACCAGTTTCAGCCCTCCAGAACCCTCATACAAACCTGCTGGACAGTCACAGCCTTCTGCCAAAGTTCACTTCACCTGCAGGGCCAAAGCATCCAAGAGTCTCCATCTGTTCCCGGCTTTTTTGTCAGCTGCTTGCATATGACTGCCTCTTCTTATTCTTCCTGGTTTAAAATGATCCCAGCATCTTTTTTGTTTGGTCGGTTTTATTGTTGGGTCTTAAAATTTCCTCCATGATCTTTGTCTTTCATAAGTACTAGTCTCTAAATGCTGTTTGGAACCAGTGCTTACTGCACCCAAAAGAGCTTCACCTTTTCTAATATGGAATTGCATGTCCCCAAAAAAAGAAAGTATTCCATTGAAGGTATTAGATTCATGTAAATGAAATAATTTTTCATTACATTTAATTTAAAAAAAAAGCAATAAATTCTTAGTGGGGCAGAAGGCAATAGAAAATTCAGAATTTAGTCATGGAAACTACATTTCCTAAGGACTGCTCTGTCATCAACTTCTGAATGACTGAAAGGCATCCTTGCCCTTGAAGTGCCCTTCTGGACATCTCAGATATTCCCTGAAATCTGCTATCCAGCCTTCATAGCAGATCTTTTTTCTCACACTTTCCTTGCAAGACTGGAGCAAATTTTACCAAGTGAGGTTACTTTTACCTGATGGGAATATGCAAATACATGAATGTCCAGTAAGAGCCTGTGAACCTCTAAATGAGGATGCTATTGATAATACTAAGACAAGTAAAATACTGATATCAAGAATATAAAAGTTTTATGTTTATGTTAAGAGGAATAAATATTAAAAAAAGTTTTTCATACATAGAAATGTCCCTTCTGATATGCCCATGTTAGACTTTTGTAGTGATAAATGATATATGAAGCTTCATACCAGAGTAATGACAAAACCTACCAGGCTCAGGTCTGACTGGAAATTATTTTTCAAGTTGTTATTTCATTCTTAAAAACAGATTGATGGACAGTTGATTTATCCCTGAAGAGTATCCAGTGGTAGTAAAAATAAGTGGATCAAACAGTATTATCCTTACCACAGCAGACAAAAATTTATTATGAACCTGAATTCCATGTGGGACTAAATCCAGCCCTAGAAATAATAGTAACACGTAAGCTCTTCAAATGACATTTTGTTAAGGATTCAGAGTACAAATTGCCCAATTCAAATACAGAAATGTAAAAATAAAGTCTAGAAACAGATTTATTGTGAATTCATTTAACGCTACCAGGAAAATAAAATTGATTTACTGTTTTATGTAAATCTGCCAACCTTCAGGCCCTCAGGCAGTCATCACCACAGATTACTGACATTTAAAGCATGTACTGACATTAGAATTGTTCATATATACTAAATCACAGAGGTACACAGTGCTTGGAATTTATTAGCTATGCTTACACTGTCATGTGAGCCCACCCTGTTTTGCTCATGGATTGTGTATTTGGGCTATATGTGCAAGCAGGGAAACAGAAAAATCTAAATAACCATGGGGGTGATTAAATACTGTGAACTCACAGACTTTTTTAAGTAAAAAGAAAATTCCATTCTCCTTGCTGGACATTTCTAAAGTCACTGTTCAGAAGAATCTAATAATATAAACATTGTTATTGATAACAATTGCTATATATATGGAATTTGCAATACTTCTCTCTCTCAAAACACTTAAATTACTGAGAATAAATGAAAAGTACCTGTTTTGAAAGTCAGGTTCCATTGCTACATGAAATATCTATTATGGAGAAAGAATAGGTGTAGTCTCTATTGATAACCTTTTACAAATATTGTATAGCCTGATTTTTACTAATTTGAAATTGAATAAAATGCCCTCAAATATATCTTATCCTCAAATATCTCTTATCTTACCTAGCTGAGAAACACTCAAGGAAAGGGTGAGGCAGCTGTCATTCTCTTATAGCAAAAATATGTCTAAAAAGAGTTAATGTTAGAGAAATTACCAGAGAGGGGCTTTTCTGGAAGAAGGGAAGCAAATGGCCTATTCATGGAACAAAGGTTGAAGGATTTCCCCGGGGATAGTTTTCCACAAGATGCAGCAACTCTTAGCTGTGATGGAAGGATCTAGATGAGTCTCTAAACTGTCTGGTAAAACCCTCCAAGCTTTGATGCAATATGTCTTCCATACCGGCTATTTGGAATGTTTGTTTCCATGCCTAGCTCTGAAGTCTGTAAGCTAAATACTGCTCCATGTGCTGGGAAATACAAAGGGGAAAATAGATTAAGAGTAATTGAATAAGTAAATTACTGTAGGATTCTGAGTGGGCATAAAGAGACAATATGTATATAATTGTTTCAATATACCATGTAATTAGCATACACTGAGTATCTGTAATTGCTTGTCAGTTCAAGGCAGAAACATTTTCTGTAATGCTGTCTGCAAAATCAGGAACGTATTTCACCAAGAGCAGATTTTCCAAAAAGAAAAATTTTTTGTTATGAAAGTAACAAAAAATGTTTTGGATTACTACATTTTAATTTGCTATATTTGTCATTTTTTTTCCCCAATATTAGTTATCTCAAAGCTAAGAAAAAATAAACTTTTTATATTCACACTAAAGCAGACATTCACTTCAGATATAAAACTGAAGTACTTCATTTCAGATGAATAAAGGAAATATTTCTTATTTGTTGAACTTACATTAAAAATTGGCCTAGAGTAGTTGCAATGACTTCTCACTAAGAACCACTAGATATCTTTTTCTACCTGTAGAAAATATACAAAACATTCCTTGTACTTAAAAAAACTCCATATTCATCAGATAGTAAAAATGCATTATGAGAGTGAAAAAGACCCAACAGGACACTGAGTGTAGCTGGAAACAACAACACATTTTCCTCATAAGTCAATGAGCACAGAAGATTAGTAAAACAAAAAATAGCATTTTTCTTGCTAATATCTTGGGCTTAAAGGACTGAAAATTCTTTTAACTTTGACACAGAGGAACTTGATATTGAACTTAAAGTTGAGAGAGAGAAAGTAGAAGAGAAGAGTCTCCCTGAGATACCATGGAATGAGCTGAAAAAGAAGAGGCATATTAAACTAAATACAAACAAAGACTCTTTTTTGGCAAATTGTTCTTGCATAAATTGAGCCAAGAGATGGCTTTAAATGAATCCTGAGAACCACAAAGTACCATTTCCAAACTGAAGAGTTACAAGATGAGACAAACAGGTGTAGTAGAGACTAGAAAGGAAGAGACAGCATGGGTGTCTTTGCAATCTATATTCAAGAGCAGTTGAATCTGACCTAAAAAAATTGAGGCACAAAGAACTTTGAAGAATCTAGTTGTCTGAAATTTAGCAAAAGAGACTAGGACCAGATAAATTAAAAAAAAAAAATCTTTATCAATAATAAGCATTTCCAGAATACACAATGTACCCATAGGGTATCTTGTCCTGATTTGCAAATTTCATTCCAGAGCCCAGTTGTGGGATAGACTGATGTAATCAGACATCAGCCTGAGGCCTTAGCTTGAAAGGAAATATATGATATGGAGAATCTGTTCTGCCAAACTTTACAAAGGGAATCTTTTTAATTCAGGACTGAAGGACTATCCAATTCTAATAGTTAAAGTAATTAGAATTTTCTTGCCAACATATTTTCTCTATCATCAATTTTATCTTTCTTGAGAGAGAATCCAAGTCTTTGGAGAAAATGTATGAGCCTGAGAATATTGTGACTGTTTGTTTACATTACTTTGTTGGAAACTATTAGTGTACATTTTTCCATTTCTTTTATTACTTCAAGATGGGGTAGTATCATATGGTTTGTAAGCAGCAAGCCTTGTGCACTTATTGAAAAGGCCTGTTTACCTAAATATTTAAAGAATATCAGGTTAGGAGAAAAATATTCAAAAAATAAATAAATATAAGGAGATGGAAATAGGGAAAAAAATGACATGGGTTTACCAGAGGTAAAATGCATAATACAAGCTGATGTCTTCCTTTTGATGAAATAATTGATTGTTTAAGCAAAGACAATAATATAGACCTCATTTTTCTGGCCTCTGGAACCTGATATTAATTACTACAGGAAGCCATTAGTTAAACTGGAAATTAGTACGTTTTCTGACAAGAAATGGACTGATGAAGGGATCATGAAAAAAGTAGTTCTGAATCCACCAGGAGGAGTTTACCAGGAAAGGCCCTTTAGGAATGGATTGAGGATTATCATGAAACTTTGGCATTCACAATGCTGCCTCAAAGACAGTAGCAACAAGTTCATGATTTGCAGGAAGTGTCACCAGTCTGGAGGAGGCCAGGGATATCATGAGCTGGAAGGACCTGAGTAGAAAATGGGATGAAAACAACATTGGCTGTGGCATCCTGGCCTGTATCAAAACGATTAGGGCCAGAAGGACAAGGGAAGCAATTGTCCTTCTGTGTTTAGTATTGGTGAGCCTGCACCTTGAATCCTGTGTCCAGTTCCGGGCCCCTCCATTCCAGAAGGACACTGATGTTCTGGAGCATGTCCAGAGAAGGAGCAATGGAGCTGGTGAAGGGTACAGAAAGCAAGTCATATGAAGAGCAGCTGAAGGAGGTGAATTATCCTGGAGAAAAGGATGCTCAAGGGTGGCCCCATACCCTCTTCAATCACCTGAAGGGAGGGTGTAGCCAGATGGAGGTTGGTCTCTTCTCCCAGACAGCAAGTGGACATAGCCTCAAGCTGAACCAAGGGAGGTTGTGGTCAGACATTAGGAAGAATTTCTTCACTGAAAGGGCTGTTAAGAATTGGAACAGGCTTCCCAGGGAAGCCAAGGAGTCACAATCCCTGTGAGGGTTCCAGAAATGGCTGGACTTGGCGCTGTGGTTTAGTTGACAAGGTGCTGTTCAGGAAAAAGTCAGATTCAATGATCTTGGGAGCCTTTTCCAACCTTAGTGATTGTATGATTCTGTGTGTACAAGTCAGGTTAATGCAAGAGCAAATAAGAATTTATCTTGTAAACTGGATAATCATGAATTAAAAGTGACCATAGAGAATAAGGACCATGCAATAGTGACTGACTGCAGAATGAGAGGAACCTTCATGTTATAGCACTACTGCAGGTGGGAAACCTGCACAAGCCCTGATTCCCTGCCACAGGAACACACCCCCAAAAGAGAGCTGCTCTTTTATTTTAGCATGAACATGCATGCTTGTCTTAATTCTGATAAATCAAGAAGATATTCCTAGCAACCTGTTCCCTAACCTGTACAAACAAAAAGACCAATTGTTAATATGGAGTTATCTGTTTCTTGCTAAGGAAGATTAATATATATTGTTTAAAATCAAGCTGACTTTTTGAATTTTGCCTCCAAACTGTCACCATTCTTTATTGTCAATTATCTAATTACTAAAACCATGACAAAAGTCAAAAGGAGACCATTGTTTAAAGTTACTAGTGTTTTGGTAAAATATATTGCTTTTTTAATATTATTTTAAAGTTATGCTACTGGTTGTAACAAAGCAAAGTAAATACATAAAATCTTAGACCGGAACTGCACAACTGAGATGAAATAGGGAAACTCAAAGATCATTTACTTACACAGTTTGTCAGAACAAAGGGTAAGGAAGTTATGATTCCTCTCTGCAGATGTTTGGACAAACACAAGAATAGTAGACAGCAGGGGAAATATCTTTTGAGAATAACAATTAAAACATGCAGGTAGACATTACCAATGGATGTTTTTTGACTGCAAATAAGGAAAATTTAGTTTTTCATGTGCACAGTTATGAAACAACATTCCTGTGACTGTAGTGGAAGAAAGAAACCTAGTTAATTTTAAAGATGAATTTTACTAAATTTCCAAAAAGTATTACTGGAAATGTTGGTCTTCATATAGATAGGATGGTCTTTGATATTATGATCTCTCATAGTTCTGTATTCTTGTATTTCTCATTAAAATGGTTTAAGAAACAGTCTTTTTCCTCTGTTTAGACTTACTAGTGACAGGGTTTGCTAAAAATAATAAAGATCAGAGATCACACTGAACAGGACTTCAGTGAACAGCATGGTGTGAGTGGGTGTATGCCCATGTACACAGAATCATGTATAGATCTACAAGTTATATCTATATAACTCCATAATTTATACCATAATTTGGCTTAAACAATGCATCAATAAATATGTACTTATATGAACTTGGCAATTCAGATGGTATTTAGAACACATTCGTTTATTATGGCACTTCTGGTAAAAGTACTATTACTCATGATATTATATATATATATATATATATATATATACATCATATTTCTGCCATTCACATAGGTATCATGCTTAAAGTCTTAAAGGTTATTTGGGCATTAAAACCAGCTGCATGCCTGTCTTGTTACTAAACTATGGGAAACCATTGGGAACATAAACATGCAATTTTAGATTAAAGAGCTCTTAGGTCATTGGCCTATCCTGGCCAATGCATGACTCTTCCCTTTAATATATGCCTGAACCCTTCAGATTGGGTCATATTTTACATAATTTAAGTTGTAGGTCTTCCACCACTTGCCTTAAAATATTACTTTTACTATTCTCTATATTTTTATGTCCATGTGAATTTGAAATCTTATATTTGAAAATAAATGTATACGGTAGAGTTAGCTGATATGCTAGCACTGGAATACTGGCATTATTCCTTATTTATGAAGAATATTTCTGGATGCAAAGACTAAGTAATACTAAAAAACAAACAAAAGGAAAGGAAAACAGGAATAAATTCTCTGAAGTACTTTTTTTTCCGTGACAGCAGTCTTCAGCAATTAGAGGCAACCAGGCCATTCTAGAAAGACCTTCAACACCTGTTCTACACTTTTCTCTATGCCCTAGACCTCAATGCAGATCTCAGAAGCATATAAAAAAATTACAAACTGCAGTAAAAGATTAAATGCTACACCAGCAGACAAAGAATTATGGATATCCTCAGTGTCAAAAGCTCTTGAAGTAAGATAGTGTAGAAAATAGTGTAAAATTCACAGGTCTCAAGAACCAGACCTATTGTCATGCAAAAAGCAGGACTATCTATATCCCTCTTTAAAAATCTTCTATGAACATTTCCTCAAAACTCTTGACATATTCATTTTGTTCCTCCCCTAGACTCGAGTCTTCATTTTTGTCATTAGTCATTTGAATCTTCTCTTCCATTGAAGCAGTCACCTGACAGAGTTCAAGTAGAGTTTGGGGAACACTCTGAGGGACATGGTGTAGTTCTTGGGGCTGTTCTGTGCACAGACAGGAGTTGCACTTAATGATCCTTGTGAGTCTCTTCCAACTCAAGATCTTCTATGTTTCTGTGATACAATATAAATCTGTTGAGCCTAAGGTCTATTTATGCAACTGTTTTCCAGCTTTTCTTACAGAATTGCTTCATACTCTTCTTATATTTACACCCTCAGTCAGGCAGAACTGATTCTTATGGGTGAGGATATAGTTTCCAATCTACTGGTTTCTAGATTGTCTTCTGTCTGGCCATTATCCTGATATGTCTAAAGGACACAAACATCATTCGTTCTTTAACTCAAATATGTTTCTTTGCATTGGTAATCTTCCTCTTTGGGGTATTAACAATCATCTTGCTTTCACCTCTAACTCAGCCAAAATACATCACTGTTCACTACCTTTTCTGTTGGGCTCACCAGCCAACTGTCACACAGACCTGTTTTCACAGATGTGATTTCCAGCTTTGTAATTTTATGCTCAACCTCAGAATTGTTTACTTCAACATCTCCCCAAAGACTGTACAGAGACCTTGCTGCTTTCAGCTGCATTTCCAGTCCTCTAACATCCCCACATCCTGTCATCTTCATTTCCTGCAACAAATCTTGTATTCCATGTATTGCTGGCATGGTTTCCATTTCAGTCTTGTTAATTTTCACCATAAACAAAGCAAAACAATACATAGGTCTGTGTATTTGTCTCTACAAGTCCTCACTTCTCTATGCTGTCATGTTTGCTAACTTCCCATTTCCTTCACTCTTACAGCTTCCTGCCTCAGGCAATGGCTCACTGTTACAATTGGTTTTTTTGGCAAACCCACATAAGATTTTTTCAATATGATCCATCTTTCTAATCAAATTGAAAACACAGATGAACAAAAAGCACCAGCAAAGCACAAAAGGAGCTGAAGGGGTTTTCAAGGATTAGGGGATTTGAACAAGTTGTGCAAGAAAACTGCAGCATTTTGCTAGAACTTGCTCCTAGCACAAATCTGCAGGAAAATAGCCTGTAACAAGAACCCACTGAGTTTTTCTTCAAAGCATAGGCATCCAAAAGACTGACCAAGCCAAGTCTGCTTTGTTATGCAGGAGTAGGGTTCCATTGTCAAGATGGAACAGAACTGTTTTTAGAGTTTAATCCTTATTTTAATTTTGAAAATATAACAGATCTGGCACAACAAAGGTATCCTTGCTGGTCTTTGGGGAGATTATTTCTTTTTTACTCATTACCCTTCAGGAAGGATAGCTCACCATGGCTCAGCAATCCTGTAAGGGGACCTGAGTTTTATTTGTTTAAGGATAAGATAGACCTCCTATTTCTTTGTTCACCAGAGAGGAGTGTCTAGCTCAAGCTTCACTGTAAAATTAATATATTTCTAAATTTATTGCTATTATTTTTTATTTTTTAATGAACAGACTGTTTTATTCTAAAGCAATAAATCTAATGTCTTCCAGGAGTATTAGTAATCAGTCCACTTCAGTGTGGTCCAGCCTATTCACATTGCAATTAATTTTAAATTAATAAGTGTTAAATCTGCATCATTTGAAATTTTGCAATTACACTGTATCAACAGAGTATACTATTTTTAAAGCCACTGTTGCAAATAAAATTGTGTGATTCTCATGGTGAGTGAAGGCCACAGATGTTACTTGTGCAAGTGTTGCATTTCAGTCACACTGCATCACTACCCTCCTGTCAGGAAAGGAAACAGGATGAACACTTTTAACCATGATTCCACCCCACAACCACACGATTGCTATAACAATACTCAGCCTGTGTTTGGTTGTTTTGTTGTTTGGCATTTTTTACATTTTTAGAATAATAAACATAAATTAGGCCTGAATCTTCAAGGATTAGCCTCTCAACAGCAGATCTGTTCAACGTAAATCAAGGTTCTCTATTGAGAATCTTTAACTGGTTCCTGAATACTCCTCTCTAATTTCAGACTGCTATATTCAGAAATGGATTCACAATATGGATTTCTTGACTTTGATTTATGCTTTGGCAAAAATAATTCATATCATTCCTTGGTAATTTTACATAATAGTTAGACCCATAAAACCCCCACAAAACCTCCACAAAAAGTTAATTTCAAGTACTTCATAACTTGAGAGGAACAGAACAGAACAGAACAGAATAGAACAGAATAGAACAGAATAGAACAGAATAGAACAGAATAGAACAGAATAGAACAGAATAGAACAGAATAGAACAGAATAGAACAGAATAGAATAGAATAGAATAGAATAGAATAGAATAGAATAGAATAGAATAGAATAGAATAGAATAGAATAGAATAGAATAGAATAGAATAGAATAGAATAGAATAGAATAGAATAGAATAGAATAGAATAGAATAGAATAGAATAGAATAGAATAGAATAGAATAGAATAGAATAGAATAGAATAGAATAGAATAGAATAGAATAGAATAGAATAGAATAGAATAGAATAGAATAGAATAGAATAGAATAGAATAGAATAGAATAGAATAGAATAGTAAGGTGTCTTTTGCTAATACTCTCTGCACAATTAACCATGACACTTACGTACATTTAAAACAATACACAAACCAAAAAAATGTCTGAAAAGGGAAAGACAACCTATTAGAAAGAAACCCCATCTGTACTTAATTACTTCAAGAAAAAACATAGGAAAAAAGTGTAACTGTTTCAAAGAAAGATTCAGCAATGAGTGGAGTTTAACCATCCTTTTTTTTAGTATTTTTTTCATTTCACAGCCCCACAGATACCTCAATGTCTACATATGATGGATTCGTTGTATTCTTTCTCTGTTTCCACTCCTTTGAGATAGCACATTTCCGTCAGGATTTCAGTCTGCAGAAGACATGTAAGTAGACATCATGGTTTCAAAAATTCCAGGAAATTGAATGTTAAAGAGGAATAGGTCGTACCAGCTCAAACATAGCTGGATACATTTAATCACAGGATGGCTTACCAGTGTTCTTAATACATGCTCCAATACATGAACTACAAGTTACCAAGAGAGATTATCTGGAGAAATATTCAAAATAAAATAATTTAAAAAGGTTCTTCTTTCCTTAATGTACAGCTTAAATGTCTGGGTGTTTAGGCCACATGGCACTTAAAATGCTAAAAGTTCGCATGTTCAAAAAGTAAATTAGTGGAAGAAAAACATACCACATTTACAAAACCTTTTCTAGTTTAGGGAGTCCTACTGACACAAATAATGTGAATAGGATAAAAAGTAAGAGCCTGAATAAGACTGCTGTAGGGACGAAGCAGAGATTTCAGAGGAACCAACTTTAAAAATTGCTCCTTAAAAGAAGAGTAAGCATCATGCTCATAAACAACAATATCTGAACAGAGAAACATACATATCCGTAACTAGTGACTGTTTATTTCTTCACACTAACAATAGTGATTAGATCCGTGCAGGTGAAGAACAGTCTCAGCAGATGCCAAATCTGTTACAGAGCTCGTGATCAACAGAAGTGTTGCCAAACAGAAGGAAATTTCTGGGAACAGGAGTTCATTCTTAGCACTTAAATAAGTTGAAAATTATTCTGTTCTCTACAAAACACAAATATTAAAATTTTGTAAAATGTAAATTGTACCTTTTTCTGTGCAGTAAACACCTATCTTGACAAGTAAGAAGTAGCATGTTCTTGAATTGTATGCATTGTCTATCTAACCAAGACTAGATTGTTCAATGAAGGACTGAGCACTGAGCGAGTAAACTTCTTGGTCTGAGCTGATAGTGTGTGTTTTTATTAGTCTTAAAAAAAATAATTAATTTTCTAGCATTTTCCATTAAGTTATTCTCCAGATAATATTTTTTTTCCTGAAAATTACACTCAATAAGAAGTAAATGAGAAGGCCACCAGCAAATGAATAGCTGAGCCTTCAGAACTTCAGGTGTGTGTATGTTTAAATTTTAAATGTATGAATCCAAATCTGGTGCAGTTCCTAATCCACTAATAAAAATTATAGACACAAATAAAAGCATTAGGCATACATACAACTTTCTTGAGGCAATCTTGCCAAAGTCCTCCTCTTTTCCCCTATATGACTACACTGAATGTGATGGAACTTGCTTGTCATCATCTGCTAACCTGATGAGATAAAATATTCCTTTCTGCTGACATGGCCAGACTTTGAAACCAACTCAAAACTGAATTGCCATTTAAGAAGGAGGATTTCCCACCTCCTGCAAAGGAAAGGCAACTCTGTATTGGCCATTCTGTGGGAGAGCAGAGCACGCTTTAGGCAGTACACAGCACACAAAATTAGACATCATTTGCGGTGAAAAGTTAGCTAAGCTCCTGGGGATGTTCCAAACACAACGTGAACAGTAAATGATTTCCCAGCACATTTTGGTAAAAACTGAGTGCACTGGCAGAGCAGTTTATAGAGTCTTGTATTGTAATTATTACGGCTATAATTTCTAGTGTTTAAAAAAATGCTGCTTGTGCACAGTACTTAAACTCCACCAGCGCATTAACTTTCATAGGAAAGTCAGTACTTCAATAAAAACATTCTTCAAGGTTAATGATACTATTTTACATGAGGATAGTGATTCAATTTTATAGAGAAATTAATCCAGACTGAGAATCTGTTTTGGTATAGGACTATTTATTTTTATAGTACATGACTCCGAAAGTGCACCTCAGATTCTACCTCTTGAGCTACAAATTAAAAAAAAATCACTTGCTTACAATTTTATGGACAAAACCATGTACTAATACATGTCTTTGTTGTTCATTTTGGCCTAGAGGTCAAACACTGTTGCATCAATATTCTAAAAGCCACATTTCCCAGTTAACCAAGAGACCTTAGTTTTCCCAAGGCAGATCCAAGCTGTAAAATTCATTAAGACAGAGTTCAGTGGGGATGTGCGCCTGTCTGTGTGCACCCTGGCAATTTTAGCCTGACCTGTTTCAGACTGACAGAGGAGTCTCAAGCTAACACACTGGCTTCAGTGTTACTATAAAGTCAAATCCAAACTACTGCAGATTTTTTTGAGAGAGATTCAAGCCTAGCAATCTACTGCAGGCTTGTCTGTAATCATTCATCCTGAAATTATAAATGGTCTCAACAAATTAAAACAAAATTTTCATACCCCAAGTCATTGTGATCTAAGTAGTACTGAACTAAACATGCCTGACCAACTCCACACCATGATTAATGAGCTTCCTTAGAACCTTCTATCTCAGGGCAAACCAGAGGGAAATGTGATGCTGGTCCTCTCCCCTCTTCCATTCAGTCAGTCAGTGAGAGACTGAAAGGCCCAGGATCCTGCCCCCTCTAAAGTGTGGGTTTCTTGGAGAAAAACCCCTATGTCATAAGATGCTACAAAATAACACAACCTTCAGCACATCACAGAGATATTTAAAAGAAAAAAATCCCCATAAAATTAAATTAATGTCATTCATTATTAAATGCAGTGTATTAATTTCTAGCAATAATATAACTGCTGAAAGAAATGCAGAGCAATTCTGAGGATGAAGAAGACCTTAAAAGAAACCAAACTGCCACTGAAGTATACATTTTATAGATATAAAGATGTGACTCAACAGAGTTTCCAGTACAGTTTCCACACAAAAGAATCATAAGGAATCTTTTTTTTATTTTTCCTCCATAATCCAAAAGGAACAACTTCTACTTTGGAACTTAGACTAACAAAGCAGTACCCAAAAAATAGTTTGAGTCCTTTCAGACAGCACATGATGTTCTAAGTCCAGAAGAGATAAGGACTGAAGGCAGAGTTGTGATAATTGGTGTATTATTACAGGGAAGATACTGGGTGCCTACAATGTGAAAGCCACGGGCAGCGCTTGGAGTTCAGGAGTGTCCACAGCTACTCATGTTTCAAGTGTAGTGAATGTCTTAAATGAAAATATCTTCAGGCAGGTTACTTGACTTCTAGGCATTGCCTCAGCGATAGTACCGAGTGGGTTTAGAGATGGGATGCACTCATTTACAAAGGGGTGGAATCTGGTGTTTGTTGCATAAGAGAGGACTGGAGATCTGGGGAAGGTGTTCACACCCTTTAGCTTTAAGGGCCCAAATTAGGATATAATCTCTCTAGGTTCTTTATGGTCAAGAACATGTCACAAATGCACAATTTTCCAGCCAGGGAAATTAATTTTTATACTTTGGGCTCAATGACCTCAGAAGTTTTGTCCAACCTAATTGATTCTGCGATTCTCTTATGCTATGGCACATCCCATGGAAAATCTTTTCACATGCATGTAAAATTCTCAAGTTTAGCATCATACTTTTAGGTTGAAGTAGTGCAATCATTATGATGGCATTTTGAAAAAAGTGTTTAGCCTATGGTTCATACCAGAAAAATTGTCATCCCCCAAGTGGATGAAGCAGCACAGATGACCTGGGAACCAGGAAATATGGAATAGGAGAGGAGGAGGCTCTTTCATAACCCTGAACCTGAGATAATGTCTACTACAATATTACATCTGCTATTGTCCCCAGTTGAGGACCATAGCTCAAGGACGTTAATGAATAAGCAAAATTTTAGAGAAATGCTGTGGGAACCATTAAATTACTGAATAATACTTCTTTCATGAAAAGAATAAATGACTGGATATCATGTTTTTTAGTCAATGATTATTAGAAACTCTATTTATTTATCTTGCCATAAAAAATTAGGAATTGATATGACCACAGACAGTAAATATGTGGAAGCAAAATTTCAGCAACGAGCTTCATCTTCAGCGTAGCAGATGAAGGGGTACAACAAGATGCAGTACCTGGAAGCTCATGTGTGACTAATACAGGCAAGAAATAAGGCACAAGCTTTTAACAGTGAATTTTTTTTTCAGTGGAACAAATTACCTCAACTTGCAATGGACTATTGCTCTCTATGCCAGTTTCAAAATGAAGACTGAATTTTGAGTAAGTAAGAGTATGAGAGAGAGAGACAGATAAAATTTAACTCCAGTACAATTTAATTTAGGAAAACACTATGGTGAGTTTTAGAAAGGAGATCAGGCAAGATGAGTCAAATAGTCCCTTGTAGATTTGAGATCTATGTTTTTCTGAAATAGTTTATTTGGCATTGCTCCCACTCTTATTAGAGTTATCTTTTATATAATTTCATGAAAAATAACATGGCAGAAATTCCCCAGATCCTGCTCAGATGCCAATGTAGCAACCTCCTTCCCTTTTTTCTCAGCCTGCAGTGCAGGTATAGTCAACATCCAGGTCACCCTCACCACCAGTCTTCACTGCTTTTCAGTTTTACTTTGTCTGTCTTGCAAAACAGCTGTACTGCAGGCAGGTTCTTTCCCCAAATTCTGGCAACCACTGCATGCTTTTTGCTAGCCCTGCAGCCCTGCAACCAAGTGTGAGGGCCAATCTCCACGGTTTCTCAGAACCTTTTATTTTCTTGACTAATTTCATTTCATCCCTTTCAAATCACAACCTCATATTCTACTGAATGAGAGCCTCACACACAGATCTGGAGCATGCATCCACTATAGCACTACTACCAGAAGCATTTTTGTCATCCATAAAACTTGGTTTTGGAATCAAGGAACACCATTTGTTTTAACTGTGCAGGGTTGTGCTATAAGAAAAAGTCAATTTCTCTGAAAAAAAAAAAAAAAGGAAAAGGTTAAAACCAAAAGTCTAACTCATGTATTACCCTTTTTCTTTCATTAAAGTAGAAAAATTACACTTTTTTTATTTTATTTTTTAAAAAAATTCCTAAATCTACTACAAGAAACTTCCTATTCTGGAGCACGGGGTCATTTAGAGACAGAAATGCTAGGTCTGTTCCAGTGGGTACCTTGATTCCCAGCTTTGCAGCAAGATTTATCTCAGACAAATTGCAAACTAGTGGTGGTTAACAAAAGTAAGTCTTTTTTAAGTCTTGAATTTGTTAAAAAAGAAAATAAGAGGAAAGGCCACCAGAGTCTAAAGTGAGAAGGATATTGGAAAATAAAACCACACAAATTTAAAAACCTACAATGTGTTCTGAAATATCTCTAAAACAGAGCCTAATGAAAATATATGATAGGCCATGTCATGAAAATGTTTTATTGTATTCATAACAAGGTACTGTCAAACACATTCTTGGCACTTCATAAATAATAAATTGTGATAACAAAACACTTTTATAACTTCACCACATATAAGCAATGCAGCCAGAACAACCTAATGAATATAAAATCTTTATATCTCTACCAGCCATCATGTATTTTCTCTACATGTTATGTCAACATTTTTAAGCAACCACCAAAACTGCTCAGATGACTTGATCTGATGACTATATACTGGGTCTTTAAAAACCTCTGACATCTGGAAAATTTAATTTCCTAGGAATATAAAATTTTAAAAGGCTACAGAAAGTTAGAGAGAACTTACTTACTGAAAAATCAGGCTGGAAAAGAATAAGCAGAAAGCAGAGAGTGTCAGTGGAAAGTAAAATGACTTCACTGGGTTAATGAGAAAAGCATAGAGAAAGCACTTAGGTTTCTTAAATAATGTGATCCCAATAAAAAAATTTGCAAACAAGAGGCAAAGGACAAAACCCACATGATTTTGATTTTGTAAATAATACAATGACTCAATTATATAATGTTCATTCAACTTGTAATAGCTTTTGTTCCTCCCTTACTTTCCCTCACCTTGTCTATGTTTTTGACTTGCAAAAAAAAGCTGAGAAATATTAGTACATCCAAATCCATGAGCTCTTTAAAGAATGAAAGCTGTTGACTTTTTGTTGCCTCTTTTTCTGAGCACAATATTACTATTCCAGGTTTTAGATTTCAGGTTTTTCTGTCTCAGGGAGATACTTTCCATGGTCTGGGTTAGATTGATCAAATGGTTTCTTTTCCCCAGGGTTTGTCAGCTGAAAACTTCACTGTAAATCATTGCCTCCTCTTCACTCTCAAAAGATATATTAAAAGACAGCACCACACTGGAGATACTGCTCACAAAACTGCAGCACTCCCTTGACTTTTGTTCCAGGTAACCTCCTTAACAGGTAAATGCATAGCCATGCTCCACATTGAACAGGTTTCTGTAAAAATAGATTGTTTGCTTGGATCAAACAACCCTACTTCTGGCAGAAAAGAAAAAAAGAGAAATCAAATGCAACACAAAGGCTGAAGTGGAACAATACAACAGTATAGATAAAATTCTCAAGAACTTTACTTAAGGACATAAAATTTATTAAAGTGAATTAGATTATGCTCCCATTATGTCTGGAACCAGGTTGCTGACATTAGCTAATTATGCTGCTTAGGGGAATTGAAAAATTCTCATTATGTATCTCTTTCTTTCAGGATCACATGGCATACTCTGCTATTTTTTACACATGCCCAGAGATTTTAGGACTTCCAAAGCATCTTTGCCCATCAAGTGCCAGAGTTTAAAAGACTGGGAAAAAGATTAGCATAGTTATTGCAGGAAAGAATTAATAGATTTTTCTCATTAGTTATGCATTGCCCAAATGCCCAGCCATGTTAGAATTTTCTAGAACACTGTCAACTATTCATCTGATAAGCAAAAGAAATTAACCCTTCCTCATCTAGCAGCTGGCATCTGATGCCTGATTTTGCTCATAGAGCAATCTTTTCCTTCTTGGTAGCCAACACTGAATTTTATGATAAAGCTTACAGAAAATTCAGGACATGAGGGCTGTATTTATATTAATTAAATAGAGTAAGTGTTACCAGAAAGTGAAACCATCTTTGGAACCAGTAATTCACGCTGGAATATGTCTCAGCATTGTTTTGACCTGGATTTCTCCCAAATCCTTGAGAATGGTGCTGGGATTAGCATCACCAGGAACCTACTTCCCAGTCTGCACCTAGCTGCTCAGTTCTGGATCTGGAGAGATGTGCATGTGCCCAGACTGTGCCACCTGTCTGCAAGGACAGAGGACAAGCGTTTCCATTCACTGTTCAGTTTGCTAGCAAGGATGTGCCCACCAAGACAAGTTTTTAAGTAAGTGTATGGGCTAGTGATGCATTTGTACAAGCATTTTGTCCAAGTACTAAGCTGCCACAGGAATGTGGCAAACACCAACGTTTCAGGCACTCCATTCACTAAGCTCATTCCCAAAAAATGATCGTTGACTTTATCATCAGAGAGATATATGTCTTCTGTTGAAACAATTTGGAAATATTTAATATTTATATTAAGTAATTTATATTAAATATTAATATTTAATATAAACATAGAAATATGGGTTTTGTTCTTGTAAATTTTCCTACTAGCCACAATATTTTTATTTTTTAAATTTGTTTCTCGTGTCCTGTCATAAATACAAGCCTGCAACTGCCATGGTCAAGGAAGTAAAAACTTTTGGTTGAAAGGGATATTTATATGATCACAGGGCTGAGAGGAGAGGAGTGGAGGACTTGCAGAAGAGAAACAGAGCTAGTTTTTGCTTGTGACACTGATGAGCCATCTTTCCTGAAGAAAGAGATACAACATATATGGCAAAAATTGATGTATTATCACTATCTTGTCTTAATGTTGTTTGTTTGGGTTTTCTTATTGCATGCTTATTTTTCCAGCAATGTGGCTGATAGAACATAAATGAGTTAAGGCCGCTTAAAAACTTCTTTAATGACTCCAGCAAGGTTTTGGATAGAAAAGTGGGTTAGTTCCTGTCTTACTGTATTGCAGGAGTTTATTGTCTACCAGAATAATGAGCAGGGGAAGCTTCCTGATAGGGAATTAAATGCTTTTATACTGGGTATGATTTAATTATTCATTTTTATGCTAATCTATTTCATTAGTGTCAACAGACAATTAACAATGACTTTTTTTTTCACTGGGAAAACTTTGATCTTAGGAGAAAGAGAAATTTGCTAAGATGTCTTTAGAAATTAGGTCAAAATTCTTATTACCTGCTGGAGATGCAAATTAGCAGATGACTTCTAATAAAGTTTTATTCTGTAGAAAGTTTTAAAGAGAAATTTCAACTTATTATGTGCATTTCTTTGTTCTATTGATGATATGCAAAAGGGGATAATTTTTGTAGCCAAGTTAATGTAAAAGTTATCACTTTGCTCATCCTCAAGGTAAAATCTCACATGCTGGGAAATTTCTTTTAAAACTGTGTTTTCCTTTAGTTAAGGGTAAATTTCACAACTGCGAACTGCTCATGGTTAGAAAACAGGCTTCACCTTAAGAAAACTAGTGACACACCTGAAAAAAATCTCATAAAGAGACTGGAGAAGAAGTTTCTCTTTATGTTAGGAGAAGCCACACATCAAAATCTCATATGGATAAAAGCCATCAACCACAGCCCCTCAGAGAGCAGAGCAGGAAAATGTGGGGAGATGCTGGGAATAGTACACAGGCAGAAGACTACATACTGAAAATTTGTATTAAGCAAGTGTCTGAATTAATTACATCAGATATTCTATTATTTTTGGCTACATTAAAAGAATTTCCATCTGAATTTCTCTCTTTCTAACTGCTTCTGGTGCACATTGTTTCATTAAACATTTTGAGCTGGAAAATTAGAAAATTTTGCTTATAAAAGGTAAAAGGTTTCTAGCAACTTGAAATATAAACTGACATATTTATATATATGTGTATATATATGTATTTACATATATATATATATACACTTATATATACTTGCATAAATGAAATCAACTTTTCTGCATATTTCTTTTTTGACTAATTGGTATTTTCTCTAGTCACAAGGTATTTCATCAAAATACTTAATTTACAATAATAATTTATAATAATTTATGGATTCCAAATATGAGCAATTTTTGTCCAGCTGGTGACATTCCTGTAGTGGGTAACAGAGAAAAACTAAATCCAAATCTGATACTGCCAAATGTCTTAACAATGTAGAAAACATATCTGTGTGGGAGGTACATCAGCTCTTCAGTCACTTTCTCAGAGGACACTCAGGGGAAGGTGACAGGGGCTCCCCAGGCATCCCACAGCATCCCATCCACCCTGACCTTATCCTGGTGCGGTGGGTTGTACCTGTGCCAGGTAGGAAAAGCACATCTCGAGTGTCTCAGGCTGTTGGTCCTGACATCAGAGCACAGCCCCCACCAGGTGCAAAACTCTCCCTGGGTAGGGGGAAAATCAGGACTCTGACTGCCACCCCTATGAGGGCTGGGGTGAATTGCCAGCCAGCTCATGACTGGACTACAGGACTGTCTTGTCACCAAATGGGCATATTTCACAAAGGCATTTTGTTGATTTATTTTATTTGTCTTCTTATCCTCTTAAAAAAGACATCACAGAATAGTAGGAAAAAGGTAATGCCCCTTGCTGTTTGTGACATGTGGTATAACCAAGTGTACCTGTTTGGTGTATCTATCATCACTGCAAAATTAAAAAAAAAATATTAAATTATAAAATTAATTATAAAATTATAAAATTGGCTTTCCCCAGGATGTAGTACATCTTTGAAAACAGCCAGCCCTGCAGATCTAGACAGAGATTAGATATGTTTTGAGTCCATTGTAGGAAAAAAAATTGACCCTGCACTGTCTATATGCATGTGTATAAAATGTGCTCCTAATTATTTTTGCATTTATATGTATTTTATCCTTAAAACTGCACAAGCCTGAAAGAGATGAAACCTGAAAAAAACACTAGGGGTCCCTCTTGGCAACGAAGCATTCAGCAGCGTTAAAAAGAACAGAGCCAATTCCTGAGACAAATTTAGCTTTTACTGGAAATGCCTTCTCTTGAGAAGGGGGAAAGAATGGAAAAAAGGGAAAGATAATTTATGGCTTTCTGTTCAAAACCTTCCTGGACCAAATTCACTTTTGCACTTTTTGTCACCTTCCAGCTCTGAAATGGAGATTGGCCTGAGCAGTGTAAGGCCTCAGCTATCCTCTCTTGAACTTCCCTGCTAAATTTGAAAGCATCAGCACAAAGGAACCCAAATACAGCTTGAACCTGGACCTCGGAGGGGGGTGGGGACCTGCCAAGACTGAACTGAGTGCTCAAGCTTCAATAGCCCTGTAGGAATGCGGTTGAGGAAGGGAAAGGAGATTCATTTCTAATGAATGCAGTTTGAAATATATATTTCAAGGCTTAAATGAATAGGTTTTTAGTTACAGTGTGGTGCAGAGAAGAGTAGATGTGGAACAACTGCTTACACAGACACAAAACATTCTCTCATTCTCTCAGTCTCCCTGGGTCCCTTAGGATGCGATTGGACAGATGGATGCAAAAAATGCCTAGGAAGACAGACAGAGAAAAAAACTTATGTAACAAATGTAATTAAATCCTCTGGTAATGAGGCCAAGAGCTTGTAATTACATATTTGCTGAGGATGTTATTTACACCAATTGCAGGTTTTCTGATTTAAAAATATTTATCAAGGACATATTTCTAGTTGTATTCTTAGAGGGGCTAATATTAACATCATTTTTATATAAAACTAACTGGGAGAAAAATTGTAAAGTTTTTAAATTCATTTTAAATGCAGTAAATCTCATTGTTTGCAGCAGATTGTTTTCAATGAACACATTTGGCAGTAGATACTGTTGTGACAATTTTTTCCAATACCCTTACTATTGCACTGTGTCTATTGTATTTTATGTTTCCCATAATTTTCCTGTCACAAAGGAAAAAACAAATAGCTCAAAAATCCAATGCTGGATAGTTTTTACAGTCTCTACTTGTACCTGTGCAGTGAAATCATAGAGTGTTTGCAAACATGGCATGTATAGAAGACTATAAAAAGTTACAAAGACAGAACTTTCAAAAGTTCTTCATAGAATCACAGAATAGTTTGAGTTAGAAGAGAGCTTAAAGGTCCTCTAGCTCCAAGCCTCCTGTCATGGGCAGGGACACCTCCCACTAAACAAAGTCCCTCTAAGAACCATTCAACATGTCCTGGAACACTTCCAGGTATGTGGCATCCACAGTTTCTTTAGGCAACCTGTTCCAGTTCTTCACTACCCTCACAGATAAGAATCTCTTCCTAATATCTAATCTGAATTTGCCCTCTTTTATCACTTGAGGTAAATTAGATGCTTGTCATTTCCCACTGGGTTTCAATGAGAAGTGAGGAACTGGTTCTTTTCAGTATTTTAGGAAATCTCATTTAAGAGATATGAATGCCATTGCTATATCTAATTAGGCTTCCTAATGAGCACAAGGTCAGTGAAGTGTCATATGTTTTGCTTAAGGTTTCTGAAATTTCAGTAATCCCAACTAAAAGACTCAGATTGCAAACTGTCAGGATTATCTCAAGTCTCCTGGCCAACCCAGTATCTTTCTTTTCTGTGACTGACACAGTCATAGATTAAGAGTGAAGCAAAGACACCTGAACTCACTGTGTGATGGTATCAAAAGCTGACATTTAGCATGGGTCTGTTTCTACCTAGAAAAGTACCTCACAGGAGAAAAAGAAAACTGAAATTGATAAATTTGGCCTTTCACCTAAGAATAGTAAACATCCAGCTTCCCAGGCTATAGCACTCATGCTGAGCATCTGTTTATAGGACATCTCAAACCAGTCTCATGTGTGCTCTGTGTGTATCTTATTACATATATGTAGTTTATGTAATGAATTTGTACCCTGTGCATCTGCTCAGAGGCCTTGTGCCTCCATGGAACATCTCAAGCATTGCAGACTAATTCATGGCTGGGTCCTGAACCCAGCCTGGGAGTTGCTGGGAAAGCATTAATTCCACTGACTCAAACCCATAGCAAGGATTATTCTAATAATTTGCCAGTAGATAAGAATGAACTCCCATGTCCATATCTATTTCTTGGCTCTATTCATTTTATGGTGCAGACTAAATGTACATACTTCTGTCATTGAAACATCTAGAAATAATTTGACAGCTAATAAAGATGAATTAATAACAATAGCAAACCCCAATGATTTCTAAAGTCACAAGGTAGAGCAGAGCTAAACTAAGAAGTACCAGCTGCAGAAGTAAGGTCCCAATCTACTTTTTAAACCACACAACCCTTCACCTTTCCCTGTTTCCTTGGATGAGCGTGAAAATCATCCAGATAAATTTCCATCTCTTGTTATTCAATGGTACAGTAACTAAGAAGGAGACCAGATAATCCTGTGCAATATTTTACCTGAATATAGTTTTCTTATATGCCTTCCACATTAAAAAAAAAAAAAGGTATACAGAAAAAGGTATTCAGAAAGTGTTCCTCAGTGTTCTTCCATTCAGCTTCAAAACAGTTGCAATGGGCTATGACATAGGGAACAACACATCTTTAAGCACATTATTTTGGTTAATAGGAGTAAGCCATTAAATTTTCCCTTTTGAAATTAGCTCATTTCTTTTTTCGCCCTATTGAAATTAGCTCATATATTAGCTCATAATTTACTTCCAATACAAGTAAAAACCACTGAAAACATCCTACAAGTGGATTTTGTGAAGTCAGGTGTACACATATAAACTGCTACCAAGTACAAGAAAATTGTGAAGTACAGAGGTGTTTATAAAACTGGAGTCCTCTGTGGTCCATTGGAATTGTTTATCAGTAGCCTTAAAATCAGTTACATTACACTGAAAATCCATTGGTTTATTAATATTTATTTAATTAAGATGAGGATTATTCACTGCTTGCCAGTACCTAGTGAATTTTTGTGTTAGTAGGCCTGAGTGAACATACTTGGATCCAGAAGTTAACTCAACATTGAAGAGGCAAGCTGTGAACAAAATATGGAGGTGCCCAGCTGGATATCAGCTGCTACATGATATGCCTTTCTTCCTTGGGTCTGCCCTAAACAATGTTATTGCTGGTGTAAGAAATTTGGGATTCACACTTTTGGAGCACTTTAAAGGACTCAAGCCCATATGAAACTCGATTTTATCTGCCCTGTTACTCACAGAACAACATCTCAAGGTACATTTTTTCCCTACAAGTAATTTCCAAGCACCTGACAGGCCACACAGCGGAGCTGCTGGTGTCAGCAGGTGCTGTGAGATGACACTGGACACCACTAGCTGACCCCCAGGCTGGCAGTTCATGTGGCACACTGAGCCTGTGGCCCAAGGCAGCCACTGACTTGGTGTGTGGGTCACAGCCTGACAGAAATGGTGCAATCTGCCTCACTCAGGAAAGGAGCAGCACTTTGGCACAACCGCTTTGATGGCAGGCAGAGTCTATACCCTTGCTTTTACTTGGAGAACAGTTCCAGGGCCTTGCAGGGGTAAAAGTTGTCCCAGTATTTGTTTCAGGAGACAGAAACTTGAACAACATACTACACTCGAGCCCACCCTTTGTCTTGCCCAAGCATATAATTTTCAGTTTTCTCCTATTCAGCACAGAGCAGAACCTCACAGCATGGGACATAACTTTATCTGGGAGTTTTTGAGGCTGCAGTCATGATCATGAGATACCATTTATCAAATGAGTCAACATCCGGAGTTATCACTTAGGCTCTGAGAAAACTTTAGCACTAAAAAGATTTATGCTGGACAACATATGATTTGGTTTACCATATGCTGTTTTATCTGATAAAGATAAGTGCAGAGCAGTTGCCAAGAGAAGAAAAGCAAAGAGCAAAAACAATGCAGCAAAACTGTTTTCATTTAGTTCACCTTTAAGAAGTTGGATAAATATCTAGAAAGAATTCCCAGATATAGTTATCCCAAGTCTATAAAATCCTTTCTCATCACTACAGAGCCTTTGCAAGAATTGCCCAGGGTTTCTTAGAGTGCCTTCCCTCCATGTACTGTCAAGATTTCAAGTACTCCTAAGCAGTTTAAAATTCCAAACAATTAACTGAATAATGAAGCAGTCTCCAATCTCGTTTGTTCAAGGTCTAAAACAAAAAAAAAAGAGTAAAATACAGTGAGCCTTACAAACCAAGAGCCTTATGGGACATCACAGGGAAAAATCTCATAAAATTTGGGAACAAAAATTTAAAAATTAGATTTAGTTCAAGAGAACTTTCTAGAAAGATATAATTGATGAAACAAACAGTAGATTGCAACTTCATCTAATGAAAAATTATGCCTGTACTGCATATGTTCTGGTCAAACAGAAAGGAGTTTTCTCTGAAAGGAGAAGCAATGCTCTCTTAGGACAGAAAAGACACCTCGGTTTCAGCAGAGGGTTTCCAAACCGAGGACAGCTGAACTGAGACTGCCTGGGCAAAGCCAGGGCTGTAGCAATTAGTGAGTACTACAAATCACATCAACAGCTAGCAGTGATAATGCTAGTCAAAGGTTTTATTAACAATCCCTGCATCCAATATAGTCCAGTGTTCTCTCAACAATGAGAAGAGTATTTTTAAGCAGCCACACTGAAACGTGAAGTTCTGTTGCAATGGATTATTGTCCCTGTTTTTTGTTTCTAGTCAAATTTCTAGAGTTTTATTTCACTATATCTCACAGAATATGTCCAAGAAAAGCCTATAGAATGAGAAATTTTACTCGCTGTCAGTGGCATGTCTACAGCTTACAAGGACATGTGAAAGTCTGACTCTTGAATATGTTCTGCCAACAAAAATTTAAAGCACTGGCATAGATGTAATCTGTCTGTTATTCCTAAAAATTTTCTGTTAAATGTGAAGTGCTTTTCCCCATTTGCACATCACACAGTAGGTGAGACCTAAATTTATGGTTGTTCTTTTCCTAGGAATGCATTGTTTTAAAGGGTTTTAACTGATTAACATGTGAATCATATCCACTAATTGATGTTAGCATTAAGATAATTTGCTAGAATTACTTATTACTGAAACCTTACATTACAATTAGAGATGACAAGATCTCATATAAAATAGGAGAGTACAATGGTCCAGTCCTGGTTTATCTCATTGTAAATAGCCAATGAAGTTCAGATTTACTCTAGGTCTAAATTGCCATAATTATTAGGCTTCCAAATCTGGGTATCAATTTGAGCTTTTCCATTTTTCAACATTATAATTCACCATCATAAACTTTTATGTTACATTTTCTAAGGAATCAGAAGCCATAATGTCTCATTAACCTGTATTACTGTGATAACATGAAAATTTGTTTCAATAAATAACCAAATCATCTGTTTTAAATGCAAGTAAGAGTAGTATCAGAATATCAGAAAAGTGTCAAGGAAGCTGTTGCAAAGAGAGACAAGAGACATGAGTGTAACTGTCTGAAAAATGGACAGCAATGAGACAAAGGAATGAGATTATGCTAAAACACTTCAGAACTCTACAAAAGACAAACTTTATGGTGAATATTCCATTTTTTTAACCACAGAGTCTGCTATGAAATTTGGAAAATAGAACAGATTATGGAATTGTGCACAGCTGACACCAAAGCAGAGAATTTAACATTTGTCTAAGCACTTTCTCAAATTAAAAAATGAGCGTGTTTTCTTATACGTTTGTTTTTCTCATCACATACTTTCTAATTACTAATGGTATCTGTGCTGGTTGTAACACAAGCAGAAAATTAAAGTCCAAACAAGCCACTCCACTTCCCTGACCCTCCCAGTAGAGGAGGGACAAAAAAGAAGAGATTCTGACCAAAAAAAAGAGAGACCATGGGTTGAGGTAGCAATTAGTAAATTGCACATTAATAAAAGCACATAACAATGGGATAAGACATGCACAATAGCAAGGGCAATATTAATAGTAAAACAAATAAAAAAAAGGAAACTAAAAAGGAAAAAAAAAGAGAAAGTGTTTTACCCACAAAAAGGTATTCACCACCAGGAACTAAAGCAAGCTGACAGACATTCCCTGCAGGTCAGGTCTGTGTGGTTTTCCCAGACAAAGGCAATATGGCAACCAAACCAAACATGGTTACAAGCACACAGCACTAAATTCTGCCCCTCTCTGTGAAAAGAATGATCACAGAGATGCAGGATCTCACCTGCATGATAATCTAAAAAGGAATAATGAAAGCAACTTGATTCTATAGAATTATATTTGTTTCTAAATAACATTAATAAAGCCCTCTTCCCATTTTTTTGCTTCATCTGTTGTAACTGAAGTTTTTCTCTGGGATTTGCTGGTTCCTTTATACATCCAACAGATTTCAAATGAATACACAGTAGCCTAAAGTGCATTGTCCGTGCAAGTGCTAGGGACCAGGACAATATATACAGACTATGTGAAAAAGAAATTCCCTTTAATCATGTCATCCACACTTCAATAATCACTCTGGCCTCAATCACACTTCCTCAATTATGTTATTTATAAACGAAGAAGAGGGGCCTAGCTCAGCTTCTAGACAAAGATATACCTGTGCAAACATGTCCACACTTTTATCCTTTGTTCACTTTTATATAATCCCTGTAAATCCACAGTGTAGTCAGGACTAAAGGAACTTTCTCTGATCCTTTTATCAGCTGTCACTGCTTTAACACTAATACCATTCCAAAGCACTAGGGAAGGATTAATTTATGGAGGAACTGGGTGTGCTTGCCTAGAAGTGGCTCAGCATTGCCAGGATTGAGGAGTTACAAGGCTACTACAACAAAGTTCATAATCACTAGGAAGAGTAAACATGGAGCAGTGGAATGCTCCAGTTACAGTCCAATTACAGTTACAAACATTTTATATAATTTTTTAGAATTTATTCCCCATTTACTGCTGTCTGTATTGTATTTGTCAACGTAAGGATTTCAGACGCTGTAAGAACACCATTCAAATCAGAAACACACCTGTACATTTATTTTTGACTGCATCATACTCACAATTCACCACAGACAGAGGTTCTCTCAATCTAATTGTGTGTTGGATCTGTCTGGGATGGAGTTAATTTTCTCCATAGCAATGTGTAATGTGCTGTGTTTTGAATTTGTGACTAAAACAGAGGTGATACTAGAGAAGCATTTCCTGAACAGTTATTGCACAACATTAAAAACAGTCTAACTCTTCACCCCAGTGATTAAATTTGGGATGCACAAGTAGCTGAAAGGTGATGCACCCAGGACAGATTATACTGACTGACAAAAGGGATATCTCATGCCATATAACATCATACTCAGTAATAAAACACAGTGGAAGGATTTTGGCATGTTAGCCATTTCTGGTAGACTGGCTGAGCATCATTCTACTTGGGGGAGGTGACAGATGAATTGCCGTTCTATATTTGTTTTGTTTTCTTTCTTCTTCCTCTTTCCTTTGCTTACTTAACTACCTATCTCTATCTCAAACCATGAGCTTTCTTAGTTTTGCTCTTCCTATAATTTCTCATGTGCCACTAGGGAAGGAAGAAGGAGTGTTTGAACTGTGCTTGGTTGCCTAATGATAGTTAATGTATAGCAGATCATTAAAATGTTTGTAATAAATTCACTCAAAGAGAGTGATATGACTTAATTAAGAAAGAGTTTATTAATTATAGCAAGCAAGCAATAAGCAAAAATAACAGCGCTGGATGGCCGGGAAGCGATCCCCCTTCGCCGATGCCATGCTTCCGTTTTCTGTGTGTCCTCTTTTAATCGGTCCGGCTCTCCGATGACGTGTCCTTTCTCGGGTGTCTCTGCGCATGCGTCTCCATTGGTTTAGGGGTCTTTCTCTGCCTTATCTTCTTAACCTTTTTCACTGTTCTCTTTAAAGGCTTAGCTCAGTAACTTTCTGGAATTCAAGGAATCTTAGCAAGGCCATAATAATTATACAAGCGTCAGTAGTAACCTTCAATATAATCTTGATTTTACAGAACATAGCATTACAGAGTATCATATCTGCATGTTTAGTCGAACAAAAGGGTCTCTGTTTATCACAATGTTCATCCCGTCTGACTTCAGCTACCAAGAGCCATGGTGCAGACACCAAAGCTAACCTAAACATTTCTTTTCACTCCCTCTATAATGTATTGTCAGGTACAGGTGAGGAGAGCCAAGAGATGATTTGCTTTCTTTTTCAGTCTCTCTCCTCCCACTGATGGAAGAAGGAACTTGAAATGTCCCTCAGGTGCTGACAATAGTGAAACCAGAGGTCAAGCCTTGAGCTGGCATGGGCAAACTGTGAGGTGTCTGCTGCACTACCTGGGCAGGTTTTGGATACCTAGCTTTGGATTGCCTACACAGAAACCTTGGAAGAGTAATGCTTATGTCTCTTGATATATGAGCTGTGTTTCTTGGACAAGAATCTGAGTCCAAAGATCCATGGAGAGCCATCTCACCTTTCTTGCAGGGTTCACGTACCAAAATGGCCAGATTAAATAGTGTTAAAATCAAATGTTTGGGGGAAAAAAAAAAAACAACCCTTTTCTAACCCAGCAGTTCTTCTCACCACAACTCCTTCTCTCCAGCTTTGCTCTTCAGTCCAGGACTTTTCACAGCCACAGCTTTTGCAGAAGCTGCCCTGGGGCTCTGGGTGGGCCCCCTGATGCACACTGGCCGTGCAGCAGCTCCAAGTCACCCTGTGGGCTCACTGCCTGGACTGCCTGCTGTGCCAGCCGCTGGCAGCTTGGACTCCACATGTCCTCCTTCAGCTCCGTGTTTGCTGTCAGAAAAGAGGCAATTGCCCCATTTTTCCAGTGAGTTATGCCTGAGCCTCTGTCTTCTGTATTAGTCCAAGGCCATGTCATTTTAGGGAAGCATATTTTCCTGAACACAGTATAACATGAGTGAACAAAGGGAACGGCCCATCCCCGACACTCAGACCTGTTATGCATTTTTCCTGAGCACAAGTAATGAATTCGACGTGCGCGGGAGGCGTTGAACTTCCTCTGCATGTGCAGCCCACATGAGATGGAGACATTCAAGGGGTTCAGCCAGCACTTCCCAGAACCTGTGCAGTTGCACAGTGCTGGGCTGGCTGCACATGATAATAAATAATCCACCTCAGTGCACAGGAACAGGCACGCAGCAGCCTGGAATCTTGGGACACATGACAGAGAGAATGCCTAGAGTCTGCAGATGAAAAGTCCAGTAAAACTGTCTGCCCTGCAAAGGCTGCCAGTCAGCCTAGGCATGTACTGCATTTCCACTTCATGAAAGGATTCAAGGTGAAAAATAAATATGCCCAGGAAATCCTGGACACTTGGTGGGCATTCCCAAGCTGGCATCTGTGGTATCACAGCTCTCTTGCCAGCACTGCCTGTGTTAAGACTGTTGAAATCTTAGAGATTCTTTGTCTGCATGAGGCTCAAACACAGGAGGGACTGCAGTATGAACAGTAATTTGATAAATGTTATGACAGGAACAATAGAAAGAAGTGTGTTGCCAAGCACAGTTCTGAGTTGCAAAGGGAAGTAATGGAAACATGAGGTAAAATATTATTTTTGGATATTGGAGAGTGCATAGTATGGAATATTTTGGAATTAATTTCTATTTGTTTGCTGGCTTGTTTGATTGGGACACATACCATTTGGATTTTGTTTTGTGTTTTTTACTTCTTACATTTTTTGTCTTTTAGACATAAAACATCATGAAAGGAAAATTAGTAGGAAAAATTATTTCCGTACTCTCAGAGCTCTGCTTTGCTTCTTAATTCATTTCTTTCCTCTTAAGGCTTTTTGACACACTTGTGCTAAAAACTCAGTGTTAAGCAAGGTAGATAAAACAATCTCCTCTGACTGCACAAGAATATCTCTTAGATATCACTGCTGACTCTCTACACTGAAAGTGTGTGAATAACAAGAAAATAGGGGACATACTGAACTTAAAGAAAAACAAACCTTGGACAAAATTTACTGATAAATAGAAAAAAAACTATTTTCCCTGGAGGTTGTTGCTGTGTCTCTGATGCTCATCAGTAAAGTTTCAGAGGGATAATCTCAAAACCATCACTACGAGGGGCCCAAATGCAGCAGTAAAGTGAGTTATAGTGCAGCAGTAATGAATCAGTAGTGATAGCTGCAGATCAGTTGCTAAACTTTGAACTCAGGTTCTAAAATGGATCATCATCAAAAGGATCACCTTCCCTGCAAAATAAAAATCCGGTTTTTAGCACAAGTAGCAAACATTATGTGAACATATCATGCTAGCCTTCTAGCCCAATTTTTTTTTCTTTCAAATACCCAGGAAAGTGACACCATGAGCAGCTGTCTGTTTTTTTTATATACAGGACATTGTCAAGCCTTTCAGATATTCTTCTTACCAGATATATTGGTGGTAATATACATGAATTAAAAAATAATAAAAAAATTAAAAAATAAAAAAATCTCCCCTTAGAACTACTATATTTGGCACTTTAGAATAATTTATTTTTTACTTAGATTGTGACCATATGCAGTGCTGTTCTTTTAACTGTTCCTGCTGTTTTCTTTCCTTTAGACAGTTCCCATACTGGAGAGCTCCTGGAAATAATTTTGGATTCAGAAATTCTTTCTGTGTAAAAAATTTGAGACTTCCTGCAGCTGTGGGATATGAGCCAGCAGTCAGGAGATTTAGACTTGCTTGCCAGCTCCTTGCACAGTGCAGGGCAGAAGAAAGATCCATAATATCAATAAAGTTTGCTGTGGAGGTTTTCCACTTAAGAAGCAAGGCAACAATAGTCATTAAACCCCAGAACAGAAAGAGAAATAAAAGTATCATCTGATTGTTCAGGACAGGTATATATGCATCTTCTTCACACTGCTTTTTGTGAAGAGGAAACAGTATCAGATGTGGCACCTGGCCCACTTACTCCTCTTTCTGGCATCTCTTCCCCTTATCCAATACATATCTTGGACCTGGACCACACATAAGGGCTTCACCAGACTGATGGTAGCACATGAGCATCCCGAGTCCTCATTCCAGAGAGAACGGAAAACAGTTCCCAGAATGACTCCTCCCAGAACAAACTCAGGGGAACATAGTCTGCTCTGGAGATGGGAAAACATACCAGTAGATTCAGAATGGGTTATCATTTTTGTTAGCAAGATAGGAAAAAAAAAATATACTAGTTATGAGTGAAATTTGAGCTCTAGGGAAAGTCAAGAAGAGGTTGGTGTTAACTCCAGTGACAACAGGATTTAACTCTGTGTCTTTATTGCCAAATTTAAAAAGTTTTTTGGGTAAATGTACTAAAAGCATTACAAACATAATTGAAGCACTTGAATTGGAATAGTCTCTTATGTGGTTTCAGACCACTTGCTCACAAGTTTCTGAATTACTACTTTAATGGGTGAGAAACCTTGACTTCTCCAATAAAACCTCCATTAGCTGCCAGCCACAAACTGGCAAATCAGCACCATGCTATTATTTTTCATCTTGAAATCTTATCTGAGGTTGTTATTAGTTCAGGAGTCTCTCTATGTCCTGTTGCTGTACCCATTACGTATGGAGGCTAGCTTTGGAGCAGGCTGTAGGCCCATGGCCTGCCAGCCCTGCCTGAGAAGCTAGCCTGGGAAATTCATGGGAGGATTCAAAACAATCCTCAAAGACACAAAACAGCCTGCAGGTGCTGTTTTCTGATTCCCGTGTTTTCCTTGCAGGAGAAGGTCAGGGGGTGGTGAACCCCACTGACCAATGATGGTAATGTAGCACTTTACTAACCAATAAGAGTTTCCTTTCTGTACTCTTCACGAACTAGTCTATATAACATGACTGTAACAATAAACTAGAGATCTTCTCCTGCTCTGACTCCCTTGAGAGTCCGTGTCGTTCTTCCTGCCGTTCCCAATTAGAACGACAATTACGTTTCCCTAAGACACAAAATTCAAGTATCATTTAAAATGCAAATACAAACTGGACAAAGACAAGGCCATGGGTTGCAGTATCCAAGCTGGCAATGTATGGCAGGTGTCTGAGAAGAGATTTTATGATTAAAACGTGAAAAAGTACCCAGGTAAAAGGAAATCAAAACATTGTGGGACTGGAGTAGTCATTTAACCTTTGGTGGGTATTACAGTTTCATAGTGGAGTTTTGACTATGGATCTCCATTGCAGGGCTGTGGTTAAGCAAATGAAGGCCAAACTACAGTGGCTGGCCTGATAAGACAGGCAGATGGACCTTTCCTATCCTTTAATGAGACCTGCTCCAGCCATACTGCACCACAGTTCATTCGTGCTGCTGCCATGTCCCACGTTGTCTGCCAAATGCTAGGACAAGAAGAAGAAGAAGAAGCAAACATAAATACTTAGTCTTTGCCTCATAACAAATTTACAGTGTTTGATAAAGGTTGAAATGCCTAGACGTATGCTTGTTCTGTTTCTTGTAGCTTTTCTTTGTGCTAAGAAATATTTTTATCTATCATGAAATCAACAGGTGGATTTAAGGAAAGGGAGGAGACAATGGTCCAATGTGTCTCATAAGGGACGAACTTCTCCTTTGCTCAAGGAAGGAGAAAACACAGTGAAAATTTTAAAAAATGTATTTCATTGCTAATCTGTTCAGGAAAGAGTCTTCTGGGCTGCAGGAGTATGAATGAATCACAGTATTTAATATTTAGCCCTAAACTAATCACTTTCCTAATACATGCTGTTAGTGCAATGCTTTCTGAAGTGGAGGCAATCAAACCATTTGGCATCTAAACCCAGAGTACCAGAATGTTCCAGTCAGTAGCTGTCTAACAGCTGCTGCACCTACTTATCTTCTGCTCCTTGCTGGAACTTAGAAATTACAGTTAATAGTGGTTTAGTCTATATAACCAAGAATTCTTCATTCTGCTGCCCCCACACAGGCTTCTTCATTGGAGATGTGCTGAGGGATACACTCATTGGAAATGTGGATCCAAGGGACCCACTCAGAGCTGGCAAAGATGTTACAGGGCCTGCAGAGGATTAATGCCTTCTTAGTGAATAGGTGGGTGCCTTGGGGTATTAAATCCCAATGTACAAGCAGCTGTATGGATGTTGATGAAGTCTGGATAGTTATTCCATTGACTATTGCCAAGTATCTGCCATAGGGTCAAGTTAATTATTCAAATGGGTTCCATTAATTTTATTGACTGGACTGTCAGTGGGTGCTCACACTTTAGTTCATATACAGAAGCCAGAATAAAGCCAGAGCTGAATCCCACCCTCAATGAGCATAGCCCGGAATGGTTTACTGAGATCTTTCTTGATCTTAATCCTGCTGTATTGCAGTGGAGATATGTATCTTCTTTCCTTCTTAAAACAAGAGCTTAGTTTTCCAGTTCTGTGCTTTCAATCACTTAGGTACTGAGTATCTGAGTATTTGTTTTCACCTTAGAATGTCTAAAAGCTGAGCTAGCCTTAATGCCAAATGCCATATTCAACCTCTTCACTTGGGAATTTTCAGATGTCTAAATAGCTACATTTGCCTTGAGCCCAGATTCACAGATGGGTTCCAGCTTCCATGCCCACATGCCACAGGCTGGATTCCTCTGGCCAGGACATGTGCCCAGGCTGTGTGTGCAAGCTCAGCACTTCCCAGCTGAGAGACCACTGACTGCCATGGCCAAAGCTCTGCTCCATTCCCTCTTGCTGTCTGAGCTATATCCTGACATCTCCTTGTATGTAATTAACTGTCTCAGCTACAGTGCTACCCAGCTGCAGGATTTTTACTCAATGAGTCATTTACCCCCCCTGCCAAAAAAGCTTTGTTTTTGTTTTTGTTTTTTTCCTTCTTTGTTTTGCTTTGCTTTGTTTCTGTGTAACAGACAGCCAAACATGTTAGCCTTTCTTTAGGGATTCCCGTATTCTGGACAACAGTACTGTGTGCAAATCCTTCTCACAAGGAAGTCTCAGGACAAAGCAAGCTCAGTTTCACACGTTTTTACTTACTGGCTATGAAAGACCAACTTCCCAGCTTCTGGTAGTCCTGATAAGGCTGTGGATCATACAGCTGGTTTGGAGAGTGTCTCACTCCTCTGCCACAGGCAATTTCTGCACCCCTGTTTAAAAATCTCCCTAGCATAGACATTGATAATGCGAACAGTTGGAAATCAAATTCATAGCTTTACAGAGAAGCATCCAGGCAGATTATTCTATTGGCAAAGGTGTGTTAGCAGTCCTGTTTTATTTAGATTTCAGGCTTTGGTTGCCTCAGAGGAACTAATTATTTCTAAATCCCTGAAAGTGACATGTATGCATGAACAAAGCAGCCTAAGGTACTTGATTTTATTCTAGTTCTTTGAGAGCTGGTAAACACAAGTGAGCAGGCAGACAGGAAGTGACTTGAAGCTTGTGGTAAAAGCAGATCTGAATGATGAGGGATCCATACCTGTTGTCTCTTCCATGGCACCTTTCACACAGTACAAAACCCACAGACAAAATTTGTCCAGAATTTGTCATCTGACTTCAAACTAGTGTAATCTACTTCAGTTACCTGAAGTAGAATATATTTCAGGGCAATATATGTATAGGTATTACACTTACTACACAAACACTTGGTATAAACCTACACAATACAAGCAACGTTTAAAATCACCAGTGGCTTTAGCCACTGTCAGGGATTTGAATATATATTGGAATCCAAGACAAATAGGGAGCTCGGAAAAAAAATTATAGTGGACATGACCAAATTTTTGCAGCATTGAGAGGACAGAACTTCTATTACAAATAGCATTTTTTTAACCTACAAACCCAAACATTAAATAAAAACCACAGTACGTGTCCTTGAATGCCTCTCACATAGGAATTCGAAACAGCAAAAAGAACTACACAGCAAAATGTGGTGCAAGTTTGAATGTGGAAAATGCTCTTGTGAATCAGGAGGGGGTAGGTTCAGACACAGACTTCCTTAGTTCTTTCATATGGCTGGAAGTCATGAAATTGTTTTCATGACCAGTCATGAAGTCTTTCGCTATGGCTGCAATAATGAAAAGTTTTTATCTCTGAGCACTTTACAAACATCAGGAAAGAAGACTTTTCAGAGTTGGGATTGGAGTCTTCTAATTGTTTTTCAGAGCTGATGCAGAGATTCTGAAACAGATACATTCCCTCTTTAAAAGATTAAAACCTAATTAAAACTCTATTACTTAAAGTCAGATTTTTTTCCCCTACCAAACAAAAAATGACATAACAAAATCAGGGAACACACAGGCTCAATTACGCCCTGGATGATTTAACACAGGACATAAAGTGTTATATAAGTGTATATAAGCTGGGCACTGTAGCACATTTTCTGTTTAAGTAGACTTGACTAGGAAAATATTTTACATTTTTCTCTAAATTCATCTTTTATTCTGAAGTACAAGTATGCAAAAATTGACACTATTCTACTCAAGGTACCTACTCTTTCCCTGTATCAACATCTGATCTTCTAATTTCAATGCTTAAAAAAATAGTTTCTCTTCTTTATTGCAAGCCACAGTGTACAATCTTTCCAATAGGATTTTACATGAATTGTGATTCCAGAGTCTTTATTGCTACTTTGGTGCCAGAAAGAGCTCAGACAGATTTTTTGATTTTGTGATTTATTTTTCAAGGTTTTTAGCCAATTAAGAGACAACCTTCTAGTTGTAATTTGAGGACAATTTTCATGGAACTTCTTAAAGACAATATATACATCCACAAATTAAAGACACTCTTAGATAGAATATTTAAACTAATCTAAATTCCTGCTTAATAATAAAATAATTAAGCTTTCTGAGAGGACTCTTCTGGTCTTTCATCTTTAATGTCCATGCAGAAATTTTTCAGAACTTAAATTAGAATATTCTTTGTCAAATGAATATGAAATAGACTGAAACCTGCAATGCACTTACCGTTCTCTTAATGACACTTGTTAGGTTAGGAAACTACAGAATAGATTGCAATATTCACAGAGTTATCTCAATAATGTTAGCAGCAGTCCAGAGAGACAGAAAATGGCAAAAGGCTTCTCTTTGGAATATTGCTAGTGTCTGTACAAACCTAGTCATACCAATTATAGTTTAGTAGAGCTAAGGTAGTACATGTGAATATTTCCAAAATGACTAGTAAGTTTCAATTAAGGCTTGCCCAGGCATTTCAACCAATGTTCAAGTCCAAAATAGTTTAAAAATATTCAAATTCTATCAGTGAAATCTGATTTATCTTTTTCATTCCTTACAAGGCCTCATTTACATGACTTTGCTGCCACAGAATTGATAATTCTCTATCTTAATGAAATGCAGAAATGTTTCTTACTGATAAAATATTCTGGTGATAAATCTCTTTCTGATTCTTAATCCTTTTTTTAGAACAACAATAAGGAAGCCAGGTCACCTGTTCTTTTCCTTGAGCAGGTCACTTCTTAATATTCCTAAGGTGAAATCAGTCCTGAAAGGGATGTATATAAGTTCTACACACTACTTAGTCATGTTTAATTACTACTTGTGTTTAGGAACATAAGTGACTCTTAGTTTTTGCACATGCCTTGTGCAGCCCTCTGGAAGTAAGCAATGGTTAGGGATTGCAGGTAATGATCTGTGTCCTAATTCAGGCAAAAATTCCAAAAGTACATATTCAGGGTTTTTTTCTATCTCCTGAAATTCATGGTTCCTCCTAATGTCTGACCTAAGTACATCACAGTATTTCACACTTCAGACAAGCCCTTTCTCCTTCTTCTCTCTTACTTCCACCTGGCTTACAGATTGGCCTGATCCCATATAAATCAGTACGGCATTAACTTCTAATAAAATTCATTGGGCTGATATCAACCTTGAAAGCGTACTTTAACCCTAACAGAATTTAAATTTTCTCACAACTGATCTGATTTGATCATGTAGTAGATCATTAGTAGCACAGACTATATAACCAAGGTAGATTGTATTGCTAGAGAATTTCCACTGGATTGCCCACTTTGCAGATTACCTTTCATGTGGACCAGTAAAGGTGTAAATTAGCTTATTTTTACCAGATTTTAAAAAGTGAAAATGACCTAATGTTTTCGTAGGCTTGACCTAAGCATAAACAGAAATATTTCTGACAAACTTCAGAGAATGCACCAAAAATATATCAATATATCATATATCAACATGGTTCAGTAGAAAACCAGAGCACAAGCATACACACTAGAGAAAGAAGAAACTAGAGAACTAGAGTTCAGAAAAAATTAAATATGTTGAATACTTACCAGCTGAGCCCTGCTACAGGAGTCAAGGCCAAATGCTTTTGGAGCAATAGGCTAAGGCTAAAAACCATTTTGTTGTTGCTACTGTTCTGCTCAGGGTTGTTTGGGTTTTTTTACAAGATCTCCTTATGCACATGAAAGAAATCGTTTGAGTCCTTTATTAAACTGCATATTTATAGTGAAACAGATTGATCTACAGACGTATAGAGATGCAGAGATGATGACTGATACATTTTTGTTTGTTTTACACATTTTTCAAAACTTGCCTGGATTGTTTTGGTGCTGCCTTATATGACTGAGTGAGCTTATATTTTCCCAAGTAGTTCATAAGTTTTACTGTAAAAGAGAAAGACAATGTCACTACAGTACCCAAGACAAGGGAGAAGAAAAAAAAAAAAGTAAAATCTTATCTCCATACAGCTCAAACTCTAAAGAGGAACATTGTTTTTAGTCATATCAGTTCGAATTTCATGTCAGCTTGAATTTTTAAGACTATTCCAGTGGTAACTTATTATTTGAAGTTTATTTAAGCTTTTGTTTTGTTTTGTTTTTCAGCTTCCCCATACAGCTAAAGCAGGAGGATGATGAGGGCACTATTTTATTGCCCCTGCACTCTTTCATATTTTTACTTTCACTGCCTTTAAGTATCAAACAGTTATATTGTCATGGTGTGAGCCAGTAGTAATTATGAGTAACAATGGACTCCTCTGGGCATTTCTGACCCCCTGACTCAAAGCTCAGGGTGCCCAGGAGTTAGCTCACTGCATGAAACCAAAGCAAGATTTGAGTTCAACCCCAGCAGGCCTTCAGAGAAATAACGCCTCTATTTGGAAAGTAAAGGCAGACAAAAAAGTGGAAGAAAGACCAACAGGTCTGCCATTCAGGGGAGGGACACACTGCTGCATTTGTCCCAAGGACAGCAGGCAGGATGCTCTGTTTTTTGTCTATCCTGTGGTCTGAAATCTCATTGGCAGCAGCAGCTCATGGGGAGGAGCAGCTCATTGCTTCTGCAGCACATCTGCTGGCTTCACTTTGTTCATAGGCACCAGGTTCACACACTCCAGGATGACTGCAGCAAGAACCACCACATGGATAGTGAGAGAGGTCAGGAGATTCCCCTGAAAAGCACACACATCTAAGGTCACTTAAGGCACTAAAGTCAGTCTGAGGTCATTTGCAAGGATTGTCACTTACACCTTGGAAACTTCAGCAGATACAATCAGGAGGGATTAAAGTGATTTTCCAAAACAATAGTCCTTCTCTTCTTCACTCACTGAAGGTGTACAGACAAGGTTAACAATAGAACTAGGCATTATTCTACTCTTGCCGTGCAGGGACTTGTACAGGAGAGAGAAAAACTGGACTGAGGTTTAGTTCCAGCACTAAACATTTTCTGAGGGTTCTTCAGGAACTGCTATGGTTCTGGAAATATTCTCTCTAGCCAGTTAACTTTTTCCTTCTGTTCCTTAACAAGCTTACCTACTTGGCCTAAGAACATCTGTTCACCATCATCACCCACCCTACTTTCACCTGATTCTGCCTTTGCTTTATCTATTTTTTTTTCCCTCTTATACCCACCATTGGTCTAGCTCACATTTGATATACTAAGGTACAGTAAATAAACTCTAGTCCAATCCAGCAGTGGATAATAACCAGAATGACTAAACTAAACAAAAAATTATTTTGAAACAAAATGCAAATTTGTTTTATTTGCAAATCATTGTATGGGTTATGCATTTCTACCCTTTCCTGAGCCTGCCTGTTTCCATTGCAGGACCTTTCAAGAGAAGACTCTCTCTTACCTTCTAGTGACAGAAAGGGCCCTAATGACCACTGGAGCCTCTAAGGACCACTGCATAGCAAAAAATAAGCAAAAAAATAATGCAAAAAAAAGAAGGATGATATATCAGACAGAATGATTTAGTTCTTCTATCACTATTGCATAAATTTAATCATATTTGACCAAAATTTTTCATTTGAGGTTTCTTTGCCAAGGAAGCTTTTGTAGATCATTTTGACCCAGACAAAACAATTACAGAATTGTCTGAACTATAAATATTCCTCTTTCTTTCTTTAACTTTGGCATGCATTTCTTTTTCCTTGACTTAAGCAATGTCATCTTAATCATTCTGAAAGGTTCAAGGGGAGTGAATAAAAAAATTAGTAAATAAAACAAATATAAGATAGACAAATAACAGAACTCCACTATGGTTTATCTAACCCTCACTAGCCATGAGAAAAGAGTTCTGGTGTCTCCCAAGGGTTATAGCCCTCATATAGATTTCCAAAGATTATGACACTTGGGACTATAGACTTATGATGAATTAACAAACAGCATTGTACAATCCCCTCAGAGTATGATGTGTTTGTGTGTTTATGAAGCAACTTGGGAGGTTAATGAGTAGAAGTGCATGCTACAGATTCTCCACATATTTTACTCTGCTTGAGACGTGAAGATAATGAAAAAAAGCTCTTATCAAGTCCTGATAAATGGTAGCAGAGAATTTTTTGGTCCAGCATCCCTCAAAAACCCAGACATGCCACTCTTTTTTACTCAGTGCTGAAGACTGATTAAGTTATAAGACATATTTTCAGATGGTAGCCATTTCTCCTCTTTCCACAAAGTTTATTGAAACACTTATGCAGTGCTTGCTCCAGCTGCCAGTTGTCAGGGTGTCTTTTTGCCAAAAGCTCTCAATCTATCTAGCTAGACAAATCTCACCGTTCTTGGAAGCAAGTCTGATTTCACGACCAAGCTCTCCAAGAGCTGACTTCTGCACTAGTGCACAAGAGGATAGCTCAGGTCAAACACAGGAACCAGCAAGGTAATTTTTCATAAACAAAAGAGACCTAGACTAAAGAGTATGGTAAATCAGACTAAAGAACTCTGGCGAAGAGAAATATTTTCCTGTCTGCATAGTAGCGAGTGCAGCTGAAACTGGGTTTGTGACCTCAAAAGTCACAAAAGAAAAATCTTTTTTTTATACCACATGTGTTACTGATGTGTTATTACATGCCTTTTTAGAAACCAAATTAACCCATGTAGAATGCAGAACAAACTATACTAATTTCAACAGTTACATATCACAGTACAGGCTACCCAAAAAAAAAAAAAAAAAAAAAAAAAAATCTGGATGAAAGTTATCAGAACAAGCAATAGGTAGAGTCTGAAAGAAATAATAAAGCCAACATATGCGAGATGAAGAGCAACTACTAAAGAATGTGATGTGGGACTAACAGTAAGCAGCTGAATCTGCCAGCATTGTTATACAGATGCAAAAAACACAGTCAAACAAACCCAAACAAAACACGTCTGTATATTCAAATAAGAATCCAACCTGAAAAATAAATGAAGTTGTTCTGCTTTCTGCTGCACTGTGCAGACACTGCTTAATGGAGGGCTATGTAAGGAGCAGGGCTCTAGACATCTAGACAGATGTGAACTAACGAGTCAGTTGAAAATTGATCAACTGTCTGGAAAAATTGAGTTAAAAGGAAAGATTAAACAAACAGATTGGCAGAAAACAGGGAAGACATAGAAGTCCTAAATTGCTACTCAGAGTTTATTAAATGAAAGTCTTTTACCCAGTTTCACAGTGGTAAATAACTACTATTTAATGATAAATATCTATATTTTTGTATGACAACACCTATTTTCCTACCCAAACATAGATTAGAAATGACCACTTAATTATTCTCCATTGCTCAAATATGATTTATGTGCCTATACAATAATGAGAAAAAAATCTATTTAATGTTTTATTCCAATCCTAAATACTTCTCTCCCTTTGTTTCTTTTTCAGTGCCTGAACTTCAATCTATATTATATTCATTTTAATAATATAAAATTGCATTAATTGTGTGTGATATTTTCTATGATAATATGGGCACATCCTGGTATGTAAAGTTCATGAATGTGTGAAACACCTGCAAAGTCATCCACTGACTTGAAAAAGAAAATTGTGTGTGGTCATGCATCCACATCTTTTGCAAGCCTGAATACTTAATTCTACCTTCCATACAAACTAGTTCTATTTTAAAAAATAAAAATCAATGCTTTGTGTCTGCATTTTTGGCTTTGGGCATCTAATACAATATGTAAAATGTTTCCTGGTTACTATTATCCACCTATATCTAAATATCAAACACCAGGTATTCAGTAACACTTTTCACACAGGTTTCTCTGTTACCTGATTCTTCAGTCCCTACAACCCAAATCCCACACCTGATGTCTAAAGTTTTAGCTTTCATATTTTGCAGATTCTGTACTGTATTGGAATATAACATTAAACTTAACATAAAGTGTTAGCAAGTTCTATTCACAGTGCAGTTAGGCAAAACAATCCCTTTCCAGCCTGAGAACCAAGGACACCATTACAGCTTCAGGCCCAAAAAGTATAAACAGTGGCAAATTGAGGAGAGAAAACTAAGAGGATGGAACTTCATAACTCGAGGCTGTAATTGTACAATTAGCCCCAATATGTAAATGGACCAAAACTTATAAAAGTGTGAAGATTTGTAACTGGTAGTCCATCTTACATCCATGTTGGGTGGAGCCATGGCCAGGCTCTTGTACTGTATGTACGAGGCATATCCTTTAAAGGCCTTTTAATAAATACTGTCTGTCTAACCTCTGCTCCAGCTCTGCCTCTCTAGGCACCACCCCTGCCTCTAGAGATTTTTAGTTACAGGCTCATAATCTGCTGCCAGGCTATTTATCAGCTGGTGCTCATGTTAAGCACTTCTCTTGACACATAGAAACTATAAATGATGCTGAAATACCTTGTTAAACTATAAGTATCATTGATAGGCAGGAGCCATCTCACTGAAATTAGGCATTGCAGAACTGTCCCAAGCCACAAGTTCATGGAATCAAATATTTAATCTGTATTGTTTTAATAGTGTAAATATATGTGTCTACAAAGTTAACTGTATTTTGCACTGTGAGGAGACTATTACAAAGACTTTTTGCACTCCTGAGGACACAGTGAAACCACTGATCTGCAGCTGCACCTTGTTGTTGTGGAATCCTTGGTTCATGCACACCCCTTTCACAACCCTTTCAACAGGTGTGATGGGATGCAGAATGGTTCCTCCATCCATCCAAACAGAACAGCAGGGCCGAGGTTCCATTTCTGAGAGTGCACCAGTAAAAGCAGAGGTGACTATCTTGAAAATGGGGAAACAATTTTTATAACATCTAAAAAAACACAGAACACACTTCTGTTTCTCAGCACAGCACCAGCACAGCCTGTGTCAATATCATAACTTGTCTGAAAAAGCCAAAGGTCATTTCCAGTGGGATACCAGCAAAGCTGAAGCTACATTGCAACACAGCATGCCCTATTTAATTCTCTAGTGAAGAAGCAGCAGAGATTCATGCAGTGAGATGGCTGTTGTCCTGCTGGAAGGCAAAGCTTTGTATTGAAAGGGCACAGCAGGGAAAATAGCTCTAAGGAACAGATACAAATTCTGGCTCTAATTCCTATGTGGGACTATGCCTTCAATTTTCTGAAAAAGTGAGCATGAATGCAACCGCAACTTGTCTATATGGCTGGCAGAAACCTGTCACACAGTCTTTGCATCTTTGAACCACCTAGTTTGGCAGGCCTGCTTCTGTGCTTCACTAGAAGACCACCAAACCTGGTATGAGCCACAAATTATCTCAAGTTTTACAAAAGAGTCAGCCCTGCCAAGTCTTTCAGAGAAGAGAAGTTCAGAATAACAAATTTTCATGGCCCTGTGTGGACTGCCTACTTCCTTCCCCCGCTCCTTCCCAGAGGTTTAGCTGGAGGGAGGCTGGGCTGTTGTACCCTTTAAAATCATGACACTGTCAGGAAGACAGTAGTCCAAGATTTGGACCACAAGCATTAGGACTACAAGATAATAATGAATTTAGTAATATGAGACTTAGCTTTCAAAGAGTCTCAATTTTCTGAATAAATCTAGCCTAATAGATTTTGAGGAGAGTAGCATTAAATAAAACATGTCCTTTCTATCAAGTTGCACAAAACCTTATCTACCAGTAAAAATGAAAACATTATACTGTACACACTGTCATTGGTTATGAAATTTAAAACACTGATATCATAGTCTTGGCATCAGTAAACATTTGTTGTGTATTAGAAAGAACCAAAAAAAAGTAATGTCAATATACATTCAGAAAGAACAATTACCTCAAAGAATTCTTTGGCAAAATTGCCTTTTTTGTGGTTTTTTTGTTTGTTTATTTTTTACAAGCTTCAGGACTAGGATTTCTGATACTCTTTTTTATTCTGGTTTTTGAGTGAGAACACATCCCATCCTTCCTGCAGATCTTCTCTATTTTTCAAGACCTCATCACTTTATGCTTGTACAGAATGGAGCCATTTAACTGTGGCACTAGGTGGTCTAATGAAATATTACAGTACCATTTCTTCAAGGACTCCTTCAGCTTCTTGTGCCATTTATCCTTCTCAGAATCACAGTGTTTACTTTGGACCTTTTTGCTGGAATTGCTCCTTGGTGCCTGATTGATTTGATGAATCACTGGGCTGCCACTGCCCCTTGACCCTGTTCAAGAACAGGAATGTTTCTGCAAGGCTGGCAGCCTGTGCTCACTCCAGGCACTGCTCCAGGTCTCCAAGGAGGAGCAGCTCTTTCACAACACGTAGTCCGCTTGGAGGAGCCTTGTTGACATCACTACAATTGTCTTCCCTTGCACACAGGTGGTAGGAGATGCAATTCAAGGAGATGTGAATGGCACAGGAGGATGGGAGGAAGAATGGTCTTCTTCCAGTCACAGATCAAATGGTTTGTTTCTTCACCAGAGCCAGAATCAGATTTCTTCCAAGGGACACTAGGGATTTGAGGCTATGGGCCTGAGTAGAGCTGGGACTCCAGCTGAGCTGCTGTTGTTTGTTTAGGAACAACAATTGTTCTCAGACAGGAACTTCAGAAAACAGTATGTGTTTCCAAAGGCAGGATGATGCTGCTGTTGCTGTGAAGTACCGGTTATCCTCATGTCCCCACTCTAAATGCAGTGAGAGCTGAGAGCTCTCAGCACTTTGTTGGCAGTGATCATCACCTCATGATTAGGTCCATGGACAATTATGGCGTTCAGATATTCCCACACAGAAGTGATGAAGAGTTGCAAACATGAGGTTCTGATTCCCACTAGTGTTATGAAGTGTGACTGCTGAAACATTTATTTCCACTTTGAGTATTTGTCCATATGTGTACTCCCCTATTGGTATGCACACACAATATGGGGTTGCAATCTGAAATCTTTGGCCAGCAGGATCTGCTGGGGACATTCCTACTTCTGTGTCCACCTGCTGTGATGCCAAAACTGTAAAGGGCAGTTCATGTATAATAGCACAGTCTCTTCTCAGCATTCATGTTCTCCCAGGATACTATAGTGAATAGCTGTGGTAGTGTTAGTTTAACAGTGCTAATTAGGTAGCTGTTCCCTGAAAGTTCTTTAATCAGATTTAGTTTTTAGTCAGAAATCAAATGAGATTCCTTCTTTGGGATAAGCTGTTCCACACTGGGATTGTTGGATTGAAACAATGCCCATCTTTTAAGACAAAATTATTTCTTGCTCAAAGAAATCACCTTTTTACCAAGAAGGACCTCAGAAACTGCAAGTTTTTAAAGAGATGTAGTCAGGATCTGTAGCCATGTCCTTACCTTATTATCCATGTGGAGGCAGAATAACTGCTAAGCTTTTTTTACAAAAACCAGTGGCTTTGTTAAATTCAATAGTAGGAAGGAAATCAACATTATATACTTTTGCCTCTTTACCTTATATTCATTGTGGTTCAGAAAAGAACTCATAGTATTGGAGTAGAATCACAGCAGCAAAGGACATCCAGAGATTGCCATGAAAGAACAAATCAGTGTGGCTCTCAAAGGGGCCAACCATTCCTCCCATAGCAGGAGACAACCAATACAGACAAGCGGAAAAACTGTCCAAACAGAAAGTAGATTGCACAGAATTTGGGCAGTACTGTACATGAGAGGTGACCACAAACTGAACTTCTGAAAAAATTAAACTTCATACTGGATATTTATAAACTGGAGAGTGGTTTTGCAAGACACATGCTGCAGTCCTTCTGCTCTGCTTCTAATCAGATTTGAGGCTTTTTTTTTAACAAGCATGTTAGGAAAACAGGATACCTGAAAACACTGCAGTGGAAAACAAGAAGGGTGTTTTGGGCCCTATAGTGTGTTTCTTATGAGAATAAATTGGCACTGGATTGCATGGGAGGAAGTGATACACAAAAAAAAAAAAAAAAAAAAAAAAAAAAAATAGGGCTTCAAATATGTAAAAGGTTGCCAGAGTTTGGCAGTGAAGTATTTCTTGTGTTCACTGTGGATAGGACAAGAAATAATTGGTCCAAAGAAATGGAAAGCTAGAAATACTTCACGAACTAGGGAAGTTCTTCTGTCTTTAGCTGTGGTTAAGCATAATATCTAGGGCAGTTGTGAAATTCCTTCTCTGGAGAACAGACCAAGAAAATCATCTGTCAGGAATGGGTTACATAGAGGCTGCCCTGTCTTGAGGAGGAAGCATGGACCTCGGCCATGGATCTTTCCTATTTTGCAGCAATGATTTGATATAGTATAAAACTATTTTTCATTGAAATAGAAATAGCAGACCCTTGAGAGACATGTTTTTTTTTTTCTCCAAGTCTTTTCCTACCCTTGCCCCTGAATGCATATCTTTTACTTTTATCCATATTACCACAGTGTCAGTGTCCAATGCCATGAAGGGAGATAGTCTAAAAGTTCTTATCTGCTAGAGGACAAACTGAACCCATTCGTCATGACTTCAAATCCTGCCTAAGATTTCCCATTAGATACTAATGAGAAAGGACAAAACCTGACATTTGGGAAAACTTTGCTATGTTCTGTTCCTCTGTGATCTTCTATGGAAATTAGGGGGAACCCCCAAGACCTGCATATTACCCCATTTTCCATCTGGCCTTCCCTCCACTCATGACTTCCACACAGGTTTGAACATGTGTACCTTTTATTTTGGGCACTATACAGATTTTCTAGGACAGCAAAATGCACCTCAAATTGTGCTTGTGCAGTACCTAGCAAGTTATCCATGAAGCTTGATTAGTATTAATACAGAACTAAAAAAATTACAACTTGGTTTTGTTTGTTTTAGTTTCACATGAATAGACTACTCATGAGGGTTCTGAGGTATTTCCAGGGGCACAAGAAACTCCGTGGGCATTGGAACTAATGACTGGCTTCCAATCCATTTACGTCCTTTAGCTGAATTTTCATTCCTCATGAGCATTATAAAACATCAAAGAGAAAGAGATTAGAGATCTGCTAATTATGAGGAAAGATTTCAGTCTTTTTGTAACTTACTAATAAAAATAGAATCTCCATGGAAGAGAAAACTTAATCAATCTTATTGGCACAAAAATATATGTACTTTATAATCTTCAAAATGTCTGTCAAATTCAACTCTGTCAAGTCAATTAAAAAACTGTCCAATGAGCTTAAAACTTCTGTAAGTCATTTACTAGCAGATGATAGACAGATGGAGAGCATGATTGTGCCAGCTTCATTTCTTTGAGAAACTAGGATTTGTAAAATCTTACTTCAGTTACTAGTTAATTTTTCGCAGTAAAATTGATACAAAGCATGCTCTATATCCTTAATGGTTTACTTCTTTTGACTGTATTTTTTTTTTCTATTTTAAGTTTTTCTTATTTTGACTATTGTCAAAGCAAATGATTTCCAGTCAGAGGAATAAAGAGGTGGAAGTCCTTGTGAAGATACATGATCACAATTATCTCCAAGTGTCTTATTTTCTGGTAGAAAGCAGGTATCTTGGGATCACTTCTGTTAGTGGTTAAAGCCACTTCCAGCTCTAGACATCTACTGGTCTAAGTAGGACTACACACTGCATCTGTGTAATAGAGTAGTCAGGACAAGATCTGTGAAATTTGATAGTCTACATGTGGTACTAAATGCAGGTTAAATATAAGATAACTGTACAGCCTCACACACTTAAATCAGATTTAGGTTCACCACTGATTACAGATTTTCTTGCTCAGTCTAATTTGCTGTTGAAGCTTTGCCATTAACAGTGAAGCACCTGACTAAATCCAGTGCTTCCAGCAGTCTGAGAGCTCCTTTACCCTTCCATCATTTTCCATAGGGTCACGGAGTGGCTGAAGTGGGAATGGACTGCTGGAAAATGTCTAGCCCAACCCCCCTGCTCTAAGTAGAGCCAGCTGGAACAGCTACTCACAACTGATTTTTGGTTTAGTGATGAGGTTTCTTATATCCAAGCAATGTCCTATATATCATAGCAACATTACTAAATTTTTAGGAGATGACTTATATCTATTCCAATATTGTTAATAACTCTAAAATTAGCAATGTCAGGTGAATGCAGCTGCTAGGATCCAGAATCACAAGCATTTGGGTCCTTCTGTCTGGTCAGAGTTTTTTTTTTGCTTCAGGTCAGAAATAAGCCATTAATGAGTCATTCTATTCAAATGCCTTAGTGCAGGGATGTGAGTCAAACACAAGGTCAGCTTGGATGAAGTCACTCCAGTGAACAGAGGCAGTGAATCCTCTTGAATCTACATGGTCAAACAAGCACTTGCTCTCATCTGCCTGCATAAAATTAAGTGCACCTTGAAAGGGATGATTTTATTTATATCCCACTAGGAGTTTGTAAGAGAAATTTTCTCACTTGAAGGCTGTACCAGAAAAATATGGAATAATTACGATTTTATGTTCACTTTTGAGTAGATCAAAACAGGAATGGTGTTTTCCCTCTGCATACAAAATAACAGTTTTTAAGTGCATATTTCTTTTCGTTTGGACTTGAGCTTTTCAGCTTTACTTGTCCTATCTTATGCATTTAAATTAACAAACAAAATAATTGTTCCAAGAAAAGACTGTTTTCCTACACTACCTGAAAAGAATGTATAAAAAGTAAAGCTGGGTGTAGATATCTACTCAGATGGTTAAACACCATTCCTGGTTGCATTTTCTTGCCCTCTCCCCTTCTCCTCTCCCTTCCTCCATTTATTTGCCATAACATTTTCTGTCTTACAAACCTGGAAATTAATCTTTAATTACAGCTTTATCTGCAAATGGGGCATTCTGGTACACTGAACAAATGGAATGGCCAATCCTTTATGACCAGCATTCCATTGGAAAACATGATTTAACTGTTGCGATCAGCTCAACATAAATAATCTCAAATCATTCCTGCTTTCATCTTTAAGAGTCCTCAGTATTTCCTAGCTATGAACATGGATCAGTGGCCCTCATACTGTTCTGAAAGTCTTAAGAAAACAGAAAATGAGAAAAATCTCCCAAGCAAAAGGAATACAAATGAAGATTGCCAGCTCTGTAAACTCACTCTGAGGAAGATAACATCTGTCTTTTATGCATACATCAAACTTTTCATCCTGCCTTTGCACCAGTGAAGCAAGAATTTGGCTTTCTGGTTATATAGTTATTTAACAAAAAATGTACAGCAACAAAGAAAGCCTAGCAGCTGGCTTCTGATGCACACAGCACAGCAGTTCCCCAGGCTATCCTGCCAGGCATCTTAGGTGGTTCAGGTACTGGCTAATGGTCTCTGCAGACTAGACCATACATTTCTGCAAGTACTGAGTATGACCTGAGCAGAGTATTTTTCTCCCTCTGCCCATCTCTTTTGTGTGGTTTGTCAGTCACTATAAAATTTCATGCAATTTTATTGCTGCAGCTTTTCCTGTACTCATTCCTCTAAGCCACATCTGGAATGCTACACGTCTCCATCTGACAGATTTCTGCTGGCTTTTCAATAGCTTCAGTAAAGTGATATTGGCATAAATACTGTAAAAAAGTGGAGGCCCCTTTGCAGCACAAATCATCACAATATGTCTCCATCTGCCACTGAGCCTGAAAGTTTAATACTGATAATTTTTGTCTATGACTATTTTGAGTCAGCAGCTATGCTGTTGTTAGCAGGAACTGTGCAATAAATGCATTTTTCATTGTGAATTACATGCCCTGTGCATGTGAGCATTTACTTTGAATATGTCTAAATACAGGTTTGTCTATTTGTACAGTCACAAGTGCTTTGTGACTGACTCACAGGGTGAGTAAAGTGAGCAAAGTTAATACCCTTGACTCAGTAATCAACAGAAAACCTGTATTAATAGACTTTATTAATTGAGTTTCCCAAGGTTTTGTGCCTCAGAGTTGAACCACACAAATTCAGATGCACTCCCCCTGCTCCTCACCATGCATTCATTATCTGTCTCATCACAAGGGTTAGACTTTTCCTTTCCTCCATGGCAGCATCTCTGGCACTCATGAAGCTCCACACCACTTTCTAAATAAGCAAAAAAGCCCTCTCTGACAGTTAAAAAAATCTCTTTATGGTATACAAAATGTGTTTCATTTAGTATGAAAATAAGCACGATTATTTTTTTTGCAATTTACTCCCTGAAGTATCATCAACAGATGGGAATGAAAACAAACTTTAGATAGGTAAGGTAACAGCTATTTTGGCATTCACTGTTCTGTATTAGACAAGTTTTAAATAAAATGCCCTTGGTTTAATATACTTCAGGCAACTAGACTGAAGAAAATTTAGAAATCCCTAAAAGCCCCCATCAGGAACTGTTATTTGATGGTTTGGGACCTGGCAAATAGCAGTACTAATTCCTACCATCGGCCTTTTTGTCTTAATTTTTCTTTTGTTTCCTTCTCAGAACCTGATGGCCTGTAATGCTGACTGACTGCCACCACTTTGGCATTGCTTTGCACTTCTGAGATTCGTGGCAGGTAAAAAGGGTAGGATTTTCTATTTTTTCTACAGGTTACCCCTAGGAGAAGTGGAACAACTGCTCATGCAATACGGACATCAGAGACATAAATATGTGTCACAGCCCCAGATGATGAGATAGAAAACTATGGTTATGGCAGGAAATTAAAATGCTCTGAGATTTTTTTTTCATTTGCATTAATAACTTTTTCACAGTTTCAGCTTCATTTTATATTTCAAATGCAAAACATTTGCAACATAAGTGTCAAGCTTTTTGCTAAAAAATTATGTATATATCTCAAAATTTTGAACATGTCAGTGGAAAACTGGCAGTCATGATAAGGCAAATTGCCAACATTAGCTTATCCCACAAGGACACATCTATGCAGACTATTGAATGAACAGTAGAAGAGGTAAGGATATTCCATTTATTACCTTACTTATTAATCACAGTGAAATGTTTACAGTTTCTTGCAAAAATTAATCTTTCCTCTTGAGAAATACCAGTTCTGTGTCTTGATTTGCTAGATGTCATAGCCCAAAGGTTTTCCAAGCCATTCCTCAGTGTTAAAACTTTATTGCAGATGAATAATGAAGAATATCGCAGGATGGGGCACAGAAATGTACATTGAGAATGTCTTTTCCATATCCATATGGTAATGCAGCATCAAAATTGGACAGAAAAGTGAACTTCCTCTTTATAAGAAGACCATATGTGCAAACACACACATTAATTTCTTTTGAAACTATAGAAATTAATGCAATGGTTTTACAAATATTCTCTTATTTCTGAAAGTACTACAAAAACTAGAGTGGCTCCACTCTGTTTTGGGAATTGTGCATGACCTAAGAAGTTGATATGAAGTAATAGCTGATACAAAATAGGTTGTGATTTACCAACAGCATTGTTAAATCACAATATGTAATGCTCTGTCAGGAGAAACAACAGAGGGAAGAAAGTATGTATATAATTATGTAGCTAAACAATGCACTCTTTCTGAGAAATAGGACCCACCACATTATGAACTTGTCCTGGACAGGAATGAAAATGCACAAGCAATGATCCTTCCAGTATTATAACGCTACAGTGGTTTGCACTGGAATTTCTCTAAGAGCTCTTTCAAATCATTCCATGCTCTGGGACATACAGGAGCACTATGAAATCCCAGTTTGTGGAAGGAAAAAAAAGCAGTGCTGGCACAAATGTTCCAGAAATAAGCAAGTAAGACTGTTTAATTTTAGTCTGTATGCATCATTAAGAAAAGAAATAAATCTTAAGTGCAGTATTCAGGTGTTAAATCTGGAACTAGATTGTACACAGATGCATTGGCATAAGGATAGGGAAAAGTATTTTTAGTACAGGCAACACAGAAGCCACAGAGCTGATCTGCAAACCTCAGTGCTTGAAGTAACTGTCTATGGCCTTGGCATATATTCCCCCTTCTCTGTAGAGGGCTGCACCCAGGACAGCTGTGAGCAGGACTTCTTACCTTGGCTATTTCTTTGGCTGTCATGGCAGGTCAAGTGGATTTGTGCCACAGATGTCAGGTTCAGATTTCAGTAACTCAGTTGCACTATCTCTCTCCTCAGAAGGCTGTTAATGTCTTCTGGAAGAGAACTGGAAGAGAATAGTTCTTCCCCTCCCCAGAAGAGTCAACTGGTTCTGGATAGAGCATTCCTGCCCAGGGCACGTGATTTCAGTAAAAAACATACTTCATCTGTTCCATGAAGTTAAGAATAGTTGCTAATAACAAAGCTCATCTCCTCATTTTGATTCTAGATGGAAACAGAAAAAACAGCCATAAGAACTGAAAAGATTACATGAAAGACCCTTCAAACAGTGCAAAAAAAAGGTGGATATTATCCACACATCTTCAAATATAACATAGTAAATATTTCACCCCCAATTTGAAAGTATTCCATAAATATTATCAGTCTTAATAATAAACTCAGGTAATATATTAAATACCAGGGTCATTTGTTAAATTAGGCATTAGCTTCAAAACCTTTTTCTGTACTCAGAACTGCAGATATTTTTGAAAGTCTGGACCTTACAGTGTATTGGTCTCAACCTGCCGAATCTAACAAGTTAGTAGGAAAGAGTTCTTTTGATCTACGAATCCAGCATAGTGCCCCATGGTACTATGAGTACCATGAGTAACTTGAAGATGAGCAAGGGAATATGGAAGCATTCAGTTAAGACTGACTAATTTCTCTCAAAGGGAGGTTAATTGATTTTTAGAGGAAATTCTGAACAGGAAATAGCAGGAGCTGATTTTTTCGTGCTGTTGTCATATGACTTGTGCCTTCTTGTTTTAAAATGGATGGTTTTGTGATAAAATCATTGCCCTAGTGTTCAGAATCTCTCTGCTTCATTTCTGTTCAGCTGCAGTTTCCCTTTCCCTTATGTTTATGAGCAGGAGGATGTAATCTTCTCACACCACAGGGATGGCTGCTGCTAGGCATGAAGAATAGGTTTCTTGATTGTCCAGTGATGACAATACAGCTTCTATACAGAGTTGGGAAATCTTCCTATATATAACCATGAATGGCTTCATTTCTTTCCATTTAATGAATAAAACTGATTTAAGGTGAATTTCAAGTTTGAAAACCAGTCTTTGGTGGAGATATCAAATAAGCTGACCTAAAAAAAAAATATCATTGTTTACCATTTTAATATCGTTAAATAAACAAAGAAAATTATAAAGTCTTCAACCAAAAGCAATGAATTAAATCCTATGGAGGAATTTGGAACTGTAGAAAAAAAATAATCATCTCAGTGTCCTCTATGTAAAATTGAGTTTGCTTCCTTCTCAAATAAGTGGGAGCTTTGCATTGATATATTAATAACAAATTCGAAAGAAAAGTGACTATTTCTGTCTTTTACTTAAAAGGAAGAATTTACAAGAAGAATAAACCAAAAAATAATGTGGTCTATTCTCATTTTACTGCCTGTGTATGCTCCATTTCCCTGAAAATTGTGCAAATCTAAACCTGAGCATTTAACAGTGTTCTGGCTTTATTTCCTCTCCTTTACGAGCATTGGAACTTTTTAAATGGAGAACTGTTGTTCTCTAGAACAATGATAGACAATATCTTTCGAACTTAATCCCACTTAAGAAAGCAATTGATCATCAGTTGTCAGTAGTTTGAGCTCAAAACACGGTCCCTATTTCTTCAGCATCCAGGGTGAGCTACTGCATAGAGTTAAACCCACTGGATTACATCCACATCCAAATGGGTGGTCCTTTGCTTCTGGCTGCAAAAACCTAGACACTGCACTGAACTGAATCTTTAAAAACCAGGACAGATTAATTTGCTTGGGCTCCAGCTCTAAAATACTGTAAGCTCAAAAGTACTCCAGTCTCACCATCAAGGACTGGCTTAAAAATTAAAAAGTCTTTCCGTTGGAAGTTGTTGCTACTTGCAAGAAGGCAGAAACAGCAACTCCAGGAAGTAAACTGGATTGAATGATCAGTCAAAGACTGCCTTGCATAAAACTGAAACCATTAGGTTTCTTTTTCTTCATATATATGAAAAAAAAAGCTTTGATCAAAAATTATTTATTTCAGCTATTCATATTTGTCTATTTCAGCTGCTAACAGTGCAGTGCAGAGCAGTGATGGTAGCTATCCTCTCCTTTGTTTTCTTTTCCATCAACATTATTTTAAAGAGAAAAAAATCAGCTCATAATGGAAGTGTCAAGACTATCTGCCAGAAGTTATGGAATGACTATGTAATCTCCATGACTAAAATAATTTTCAAAGTTACAAGTTTCCTTATTACAGCTGTTGCTAAGATTTGAAGTGTGATTTTCAATGCAACCCTCCAGCTTCCAGACTGGTACATTAAGAAGTATTGAAAAGAAATTCACTTACTTCTAAAGGAGAAACACCAAACACTTCTAGATCTACATATATCAAGAACAGGTAATGATCAGTGATTACTGATCAGTGATAATTAACAAGAAAAAAGGTTGTAAAAGATCTGTCCAACTCATTTGCCTGATTCTGACTGTGGCCATAGCAGCTGACATACATTAAAACAAGCCAAACACAGAATGATACTTAACCTTTGCAAAATATGTAGATTTTTTTTTTATCTCTGTGTGTGCATGTGCATATATGACATATCTGCAAAAGAGCTAAAATTATAGATTTGGAGAAGGCCATAAACATGTGGAGCATCTACACAACTAAATGTAACATACAACAAAATATCAACAACACAACAGCTACGTTTTTCTGCAAGCAGAGAAAATACTTGTACCTTGATGTACCACATTAGGCCGTTACAGACACATGCACACAACCTCTAAAAGCAAAGTAAGATACTGTTTTTCTAACACACAGTTTTATGGTGAAATATATACTATTCATTCTTTTCCAAAGTCTGGGAGAAATCAAGCCTGTCAATGAAATTAAACAGCAACAGACCTGAAATTAGTAAAAGGAAATTTATACTGCATAAAGTGTATAATCAGTCTCCAGAGTTCTCAATAGAAGGAAAATTTGGATTAAAAATCTGGGATATTTATATGAATAACAATAATATTTGCAGTTATGTTAGTGCAAAATAAACCACACAGGCACAAAGGCAGACCCACCCATTAAACGCCTGGGCTAAGAATGATGTCTCCTTTTTAGGAGTGTTAATGTATGGTTTTTAATGATAAATACTTGACACCTTCCACCAGTGAATTTGACACTGGCAGCTTTCAAGTGCAGGATAATAGATTAGAAGAACCTCTGGTATAATCAGCATCAGGTTTCTTTTCCTTCAACGTCCCCTTTCCTGATCTACAAGGGTGGTCTTCTCCACAATGGAAACAATGCTGTGCCAAGTTATTACATAGTTTAATTTTATTTTTTTTTATTTTTTTTTTATTTTCAAATGGCTTTAGAGAGCAGATGTTCCCATGCAAGCATTAGAGCTCTTGCTCTGTGGATGTCTGCAGCACAAATGGAACCCTGAATCTCATCCAGCTATCACTCAAGTCCATGGCAAAACTCCCACTGAGCTGACCAAGATGAGGGTTTGGCTCACTGACCGTGATAGTCTGTTCAGCTCCTGCCCCATCCTGTAGCTAGCAAGGAGTACACACATATGTTAGTGTTCATGATATTATTATTTGGGCTGTCTGATGGGCAAAATCACAGGTATAATCCTTGGGTGGAATTATTTATTTTCTTTCTGGAAGAAACCATGGCAAATCTTCTTCTCTTATAATGGACAAATCCTTAAATACTGTGAGTTCAGCTTAACTTTTCAGAATGCAGTGGTTTATCCAAAGTTTACCCAAAACCCCCCCATTTTAGAATTGGTCAAAAATTCTCATCAGAACTTAATTTTAGGAGGGTTTTGGGATTTCCAGATTTCCTGGTTTTATGGCTCACCCAAAACCAGTTAGATAGATACAATGTATAACAAGTATTTTAAAGGTGAGGAAATTTATCACTGAATTTTAGTAGGTGGGAACCTGGTGCCCAGGGAAATGAAAAAAATTATGCCTGCTATTACTTGTGTTAGCGGCAGAATCCTCACCTGCTCTACTCAGCTTTCCCTTCTGAGAAAAAACAGCCTCTCCACAGGAATTTCACACTTTCTTCCATACCCATCTCTTTTTGGGAACCAGATATGCAGGCTCTGTAAAATTTTTAGATATGTATTTTTATCAGATTATGCAAATACTTCTGAGTATCTTCAAAAGGCTTAAAAAAGGTAGTTAGAACAATTGATGCACGTCAGAGGATTCCACTGCTTTAGGTGAACCTGCTCATTCACAGCAATTTTGCTTTGTTTTGATCCTTTCCTCCTGTTTTTCTGAGAGACCCTGAAACGGTGCTGAAGTGCTGCTGTTACGTTTTTACACATTTCCAGTCATTTTATTTCCCTGTCTTTCATTTTGTGGGGGGTTGTTTGGTGCCATGAAGAGATTTTTTCCCCATAGAATCATAAATAAGTGCTTATGTTCAAAACTCTCATGAAGATCCATACCAGAGTTTAAAAAAACTCTTGAGAAAGTGGGTAACAAATTCTTGATCACTCTATTATCTGAATAATGTCAATCATTGATGTCCTTGCAGCTGTCTACAAGACTGAACATTTGTATTGTTTTAAAGGACTCATCAAGAAGTGTACTGAAGACTATATGGCTTTCTTGTGTAATGTTTCAAGTACTCTCACAGGAATCAAAAGCCAAGGAAACCAAATAGCTCAGACAAAAAGTCAGAACTTGTGTTCACACCTCAAAACTGGCATTTTGACATGCTGGACATTCTTATTTTTCCTAATCCAATTCAAATTCCCCGCCCTGTGAGTAATTTATACTCACAGGAAGAGATGTCTCATTCTAAGAATTATTCCCTTGTATTTTGTTCTCTTTGGTTTGTGATGATTCACTGGTTCCTGAAATTCTCCAGCAGCAAGGCAATCCCCACTCACACCAATGAATCCCAATGACTCAGATGGGACTCAGAGAAGCAGCAGTTGCAAAATAAGATATATTTGTTCAAACACATGGGCCAAGACACAATACAGAGAAGCAGGACCAATATTTCTCATTCACAATACTATAAATAAAATTTGTGATTGTTTGCCAGATAAAGACTTCATGGGGAATGATGTCTTGTCAGAGATACTAGGAAACCTGCTGTTTACAACCCTAGAAGACACTCAGTAATTTTTTTTAGCAAAGCAACAGATTTCCTGGTTTGCTTGAAATGAACTGTCTACAGGAAGGCAAGAGGCTTAACTAAGGACTTAGCAAAATTGAGTATTTTCTTTAAAGAAAAACTGTAACTACAAAAAAGGTAAAGAGATTTTGGATTATAAAACCTTTTTACATTTTATTTCCTATTATTAATTTCTTAAAATATATATATAAAAATGAGGATCTGACTAAATGAATCAGGACATCAATTGATAAATGTCTGTCCTTGTAAACAAATAAATAATTATTTACAATCTTTGGCAAAACAAAATGAAATTTCATCAATCTCACTCTCTCACACACACTTGCAAGGAAAAAAGAAAAAGAAATTTAAAAAAACCCATCATAAATAATTTACATAGAATAGGAAAATTATGATACAGTCCAAATATTAACATCTTCATCCCTAAACCGATGTCTCTCTCTGACAAAACAAAAAACCCTACACAGCCATTACTCACTACATTTAATGAAGTCATCCTCCCTTCTCCTTGGAACTTGGGGATGCCATTTGAAACACCAAAAGAAACTGAAATATTTAAAAACCTCATTAAGAGGATTTGTGAAAAAAAAAAAATCCAAAACAAAAGAAAAAACAGCAACAAAACAGACAGAAATATTTTTTTTAAAAAAATTGGTAGTATGAATACTATAAAATGTGCAATAAAGCCAGCAACTGTTGATTCCTTTCTAATGAATATAGCCACAAAATCTATTTCAAGGGAGAAAAAGTTGATTCAATATTTAGCTGACTGTGCCCTAGAAGAAGGCAGAGGTACTGTATTCTTCCATCAGGTATCCCATCTATGAATAAAATTACAACAGCCTGTGTTCTTTTTGTGAACAAAGCTCATACATCTTAAAAAAAACAAGAATGTTAAACATGTCTATACTATTGTTTATCTGAGTAACTGTTGTATCTGTTTAGAATAAACACTGGTATCCCTTCAGCATTATTTAAACAATTCTATATACAGCAGACATAGGTAACAATATAAAAATTTTAAAATTAGGGTAACTGGGTATATATTAAGGTTCCATTTGTAAATTACTTATTACTATTCATTTAACTTTAAAGTATACATGACTATAACCCATGGAACCATACTTAAGTGCAGGCCATGCTTTGACAATATCTACATATTGTGATATGCTTTCAAAAATAGCTTTAAAATATCATTATTTCTAAATGTATTATTGATGGATTATATGCTTTAAAATCAATTATCAGAGAAGGTAGCTTGGTGTGATAATCACAATAAATACTAACAAAATATTTATAAATGGAACCTTAAATTCATATGTTACCAAATTAAGTAATGGTGGCTTTGCCACCTTTTCAAAAACCCACATCAGGATTCAGGATGTCAAAGTGCTTTTTGCAGCAGAGGTGGAAAAGTGGTTCAGGTTCATTTGGCTCCACATGGATATGGTATATTCTTTATTACAAGACAATGCAGAATATGATGAAAACAGGGCAACTGGAAATAATTTTTTGAAAGTCAGACAACAGTGACAGCTTCAGATGTTTAAATGAATCACTCCTCTCTTTCACATGACAGTTTCTAGTTCAATTCTGTTTGGCCTAAATAAAGCTCCTACTAAAGAATGCTTTAGGTTGCAAATTTGACAGTTCTACCAATAATAATTTTAAAAAGTATTCCTAAGATTGTCCTAATCAACTAAGCACCTTTTTGAATCAAGAAATGCTAATAATTGATCTTTAATATCCAAAGTAATTTTCAATATTGGTGTGGCCCTCTATTACTTTGCTAAAATTAGACCCAGAAGCTCTGTGTTACTGAAGTCCAGTCTTGATCAGAACAAGGAAGTGTCAACCATACACCCAAAAAATTAAGACACATTTTTCCTCACTTAAACGTAACAACTGATAATCATCATCCCCCCCTCTTTTTCTCCATATATATAAATACATTAAGTAATTACATTTTTTATATGTAAACGTCATTCTTTAAAAAAGACAAGTAAACAAACAAACAATTTTGCTAAGTTTGCACTCTACAAAAGTGTTCTAATGCATCAATCTGCTTTTGCTTCAGTGGTGGGTCCGACGTTCACGTTTAGGTTTCATTAGTCCTGGCTGTGAGAAGGCACTTGGGTGGAAGGGTGGCTGATGCACTCCTGGCGGCTGGAAGCATCCTGGAGAGTGGAGCATGAGGAGAGAGGGCAGGAGGTACACAAAAACAGAAACTGGGAGTACTAGGTTGTACTGAGGTGTCTGGGTTGCATAGCATCTACAGTACTTTGCTGGTAATGCAGCAACCACTGCTCAAGCATCTGAAAGAAATGGGAAAATATATATTAATTGTGGCTGGGGTTCTTTTGGTTAGGAAGTCAATCACACAAGAACTCCACCATGATACACTAAAGAGATGAAGCACAACACTTTCTGTTCTTTATTTTCCTACAAATGTGAGGACATTTATATAAAAAACACATGTGCCTACATAGAGAAAGATACAAGCATGTGTATGTGCAGCTATGTATCTAAATGTATATACAAAATCATATACAAGAAAACCTGGAATAGCATTTTCTGTATTTCCAAACATTTCAGACAAGGCATTACAGACAGGCATGCTCATTAAAGGTATCTGCTCTCTTTTGCATGTCTCTTGAAAGAGGGGTGATCCAGAAGTATCTGTGCCTGCAGGACATACTGAAATAGCCTACAGAGGACAGGATATACAGAGAGAATTCTAAGCAAGTCTCACTTAGATATTTCTACCTCATTTTTTCCAGGTGGATAGTATTAAACATCTGGGGTTTATTATTCAAACTGAGATTACTCTAGGGACAAGGGGCATTCATGGCATTTTGCAGAAGGTTTATGCCATGCTATGATATTACAGACTGCTTTTAATTTAGAGGATACTTTTCATTTTGATAATTTGTGCTTGTTCCACAAGTTATGAAAGGCTTAAGCATCTTCCAGATATTTTTTGTAACTAACCTCTGCATTCATATTTGAGGTCAGAGAAATAGACCATCTCTTGAGAGAAGACAAAAAGACCTAATCGTCCACCAGCAAAAGTTGTATCATAGATTGGTCCAGAATCCACCATGACTTGTTTCCCTTCATAAACCAGAACCCTGTAAAGAAGAACATAAATTAAACAAGAAGGATAACAGAGTGTCCAGTGTAAGAGCTGGTAATTATCTCTAAAAACTAAAACAGAATTCATTTTAACAAGGCACCAGAAAACCCAACCTCATTGTAGGGATCTCTTCTCATCTCTATCTCACACCCACCTTGCTGGCAGTCATAACACATTAATCAGAAGCAGTGGGGCTGCTCCTTAAGTGATTTTATGCACACCATCTGCAAAAGATTTCCCAGGTCTTTATTTAGAACAGTCATGTCTCCTGGAATGAACTATGTCATGTTCTAGCATTCACTGATAAGTTCCTGTCCCAGTGAACTCAGGGGTTAGCACATGACCTTGTCACATCACTGAACAAAGCTGTCTGCAGCTGTGTGAACAGCTGATTTATTTATCTTTAGGTGCAAGGGCCAACATCAGAAATTGGAAGAACCATCCCTTTAGAATCAAACAAAACATTAATTGGAGACATGTTCAATCTCAATTTCAGACATTTTAAGAACTTAATGAAAGCTGGAAGGATTTAGACACAAACAGCTAGACTAATAATAAATTGGAAAAAGAGAACTTGGTGGGTATTTTTTTGGTTTTTGGAGGGGTTTTTTTAGTATTTCAGGCATCCACCCTGGAGACAAAAGACTTCGAAAGACAGCACTTCATTTTTTTTCTTTATCAGAGAGACTGCATTTCCACAAACTTGGATCCTCTACTTCTCCTGGGAGACCTTGAGATAGTCTAGATTTTCAGGCTCTCAGTCTCCTGGGCCAAATGAAAAATTACTCTATAGTTTGTTAATTAGACTAGTCTTTGGAGGCAGGGATTATTGTCCTGCTTCAATTGACAATATATTAATTATACACAGCAAGATGGCTTCATGAGGATGAAAACACTTGAACAGCTTCCTAGATCTCAGGGGTTAGAACTAGTTAGAACTCAGGGCAGATTTCTGTTTAGACAGAAATGCATGTCCAGCACTTGTAATAAAGTGTTCTGTTTCCTGAAAAGTGCACAAATACAAGTATGAAACTGCTCCCTGAGATCAGAATTAATGGATGGTAAAAGGAACAGTAAAAAAAGTGACAGATTTTCAGGTTCATAAAATCCTATTTACTATAATTCTCAAAATATCAAGAACCCAAAACATATGGGAAGAGTTTAATAGTTCATTCAACCCACAAAAAAATTACATCTCTGATCGTGCTCATATGGAATTGATATTTCTGTACAAATAAAATTATTTTGTGACTACATTAGTGAAAAAATTAATTGATTTTCTATCAGAACACCCCTCAAAGTGTGAAGGAATTTAATGCCCCAAACCACAGTTTTTGCCATAGATTGATCTAATGTGATACCAGTGGTATCACATACCACTATGTAGATTCTGTAAAGGAAGTTACAGGTAACAGCAACATGAATAAAAAAAAATTAAGAAAAAAAAAAAAAATCGAGCTTCCTTTTGACCTGTATCAGTCAATGCTTTGCACTGCAATACACTAAAGCATAAAGTCCTCTCTTTCAAAGAAACAGGTAACTTAGTCTGTCCTAATTTGTCTATACTTTGTTGTTCACAGACAAATGAAAATCCCTTGCGCATAAGCACAAGACCTTTGGAGGTAATGTCTGACTCTACCCCTGAAAAATATCCTCTACACTTCTAGTAGTTAGTAGAAGATAAAACTGACATGGGCAGTTAATGCCGAGTCTTTGGAACATCAGCTAAGCAGCTGGGCTCTACAGAAAGTCATTTGCCACAGCTCCTTGTATGCATTACAGATGTGCATATGGCCACTTCTGCAGTGTCTTGTGTAAGCCACTACGGGAGACAGGATGCTGAAGTAGACAGGCCCTTGGCCTACTTCCCTGAGGCAATGCTCATGTTTATAATTATTTTCATTCACTGAAATTCCACAGGCTGGGGAGCAATCTCATGTTCTAATCTTGCTTTGAGTTTTGCTCAGGAATTTTTGGTCTCTTTACAGAAAAGTTATTGAGAAAGAAATCTATTTTTTTTTTCTTTAATTTAAGGGTATTTAGCTGATGTAAATATTGAACCATCCAGACTAAATTAAATACATCTGAAAAGGAAAATAACTTGTTCTGAAGATAACAAAATGTTCCCAAATACTGGACAAACTGTCACACAAGTAACACAATTATCAGAAACAACAATGAAACTGATAACATAGTTTTTAAATCAACAGAGACAAAAGCATTGCTACTAGAAAATGCAGAGGTACAGAAATATTTCTTACTTTATTAATCCTGTTTTAGGCCTGTGAACCAAATGCCACCTGTAAGCAGTATAATCTTTCCAGCCAATGTTCTTGGGATCATGCCACAAAGTACGCACCTACAGAAGGAATACAAATGTCTTATTAGAAACATGCCATGCCCCAGTAACTCTATGTCCACCCTAGTAACTGCCAAAGCTTATTTTCTGCAGAGTATGAAACTGAAAATAGTTTAACATTTGACTGTATCAAAAGACTAATTTTATGGGGTGAGAGTAATGGAAATTTCCATCTTATCATCTGCAGTTTCATAACTCGAGTCACTGAAGACCATTACGGCATCAAACCTTGACTTCCCTTATGATGTCAGAGAATCAGCTGAATTCGAAGAGATCCACAAGGATGATCAAATCCAACTCCTGGCCATGCAAAGGACCATCCCCAAGAGTCACACCATGTGTCCAAGAGTAACGTCCAAATGCTTCTGGAACTCTGGGTTTGCACATCCACACAACCAGGCTGACAGAGTCGATGCTGCATGAGTGCCTCCAGTGACAGAGAGGAACTGCAGCTTGCATAAATGTTACTGCCTGTGGCTGCTCCTTGAAAACTGCCACCCAGTAACAGTTCTCTCAATTCCTATCCACATGGGAAGCCTTACTAACCTAATTTCCAAAATGGATAAGTTTCTTCCATGTTTGGACCCCACTTGTAACAGCAGGAGGTTTTTTCTCTTTTTTAAATGTCTTTTATCTTTTTTTATCACTGGTCACTGTGCTCTAAACCATGTAAAACACAAACTGGAACAGCAAAGGAGCAAGTGCCAATACAGAAATAACAAATGATTTGTGCATAAATGAGACATCTCTCTCATTTTCCTTTCGATCACATCTCATCTTCCCTTTTATACATGTGATTTTCTTTGAAATACAATGCATGCGTTACTATTGGCACTACTAATAACAGAATTGAGGAAAAACTGATAAACATCCACAAAAATTGAGGTGTCAAAGGAAATTCTTTTTGAAACATGTCCGTTACTTTTAAAATATCAGTCATGCACTGTTGGCCTGAAGTTTTAAATCTCTCACCTGACCAGGGGTGTTTCCTGTGTGCCAGAGAGCATTTCTTAAATGTTCACCAGTACCAGTTGTTGAGTTCACTACTTTGAGTGACACACCAGAATAGCCATAAGCCCTGGTGGGTTTGTCCTCCCAATAGGTCTGAGTGACCTGCTTCCACATCAGAACATAAAACCGACTGCTGGACTGGTAGCCAAACACAAAGCCAGCATAGTCATCGTCACGATCTGTGTTAACATAGAACGTCCCGCTGAAGTCAACAGAGCTGAACTCATCATAGCCTGGGAGAGGACAAAAGAGACAAACCATTGAGTTATAATGCTGCGTCCAGTTACACACACCCAAGAGTCCCAGCTACATCCTGAATTTTGGTAGGAGACATAAGAGGTATTTCTCAGTGTCCTCACCTGTAGAAGAGGAGGTAATTACACTTGCCTGCATGGAGACTTCTGAAGGGAATTAAGTTGCTTACAAGGGGCATTGAAGACGTCAGGCACTATACTTACATTTTTTCAATTGTATTTTTTCAAGTGTATTTTATATATGTTACAGTCAATGATGAGATGAATGGACAACAAATGCAGGCAGCTTTGAGCTGTTTATACTTTGGGCATATACACTGCCTCTGTGGTTAGTCCAAAGTTTGCAGCACCAAAAAGATGCATTACCTTTTTTCCCTTTTCCTTATCACAGAACCACTGGTTAATTTTCTGAAGATGATGACTGACATCTGATACTCACCTACAGCTATTCCAGGATCAGAGTTAGCAGTCTGCACCAGTTCCTTGCCTTGGTGGCGAATAACCCAGTTGGGATCAATCTGAGCTGTTCCCTTGGGGTCCAGAGGGACCATCTGAAACTTTCTGAAATCAGTTTCACTGATGGCATTGTTTTCAGGACACACATCATAAATATCTGGAACATTGTCATTGTCAAAGTCATCTTTGCAAATATCACCTCTGCCATCACCTGTAAGCAATGTGAATAAGCAGAGGTAATTGTTAGCAATTTATCCAGCCCCAGGCTATACACCACTTTAGAATCAGGGTGGGAAAAGTTGGAAGTTTGCTATGTCAATGTAATTCACTAATGCTTGCACTACATTTTCAGTTTGATTTGTTCCAGATGTGGATACACCACCACATTTTAATACGTATTGTGCAAATAAATTCAAAGAATAGCATTAAAATCTTAATCTTCCTTCCACACATTACTAAATTTTTATATATCATTGATCACATTAAACTTTTTTCAGACTCTTATCTCTGTCCTAAGATTTTTTCTGCAACAATCCATGTAATATGCTTCAGACTGCAGATATGTCACCTCTATGTCAAAAGAAAGGGGGAGGTAAAGTAAAGTATTACACGCTTAGCCACTCTTTCACTTGTACGTAGAACAATTTGACTTATAAAAACATAGTGCTTCAGAAAAATGCAGAAAAAAAGAAGGCAGCATTGCATTCAACAGGACTAGCTTCAGAGGAATGAAAAATTTTTGTTATATGAATTACAGGAGGTTTTTTAGAGAACAAAAAGTACAGCTCATCTGTAGTTGTGCTTCTGCTCAACACTTTTACTACACTCAATATTTTAGAAAAACTAAAAATTATTTCCTTTCTTAGTTTACCCATAATATTAATGGAAACCAGGAGATTTGACTTGCCTCAAATAGCAAGAATTGAAAGGAGGCATCTGTAGGAAAGCTCATTACCCATGCCTATTATTCCAAGGCATACAATAGCAGAAAGACCTGAAAATAACGTAGAAAAGCTTGGCCAGACAAGTATAGAAACAAATTCCCAAATGGCTCCAACTTTTACAACAGAAACCACTGGATATTACACTGGGTACTCATGCAGAACCAGCGCTGCCAAGTAATTTGTTTCTATCCTTACACAGCAGAGCATCTGCTTTTTTGGGTTTTATTTTCCCCCAGTGTTTATGATTGCCCTGAAAACATGGGAATTAATACAGTGGGAAATAGCATAACTGAATGCCCCAGCTCATTCAATACTGACCTACTACTAGATGTTTCACAGAAAAATGGAAAGCTACGTTATCATCACTAGCCAATACAGTATTACCCAAATATGGAGCTTTAAGTCAGAAAGCAGAATGAGTTTTAGGCAACAGCCAAAAAGAAAAGAGGAATTACAGAAAATTGAAAGATCTAGTATCTCAAGGTTCTCTGCAGCTCAGATACATGGTAAAATGGTCTCATTTTCCACCCTGGATATCTGCCATAGACAACTCCAAATCCTGACCAGCTGTGTGTTCCTCCACCTGTTTGTCTTAGTAGTCAATGGAGAAAAGAGGATAAATTTCCTATTTTATTTCCTTTGCCAAATCAAAGAGATAATTCACAGAAGAATCTAATTATTCACTCAAAGTCCAGCTGATGCTCATTTGGTAGTGAGTTGCTGCTGACAACATTCATTCCCTGTCAAGGAAAGCTAGAAAGTGTTTGTTTATTCAGTCACATCCAACAGCTCTCTCCAGGGCCTCATCTTTATATGCTAAAACTCACATCTTCAAGAGCCTGGGAGCAATTTTTGGCTTTATATACCCCTTTTCCAAGATTTCTGTTGGACCTGCTGCTAAAGACAGTGATGAGCTGGCTAAAATGATTAATTATATGCTTTTTCTGAATCGCTAATCCATAAATCAATGTAGTTCCTTTACAAGAACCAGGTAATGTATGACTTCAACTGCCTCAGCTTGGGGTCACCATTATTCTGGATTTATGAAATTTAAGGGGCTATTCCAGGGATTAGCAAGTACAAAGATATTCTGGACACATATTATAGGACTGAAAAGTTATCTAAACTAAGAGCTACTACTGACTACCAACCAGAAACTTCCTACTGACAGCAGTTATCTTACCAGGAAATCAGACAAGGCTCAGCATTTTACCTTTCTAAATGTACATAAAAATATATTGTGTAGGTAGTAAATTCTGCGTTCAATTTCTACAGCACAGCCATGGCAAGGCTCCAGCAAGTTGTTTAACTGGGAATGGAAATTGCTTACCTGCATTTATTGCACGGGTCATTACTCTAAACATATTTGGTGGTTTTCAAATGATCATAAACATTTTCAAAATTAAAATTATAATTGTGAAAATATCTATTTCATTATTTAAATAATGACAAGTACAGAGAAAGACTGTTTGAGGTGACCAACAACATTTTAACCAAAAAAACTGAAAAAAGAGAAATTGCATGTCCATTTTTTAAACTGTGACATATTATAATATCAAGACATAATTAAAGCAGTCTGTAAAGAAAATTTGAGAAAAGCTGCTCAGGAGTCAGTTTAAAAAAAATTTAAAAATTACTATTACTTTTAGACTTAAAAAATCCTGAAGAAATAGTCTGTTTTTCAAAATAAAACAGAGCAGTAAACCGTATTTTTTTCTATTTTAATTTTTAGATGGTGACTTGTTTTGAAAGTGAAACAGCTCACTTCATTTTTTTAAGACATCTGTAATTCAACTCTGAAATATTTTCTGACACTTTTAATATTTCAATTAAATGTGAAAGTAAGAATATTAACAAAAAGACTCTTTTGGGTTTTTTTAAAAATTTGTTAAAGGTTTTCTTCTAAAATTAAGTATGTGCATGTTTGAGCTCCTGTCAAAGATGTTTCCAAATGCCCTAACCCTTGACCAAACTGACCAGTTCAGTTCCATCATCCATGGTGTCTCAAATCTCAAATGCAGCTCAGTTTGATGCAAAGTCTCTCTTCAACAGATGCAAATACTCCAAGATCAAAATCAGACACTAACAACTAAATGAAATTCATATGACCTTGTTCTTACCGTCTGAGTCCTCCTGCCCAGGGTTGTATCTGAGGCGGCAGTTGTCCCTGTCATCTGGGACACCATCATTGTCATCATCAGGATCACAGGCATCTCCTTTACCATCCTGATCGTGGTCAGCCTGGTTAGCGTTGGGGATGTAAGGGCAGTTATCCTGGTTGTTCTGGTGGCCATCTTCATCTATGTCCTCATTATTGTCACACTGGTCGCCAACAAGGTCATTATCCACATCAGTCTACCCCAAAAAAATAATTGTACAGAGTGATTTTATTATTTTTACTCAATATGAAGATACAGCCTGGTACTTGTCTGTTCAACATCTCTCTTCAAAGGCTTCTGTAGTGACAAATACCACAATGACAACCATGCTTAAAGCACAAGCATAACTTCAAGCTAGTATGGCTACTTATTCTCCTATCAGTGGGTAAGATCTGGTCCCCAGGATATTTGCAGGGCAGGGCTTTATTTGTGGATGGATTAAAGCAATCATCACTGTACTTCTCTTTCACCTGATACAAAGGGATCTCTCAATATGAGATGTGAAAGTAAGCAGTATAGATCCACCTCTTCAGCTGTTCAGTACAGGGACTGATAACTCCTGCGCTCTTTTCTCTGCCCTTGTTCTGATGTTACCATTAAGGAAACAGTTTTCATCATTTACCTGGTCTGGATTATGCATCAATGGACAATTATCACACTGATCACCCACTCCATCACCATCTGTATCACTCTGGTCTGTGTTGTAGACGTAAGGGCAATTATCTCGTTCATTAAAAATGTCTAGGGGAAAAAAAACCCAACAAAATATTGAAAAAATATCCAACATAGCCTGTAGGAGTCACCATTAATGAGACAAGGCTCTTAAGGGGTTCATAATGTTTCTGATTGCTTCAACATCATTGCTACAAAATGAAATAGTTAAGACTAATATTAGAAAGAAAATATGGTATCAATTCCATTTTTCTTGCTATGATGAAGTTTTCTGCATGTATTTTCCTATGGAACTTTGCTGGAATAAGGGCTGGTTATGTCCTGAGAATTTAGTTCTTCTTCATAGAAAAATAGATATATGGGTGGAGTAATTTTCTTTCTGAATAATATATTCTGGATTATCTTCCCCCACTCTACAAAATGCCATAGAATGCACAGCTGTATCAGGTTCAAACTTCTGAACTTTTGTATAGAAAAAACTGTATTAATATTCAACTGCCTCAGCATTAAATAACTTAATTTTACCAGAAGATGTGCATCATTAATTGTATAGCATGTCAAATTTTCAAAATAAACCGTTCCTCAGGAAACTTCATTATAAAACCAACAGTCTACTTCAAAATTGTAAGATGAAAAGAAAAAAAAACACATATTGGCATATCTTTATGGGATACAAGGACCCTTCCCTGTATTATATGGACCCTGTATATTTGCATAATCTTTCACCCAATAACATATGATTGGGATTTTCTCCAAATGCAGAACTGCCATGAGTACTAGTACAAACCTGATGATCAGAAGGAGCATGAGAGAGCTTCAAAATGTTCAGAAGCTAAAGCCAGATAATCATCCAAATATTTAAAACATTATTGAGGAAAAACCAAAGCTAGATTTCTTCAACTTTTAGTATTTCTGTATCCTCACACATTTTAAATGTTCAAAAATCATGCCCCTGCAGCATTAAGTGTTTTTCCCCCTTCTTAATTCTGATCAAATTGGAGCTACACAGGAATGTACTGTGGAGGAAATAAGCACTTTTAACAGTATTTTAAGACATACCAAAAAATGTGTATTTGGGTTACTGTAAGTTTTGCATATTTATACATTCATAGAAAAGCAGATTACTTTACTATGGATATTGTCTTAACTGTGTGAATGTTCTGATGTTCCTTTCCCTCCCTAAAAGGAAAAGTCAACAGAAGTGTCATATTAGATCCTGATTACTTTGGAACACAGATGAAGGGAAGATTTTTTAAGATTACACTGATAAAGACTTGCTGTGATTTATTCTTTAGTAATATTAATTGTAGTCATTTAGGAACTGTATGGGCAGCTATACCACACCGGGCAGACGAACCTCAGCCTTCTCTGTCTTCTCCCACATTTTTGAGCCTCTAGACTCAATTTTATTCCACGTATAAAAGGAGTAGCCCATCTTACTGGACATAAAGCAAAGTGCGCTTGAGGAACAGCACCTAATTCTCAAAAGTGAAATCATACCATCTCCATCAATGTCCACAGCACATGAATCACCCTCCCCATTGTTGTCTGTGTCAATCTGAGCAGGGTTGTGCACATAGGGACAATTGTCACAGCGGTCACCAACTTCATCTTTGTCATAATCAAACTGGCGAGGGTTGAACAGAAGAGGGCAATTGTCCTAGTAAGAAAAAAATAGATTTCACAATATAAATCACAACTCAGAAGAACATACTATGAAATGGTAACTCCTGTTCATCTTAGACAGAACTCAAAAATCAAATATTAATACATTATTTTTTCAGTGGACAAGCTGTACTTATACTGAAGGTCTTGGCAGTAACAGGATGGCAAGTGGACAGTCTGGCTCACTGTCTGTTTTGGACAAAACACATGAATTTTGTTCCATATCTCACAGGGAGAGCAACAGGCATTTTAAACAGGATCTGTACTCAGACATTTAAATAAAGGTGTATCACTGGTACATGTACTTAAAAAAAAAATCAGAACATGCTGCAAAGTCAGGTCAACTTCAGGTGCATTTTATGAGTTTTGAAAAACAAAAAAAGAAACAACTAGAACTGTTACTCTGACTTTTTTGGAACAAACTAGTGTCAGTATTTTCAAGTTTATATCACACGTTTTGATTTTTCAATTTAAACAAGTACTGACATCTTGTTGGCTGTCTTCTACTGAATAAGATAATAAAATGTAAAAAGTTTTTTAAAATGTTAAAATTAAATACTCTCATTTACCAAAAATAATTTTCTGAGACCTCTTAATAGAATTTTTACAATTTTCTATCACTTTAATTTTAAAATCTGCCAGAAAAATAATTCTTATATTTCACACATTCCCAAATTGCACATGAAGTTTTGCACAGGCACAAGAAAGCACTCAGTGTGAAATGCAACAAAGAAAGAAGGAAAACCAAAACAGTGGGAGTGAGGGCTAC